>NC_139344.1:269286650-269886650 GCF_055883805.1 Amblyomma maculatum | reverse complement strand
GGCGGACGCTACAGTCACGGTAGTGACGTCGATCGGCTTGACTCGATGTGACCACTTCGTTGCGATGTAACGCACAGATTCTGAGGCACACTTGATCGCCGACACCAGGGACTGCCACAGGGCGACACCGAAACTGGAAATCCGGCTAAGCCAACCCGGCCCACACAGAGTTCGGCTCGCCCGTGGTTCTGTTGTGGTAAAATTAAGGACGAGTCCGGCTTGCTGGCACCGCCCGCACCCGAGGACCACTGGCCAAATAGGGCCAGTGGTCTGCTACAACAAACTCGGTGGAGAGGGTCTTTCCGAGCGCTGTCAGATTGACGATGACACGTCCGACTTGCTCCACCGGGGCGCCGTTAAAAGCTAAGAGTCGGGTTTTGGCGGCTGGAAGAAGCCGGTGGGGCTCGTCAACATTAAACGATTTGTACAGCACATTGACAGCCGCTCCGGTGTCGACCAAGGCCTCTATGTGCCGATCAAGCAGAGCGACGTCGACGAGTACGTAGGGAGCTTCAGTTGTTATCGAGGCCGACGAAAGGAGGGGACAAGGAGAACGAAGGAATGTGGGGACGGACTTCATTCGGCAGAACGGTGCCCCCTGAGTTCCGCCAAATCGTTTTCCGACGTCGGCAGGCTAGCACAGTCCCTCGCGTAGTGTCCCCTCAGGCCGCAGCGGAAGCAGGTCGTGCGGGTGTCGTTACGCCCGCGTCGGTTAGAGGCCACTGTAGGGACTGCCAATCGAGGAGTCTGCACCGATACGGTGCGCGCGGCAGACGGTGGCGACCCCCGCGTGGCCAACAAAGTCAATTCCGCCTCGATGGCGAGCGCCATGGCGGCGCGGACGGACTCAGGGCGCCCAAAACGGACCAAGCGCTGCACCTCAGGGAGTCGGATGGCGTCGACAAACGCCTCGGTGCCGACCAGTGCCACGACGTTCTGAGGTGCTCCCGGCAGCGACTGCAGAATCAGGCGCTCAATGGCGGCGGCGATGTCCTGGTATGTCTCCCCGGGCTCTTGACGGCGGGCTCGCAGGCGGTGGTACGGCGCACGGGGTTGACCTAAAGCACTGTAGTGGTCGGGCAGGAGGCCCACCAGGATGGTGTAAGAGCCCAGCTAGTCGGGCGGCACGTTCTGCAGCAGCTCAGTTGCACGGCCTCTCAGTTTGGAGACGAGCATCCATGCCTTCATTTGCTCGTCCCAGCCTCTCGCCGTCGCAATACCTTCCAGCTGGATGCGGTAAGCATCCCACGAGATATTGCCGTCAAACGTGCGTAATTCCACTACGTCCAATGGTGTACCCGCGCCGAGCACGTTATTGGCGGCTTCGACAGCAGGCTCAGCGACGACAGGGCTGAAGGCAGCGGTGGCGGTGATGCCTAAAGACTCATGACCTGTGTTCGGCTCGGCTGGCACAAGGCGACGGAAGTCGCGACGGAGAGCTTCCATCTCCACAGCCTGGGCTGTCAGACGGGCCTCCCATGCGTCTATCCGCTGAGTAACTATATCCAGGAGGCGCTCAATACCGCCATCCAGCTGCTGCGAAGGACCGAGGCCCTCCGAGCGTCTAGGTATAGCTGCGCCAGCCGCTGCGTCGTCGGCGCCATCGCCTGGTGGCAGAGTCCTGTCGTCTGGCACGTCGGGTCTTTGACTTTGTGAGCGGGTGAGCGGCATGATCCCACTGCTGCCACCAAAATGTTGTGGGACGCTGTGCACGCCTAGAGATAGACAAAGAAGATCGGAGGACACCAGGCAAACACTTGCCCCGGCGCTCTTCTTTTGTTCTCTAGCCCTCGCGCTGGCGCCGCGCGCTCGTCCCGCGCCGCTTCTTTTTCTGGAGCAGCGCTCCTCGGCGCGCGCCGTAACAATAGATATCAATTCTTGGTATAAATTTTTTCGTGAAACAGAGAATATACTCATAAGAGAAGCGAAGTGCCAGAAAACACACTGAATCGTAAACTTCTTTCATAAAACCAAATAATAAAGGCCGATTGGTAAAATTGGAAGAGACCACTAAGTTTGGAAGAAGGTTCACAAGGTTAGTTTGCAGGGATGCTCTGGTAATTTGATGGAAGCTATTAAGAAAAAAGAAGAAACGAGCAACTAACTGCCGGACATAGAGATGTATCAAACCTAGTCCGCCAGCAGAAACAGGCCTGAATAAGTTATCGCGCCGCATAGGCTCAAAACTGGACGACCATATGAACGTCGCAAACATTCGGTGAAAACTGTGGATGCAATTCCTCGCGCAATGGAGTACCTGTAAAACATAAAGTTTTGTAGCCAGAAACATGTTACATGTCTGTGCTCGCCCAAAAATTGATAGGCGGTGCGGAACAAAAGTCTGAGCATAGCTTTGGAGTGCCGTGACCCGCTCTTTCCAGTAACGCCCACTAAACTTGAATGCATGAAGGGGAACTCCAAGGTATTTAGGGGGAACACGAGACCATTCAATTCCAGCATAATGCGTCAGCACTGCTCCCCGTGAACCGAACCACAGACCCGAACTTTTAGACTTATTTATTTGAGCGCCAGATACAATGCCAAACTGCTCAATGGTGGTTATAATTTTGTCGATGCTGAGTTTGTCTGTGCAGAAAAACGCCAAATCGTCGGCGTACGCAAGCACTTTGACTTCATTACTGAAGGCAACATAACGACGGATACTGTGGCTTTGCAGTACACTCAAACAAAGTGGCTTTAGGTAGAGGGCAAAGAGTAGCGGTGACATAGGACAGCCTTGCTTCACGGATGATCGAATTAGCACAGGCTCTGGGAGGTGACCATTAACAGTCAAACGAGTAGAACAGCTGTCGTAACACAGTTGCACCCTTTCAGTACAGTTGATCCAACATTTGCACGCTAGAGAAGAGAAAATAGAAACGAATGCCGGACACGATAAAATGCCTTCGCAAGGTCAATCTGGAGTAGAGCAAGCTGCTCACAAGAGCCAGAGCAAGATTAGAGAACTGTTCGTGCAATATGTATGTTATTTTATATGGAGCGTCACCTCAAGCCACACGTCTGATGAGGGCCACTGAGAACCGTCATGGCATACTGTAAACGATTTGATAGCACTTTCGCAAAAATTTTGTAGTCCACATTTGTTAACGTGATTGGCCCGTAGCCACACACTGAGAACAATTTTCTTTATTCGTACTCTTTGGAATTAAGACTTGGAATTTGGAATTACACGACGATTTCTTTTTTCGTTATTGTCGGTCAACAAAGTGCACACAGGCATAGAAATCACTAGCCTACCTTTGCCTTAAGCAATGTCTTAAAACTTTTCCATTGTGATCAATGCGTCAACCACATTCATCCACTGAGGCTGCTCAGGCTGACTCAGTAGAACATCTCTGAGAAATGTGACACTCTCAATGACGTTGTCCGTGACCGATCGTACATTTTCTTCGGCGTTCCTAAATGCCATCAGCGTTTTCCAAATGCTGTGGAGGGCCAGCACCATAATCATGTTGTATGGGACCTCGTCACATTGTACGGGGAGAAACCGGATGCCATAAGAATTAATGAGTAGTTCTTTTTAAAGCTCTTTGTAATATATCCCATTGAGAAACAGGATCCCAGCAGTCTATAAAAACGTGATCGATGATCTCTGGTCTTTTACATATTGTGCAGTATAGGGTCCAAGGTACAAATATACCTTTATCATTAAGCCACGTTTTTACGGGAAGGGTACCAGAGTGAAGCATGAAGAAAAACGATTTGATGGTGGGTTTTACCGGCATCTTCCTCTCTTTAGGACATCTTGTCCTGGGCCTCCACCATATATGGATCGGTATAGAGGTACGGCTACGAGCAGGTTGAGCAAGCCCTTATAAAAATTTTTCCTGGATACCGTACTAAGATACACAACCGAAAAATGGGCACGCAGAATTTGTAACGCAAAAACAACTTACCTTAAAAATCCAGTGACAGCACGATTTACGGCCGGATAACTAGACACAACAAAGTCCGGTATCACGTTACCTAAGCACATCTGCATCATTGTGCGCAACAAAGGGTCTGTTTGATCGCGAAAAAAAATCGTGATACAACTTGTCTCAGAAACAAGTTCGAAAGACCAAGGCCAACCCTTTTCATGGGAAGAAACAAATTAGTACGTCTAATTCGCTCCCAATCAGCGCTCCAGAAAAAAACTGGAAATATTCTATGCGGTTTCTGCACATTCAAGCGGGACATGCATAAACATTGCAGCAAATACCGAATTTTGGTAATCGAAAACAAATTGCAGACACTTGCACGTTCGAACACTGAGAGGTCGCGCCCTTTCCACCCATCTGCTTTTTCCTTAGTCTTTTGCGTTGTGTCGCTCCACAACTCCCTGCTGCTCTTATAAAGTTCTAATGGTACACCCAAGTACTTCGCTGGAACACTCGTCCATCGCATATTAGCAAACAATGTCGGTGTATTATCCCATTCACCGTGCCAACAACCAATGCTCTTCTCCCAATTTATTTCACACCCTGTCTTTTTGCAGTAGTCCCACGCAACTCGAACGACTTCTTTAACGCTTTCCCGATCTGCGCAAAAAACTGCGATATCGTCCGCGTAAGTCTACGGGTTGTGGGGCCCTGCGCCACATATCATTAGGGCCCATGGCGCGCCGCACATTCAAAGGCTGCGCCCCATCCCAACACTCCCTACGCGCTGCCCGTTTCCCTCTCCCCGCTCGTTCTGGGATAACCGGTCCCGCCCGAGGGTGATAAAGGAAGGCTCACGCCGCCGCCTCGGCCTCTTCGCTCCTGGACGACCCACGACCCGCTGGCCGCTGCCGAGCCGCTCTCCCGGCAACGACCCCTGACCCCCCCCCCCCGCATCTTGATGGACGGACCCTTTCTGAAGTGAGATAAAGATATTTCTCACACACACACGGCCCGCTGTGTGTGTGTGTCCTACGTATCCCTCGGGCAGAGGACCGCTGCTTCGGATGCCGGTGCATCCGGGAGTGAGGCAAGGGATACTGCAGAGCCGCACAGGTGCCCGACGCTGCCGCTCTTGTGATGAACATGACCGCAATGTTGTCTGTATTAGCCCGTCAGCTCGGTTCGGTGGCTAGCGCCAACCAAGCCGCAGCTGCGGCGACGGTCTCGCGTCCGAGGATAAATGTAGAGGTCCCCTCCTTTTCCGGCTACACGGACGTGAAGTCGTTCCCCGAGTTCTTACAAGAACTCGAGGATTATCAGACGGCACTGGGTTCCCTATACGACGTGGTGCTAGCGCAGGTAATTCCCGTAGCACTTGTTGAGAGCGCGGCGCGATGGAGACGCTGCCAGCCGGTCTTCCAGTCGATGGCAGACTTCACTGATCGCTTCCGTGCCGAGTTCTTGCCGCCTGATTACGAGCGCCGGATGCTTAAGGAGCTAGCATTGCGCACACAGCACCCAGAGGAGAGCCTTCTCCAGTATGTACGCGCAATGCAGGAGCTCTACAAGAGGGCAGATCCCACCGCAACCGATCCTGAACAGGTCGCGCGCGTGGTCAGGCAATGCCATCCGCGCTTCAAGCCGTGTTTGCGGGGACGTGGTTTTACAAACCTCGAGCTCCTAGCACAGGAAACGAAAGTAGTGCAGGCGGATTTACTCGCTGAATTGCACTACCAGCCACCCCCCAGGCCAGCCTAATCACTAGAGCCGTGATGTGTCTGGGCCGGAGGCCAAGACTCCGCGCCGCGCGCCAGAGGCGCAGAAGTAATGACGGTAGGGCAGGAAAGGCCAGCGGAAGGTTCCGCTATTCCTCGCGCTCTTGACCCCTACGAGTTCGAGCAGCGGCGTCGAGCTGGGCTCGCCAGCGACGTCCGCATAGGCGCTGAGAGAGGGGAAAGACGTCCCCAACCGCTTCGTGGAAGGCGGCAAACCCCGACCGCGCGGCAGGGTGAACGATCGGCTTTGCTGGAATTGCAACCAGCCGGGCCACGTGGCACGCGAGTGTCAAGCAAGGCGTATGCAGGGAAACGCGGACCGCCGGCGGCGATAATTGGTAACACTAGCCTGTCGCCGTCGGCGGGAGAATATCGCGGTAGCCACGGCGGAAAGTGGGAAATGTACTCCCACGCCGCGTCACCGGGCGACCGCATCGGCGGCGCAGAGGCTTTTGTCCCCCTCGCCTGTAGAGCGCAAGGAATGTTGTCGCGCTCGAACCCTTTTATGCTAGTACGGTTAGCTGGTCAAAGCTACTCTGCACTTGTTGACACGGGCTCAACGCTGTCACTGGTCGGTGACGACGTGTTCGAGGCCTGCCGTAGATGTAACATCCGTTTCAGGCCAGCCGAAACTCCTTCGAGCTTAGCAGCAGGGACGGCAAAAGCGGAGTGAGCAGTGCGTCTCGTCGTGCGCTTTGACGGCAGAAAGTGGAGGCATCGCGTCGTCTATCTGCCCGGCTCAGCCATACCAGTTATTCTGGGAAGAGATTTTCTTTCGAGCGAAGGCATTGTGCTTGACATGGGGGAGAACGGCTATCACTACAGCCCCTTCACCCCCTCATTCCCTTTGTTAGCGCACCCAAATAGGAATGCGTCGCCCAGCGGGCGAGCGTCCACCCTTGTTTGGCAGACGGCTCCCCCGCGACGCTGAATGGTAGCCATTTAGAAGCAATTATCGCTTCCTTCTCAGGACCCAGTAGTCAGCGCCAAAGGCTTGTAGAAACTTTATTTCCGTTTTCGGATTGCTTCAGAGAGAAACCGGGCAGAACCGATGTACTTCAGCACAAGATTGAAAAGGGTGATGCGCGCCCTTTCAGATGTAACCCGCGGCCGTTAAGCGCGCATAAGAGACAGCTTCTTAACAGTGCCCTTGACGAGATGATTGATACCAGCGTGGTGAGACCCTCACAAAGTCCCTGGGCGTCCCCAGTGGTTCTAGCGCCAAAGAGAGATGGTTCGGTCAGGCTGTGTGTTGATTATCGAAAGCTCCACTCACTGACGCCTACGGCTGCGTACCCTTTCCAGTCGATTGAGGCTGTGATGTACGCGTTAGGGAACGCAAGGTTCTTCACAGTCCTGGATGCATACAGAGGGTACCTGTAAATTGAGGTGGCGGAAGGTGACATTCAGAAAACCGCATTCACCTGTCACCGCGGGCTCTCCGAATTTACTCGACTCCCGTTTGGTTTGTCTAATGCACCGAGCACGTTCATGCGATTGATGGACATCGTGCTGGGCGATGCAAGGTTCAACTACGCGATGGCATACCTCGACGACGTCGTGATATTCTCACAGTCGTTTGAAGAGCATCTCATTCACCTGAATTCCGTTCTTGAAAGAATAAGACGTGCGGGTATAACGATCAACCCAAAGAAAGTGCAGTTCAGTTCAGTTCAGTCGTTCAGTCGTGTCCGACTCTTCGTGACCCTATGGACCATGTCACGCCACGCTTTCCGGTCTCTCACTATCTTCCTAACATCACATAACTTCATCTGCAGTGCCTCGAGGATGCCATCTAACCATCGCGTTCGCTGCCTACCCCTTCTCCGGCGACCCTTAACCTTTCCCAACATCAAATCTTTCTCCAGCGACTCCTCTCTTCTCATCAGATGACCAAAGTAGCTGAGCTTTAACTTTAGAATTTGACCCTCCAATGAGCAGTCAGGGTTTATGGTCGACAATATCGACTGATTTGATCTTCTGGCAGTCCAAAGAACTCTCAAGTGTCTTCGCCAGCACCACAATTCAAACGCGTCAATTCTTCGGCAGTCAGCCTTTTTCAGTCCAACTCTCGCATCCATACATCACAACTGGAAAGACCATAGCACGAATTATGCGGATCTTGGTTGGCAGACTAATGTCTCTGCTCTTTACTAGGCGGTCAAGGCTAACCATTGCTCTCTTTCCCAGAAGCAGGTGTCTCCTAATTTCATGGCTGCAGTCTCCTTCCGAGGTAATCTTGGAGCCCAAGAAGAGAAAATCTGTCACAGCTTCCACTTTTTGTCCATTGATGCTCCAGGACTTGATAGGGCAAGACGTCATGATCTTTGTCTTTTTAATGTTCAGTTTAAGCCCAAACATCTCACTCTCTTCTTGTACGCGCATGAGAAGTCTCTTGAGTTCCACTTCACTTTCTGCCATGAAAGTGGTATCATCCGCATATCTAACGTTGTTGAAACGTTTTCCAACAATCTTCACTCCAGCTGAAGACTCGTCCAGACCGACCTTCCTCATGATGCACTCTGCATATAGGTTAAATAGGCAGGGCGACAGTATGCAGCCTTGCCTCACTCCTTTCTCAATCGGAAACCAATCAGTAAGACCATTCCCAGTTCTGACTGTGGCCTCTTTGCCCTTCATACAGGTTCCTGAGGAGACAGATGAGGTGAATTGGAACTCCCATCTCTTGGAGAGCTTACCACAATCTGCTGTGATCTACGCAGTCAAACGCTTTCGCATAATCAATAAAGCAGAAGTAGATGGGTTTCTGGAACTCTCTTGCTTTTTCCATGATCCAGCGAAGGTTGGCAATGTGGTCTCTAGTTCCTCTGCCCTTGCGAAACCCAGCTTGCACGTCCGGAAGCTCCCGATCCACATACTGCTGCAGCCTACCTTGGAGGATTTTCAACATCACCTTGCTAGCATGCGAAATAAGCGCGATCGTGCGGTAGTTGGAACAATCTTTGGCACTGCCTTTCTTTGGAATGGGGATGTAAACTGACCTCCTCCAATCCTGTGGCCACTGCAGGGTTGTCCAAATCTTCTGACATAATGTATGCAGAATGTTAACGGCGTCATGGTTGAGGTTTTAAAGCAACTCAGCCGGAATGCCATCAATTCCGCTAGCTTTGTTCTTAGCAAGGCTGGCTAAGGCCCATTCAACTTCACTCTTCAGGATGCCCTGCTCGAGATCAGTAATCACAACCGTATTATGTTGGGTTTGCACATTCGGGTCCTTCTTGTACAGTTCTTCTGTGTATTCCTGCCACCTCTTTATCTCTGAGGCTTCAGTGAGGTCCTTGCCTCGTTTGTCCTTTATTACGCCCAGCTTAGCACAGAAGCTTCCTTTGATATCTATGATTGTCTTATACAGAGCTCCAGTGTTCCTTAATTGGCTGTTGTCCTCAACTGCTTGGCACTGTATGTTCAGGAAGGCATTCTTATCTCTCCTTGCTATTTTCTCGAAATCCGCATTGAGAACCTTGTATCTTTCTTTTTCCCCCATAACTTTTGCCATCCTCCTTTCCTCAGCTATTTGCAAAGCCTCTTCAGATAACCAGTTTGCTTTCTTGCATTTATTTTGCTTTGGAACTACCTTAGTAGCAACTTCTTGTTTTATATCACGAACATCAGTCCACATCTCTTCGGGCTCTCTGTCTTCTCGATCTAATTCTTGAAATCGATTCCTCACTTCCACCGCATATTCTAATGGAATTTGATCCAGATCATACCTGGAAGGCCTTCTAGTTTTCTGCGTTTTCCTCAATCGAAGCTTAATTTTGGCAACAAGAAGCTGATGATGGGTGCCACAATCGGCCCCAGGCCTTGTTTTTACTGCTTGTATAGTGCTTCTCCATCTCTGCCGGCAAAGAATATAATCGATCTGATTCCTGTACAGACCGTCCGGTGAAGTCCATGTGTACAGGCGCCTCTTGGGCTGCTGAAAATGAGTATTCGCTATGGTCAGGTTGTTTTCTTGACAAAACTCTACTAGCCTCTGCCCAGCTTCATTTGGCTCGCCAAGACCGAACTTGCCTGTAATTCCGGATATTTATTTACTCCCGACTTTAGCATTCCAGTCTCCTATGAGAAAAGCGACGTCTGATGATGGGGTGCGGTCTAAAAGGCATTGTAGGTCCACACAAAAACTCTCAACGTCACCTTCTTCAGCAGTAGTGGTCGGTGCATAGACTTGGATAACTGTTATGTTGAAAGGGTGACCTTGGATCCGAAGTTCAATCATTCGGTCGTTTTTGGGGTTGTACCCTAGCACTGCTTTGCCCATTCTTCTGCTTACTATGAGAGTGACCCCATTCCTTCTCTTGGATTCGTGCCCACAATAAAAGACAATGGTCGCCGGAGTTAAATTCTCCCATTCCGGTCCACTTGAGCTCGCTGATACCCAAGATATCAATGTTCAATCTGTCCATTTCTCGCTTGACGACATCCAGTTTACCTTGCATCATAGATCTTACATTCCATGTTGCTATGCGATATATCTCCTTGCAACATCGGATTTTCCGGTCGCTTCCCGACACATCCACAACTGAGCGTCCTTTTGGCTTTAGCCCAGCCGCTTCATTCGTCCTGGAGCTACTAGAAACCGCCCTTTGTTCATCCCCAGTAACATGTGGGACGCCTTCCAACCTGGGGGGCTCATCTTCCGGCGCCATATCATTAATGGTATTGTGACTGGCCGTAGGGTTTTCTTGGCAGGAAATACTGGAGTGGGTTGCCATTACCTTCTCCAGTGAATCACATTTTGTCAGAACTCTCTGCCGTGACCTGTCTATCTTGGGTGGCCCTACACAGCAGAGCTCACGACTTCATCGAGTTTCGCAAGCCCCTCCGCCCCGACAAGGCAGTGATCCAATAGACTGAACCTCTTGGGATTTGTGGTTGATAATTGCACTTTCAGACCGAACGATGACAAACTGCAGGCACTTCTGAACTACCCCTGCCCGACGGACGTGAAAAGCTTGCATAGGTTTTCGGGAATGGTTGCTTTCTACAGACAATTCATCCCTATCGTTGTTCGGAGCTCGCTAGGCCGTTGAACCAGCTGCTGCGTAAAGGCTCGAAGTGGGTCTGGGGCAAGGAACAGAACGATGCTTTTGTTGCCTTGGCTCGCGCGATAGCGAACACCGCTAGTTTGCGCCTCCTCGACCTGAACAAGCAGTTTCTCTTGCAGACATGGTAGTGGTGCCGGTGTAGGAGCGGTTTTGTTGCAGGAACACGAAAGCAAGCTGCGCCCTGTCGCGTTCGCTAGCCGATCGGCGGAGCGGAATTACTCTGTGACCGAAAAGGAATGCCTGGCGATAATGTTCGCATTATCAAAGTACGACACGTACCTAGACGGAGCGGTTTTCACCGTACAGACAGATCACCAGGCACTTTCGTGGTTAAAGAGGCTGAAAAACCCCGCAGGCAGGCTCGCGAGATGGGCGCTGACGTTGCAACGTTACGCGTACGCCATTGAGTACCGCCGGGGCAGCATGAATAAGGTGGCCGATGCTTTATCGCGCGCACCGTGGAAAGCTGGCGGAAGCGCAGCAGAGGGTCCAGTATTGCTGAAAGCGGCGTTGCCGCTATTGGACAGGAGGAGAGGGTGGACGCGAGTGTCGCGCTCTGCGTAGTTAGAGAAATGAGGCGGACAGAGTGGTCGCGCTGTGCTGCGAGAGAGAGAAGGCGCAGCAGCTGGTGGCGGCGACTACTCGCCTGCCAAGAAGCGAGGCAGAGAGAAATCTTTCTTGGGGAGTAGCGGTCAGTAGGGAAGAGCTAATTGAGGCCCAGAAAACAGACGATCTATGCAAGCGGGTGTTGACAGAGCTTGTGAATAGTGCAGCTTGCACCGGGAACGCTGAGGGCAAGTACGACGCGTATCTGCTGGGCGATGATGGCTTACTGCTCCGCTACATCTTCCAACTTGACGAGGAAGAGGTGATAGCATCCCCTTTCGGAGTCGTGGTCCCTAGAAAGCTGCAGAAACGATTCCTCTGGTACTTTCATGACTCAGCGCTTGCAGGCCATGGCAGCGGCAGTAAGACTTACAAGTTATGCCGTGTCGCGACCTGGCCAGGTATGAGAAAGGATGTGCTGGGTTACGCCCGTACATGTCCTGTCTGCCAGCAACTTAAGAAGTGCTTGGGACTGGGCTAGTTGGAACATCTCATAAATGCTGCGCTGCTTAGTTGTACACGGACAAAGGAACTGGACAAACGCTTAACCTCAGCGTTCGTCCAGTTCCTTTGTCCGTGTACAACTAAGCGCAGCATTTATGAAAAGTTTGCAACTATCCTTGACAAGTGGTCGCGTGCGATATCATGGGACCCCTCTCTCGCTCCGCGCGCGGAAATCAATATATATGGATGCGAGAGTTGGACTGTGAAAAAGGCTGACCGCCGAAGAATTGACGCGTTTGAATTGTGGTGCTGGCGAAGACTCTTAAGAGTTCCTTGGACTGCCAGAAGATCAAATCAGTCGATATTGTCGACCATAAACCCTGACTGCTCATTGGAGGGTCAAATTCTAAAGTTAAAGCTCAGCTACTTTGGTCATCTGATGAGAAGAGAGGAGTCGGTGGAGAAAGATTTGATGTTGGGAAAGGTTGAGGGTCGCCGGAGAAGGGGTAGACAGCGAACGCGATGGTTAGATGGCATTCTCGAGGCATTGCAGATGAAGCTATGTGATGTTAAGAAGATAGTGAGAGACCGGAAAGCGTGGCGTGACATGGTCCATAGGGTCACGAAGAGTCGGACACGACTGAACGCCTGAACTGAACTGAATAACGGACCACTATTCCAAGTGGGTTCAGGTATTCCCCCTTAGGAAGCTTGTGTCAGAACAGATTTGGGAGAAACTGTTGGAGACATTCACTCGTTTCGGTTTCCCTTCCGACCTGATTACAGACAATTCTTCGTATTTCACAAGCAAAGTCTTTGTTGATTCCTGACGGGCGCTTCAAATTCGCCACAAGAAGACGAGTCCCTACCACGCTCAGAGCAACATAACCGAGAGAGTGAATCGGAATGTTAAGAGTATGCTGGTGGCGACGACCGAGCAGCACAGAGATTGTGACGCACGGCTGTCCGAACTGTCGTTCGCCACTAGAACAACCGTGAACAGGTCGGTGGGTATGACACCCGCTTACTTGAATTTTGAGAGAGAGATCGCTTTTCCGCTATAGAACGCCCTACTTGACGCGGCGGGGCCCGCGCCCCCTCCGCCTATGCAGCACGCGGCAAAGCTCCGCGAGCGCCTTGAGGCAGCGCAGCGCGCGGATCGTGAAAACCTCGATGTCGCGCGCATGATGCAAGCGGGCCAGTAAAACAAAGGTCGTCGTCACGTCGTTTTCAACACGGGCGACTTGGTACTGAAAGAACGCACCCACTTAGTAACGCAGCGCGTGGTTTCGCCGCGTCGCTAGCGCACAAGTGGGTTGTACCGTTCGAAGTTACGGCACGGACTACGCCACTCACCTACCAGCTGCGTTTGTTGACGAGCGGTGAAACCGCCGGTCTGGTGCACGTCGCAGACTTGAAGGCTTACCACCTTCGCAAGGACGATAACTGCGAAGTGGTGGAAGCTCAAGGCGACGCAGCGATCTCTCCCCCAGAAAGGCGAGCACGTAGTGGCACGGTTTGCAACCGACGCTACAACCTGACGACCAGGTAAAACCCGTGCCTCTCGTCAACCCCCTCTCTGCCCCTCACAGCATGCCACCCAGGCGGTATCCCGGCGCAACAGAGGCTGTGCCAGCGGCCTGGAACGAGTGGGCGCGGTGCCCATCGCCGCCGGCCTAACGGCCCGGAGAAGCACCGGGGGAGCCCCCTCCCCCAGTTGTGCGGGGCACGGAAAGCGATCGGGGGCCTACCCCTGGCCCTGGAGCCGCAGTCCAAGCGGCGGAGGACTGTGCGGCACACCGCCACCTGGACCACGGTCGCCGTCGTGGCAGCGGTCTCCTACTGCGCGGGGTCCAGGTGGCAAGACCAGGCCAGGCCTCTCGGCCTCCAGCGCGGACCTCACCCTGATCAAGAACGTTGCTGAGGCTACATGGACGAACCTAGAAGAAACCCTGGGAAGTGACCACTGCACACTAAGCGCATCCATATCATCTACCAAAACCCGGAGGGATCTGGGCGCTGCCCACATCACCGATTGGCCCAAATTCCGCAACGCATACGTCCCATCAGGTCCAATCCAGTCCACACAGGACTGGAGCGAAGACATCAGACAAGCACACAAGCAAGCCACCGAAATAATACAACGCACACTGGAAGCCCCAGAGGTAGACCGCCATCTTCTCAAGCTATGGCAAAAGCGCAGCCGCCTTGTGAGGCGATGGAAAAGACAGCGCCTAATTAGACTTCTCCGTCTGCGGATTGCGCAGCTCACGGAGGAAGCGAAGACATACGCCACCAACCTAGCACAACAAAATTGGTAACCGTTTTGCGAGTCATTGAGAGGAACGCTGGGAACGTCCCGTACTTGGACAATCCTGCGGACTCTCATTGACCCCTCTAAATCAAACTCCGCATCTACACGGACCCTGAAGCGTATTGCTCACCTTTTTCCAGGGGACGACGCCACGCTGCTTCAGGTTCTTAAGGACAAATATATCGGCACCAGCCCAGCTCCTCCTTGTTCTTTGACCTACCAGGGCGAGGAAAATCCGGCACTCGATGCTCCCATTTCTGAAGCCGAGATGTATGTTGCAGTTCGATCATGCACCCGCAACACGGCGGCGGGAACGGACAAGATCAGCAACGCCATGATCCGCAACTTCAGCAAGGCACAAAATCAGCGACCTCACCAAGTATTTGAACGACTCGCTGTGGGAGAAGGATGAAATTCCCTCTGAGTGGAAGCGCTCGGAGATAATCATAATTCCGAAACCGGGCAAGAAGCCGGCGGTCGAAACGCTACGATCCATATTACTCACCTCGTGCCTGGGCAAGCTCTACGAGCGAGTCATCCAGACGCGACTTCAACACTACATAGAAGATAACGGCCTCTTCCATCCCTCCATGATCGGCTTCAGATCGGGCCTGTCCACTCAAGACGCTTTTCTTCTCCTCAAGGAGGAGGTACTTTCTAACATTCCTAGAGGAGGCGACCACCTCATTATGGCGCTAGATCTAAAAGGCGCGTTTGACAACGTGTCTCACGAGGCAATCCCATCCGAACTCAATAACCTAAACTGCGGCGAACGCACCTTCCGATACGTCAAGAATTTTTTGTCCAACCGAACGGCAACGATAGGAATGGGTGACATGAGATCGGATCTTCAAGACATGCCAAACAAGGGCACGCCACAGGGATCGGTCATCTCCCCGCTCCTCTTCAACATCGCCATGATTAGAATCGCAAGGGCTCTGCAACAGGTTCCGAACATTGGATACACTCTGTATGCTGATGACATTACGATCTGGACAACCCCCGGCTCTCTAGGCCAGAAAGAAGAAACACTTCAAGCAGCCGCAACCTGCGTGGAAACAGAGGCCTTTCGATGCGGGCTCCAATGCTCCCCAGATATATCTGAAGTCATCCGCATACGTGGGTACCACTATACATCACCAGGCAATCTTAGCATCCTCCTGCATGGGGTCCCAATCCGGGAAGGGCCACTCATACGAATCCTGGGTCTCTGGCTCCAAAGCGATAGAAAAGTAGACCACGTGCTCCAACTCCTCAAGAATACAACACAGCAGATCTCTCAAATGATCCGCCGGGTGGCCAGAAACAGAAAAGGCATGCGGGAAGAAGACACGATCCGTCTGGTGCAGGCGCTGGTCATCAGTCGCCTCTCCTATGGACTACCTTACCTCACCCTGCTCCGAAGAGATCTCAACAAAGTAAACGCAATGATACGTGCCGCTTACAGGAACGCGTTAGGCCGCCCACCATACACCTCCAACGTCAAATTGGAAGCTCTTGGACTGCACAACACATTTGAAGAAATTCAACAGGTTGTCCTCCTGTCCCAAAGGGAACGCCTTCTGTCAACTGAGACTGGCCGGCTCATTTTCGAGCGCGTTGGCTATCCTTCGGACGTGCAAGCTATACAGTCAACGACTAACATTCCTGTTCCGTACTGGGCAAGAGAATAATGTCCCCGCTCCCAAAGAACATGTATCCAGTCCACAACGAAGGCAGAAGACACGCCCGAGTGAATTATCTTAAGCGTGCAGTGGAACGCAGTCCGAGAACTGTCTATGTGGATGCCGCTCTATACGAGCATGCATCGAATGCAGCAGCAGCCGTGGTGGTGGGCTCTTCATACACAGAAGTCTCCAGCACGTCCATCCCGCACTTGACTATCACAGAAGCGGAAGTGGCGGCGATCGTGCTGGCCATTATCTACGGAGACGCGACAAATCGAGAGCTTCACGTAATCACCGACTCACAAGCGGCGTGTCGGCTCCTTCTTGCAGGCAGAATAGCTACAAAATTCGCTCGCTTCACAACTAACCCATTGGCTACAAACTCACAGCTCAAACATCAGATCACTTGGGTTTCGGGGCACTCTGGATTGGAAGGTAATGAGGTCGCGGATAGGCTAGCTCGAGGTCACACAAACCGAGCGGCCACCAATCCCGATCTCACAACCAGCATTGCTGTCCCAGCGACTTACGGCGCGCGACTTATGTACCTGCGGGAACAACGTAGGATTTATCCCCCTCCACACAAGGGTCTAAATGCACAAGAAATGCGGGAATGGAGACAGCTCCAAACCAACACTTACCCCAACCTACATCAATACAACATAATGTTCTCAGAACACTACACAGACATATTCCCTTGGTGCAACGACCAGCCCACCGCCTACCACGTCACATGGGGGTGCGCAGGCCCCAAACCTCCACACATAAACACGCACCATTCGGAGGCGCAGTGGGAGGCCACTCTGCAATGCTATGATCTAGAGACCCAGCGTAGGCTGGTAACTCAGGCAAGAGTGGCAGCCCAGGCCACTGGGGTCTTGAAATGAAGACTCCACTCACTGCCCCCCCCCCTTTTTTTCTTTTTGGAATTAAGTTCTCTCTCTCTCTCTCTCTCTATCGGCGGAGAGGCCCCGCAGTCGGTGCCCCTGCTGTTCCGGGGCCTTACCTTAGAGGACCGGGATGACGAGCCCCCGGCCCACTATACAGAGGAGGGCCCACTATACAGAGAGGCCTAGTGCGGTCTCTGCGGCCCCCTGCTGGTATGCCGCGCCGTCCACGAGGCCGGGGCACTGCACAGGAGCCGTACAGAGGTGGCGGAGCGGCGGCACCGTGCAGTGGTCGCGGCGACCGCTTCGGCAACCGGACGGCCCGTCCAGAGGGGCAGCCCGGAGGAGGCAGCCCTACGCCTCCTTCAAACGAGCCGGCCCGAGCTGCTGTCTCCGGCGGCGGAGGCCGTCATTGCTCAAGCGCGGGCAGGGCCCCCAGCGCCCCCTTCGCTCTCCATGGACGCCAGCCCGAACCCGGACGAGTTGGATCGCCTGCTGTCGGACGCCGGGTTGGACGCTGAGCGGGGGGAGGGGGGGGGGAATGTGGGGCCCTGCGCCACTTATCTTTAGGGCCCGTGGCACGCCGCGCATTCAAAGGCCGCGTCACATCCCAACACTCCCTGCGCGTTGCCCGTTTCCCTCTCCCCACTCGTTCTGGGATAACCGGTCCCGCGCGAGGTTGCTAAAGGAAGACGCAGGCCATCGTCTCGGCTTCTTCGCACCTGGACGACCCGCTGGCCGCTGCCGAGCTGCTCTCCTGGCAACGACCCCTGACCCCCCGCATCTTGATGGACGGACCCTTTCTGAAATGAGATAAAGATGTTTCTTACACGGCCCGCTGTGTGTGTGTGTCTTGCGTATCCCTCGGGCAGAGGAATCGCCCGCAGGATTCACTTTCCATCTACGCAGGTAAAAGTACCACACTACGGCGATATTTTTAGCATGGTATTTATTACATGCATTTAAATGCAGGAAAGAACTATATACATTATTTACAAAGTAATCAGCCCGTAGCCGAAACTACACTACACATCTACAATACGTCTTAGCACAACTTCACTAAAACGGTTCGATGGAGGTGAAAAGCAAGGCGTCCATGTGCTGTGCGATGTCAGTGCACGTTAAAGAACCCCAGGTGGTCTAAATTTCCGGAGTCCTCCACTACGGCGTCTCTCATAGCCTGAGTCGCTTTGGGACGTTAAACCCCAAAAAACCAACCAACCAACCAACTAAAACGGTGACAAGGAAAGACAACACACCAATATTGACAGTCAGTCCGGTTGATAGTAACTATCTTGGTAAACGTCCCTCCGCTGGTGCACCATCTGGCCGAAATAAGTACTGGGGGAAACGAGAGGCTCAGCATTCCGATCCAATATACGCGTTTTCCACAGGCTGTGCAGTCCAAGGAGGACTATCATGTCAAAGGGTTCACGGTCATGTTGGGCGGCCATTAGGTATACGCACACTGTGGGAATTCAAAATAGTCTTTCTTGAGTGTACTTTGTAAAACCTCCCAAAATAATATCGCATCTTTGCAGGCAATAAAACAGTATTCAATGGTTCAGGGTTAATATATCGCCGACAATTAACAAAAGAAACATTTTTTTTGTGAAGACACTTTAGCATGAAGCTTAAAGAAAAACGTTTTAGTAGAAGGCGAAATCAGCATTTTGCGTCCTCTTTTTAACACTTCATGCCCCATACAATTAGAATAGAGAGAACGATATAATGGAGGCGGGAACGACATAGATATTGTGGGCGATTCCTCTGCCCGAGGGATGCGCACGACAAATACACAGCGGGCCGTGTAACAAACATCTTTAATCTCGCGTCAGCGCGGGGGTCGTCCAAGGCGGTGCGGGGTCGTCGTCCGGGGGGCTGCGGGTCGTCTCCGTGAATAAGCGCCAGGAGCGTAGAAGCAGGAACGAAGAGGGCGAGACGGCGGCGCGTGCCTTCCTTTATAGCCCCCTCGCGCGGGACCGGTTATCCCCGAACGAGCGGGGAAGGGGAAACAGGCAGCGTGCAGGGAGTATTGGGAAGTGTCACGGCCTTTGAATGCGCGGCGCGCCACTGGCCCTGATATGCGGCGCAGGTCCCCACAATATCAATTCCTTGTATACATTTTTTCGTGAAACAGAGAATTAGTACTCGTAAGAAAAGTGAACTGCCAGAAAACGCACTGAATCGTAAACTTTAATAAAAACAAATAAGAGCCGTTCGGAAAAATTGGAAGAGACACCTAAGTTGGGAAGAAGGTTCACGAAGTTAGTTTGCTGGGATACTCTGATAATTAAATTTAAACTATTATGGCAAAAGAAGAAACAAGCAACTAACTCTCTGACATAGAGATGTGTAAAGCTAGACCGCCAGCAGAAACAGGCTTGAATAGATTATCGCGCCGCATTGGCTCAAAATTGGAGGACCATATGAAAGTTGCAAACGTTCAGTGAAAGCTTTGGATCTAATACCTCGCGCAATGAAAGGCGGTGGAAAACAGTAAATTTTTGTTGCCAGAAACATGTTACAGGCCTGTGCTCGACCAAAAATTGATAGGTGATGCGGAACAAAATTATGGGCATAGCTTTGGAGTGCCGGGACCTGCTCTCTCCAGTAGCGCCAACTAGACTTGAACGCATGAAGTGGGACTCCAAGGTATTTAGTGGGGACACGAGACCATTCAATTCCAGCATAACGAGTCGGAATTGATCCGCATTAACCGAACCACAGACCCGAAATTTTAGACCTATTTATTTGAGCGCCAGAGACAATGCCAAACTGCTCAATAGTGGTTATAAGTTTGTCAATGCTGGGTTTGTCAGTGCAGAAAAACGCCAAATCATCGGCGTACGCAAGCACTTTGACTTCATTACTAAAGGCAACATAACAACGGATATTGTTAATTCGCAGTACACTCAAACAAAGTGGCTCTAGGTAGAGGGCAAAGAGTAGCGGCGACATAGGACAGCCTTCCTTCACGAGGATCGAATTGGCACAGGCTCTGAGAGGTGACCAATAACAATCAAGCGAGTGCAACAGTTGTAACAAAGTTGCACACCTTTAAGTACAGTTCATCCAACATTGCCACGCTCGAGAAGAGAAAACAGAAACGAATGCCGAACTCGATCAAGTGCCTTCGCAAGGTCAATCTGGAGTATAAGCAAGCTGCTCATAAGAGCCAGAGCAAGAGCAAGATTCGAGAATTGTACGTGCAAAATGTATGTTATATTATATGGAGCTAGCGGCCCCTCAAAACACACGTCTGATGAGGGCCAATGAGAACCGCCACAACATGTTGTAAACGATTTGATAGAACTTTCGCAAAAATTTTGTAGTTCACATTTTCCAACGTGATTGGCCTGTAGCCATCCACTGAGCGCATTTTTTCTTTATCCGGGCTCTTTGGAATTAAGACTGCGTGATTCCTAGTAAAGAGCTGAGGAAAGACCCCTAAATTTAAACTTAAAGCGAAAATCTGCAGCAGGACAGGGCTCAGCAAAGATTTCAAAGCTATGTAGCATGAGATGCCATCAGGGCCAGGCGTTTTGGAGAGAGGTAATTGGCAATTGCATGTTCCATTTCTTGCAACCTGACAGGGACATTGATAATAGCAGTCATCATTTGATAAAGGCGTTATAAGTGCTGTGAAGTTAGCTAGCAGGCCCAAATTAGGAGTAGCAGAAGCGTCACTGAACAGTGCCGTGTAATAGCTCACAAACACAGAGATGATATCACACGTTTTCGTTGCAAGGGTGCCACTGGACATCATCTCCGGTATAAGCTTAGCAGTAGCGTGACGGTTTTCATCAAGTAGAACTTGTCGTGTAGGGTTTTCACAGTGCAAAAGCACGATTTGTACGAGATCGAACTCGGGCACCCCTGTATCTGTCAGCGTCCTGTTTTTGTAGGTCACACATATCATCCAGGTGCCTCACATACAAATTCGTAGAGGTTATACAAACTTTTATGCATTCTCCTCTCTTGAAATTTTCTGTAAAAAGGTCTAACGGACTCAATTTCAATAGCTATCACTCGAACCTCCTGTTTAAACAGCTCCCAAGCAGCAAAGATTGGTATGGCATCTGTCAAACACACTTGCAATTGTGAGAGTATTCGAAAGGCAAACTCCTGGTCATTTAAAAGCGAAGAATTTAGCTTCCAAAGCTCCCACTGCGGCCTAAATTTTGAACAGTAAGTTCTCCCGAACTGGGCAAACAGCATACAATGATCTGAAAAAGAAACCGGTACAGTTTCACACAACAGATCACGGGAAACCAGCGAGGAAGAAACATAAATCCTGTCTAGGCGTGCGTGGGACATCCCATGGATATACGTGAATAGTGCAGTTGCGTGACATGAGGCCCTTGTATCAATGAGTCCTGCGTCATCTATAACATACGACAACACTTCACCACTTCTGTCTCTGTGTGCACTAGGCAAGGCACGATTATTCAGGTGACATACACAAAGTCTCCCATTAGCACAACATTCTTATCACAATCTAGGAGGGTAGCCATGCCTTCAAACATATGCACACGCTCAGCTGCACTACTGGACGCATAAATATTGATAAGTCTCCATGGCTTCCTGTGGAGCAAAAAATCACAGCTCATTAGCCGTCCTTCAGAGTCGGTATAGTAAGATAACGCAGAATAATTGAGAGCCTTTCGCAAAAAAACAAGAAGCAACCCGCCGACAAACCAACAGCATGCGTCACAATAACATTCTAATCAGACAAAAACGGCCCTAGTGCCTTCTCTGTATCCTGCTCACTCTCAATCTTCGTTTCCTGGACGGCGACAACATCAAGCCGCCTGCTGCTTAAAGTCGGCGAAGTTACACCTGCTTCTGATGAGGCCTATATAAGGCCTCGAAGATTCAGCGTTGCAAACACCAGCTCCTCAAATCTCGCCGTGGTGACCACACAAGTGCTAACTAGACGCACTTGTCTGTCCGGAGACGGCGACGTCACCTCAGGACCTCCGCCACGACTGCGGGAACGCGAATGTTGGCACTTCCCCTTGTGTTTCGACGTGCCCCGGCGGCGGCGATGCTTCACGCTTACCGGATCACCATCGTTACTTGAGCAAGATGCGCAATGTGCCAGGCGCTTATGAAGATGCTCTTCAACAGGAGGCATGGCCTCAGTTGCAGGTAGAGTGGCCACCTGCAAGCTCCGCCTCAGCATTGACCTCAGGAGCTGGAGTAACCGGGACGGCATCTTTGGTAGGATTAGAGCAGGTGCCAGGCCACCATGTGCCGGATTAGGCGTCTCACACCAAGGCAACACATCAGGTTCTTCCACATTCTCCTCACTCTCCTTAAAGCCACCCTGGGGAACAACCGATGTGTTATCTGTGGAAGTCGTGTCCACAATAGCGGCTGAAAGGACACCATCCGCGTCAAGCACTTGCGTGGCGTCAATTATGCTCTTGTAGAGTGTCGTCGGGGGGCCGCACACGATGCCGCAGCTTATCCGCATAAGTAACGACGCACTCTTCTGCGGTGTGACCAAAGCGTCGGCAGTCCTCACAGCGTGGCGTACGGCATGGCCTACGAATTTGGCCAACACGGTTCCATCGGAGGCATAGCGGTGGTCTGCCCGGTATTAAAACAAGGCTCTGTATACCACAAATAGTCAGCAAATGTGGGACTCCTTCAGCGAGAGACACAACAACATTCCGCCCCTTTCCAGTATTCCGTCGTAATCGATGACACCATCCCGTACGCCTCTAGTGTCTCACATATGAAAGCGTCTTCCAAGCGCTCGGGAAGCCAAAGAAGCTTCAATTCACCACTTTTGGTTATAGGTCCACGACGACACAGCGACGGCCCTTAACCAGATCACCGCAAGCCACCAGTTTCTCTTTCGATTGTGCCGGTTGGCAGGTAACCGTCCATACATGGGACATTTGAAACTGGCCAATGGAACTAATTGCCTTGAGGTCCAAACACTCCGAAGGGAGTCTCTGAAGTCTTGTGCCGGTACGGGCGTCCGGCAAGGTCCGCATGCAAGAAAACGGAGTCAGTGACCAGCTTACCAGTTGGGAAACTGGGCAAAACAATACGATAGTCATTACTGTTGGTATTAGCCTGAGGAGTACCTCGGCCAGTGGCCGATTGAAGCCTTTGTGCGGAGAAAATAGAGAAATGCAACTGGTCGGAATAGCGTCTTCGTCTGTCTCCCATTAGCGACCGATGGTTCGCGTGGATATATTCGTCCTTTTCTAGTTCTACTTTGCTGTTTCGCACTTCGTATCTTTCCCTCGAGTGCGGTCGTCCTTCGACGATTTTCCTATAAACACGCTGAACCTTTTTCTACCACCAGGGATAGCCAATATCATCCATCAGTTTTTTTTAACGTACATCTCACAATATCCGAATATGCTATGTGCTGGCTATTTTTTCGTCGTCGTAGAGTGAATTTTTATTTCTACTACAGAGATATCTCGTACGGCGCCGCATGTTATAATTCATTTTTTAGCTTCACATGCTGCCATAGGAGCAGCGGCGGTAGTATTTCCTGTGGAAAGGCGAATTTATTCCCTGCACTTTCCCACTGCAGACTCATCAGTTGCAGATATGAACGTGCGACACAAGATCGGAGGACGTGCAGCGATTGTTTAATTACCGCATACGTTCGCTAGAGCACATGCAGATATCGATAATGCAAAATAAACTTTCAATAATGTTCACTTCCTTCAAATTTGAAAAATTATTTCTTTTTAAATCTTGATCCAATTTAGCTGGGACACCGCATGCGTAAATTGAACGTGCGTTTGCAACTTTGCATGAACAACTCCGGCTCCTGTATCATGGTAAACAGGACCTATTTACAACTATGATAACTTCTAATATATATCCCACATGCGATATACAGGTGTTAAAAGAATCTGTAAAGGAGAAAAAGGACCTACGTGCATATCTTGTGCGTCCTCCTACTAGTCCTGTATGCTTCATCACGGGTCCTTTATGCCCCACATCGGCTCCTGCATACTCAAACAGTATTTCATACAGGACCTATTAAAATCGCATGTATGTTTCATATATAGGGTTCTGCGCTGTTACACAGGCCCCTCATCGTATTTTGCGCCTATAGCCAGCGACATCACATACGAAATCGCCCCTCTGCACGCGGAGTTCTCCGTACCACCAGTCTGACATTGTGCATGTGACACGCATTCACGCTCTACCTCGCCCACAAAACACCGGGACTGTTTTCACGGAGGGGTAGTGTTATATGGCGCACCGCGCTTGTATTAAAACAAAGGAAGTCTAAGCGACTTGATGGGCTTGAAGACGACAACAGTGAAGGTGTTGTGAAAGGAGCGGCTATTCTCGGAGTTCAAATAGCTTATAAAAAACTCTTTCACTACCACCATCGTAAATAAGCAGGTCACAGAAAGCTTTCAGATCATCCCATGCAGCACAAAGTGGGCTATAAAGTGGGAGCCCCGGGGCTCGATGCGGGTGTTGCAACGGGGGCCGACGTAGGCCTGAAGTGGGCTGCCGAAAAACGCTCTGAGGGGCCTCACTTGGGACCGATCCAGGCAGCCCTTATGGGGCTGCCCCCGTTCCTCCCGCATTGCCAAATGTGCATCTCCCGCAAACTTCCCCGATGGTCCCACTTCACGCAGACTTGGCGAGCCACTCTTGATTTTTTTTTTTATTTCTGTCAGTCCCTCAGATAATGACATAAGACCGATACAGATTCCACAGTGGCAAGCCGAACTTGGGCTTGCCCACATATTGCAACGGTTACACTAAAGAATTACTGCAACCGCTGAACGAGGGCACCGAGAGAGCTGAATCAGCCTATGGCAACATGAACGGGCCGACACTTCAACGTCCTCTACTCCTAACGATTGCGCTCCTTCTTCTTCTTCACCTCTAATGCACGTGTCACTGCCCCCTCCTCTGGAGCATCGCCCCGATGCGGTGTTACCATCATACAGAAGAGCGGGGGAGGAAAAGCGTTCAAGAGTTACACCACAGTCTGACATCACGGATAGACTACATGCAGCCTGAAAGTCAGTCGGGGGTAGCTCGTAGTATGACTTGATTCGCACCACATGCACAACGTCGCTGCGCTTGCTGTTGTTCGATGAACGAGCTGGTGTGGCTGGTGCAACCGCATACGTTACGTCGCTGAGGCGGCGGGCAACAAGGTAAGGGCCGCGAAGTAGCAGCGTAGTAACTTTTCGGACAGCCCGCGGCGACGAATGGCCGTCCAAACCCACACAGTCACCCGGGTTGTAAGCAACGTAGCGGCGTCCAAGATTGTAGCGGTCAGCATCGATCTGGTGCTGACGATGAATGCGGTGTCCGGCTAGTTGCCGCGCTTCTTCCGCGCGCTGAACATAAGTGGCGACGTCGACGTAAGTTCGTTCTCACTTTCAGGGGGGTCCGCGGGTAGCATAGCATCCAGGGGAGTGGTGACGAGTCGACCGAAGACTATATCGAACGGAGTGAACCGGATTGTTTCTTGCGGCGCAGTATTATACGCGAATGTTGCGTATGGAAGAATATGGTCCCATGTTTTGTGCTCGATATCAACACACATGGAAATCATATCAGTCAATGTCCTGCTGAGGCGTTCCAAGCCATTTGTCTGCGGGTAGTAGGCCGTTGTACGCCTATGGCTGGTATGCGTAAGCTTGAGCACAGCCTGAGTGAAGCGGGCCGTAAATGCAGCTCCACGATCAGTAATGATAGCTGCAGGAGCGCCATGACGCAGCACGATGTTGTGGACAAAGAATTCGACGACTTCAGCAACAGTACCGTTTGCAAGTGACGTGGTCTCTGCGTACCGTGTCAAATAATCTGTCGCGATCACAATCCACCGTTTTCCTGTGGACGACTTCGGAAAAGGGCCGAAGAGGTCTATGCCAATTTGCTGAAAAGGGGTCTTGGGGGTGCTATGGGCTGCAGAAAGCCGGCTGGTTTCAGAGGAGGAGATTTGTGCCGTTGGTAACTGCGGCATGTTGTTACGTATTTACGCACTGATGTGAGTAAACTGGGCCAGTAATACTTAAGCCGAATCTTTGCCAGTGTGCGACTGACTCCGAAGTGGCCGGCGGATGGTCCATCGTGGCAAGCGCTCAAGATTTCGGAGCGTAACTGGGATGGCACATCAAGCAGAAACATCTCCTTGTTGCTGTTAAAGTTGCGCTTGTATTCCACGCCGCAGAATGAAGGGCTGCAGTCCACGGCGAAACACACGAGGTACACTAGCATTAGAACCCTCCAGATACTTCATGAATGGCGCCAACTCAGGGTCAGTCCGTTGAAGATGCGCCATACGGGAGATGCTGATAGCACAAAGAATAGGGCAATCTTCGGTGACGTCTTGAGCAGCCGGTTCCACGGGCGCTCGTGATAAACAGTCCGCATCTTGGTGCTGCCGACCCGATTTATAGACGACCGTTACATCGTACTCCTGCAACCTGAGGCTCCATCTGGCCAACCGGCCAGAAGGTCTTTAATGCTGGCTAGCCAGCATAGCGAATGATGATCGCCCGTAGATGTATGGTCGGAATTTACTCAGAGCCCAGATGACGGCAAGACTTTTTTTTTGTGTCGTCGAATAGTTCCGTTCCGATCGAGAAAGTGTGCGGCTCGCGTAAGCGATTACTCGTTCTGCGCCGTCCTGCCACTGTATGAGGATCGCTCCGAGGCCGACATTGCGTCAGTGTGAACATCCGTCTCTGCATTCTCGTCGAAATGAGCTAGTATTGGTGGACTTTGAAGGCGGCAGCGGAGTTCCTCGAAGGCTTCGTCTTGGGCACTTCCCCATACGAAGGGTGTGTCATCTCGAGTCAAGGCTGTCAATGGCTCAGTTAAGCGAGAAAAATCTTCAACAAAGCGATGAGAATACGCGCAGAGGCCCAAAAAACGTCGGAGGGCCTTCTTGTCGGTTGGGCGTGAGAAACTGGAGACGGCGGAAGTCTTGTCGGGGTCTGGAAGAATACCTTGTGCGCTGAAAACATGTTCTATGAAACGGAGCTCCTCGAAGGCGAAATGACATTTCTCTGGCTTGGTAGTTAGTTGTGCAGATTGGAGAGTTTGATGGACAATGCGCAATCGCTGCAAGTGTTGTTCGAAGCTAGACGAAAAGATGACCACGTCGTCCAGGTACACAAGACACGACTGCCACTTCAGACCAGCTAAAACAGTGTCCATCATGCGTTGAAACGTGGCCGGAGTGGAGCAAAGTCCGAACGGGAGCCCCTTAAATTCGTACAGACCGTCAGGTGTCCCGAAAGCCGTTTTCTCCCGGTCTCGCTAGTCCACCTCGATCTGCAATATCCACTTTTTAGATCTAAGGAAGAGAAGAACCTGGCGTCTCGGAGTCGGTCAAGCGCATCATCGATCCTGGGGAGTGGGTATACGTCCTTTTTGGTAACATTATTCAGTTTGTGGTAATCAACGCAGAATCGCAACGTGCTGTTTTTCTTTTTCACCAGGACCACCGGCGACGCCCATGCACTTGTTGACAGCTGTATAACATCGTCTGCAAGCATTTCATCGACTTGCGTTCTAAAAGCCTCCCGCTCTTTAGGCGAAACACGGTATGGACGCTGATAGACTGGTGGCGTAGCCAAATCTGTGACGATGCGATGCTTGGCTACCGGCGTACGTCCGGCCTTGGAGCTCGTCGCGAAGCAATCTTTAAAATCAAATAGCAGAGACGACAGAAGGTTCTTCTGATGAGGTGAACACCCCGGGTGGATTTTAACCTTCTAAAGGGTGTTACGTGGTGCAGCATCGTCGAGAAGATTCATCTCCACGGGGCATAGATTCGGCAACGCATCCACGTCGTGGAGGAAGGCGACGGCCGTTCCCTTGGCGAGGTGCTGAATTTCATTGGTGAAATTCGTCAGCAAAACTGTCGCACAGCCGTCATCCAGTTCGACAAGACCGCGCGCGATAGCCACTCCCTTCTCGAACAACAGCAAAGAGTGACTGTCCGCAATACCTTCGTAGTCGTGAAACGAGTCGTTCCTCACTAACACCAGCACACTGGACCGTGGTGACAGCATTACGTCGTCTTCAACAATACGCAGAGCGTTGACTCCTGGGTCTTCTGTGTCACTGTGTGCCACGGCTTGCTTCGTCGAAAATGTGACTCGCGCCTCGTGTAGGTCGATCACAGCACCGTTTGCCTGCAGAAAGTCGAGGCCCAGGATCAAGTCTCTCGAACACTCGCGCAAGACGACGAATTCACCGACGTAGACGAAACCGCGGATGCCGATTCGGGCTGTGCACCTTCCGACTGGGCTAATGAGGTGACCTCCAGCCGTGCGAATGCAAGGGCCCAACCATGGCGTCCAAACTTGGCTCAATTCCTGGGCGAGGGCGTAACTCATCACTGAATATTCTGTACCAGTATCAAGTAAAGTGACCGTGTCTGTTCCGTCAATTGTCACACAGAAATCAGAAGTAGCGCGTCGGATGCTGTCACTACAATGCCCCTGTGAGAAATCAGCGTATCGATGTATAGGCGGCGCAAGATCTTCAGTTTTCCCGACAGCAGCGGCCTTGCCTCCGGAGACCACTGGAATTAGTTTTCCCGGCAAGGGCTGGGAGAACGCCGCTCAGGATAGCTGGCGTCTCGGCGAGGACTCGGGGAACGGTACCGCAGCGGAGATGACGATCTAGAGTCATAGCGGCCGTATCCAGGTCTGTCACAGGCCTCAGATGGGCCGACAGATGAGCTTCTATTTCGAGTGGTCGTTCGCCGTTCCGTGGGCAAGGGTCGTCGGGCGAGAAACCACGCAGACCAACTCGGCGGTACGGGCAGGCCCTGTAAAGATGACCGGCCTCACCACAGTGGTAGCAGAGTGGCCGCCGGTCCGGTGCACGCCACAAATCACATTTCCGTGGCCGTTGATAGACTGGTCGAGCAGGCACACGGGAAAGGTCAGGCTGCTACACTGCTTGAGTGGCGGTATTCACGTCGTAGACTGGTGCTGGCGCCCGACAGAGGACAGCTGCATATGTAGGTCGGACCTCAGTCTTTCTAGGAATCTCAAAGAGTTGTTGCTGCTGCGATGCCAGGCGCACCTCGTGCCGGACGACTTCAGACAGCGATGTAACAGACGGCGCGCTGGGAGACAGCTGGAGGATTTGTAATTCCTCCCTGATGATCGACCTGATTAGGTCACGTAAAACGGCTACATCACTCCTTAGCGGCATCGAAGAAACAGCGGGCCCAAGCGTGCTTACATCTCGATTGTATTGCCGGGCTCGTTGCAGGAGCGTCGCCTCCATGGTGGTCGCTTCAGTGAGGAATTCGACAACAGTACGCGGTGGACTGCGCACAAGACCGGCGAAAAGCTCCTGTTTGACCCCGCGCATGAGGTGGCGACGCTTCATCTCCTCGGCCATGGAGGAGTCAGCACGCTTGAAGAGGCGCGTCATGTCCTCCACATACATTCGGACGCTTTCGTTAGTCCGCTGGTTACGGGAGTGAAGCGCAGCTTCAGCTTTCTCCCGGCGGTCTGCGTTGAAGAATGTAGCTAGGAGATTTTGTCGAAATGTCTCACAGGTGGACAGGTTGCTCTCATGATTCTCGTACCACGTCCTTGCGGAGTCCTCGAGTGCAAAATACACGTTATGGAGCTTACGGTCGTCGCTCCAACCGTTGTAGCGGGTGACCCGCTCGAAAGTGTCAAGCCAGTCTTCCGCATCCACGTCGCCGTGGAAAGATGGCGGTGTTCGCTGCGTGTGGTAGAGGATGGGCGCCGGAGACCTGCTATCTGTGGCTATTTCTGATGGAACAGGCGGTCGAGGCTGCGTCGTCCTCGTCGAGATGGTAAGAGGCCCGAATTCAGGTGACTGGCCGTGGAGGCGGCGGCTTGGGCGCTGATGAACCGGCGTGAGATCCGTGTTTCTATCCTGTAGGCGTACGTAGGTTGGGAAGCGTACCCAGCTCGACTCCACCAGATTTGTAAAGGTTGTTACACTAAAGAATTACTGCAACCGCTGAACGAGGGCACCGAGAGAGCTGAATCAGGAACGTGGGCAACAGGAAAGGGGCCGACACTTTAACGTCCTCTACTTCTACCGATTGCGCTCCTTCTTCTTCTTCACCTCTAATACACGTGTCAGTATTTCCTTAGGGGTCCAATACAGATAATTGATGGGTAGCCCAAGTGCAAGTTCGCCCACTGAATATTTACGGGCATAATTAAGCAATTATTTTATACTTGTCTGCCCTTTCTGAACCGCTACAATTTTCACAATAATTTCATTTGATTAATCTAAATGACCATGTTCAGGTGGCGATGTTGTCTGCTCTGAAAAGTTATATAGGGAGAGTTCCAGGTTTCCAGGGCGACCACTTAGTGGACAACAGTTAACCATGTGTATGCTAGTTTTCTTGGCGCAATTTAGATGAGCGCGAGAACCAAAGCCATGAAGTTTTTCTAACCGACTAAAGATGCTAAACAACTGCTATACAAACCATCTGCAATAGTAACTTAAGGTAATGTCTAATACAAATCAATGATGGAAGAAATGAAGTATGCAGATACTTCGGTGTATTCAACCCCGCTACGGCAAATGTATATAGGACTTAGAGCAGCACTGATTCGGCGGCTCCACTTGTACTAGCACTATTTTTCGAGACAAGAGCCCATATTTAAGATGCGTCAGCAATCATTCTTAACAAATGTGACGAAGATGCTGACGCTCTAGTTTCTATCCCAGCCAAGGCCCATGTGGGAGGTGGGAGGCCCATGGCGGCCCCACCAAGACCACATTTTTGGCGACAAGGATCCACGTACATCAGGCCTATACGCAAGTGAGGAGATTCGATCCACTTCTCCACTCGCCTACTAGTTCTACTACCAAGCACCATTTTTGCACTTCGCTACCTTTCGACGCGATTGCAACGCTGTCTGCCTGACCCATCAACGCTACTGCGGCGTCTTCTGCACGGCTGTCCCGAACCCCTGGTTCCGCCTGCTGCTTTTCCAAAATGAACGTGGCGATTCCTCCACCCCTCTTGTCATGCCCCCCGTTCCAGCTATTCCGTAGTTTAAATGGCGACGTGTTTTCCCAGCTTACGTCGATACCGCTGCCAAGACCCCTACGCCGGATCACAAGAAAGCGCTGCTGCTCAACGCACTGGAAGTAGAAGGCATCAATATTCACTGCAGCATCGTCGAGGAAGAGACGTCAGCTGAAACCGATGTAGCGACAGGTGACTCCGAGGCACCGGACGTATACAAAGCGGCGCTTCAAGTGCTAGACAAGCACTTGTCCGATACTATGTATGCATTGTATGCCTGCTACTGCCTAAAGCCTGACACTTAGGCTGACAGTATGTTTTTAAATACATAAAAATAAATATTGCAACCAGGTATATCTCAAACGCAGAGTGCAGTCCTGCAGTCTCACTCCACCTCGGTCCGCATCTTGTTCGTGTGTCTGAATGCCGCCGTCCCGGCGTGCCCCCCACGTGCTCCGGCGTGGCGTTCATAGTGGCCACGCCAGGAGCTAAAGCGGTTTTGTGGGGACAGCCTCTGTTGGGCTGGGTGTTATTTTTTAACCTAAAGCCCACTTGACGTTGCACGTGCCTTCAAATTCCCCACAAGAGACCAATTTTGGAATCATGCCGGCACGCCTACCTTCCAGCTTCATTACGGCCGATGTGGGACCTACAACCGTTTAGCTAAGGCGGCCTCATTTGAGCTTCATGAGGAAGTCGCCCAAATTGAACTCTACTTCATATTCCACCTGCCGCCAAGAAACCTACAAGGGGCGAGTGGGGCAGCATGTGGGCATCGCAGTTCTTTTGCCCCACTACGGCCTGATGTAGGTCCCACTAAGATTTAATATGGTCGGCCCCATTTAGAATCTATGAGGGCTTTCCCACAAAGAGCCCACATTTAGATCGGATCTGCCCTTGCATATCCGGCAAGGGACGCCTGCGGCCTGGATGCAGGAACGTGAACTGCGTTAGCCTGAACAAAGCCTCTATGAGGCCCATGTAGCCAGAAAAGGAGCAAGCCCACGCGCGGCTTGCCCATTTTCGCCCCATCGGGGACCGATGCAGGTATTGTGATGTTGCCCCAGCCTTGCTTGATTATATCGCACCCACTAGGACAACACATTCTGTGCTACTTGGGATATCTTCTCTTGGACAAGAATGGTCGCTTTCTCCTCTATTATTTGCAACCTTCAAGAGACTTTGCCTAAAATTGATTCAGAACGAAAGGGGCCGAGGATATACTTAAGAAAAACAGATATTGTCATAGTTGTTTTCTGCCATGATGAAATGCTCAATTTTGTCAGCCGGCCAGCGAAATCAACTGGGATCAATGTTTGGGGCTCTGGTATAGTGTCTGGTGCGGCGACCCTTATTTTCTTTAAAATATTTCATGGTATGTTACATCTGCGAGTTACCTCGGAGTACCGCTAGAACACAGGAATACGAGGACGAGTGAAGAAAGTGAACGTATCCAATCGGAAACAAGTGGCGTGGACTTGATTTATCAATGTTTGTGGGTTCACCAGCAGGCAGTTTTTTCATTGTTGTGAAAGTCTGGTATGTACAGCAGGCTCTATCCATGTCAAGTACTAGAGTGAAGAAAAAGCACTGGTTGCTAACGGTTTTCGTCGGAGGTTTGATTTGAGACAGAAAAAGTCGTAGAGATGCGCATTTACTCCGTGAAACGTGGAGTACTTGGAGTGGTTTTATTTCTGCGGCCAATGGTGCCCATATTTTGTTCTTACGTGATCAATGTGATGCTTTCCTGCGCATGGTTTTCCAACTTACACTGCGTCATGGCTCACCCGAATTTTTGGAGCTGTTTCTTGAATTTATTTCAAACAATTAAGTAAGCGTCCATTCATAGTTGACGTGTATGAAAGTAAAAGCTGCTCAAGAGCAGGTTAACAAAATACACATAACGACGGTGTCAAGATACAGCTCTGAAAATCCGGCACCGGCGTTATTAGCGAAAAATCCCATGCATAGCACTGGCAAGTGGCCCACTGTAAGCAGTGGGCGTCGGGAGAGGGATGCAAAGCGGGCCCTCTATATCTGTTGGGTGGTCTTTCACATATCGGGGTAGCTTACGGCTGTACCCTAATGAGTATGTGTGGGGAGATGGATGCATAAACAAGATTACTGATTAAGCGAGTAGCAAGGTGAATGAACACGCACGAACACAGCGATACGAAGGACGAGTGAGGAACGTGAACGTATCCAGTCGGAAACAAGTGGCGTGGGCTTGATTTATCAATATATGCGCGTTCACCAGCAGACAGCAGGCAGCAGGCAGATCTGTGTTCATTTTCGCAGCACGCCGCAATTTCCGTTTGGCGCGGCCGGCGCGGCGGAACGCGTCGTCTGCTTCACGCACACCATTCTTCGATGGAACCAGAGTCCTGGTGCAACCCTTAAAGCTCGTTTAAACTAGAGAACGGCGGTGAAAGCAAGCTAAATCCACCACCACCACAGAGGATCCGTCGAAATTATGGGCGGAAAACCTGACCGCTCACTGCAGATTCTTACCGCGCGAAAAAAAAAAAATCGGCCCGCTTCCATCGGCTAATATGACGGCAAGGAAGGCGCTGCGTTTCACTTCACTCAAAAATTCCACAGGTGGGTGGATGGAATTTTCTCCTGAAAGGCTGTGTAATGCAAGTCTGCGCGAGGCGCGACTGCGAGTCTTTAGCATTGTGTTTCAAATTTATAGCTGCGCGTTATATATATATAAGAAATCCGTAGTTGGGCATAAAGGCATAAAGCGAACGGAGCCTCACACCAGCACCTCGCAAACTCCCAGCGCTGTTAAAATCCGGCGTTCAGGCTACCGGTCTTTGTGTCAGGATAAGTTCCACCCCCGTGGAATTCCTGAGCAAAGTCAAAAGCACCCTCAGCCAAGCCGTCGGTGCTCTGGCCAGCAAAATCATACACACTATTTCATGAATTTCTACTCGCGCGTTTTAAAAATTCCCCCGCGTGAACCATTAAGCCATTTGCAATTAAACTGCGGGCGAAGTTTTCACAATGCGGAAAATTTATCTCGTAGTAAGTTACACAGCGATATAACTGGTCCGGCAGCGGTTAAGCCCGAATCTGCACCGAGATCGGGGAACCCACAGGTGCCAGCTCCAGCGCAGACGATTCCAGGCTCGCAATATGCGAGGCCGAACCAGGCAATTACTGTCTCCTAACTTATTATGAGACAGAAGTTAGAGAATTAAGACAAAACGCAAGCTTCGTCCGCACCTCCACAGAAGAAGAGAGAGCGATAGAGGCGAGAGGTTTTTCTGAAGCCGCGACCGTAACGATGCGCGATAAGGCTGCTCGCAGCAGTGACTGTTACTCGTTACACGCCCAAAAAATAATTGTCCAGCACTAATTCCGAGCCTGGTGAATATCACCAGAGCATATTTTCGCCTTGACGTGATTGGTGACGATGGTGCCTTAGAAAAATTCCGGCACGTACAGCGCGGTACGTAGGTTACACTCACTTCAGTCGTGACTCGTAACCCTGCCGACGCGTAGGCAAAGTTCGGAATCATTGTTGTAGGGGAAATACAAGAATGCATACAGAAAACGTGGCCGCCACAGCCACGGCGACAGACAATCTTACGTGAAAGTGACGAAGGCCACTCGAGCCGCGGTTCAAAATAAAACCTTAAAATAAACCTTCTCAGTGTACTACACACCCACCGTTTTGTTTGTGGGTGTGTAGTACACGTATCTCCATTCCCACAATGACGCAGATCACTGTAGTCACGGCGGCAGGCGACGTGACATACGTACCCCAGCAGAGACGCACACTCGCATCACAAGCAGCCTTCGCTTCGCAGTAAACTGGCACCTCGATCTGCTCGTAATACAAGCGAGCTATTCCTAGCATTTGACCGGTCTTCGATCCTGCACCAACCTCCGAAGATCGAGCGCCGGCATAACACGCACCTCGCTGGGCAGAACAACCATCCTGAAATCCGTAGGAGAGAGAGAGAGAGAAAACATTTATTTCATCTATAGAGTTTGTGGTGGTTAGATGTCTACCATCCTGCGTAGCGGTGGTCGTCCGCCTTTATTCCAAGGCCCCGCAGGATGCCGCCGCCAGCTGGGCCCGTCGGATCAGACCTTCTTGGTCTTCCCGCCGGTCGCTAGAGAACATTCCCTCCCACTGCTCCACACTCGGGTTTGTTATGATAGGCGCTTCTGGAATTCCCTGACATTCCCACGTCGTGTGATATAGCGTGGGTGTCTCTAAGCACCATAGGCATTTATTTGTGTATTGTGTGCACATGGGTAGGTTCGGGAAGGAGCCTGTCTGAGCTGCCTCCACTTGACGGAGTCCTCCTTGCTGAGGGATCTGTGCGGGGTGGATACCGCATTCTGCAGCCTTTGTAGTAGTTCAGAGTACTCTTGGAGTACGGGGTCGTTGTCCAGGGGGTCGCATGTGTTAGATGCCCGGTATTGAGCGTAACCTCGAGCTATCTCTTCCGCATTCTGGTTTCCCCTTACCCCGGTAATCCGTAGGAAATGCTATGCTATACAGTTATTTACATGCAGATAGATTTCTCACTAAATCCGTCTTTTAGAATCTGCTTCACAGCCGTGGCGAAAGGCGTCCCGAATCTAGGCCTACGATAGTGCAGCAGCGATTACCAACCAGCAGGGGACCCCTTGGTGGTGTCGCTAGGGTCACCCGCACCCGGTGCGGAGGCACGGGCGTGGTCCTCTTTGGGATAGGAGAGTGAACTGCACATACGCAAAACGAGGCGATGCGGCGGCGTGGCCGCCGACGAGTGTCGTCTCCCGCGTAGGAGTTTCCGATGGGTATCGGGAATAAGCATTCGCTACCGCTCGCTACGTCGATCGAAGCCTTTTTATTTTTATTTTTTTTTGGGGGGGGGGGGGGGGGGGTAGCATTACTTGCTCATGCGTGGCGTGCACAGATTATATACTAACTGTATTTATATTGCATGAATATTAAATGGCTTCGTTTGTGGAGTTTAACGACCCAAAGCGACTTAAGCTATGAAAGGCGCCGTAGTGGAGGGCTCTGGAAATTTCGACCATCTGGGGTTCTTTAAAGGGACACTGTGGCACTTTTTCCGAAAACCTGGATTTCAGCAGAAACCCACCGTTTTTCATGCTGCGAACTCGAATATCAGGTTGAAATTAGGCTGAAAGAAAAGCAAAAATACGCAGCCCGCGCGACGGGGCTCACCGCCGGATTGGCCAAGACGTCGCGTGACGACATTTTGAGGACGGAGGTGGTTCCGATGCGGCTCCGTCGTTACACTGCGTGACGATAGCAGCTCTCTGCGGCTTTGTTAAAGCCATTATGACATGCCATTTCCACTCGAATGACCATCGCGTGTTTCACCGCATGTATACGTGCCAGATGCGCCCGCAAGCGATCAGCACTTTCGTTGCTGGGATCATAGGTTTTGCATGGAATATCTGTGGTATAGACAGGGCTTAAAGTCTGGCTCCATCAGACGAGGGTCTCTACTGATTCCAGCACCGGTGGAAAGGGAAATAAAGAGGGAAGGAGAAAGCGGCTAGTGGCCTGCTTCGCACATCGATTAACAAATGGAAGAAATTATGGTTATAGAAGATACATGTTAATGGTAATTACAACTCACTGCCAAAATTGCCAAACAACGAGAAATGTTCTAACCAATGAGAGGATTAAAATATAACAGCCTGCTTCGTGTTCATGCAGTCCATATACCTTCCAGCGCGGGGGTCTCAGACCCCTCTTAAATACTGCCGGGGGGTCTCAGACCCCCCGAGACCCACCTGATTTTAAGCCCTGGGTATAGAGTAAGATATTTTGAAAAGTGTGTCCGTTATTATTAGCAGGAACTGCATGACCCTAAGCAAAACCTCGGCGCACTTATTCCTGGGAAGGAAGGGCAGCGAGCAATGCACTAGCCGACTACATCCGTCTCAGGCCTCCCGCCCCGCCCAAAAGTCATTGTTGGGAAAAAAAGTGCCCAAATCATGGTGTACCAAATCTTGCTTTGAGTGTAAGGCCTTGGGAAACGAAGAATTTTATGGAAAGGGTGAAGCAGTACACAGCTGTCACCAGACAAATGAACAGTAAGCGAAGCGCGGTTGCCGAACTTTGAGAAGCATGCGAGGCGTTGACGGAGCTATTGGGATGGAGACCAAGTCAAACATGCGCACACTTCTGCATGGAACATTTAGCAGACGTAAAGAGCCTTTCCCTCTTATCGTACGCTCACAATTAGTGGTTTGACGGCTGACGTATGTTGAAGGCGAAGCTGCAGCTCCACCACACCCATACCTTCATGAGAAAATCATGTCCTGAAATGTGTCTTCTTACAAGAGCCTCGTCGGTTTCATTTCTCATTTAATTTGCATCCGCAAAGAAGACAGGACTACGTAAAATGACGAGGCAGCAACGGGTGCAAAATCACGAGGCCATATATGAACAACTTCGATGATTGCTTGCTTGGACGCATCAAAGGAAACCTCGCTCAGTGCGTTCCATACCTGAGTGCGCCCATACTCAGCTAAGCGGTACACGCCTTATCTTCTAATAACGATCCCGGAGGGTTTCTATGAGCATGCAGGCACGTTCCTACCAGGAAAGGATCTCGCAAAGCCGTCAACCTAGCTGCGACACAACAGTAGGCTCTTCTTAATCATCTGCTCGTTCGCAAAGGATCATATCAGGTCGTGCTGCTGATGAGTTGTCCGATGTTTAGCACAGAAGCCGTCGCGCATACCTTTCTTTGACATGTTTTGTACGTACGCAACGCCCGCAAGACGAGGAAAAGCGCGCGCCGAAAGCTCGCTCGGGTGGCTCTGAATACCTCCGGCTCCTCAAAGTGACGTCACAACGGACAGATAAGCGAGGTTTCTCTCCCTGCATTTACATTTCAAAACCGCCGCAGTGTCTCTTCAACGTGTACTGACAGCGCACAGAAAACGGGTGCCTTACTCTTTGCCTTCATCAAAAAGCTGCCGCCGCAGCCGGGATTCAATCCCGCATCCTTGGGCAGAGTAGTCGAACGCAGTAACCATGCACCACCACGGCGAGTATATGAATATTAAAAATTGTGTATGGGATGCATCCGATATGGATGTGTACTTCTTGACTGGTATGTAAAAGTGTTGTATTGTTGGATAGCTTATGCCGAGTATAATATCACTGAACTAGTTATAGATCTTGAATACGTATCGTTAATTAGGTAATTAATAAGAGTGGGCACGAGAACAACGTCGACAGCATGTCATACGTACCACGTTTGTGTGTTCCGCAGGCATTCTTGGGTTTCCTGTTGTGCATGTCAGCATCGGCCCATGCCTTACCACTCGGTCCAGCTCCCGCGGACACCACAAGAGGATAGCTTTAACGGGGCGTATCCTGACGACCAACTACGGGCGGTTTTCCTACCATCATCGCGCATGACCTACTACGCACCAACGTCATCCACGATATCGTGTTCTCCTGGCGCCTACTTAAACGACAGGCAACACGAGAGCATCTTTAGTAGGCACGAGAGCAACGTCGACAGTATGTCTTACGTACCACGCTTCTGTGTTCCGCAGGCATTCCTGGGTTTCCTATTGTGCATGTCAGCATCGGCCCATGCCTTACCACTCGGCCCGACTCTCCCGCGGACACCACAAGAGGATAGCTTCAACGGGGCGTATCCTGACGACCAACTACGGGTGGTTTTCCTACCATCATCGCGCATGACCTACTACGCACCAACGTCATCCACGATATCGTGTTCTCCTGGCGCCTACTTAAACGACAGGCAACACGAGAGCATCTTTAGTAGGCACGAGAGCAACGTCGACAGTATGTCTTACGTACCACGCTTCTGTGTTCCGCAGGCATTTCTGGGTTTCCTGTTGTGCATGTCAGCATCGGCCCATGCCTTACCACTCGGCCCGGCTCTCCCGCGGACACCACAAGAGGATAGCTTCAACGGGGCGTATCCTGACGACCAACTACGGGCGGTTTTCCTACCATCATCGCGCATGACCTACTACGCACCAACGTCATCCACGATATCGTGTTCTCCTGGCGCCTACTTAAACGACAGGCAACACGAGAGCATCTTTAGTAGGCACGAGAGCAACGTCGACAGCATGTCTTACGTACCACGCTTCTGTGTTCCGCAGGCATTCCTGGGTTTCCTATTGTGCATGTCAGCATCGGCCCATGCCTTACCACTCGGCCCGACTCTCCCGCGGACACCACAAGAGGATAGCTTCAACGGGGCGTATCCTGACGACCAACTACGGGTGGTTTTCCTACCATCATCGCGCATGACCTACTACGCACCAACGTCATCCACGATATCGTGTTCTCCTGGCGCCTACTTAAACGACAGGCAACACGAGAGCATCTTTAGTAGGCACGAGAGCAACGTCGACAGTATGTCTTACGTACCACGCTTCTGTGTTCCGCAGGCATTTCTGGGTTTCCTGTTGTGCATGTCAGCATCGGCCCATGCCTTACCACTCGGCCCGGCTCTCCCGCGGACACCACAAGAGGATAGCTTCAACGGGGCGTATCCTGACGACCAACTACGGGCGGTTTTCCTACCATCATCGCGCATGACCTACTACGCACCAACGTCATCCACGATATCGTGTTCTCCTGGCGCCTACTTAAACGACAGGCAACACGAGAGCATCTTTAGTAGGCACGAGAGCAACGTCGACAGCATGTCTTACGTACCACGCTTCTGTGTTCCGCAGGCATTCCTGGGTTTCCTATTGTGCATGTCAGCATCGGCCCATGCCTTACCACTCGGCCCGGCTCTCCCGCGGACACCACAAGAGGATGGCTTTAACGGGGCGTATCCTGACGACCAACTACGGGCGGTTTTCCTACCATCATCGCGCATGACCTACTACGCACCAACGTCATCCACGATATCGTGTTCTCCTGGCGCCTACTTAAACGACAGGCAACACGAGAGCATCTTTAGTAGGCATGAGAGCAACGTCGACAGCATGTCTTACGTACCACGCTTCTGTGTTCCGCAGGCATTCCTGGGTTTCCTATTGTGCATGTCAGCATCGGCCCATGCCTTACCACTCGGCCCGACTCTCCCGCGGACACCACAAGAGGATAGCTTCAACGGGGCGTATCCTGACGACCAACTACGGGTGGTTTTCCTACCATCATCGCGCATGACCTACTACGCACCAACGTCATCCACGATATCGTGTTCTCCTGGCGCCTACTTAAACGACAGGCAACACGAGAGCATCTTTAGTAGGCACGAGAGCAACGTCGACAGTATGTCTTACGTACCACGCTTCTGTGTTCCGCAGGCATTTCTGGGTTTCCTGTTGTGCATGTCAGCATCGGCCCATGCCTTACCACTCGGCCCGGCTCTCCCGCGGACACCACAAGAGGATAGCTTCAACGGGGCGTATCCTGACGACCAACTACGGGTGGTTTTCCTACCATCATCGCGCATGACCTACTACGCACCAACGTCATCCACGATATCGTGTTCTCCTGGCGCCTACTTAAACGACAGGCAACACGAAAGCATCTTTAGTAGGCACGAGAGCAACGTCGACAGCATGTCTTACGTACCACGCTTCTGTGTTCCGCAGGCATTCCTAGGTTTCCTGTTGTGCGTGTCAGCATCGGCCCATGCCTTACCACTCGGCCCGGCTCTCCCGCGGACACCACAAGAGGATAGCTGGGCGTATCCTGACGACCAACTACGGGTGGTTTTCCTACCATCACCGCGCATGAGCTACTACGCACCAACGTCATCCACGAGCGACTGGTATCCATAATTCGCTGGAAGCCTTGTCAACGCAGCACGATTCTTTTCAATCTCGCCTCGACGAACTGGAGGACAGATCGCGCCGCAATAACCTACTTTTTAGAGGGATTCCTGACTCACGCGAGTCTTGGCAGCAAACTCAAGCCCTAGCAGGCATTGTCGATAATTTATCTGACTTATCGATAGAGCGTGCGCATCGCCTCGGCCATTATTGTCCTTCCAGATGTCGTCCCATCACTTTAAAATTCAACAACTTCAAACTTAAAGAACGCGTACTTTCAACACGCAGCAAACTGAAAGATAAGAAGATAACTGTTTCTGAAGATTACTCCCCTGCCACTCGCACTGCCAGAACCAAGCTAGTTGCATTCGCGAAAAGCTTACCAGATGCACCGAGTTTCCAGTTGCGTTACAACAAAGTAACTGTGAACGATAAACAGTATGCATACGATGCTTCCACTAGCAGCATCACCTAAATAACGACGCCACAGAAAACAGATACTTGCAACGGGGAAGCATCGTCACACGACAACAGTTAGGAAAGCGAGAGGGGAAGTGGAGCATGCCTACCTAACACACAAGTTCTCTTTTGCAACATCCGTAGCATCCTTAACAAACGTACCGAATTAGCCTTCGCCATTGATACTATTAACGCCGACATTATTGTACTAACAGAGACCTGGCTTCGACCACAAATTAATGACTGGGAGCTTTTCCTGACAGCCCGAAAGTTTTCTTTCTATCGGGACAGCACAACCAGGCATGGAGGCGGTGTTCTCTTAGCTATCAATAAAAACTTACAATCACAATGCATTCAGGTACCCAGTTCCTTGGAGTTAATTTGGGCTAACATCGCTTTCAATAACCAGAAGCTTATAATTGGAGTTTGCTTACTGTCCTCCATCTGAATCTTCTGACTTTGTGAATGAACTACACGATGCAATTAACCTGGTCGCATCTCGTTACCCTTCGTTACCTATGTGTCTACTCGGTGATTTTAATATTCTAAACATTATATAGGACACTGACCCCATTATCGTTAATTCATGCTGTACACTAGCTAAAAACTTCCTTGACTTATGCTCTGTTTTCTCCTTTACGCAACTCGTAAAAGAACCCACTAGAACAACAGATACTGTTTCAAACACACTTCATCTAGTTCTTACAACGCAACCTTCATTCGTTTCCAAAATTACTTACCTACCTTGCCTCTGCGACCATACGCTCATAGCCTTTGAAATTACCACTTCTCCTCCGAAAAATGTAAAGAAAAGAAAAACAATTTATAATTACGCTATGGCTGACTTTGGCACCATAAACAGTGAGCTCTGCATATTTCTGGAGACTTTCTTGGAAGACTTTAACAATTGCAGCGTTCAATCCAATTGGGACTTGTTTGTAGCGAAAATTAAAGACTTAACAGCTAGGCACATAACCACACGCAAGATTAACTCTAACAGCAACGCTCCTTGGTACAACACAAATATCAACCGGTTGCCTAACAAGAAAAAGCGCCTGTATAAACTCGCAAAACATTCCGCTAACAACAACTGCTGGAACGCTTATAAAACAGTTTCGCGATAGCACATAACAACTCTAGAACAGGCAAAGAATACATTTTTACAAGTTACCCTTCCACCATCAATGCTATCCACGGACGTACGAAAGTTTTGGCGCACTATTAGCCCAAGCGATAGCGATAGCATAACTCTTGTTGACAATACTGGCACTAGCATCCCCCCCCCCCCCCCCCCGAACTGAAGGCATCTGCGTTAAACGATGTTTTCCCATCCAATTTTTCTATCTGGACTAATCCCCCTCTTCCAAGTGCAGAGTCACTCGGTTATATGCCCATGTATCCTGTTACAATTGACCTTGATGGTGTTGTACAATTGATTAACTCTCTAAAAATATCCACCGCTCCGGGTTGCGATCTAATCAACGCCAAGTTTTGAAAGTATACCAGTGCTTATTCTTCCATCATACTAACAAATATTTTCCAGCAACATCTCTACCAGGGTTCGCTACCAGCCGCATGGAAGGTCGGAAAGGCGATTCCACTGCACAAATCAGGTAACAAGCATTCTCCACTAAACTACCGGCCAATCTCGCTCACCAGCATTCCTTGTAAAGTTCTTGAATACATCCTGTTTTCTCACATAGTTAATTTCTTAGAATCAAACTCTTTCTTCTCGCGATTTCAACACGGTTTTCGCAAGTCATACTAATGCGAATCTCAACTTGCATCTTTCACTAAGAAGCTGCATGTCATTCTTGATCGTAATTCACTAGCCGACTGCGTATTGATTGATTTCGCCAAAGCGTTCGATAAAGTGTGCCATAGCTTACTACTGTACAAACTACAGAAACGTAATCTCGACTCGAAGATTCTCATCTGGCTTGATGCTTTTCTTATTAACCATCAAAAGTCCGTTTCAGTTAATGACCTCACCTCGGATCCGAGTATGGTTCACTCTGGTGTCCCTCAAGGCTCCGTACTCGCTCCGCTTCATTTCCTTATTTATATTAATGATCTGCCTTCCCACATTTTATCTAACATTCACCTATTCGCCGACGACTGCGTAATAATTAGAGAAAATAAAATGCGAAAGTAATGTACTAACTCTTCAATCTGACCTCGATTTCATCTCAACCTGGTGTAAATCTTGGCTAATGGACCTCGATGCTAACAAGTGCCAATTCATGCGTGTGGCCACTAATTTGCCCTCCTATCACCTCAACGGCATGCTTCTAGACAGTATTCTCGTATAAATACCTCGGCGTTCACATTACTAGCAACCCTACCTGGACTGTTCATATGTTACTCATGTTATTAACAACGCCAACAAAACACTTGGATATCTTCGTAACTTTCGCAAAGCACCTTCTTCTCTTAAACTTCTACTTTACAAGGCACTCGTATTACCTAGAGTATGCAGCATCAATATATGGGATCCTTACCAGCAAAACTTAACGCACTCACTGGAAATGATCCAAAATATTTCTGTACGGTTTATCCTCTCAGATTATAACAGAACAGCAGGCGTATCCAGCATGAAAGCCAGCCTCGGTCTGTCATCCCTCGCGTCTCGTCGCAAAACACTTCATTTTCGCCTTCTTAATAAAATTTTTCATCATTCTCACCTGCGTGAAGAACTTATTTCACCCCCACAGTACGTTTCAGCCCGCATGGATCACGCCCACAAAGTTGGAGTACCATTCTGCACACCAAAAACCTACTTTCATTCCCTTTTACCCCGTACATCCGACGAGTGGAATCACCTTCCCGCATCACTGGCACTAACCAATGACCACCGTTTATTTCAAGAATGCCTCAGCTAAAAATGTATAACCAGCAACATTTTGTAAACCTGTGCTCATATTGTTGTTTTGTTTTTTATTACATTGTATAACCACTCCCCTTTGTAATGCCATATGGCCCTGAGGGTATTTCAAATAAATAAATAAATAAAATTACTATAACTTGAATTCTGTGCAACAATATCGTCTTATATCGTTGAATGGATGGCTTATGTCGACTATAATTGCGATACAGTAATTCCAGATATTTAATAACTGTTAATTAGCTGTGATTACCAACTGAGCTTTAACCTGTAAGGAAAATCCAAAATAGAATGCCAAACCATGCAACAACCACATGTAAGGAGGCTTCAGTGCCACCGGTGTTTTTACATTGCAGCGCCACTTACGTTTGTTTCTGACAGCTACATTGTCACGCATGTGACAGTTTTTCATGTGCAATTGCATGTGCGATTTTGTGGGCGGCCGCATCCGAGAGCGTCGCGCGGGAAAATCTTTGCTCGCCGTGCCGCCATTAAAGTAACGGCTGTTCATTTTTTGACAAGGTAACGAATTAACGATACTCGACATAAGCTATCCAACAATATATGGCGATATTGTAGCATAAAGGTTAATCACCGAAACTAATTGAAGGTAAATAAGATCTACAATTACAGTCTAGTGCAATCATATTCCTTATAAGCTATCCAACAATATATTACTTGAAGCTGTAGTCCAGCGATATGGTTGGTTTGTGGGGTTTAACGTCCCAAAGCAACTCAGGCTATGAGAGACGCCAAGGTCCAGCGATATATGAATTACGTACCGCATATTTCAAAACTGTAAACAATTTCGACGCGAGATAAGTAAAGTTGTCGGTTAATCATGTGATGATAAACGGTCAGTGATGAACGTTCATGCTCACCACTTCATAGTTCACTATAGTTCACCATAACACACTATATTGGCCTCGAGATCAAGCAGAGTCGCCACCTAGCGGCATAGCGGCGAACCCTACCCAGTGTGGATGCGTGTTCGCGTCGCGTACCAGCCCGCATTCATTTACGTGCGCGCGTGCGGCGTGTAAAAGAGTGCCTTTTGTTTGTTTCGCGGTTCATGTGCGCTTTTGCTTACCTATCTGCCTCTTGCAAAAGAAATATTGCAAATTGTCTCTTGCAAAATAAAAAAAAAAATACTTGTGCATATCTAGTATGTCACGCTGGAAAGAACATCATCAGTCGCGGTCTTCGGCGCTTGAGATTCTTTGACAAGCGGTGTCTCAACCGAAGCACTGCTGTCGTTAGGCGCCGTGTCAAAGCAAAACAGGTTGCTGCCGTCAATACACCTTAATCTAAACGTTCAAAAATCGTATATCCCCGTTTCTGTTTGGAATACCACAACTACTGAAACATGCGATCTCAGACTACTGCATAGCAAAATCCAGTTTAAACAAGCCACTCTGTGCCTTCTGTATCCACAATAGAGTTGTCTGAGAACTTTTTTTTTTTTTTGCTGTTAAACTTCTGTCACCGTGTCTCAGTGGTAGGGCGCTCAACGGCTGAATACGAGAACGGGGAGTTCGATCTCAGCCGTTTCTAAAGGCGCTCCTCGGCTGTGGGATTTGACTGCGCGTTAAACAACCCCACGTGGTCAACGGCACCGAGGCCCGTCCCTACATCATCCGTAATATAGCCGATGTCACATTCCGCGTTAAACCCATATATGCATTTCTTTTTCCTGGTGAAGGCTTCTGCGCATCCGTAACAGTGGTAATGAGCATATTTCGCTTTAGAGGAATGCTCGAACTTTTGAGAAACAAATTTTCCCAGCACCTATTACACTAAATATTACCTAATACACATATATCAATGTACATTGGTAGCCCATTAGAACCCCTTTTCCGGTGCTGTCTTTCGAGCAAACTGGTTGTTTCCGACAAGGGAAGTAAAGTAGCTTCATACGGCTTAGTCATCGCTGTTTAGTTCGGGAATACATATTTATAGTCACATGATAAGAGAAACTATCCGTTTCTTTCAGGATAGTTTTATATCCGGCATCTGTTCTGAAAGTAAACGAAAGAACCGCCACAAATCTCTGCTCAACAATAATTACAATGATAAAAAAATATTCAACCTTCAAAATTCCTCGCCAGGACATGACAGCGACCAAGCGCAGTTTTTACGTTGTCTTCGCAGCTACTTATTCGTAGCTTGCACTTTAACGTTACTGAAAATTAATCACTGATAGTCCTATATTTTGTCAAGTGTGTACAAGTTCTTTCACATGGTGAAATTCATTGTCATTACAAAAAAAAAATAATTACACAACAAATTTACTATTTATAAACTTCACACACATCAGAAATTCCTTATACTTCCCTCGGTTTCAGGAAATCATTTAGAGTAATTCACAGTGCAATACCAGATCATCTGCCGGAAGAAGCATCCGCCCTGTTGTGAGCTGGGCAAACTCAATCCCGCCTCACCGATCTACATGGGCAGTCAGCTTTCCGTGCGGAGAGGTTTCCTGTACAGTGTCGGCGTAATCTCGATCATTTTTGGGGAATACTTGTGTCTGGTTGTCTAACCAGAGTTGATGTCCATTCAGTCTACGGCAACCCGCCGGGCACTACGTTGTCAGTGCTACAATAACCTGCTTAATCCTCGAGTCAAGTACGATATAATGAACCAGGATGCCTCGATTCATTCTAAAGTACTACAGGTCAGAGTACGAATCTTGGCCATGATTTCAGCTCCATTATCGACACGATTGCAAGGTTCGGCTTATGAATACACTCGGTTAGCTTCCGCACACGCTCACGCGTATTAATCTAGTTTGTGGACCCCAAGCAACTTAAGCTATGAGGGAGGCTGTCGTTGACGGCTCCAGATTATTTAGGTCGCCTGGGGTATTTCACGGGCACTTTGATCGTATTTAGTACATGGGCATATTGCATTTCGTGGGGATGAGTGGCTGCCCGCACGTTTTGTGTGTGCGTTTGTCATAACTGAGAAATGCTGTTAACTACCACAGGCCCCAGCTGGTATGAATTAATAGCTGTGCTGTAATCTAAAACTTCTTCAGCTTTCCTTTCACTGTCGTTTTTACAAACACATTACTTTAAAATGCGCCTGATTAAGCAAATGAGTTTCGTCCGTGCCTCCTTGAGTTATCCGTGCCTGCAGCGTTGGAGGTTTTGCCTCCCACTAACCCTCTACCTCTACTGCCGCTTCCTTTCCCAATAGGGCGTAATTTTGACTCCGCCTCGCGGCCACGTCGCGAAGTTATTCTTTAGCAGCATGGCCTCCGAGATTCGAAGGCCATGCTAGCAGCCGCTCCTAGCGCCAGTGGATCAGCCGCTTGTAGGCAACTTCCGAGAATTTTAATGGTCTTGAAGGTGTTTCAAACCAACATAAAATAAAAAGGGCTACGAATGAAAAACGCGCCTGCATATATTTCGCGTGCGCGCAACGCATGTATTGGTATAGACAAGCGTCAGCCCGTGACGTCAGTGGAGATGCGGCGGCGCTGGCGACAGCAGTGACTTTCGTGGTGTAGGCAAAAGCCCGAATCGTCTGCATTGGATGCGCGGCGCTTGCTGCGTTTTCGGGCATAATTCCCGATATTTCTGCAAGCTGTGGTGCGGTTTTTGTGCAAGAGGCACAAAAAACAAAATGGCACTTGTTTTAACATGTTTCTTGCGGTCGAATAAAGATGAGAGCGAAGGGCAGCCGCGTTGAGCGCGACAAGTAGACTTCGGTGACGGATTACCTTCGCGGCTAACGTGCGTTGCACTTCTGCACTGCAACTAGATGAGTTCGTTTGCAACCCTTAATTGTCGTGATTACTTTTCGGCGGCAAGACGAAGAGCGCAATAACAATAAACGCCTGCAGATCGTGTCCGTTTTGATATACTATCAAGTCATAAAAAGTTTAGACGCGATATTCCGTGTGCGTATGATCCCGCAGGGATGCTGTACTAGTTCCATTCACCTCCAGTATTGCCGGTGCATATATTCACACAGAAAAAGACACAAAACCTGCTGCGAATTGGTAACTGCAATTACCTTGAGTGGTCACTCCAGCGCGATATTGCCGATATATTACAGGCCCGCGGACTTAATTCTAAAGTAGCTTTTTTTTTCTTTTTTACTTTCGCGAGTTTCGAGTGACTCTTCATCACCGGTTCTATAGTAACATCGTTATGATCCAGGCAGTCCCGCAGCATTATTTCTCATAGTCTTAAATTTTCTTTTTGAAGGTCAGTTATGATCCTGACGAACGTACGAATTAAATATCCACGTGCAACCTAGCTCTGGTCAAGCAGGATATTTAAGTATATATGGTACATGGAGTTTAATGTCCCAAAGTGAAATCGGCTATAAGGGGTGTAAAATAAGCATAATAGATGACGCGAGTCCGAATAAAAAATTTCAAAGTATATTCAAGAACATCAGCAGGTTGCGCAAATTTCGCTGCAAGCGATCGTGAAGAACGTTAGTTTGCATCTGCGCTCATGCTTCTCTCCTAGAGAGCAAAGAGGAAAAAAAAAATGAGAGCATTCTCGCAGGCCTTCATGTATATATTAAACTGTGAATGACCTTGGCTACGCATGTAAGATGAGACAGACGTCAAATGTTTTTTTTATCGAGCAGGCGAGGTTGCCAGCGCACTATGCGCGCGAACATGTTACAATTACTAAACGGTTGAGTTCTTATTAAAATATGAAATTCTATGACTTAAGTTTTCGGTAAAGTGAGCTAAAAATGTAATTTCTAGATATGTTGCCGATAATATTGTTCCTTAAGTGAAAGGCTAGAAAGGCGCGCAGTCAAAAGAGTCGGCATTTGAAAACACACTTCGTCAATCACATCGTCGTACTTCTTGCAAGCGCTATAGGCCCGGGAGCTGAGCAATGTTGACGATTAGTCTTTCTTGTACATTGCGCTTTCTCGTTTTAATTTAACTTAATCAACACTGCAGTCGCCTACGCACCGTAGCCGCGCGCTGTTGAGGCCACGGATAAGGAAGCCAATGCAGCGCTCTTCGCCAGGTAATTCAAGCAGTAATCGGCTGATAACGTGCTGAAATACTCTCCAGGCATACACCAAACTATTTCTAAGCACAAGCGAAGCTTACGCTTCAGAATATTCGCACGCGCAAACTGATTTCGAAGGCAGCGTTGCTTAGCGCAGTGTAGGCACGCTGCGTTTTTGCCTACACCCCATGTCGCTGCCGATCGCAGCGCCACCTTTGTTTACAAACATGACGCTTGTCTATAGGGCGCAACGCTAGCTCCACCACACAGTCCCTCAGCGAAACAGACCGCCAATTTCAATACTATGAAGACAGGCGCAACGCTGCAGGCACTGTTCTCTAGGAGGCACTTATAGACCAACACCGATCTGTGACGTAAGCACGATGCGGCGGCGCTTCTGTCGCCAGGCTGGGCCGACTGGGGGTGAAAATTAGGGTTAGCGGCCATAGGAATGCACAGAACCGAAAGATTTCAAAACAGTTTTCTAATTTCACGGGGCAACTATGATGTCGTTATTCCGCACAGAGCAACCATGAACATCTTAGAATAGATAGTGAAAGTATGAAATCTCATTACCCAGGCGAAGTATTTTTAAAACACCGCGAAACGTAGGGGGTGCGAGTTGGCAGGGCGACCCATAGAAACACATGTAAACACAAATTTCCGCAACATTTTTCTCATTTCGCAGAGCACAAGAAGTGGTAGCCGGTCTTTAAATGTTGTCCAGCGCTTTAAAGAAGTGTGTGACAAAGTATGCCGCATCATTGCGGTGGCAGTCTACTTTTAAAACACCTCGTTGTCTAGAATCTGAGTTAGAAATGCATTGCGGTAGCGCGGCCCATACAAATCATATGTAAAGAACGGTTCGCAAGGAAGCTGACTCTTGCGGCTAAGAAAGCAGTCGTTTGTTAAGAGCTAGTGTATTATTTTAAGGCCATGAATATACGTATGCAACATTTCGCGTCTGACATCTCTGTAAAGCATATTTATCAATAAATATGTGCGTCGCGTTTCCAGACGAACCCTCCCCCCGTCTAGGAAACGAGTCTCCCATGCGGCTTTTGCTTTTTTTTTTTTTGTGAACGTCTTGTACCACGCCCCGACATCGTGTTGTATGGCGAAAGTAAAGGAAAAAAGAAAAAAAAACATTGCAAGGGCTGGCGGTTTGCACGAGCAGCGTAAGGCAGTAACGATGCCTTCGCGACATAGTTTATTTTGTAAATTGAAAGAAAAAAACGCAAAATAACGGGCTCGACGTCATTGCGTACTGAAAACATCGATCGTGGCTAAGTAGACGATTAGTATTAAAATGAATGAATATGTAGTTGCGTCGCGATACATGCATGCGGCGAGCAAGTCGTAAGCAAACATTTTGACAGGCTTTATATTCCGACGTCCGTGCACGCGCTGCATGGTCTGCGTCGTACGGAAAGAAAAAAGAATAAGACCAGGAAGCCACACAGAAAGCGCAGACTGATATACGACAGTCATAGCGATACCACGGGGAAAAAGAAAAATAAACGAAAAATATTTAACTAGCATATAGGGAGCTTGCATGAAGCGATGCATGCTGGGTAATCCGCCATGATGTTGTCGCTGGCAGCAGACGACGCAGCACGTCACTCACACTAGCCTCGTCTGCATGGTCGCGTAGTGCGCGCAGACGATGCTGGCGCGATCGGACAGGCCGACTGCGGGTTCTTCACAATTCCAAAAATACGTATGCACGAGTGCGCGAAGGCAAAGGGTCCTTCTATCGTCGCCGACGCGAATGGCTCGCACGGGCCAACACGCGGAGATCGACGCCAATCCAGGAAAGTATGAAACTACTCGCCAGAACTAGAAGTCATGAATGTCGGCGATGTCGACGGGCGGCCACAGGTCTAGACGCATAGTACAGCCAGTCGTCTGCGCCTAGCGTGAACAGGTCCGCGCCGCACGGCTTTTGTCTTTCTTCATAGCGCGCCCGATGTTTCGGGCACAGCGTCGACGCTTACGTTTCTCACTGCTATTTTGCAAGATCTTGCACGCACATACGGACAGCGCACGAAAAGCCGCTTGTTGCTCAGTGGACCGTCGAAAATGACAAGGCACTCGCTCCATTCAGCCTGGCTGCGCTTCCCGCCGTCTGCTGCCAGCGACATCATCATGACGGATTACCCAGCATGCATCGCTTCATGCAAGCTCCCTATATGCCTGTTGATGAACTTGCACGCACCCACCTGATTCAAAATAATTGTATGCCTCCAGGGACTTGTATGCCTAGACGGTCTCTGCGGTGAAGCGACTTGGAGAAAAAATCACATACACTACAATGTTTGCCATGCCCAATAGTGTAAGAGCCCCTGCGTGAGCCTGGAAGACTTACCAATGTGTTTCAGACGTAGCAAATGAGTCCTGGTGCACAACGCTGTCAGTGTACAGCTTTTCATTGAAGCGCTGTTTATCCGATTCCAACAGGCTTTTCACGTAGTCCGATATTGCTGCATCACACACTACATTCCCTTACAAGCACTGAAAGTCTGACGATTTACAGGCCTCTTCACAGCACGATAAACTGACCGCGGACAGTTGCAGACGACCATGCACAACCGACGCCGTCGCTAGCAGACGCTCCGGACCTGGAGGCGGCTGCGCCGTCGTCTGCTGCAATGCGAGATTCTCGTTCGGTCCATATTGTCGTATGGCATTTGACGCAGCATACTTTGTCACACATTTCTTCAAAGTGCCGGCCAAAGTTTAACGACCGGCTACCACTTCTGGTGCTCTTCGAAACTGTTGTGGGCGCCACTGACGACAGCGCCCCAAGCGGCAAGCTAACCAGGCGGACCGCCGGGAGACACCGGCATGGGCGACCGCGCCAAGGAAAGCAAAACCGGGCGCCATTGACGACAGCGCCCCAAGCGGCAAGCTAACCAGGCGGACCGCCGGGAGACACCGGCATGGGCGACCGCGCCAAGGAAAGCAAAAACGGGCGCCATTACCTGATGTATAAATAAACAGTTTTGCTTGTTATACCGGCTACGTCTACCACATGGTGGCAGCGGCGGGATAACCAACGCAGCGTGACACCCAGAAGGACAGCGAGCCCAACGTAAGCGGCCGCAGCGTCATGCCAGACACTCGCGGCGCGAACGAAGAGCACGCGAGCGGCACTCCGAGAATGACGTTCAACCCGCTCGCCGTGGAACTGCCGACAAAGCTCGATCTCCGCAAGCCCGAAGATTGGACACGATGGCACCGCAGCTGGGAACGCTACCGACTCATCTCCGGTCTGACAGGACAGGACGAGACGACGCAAATCAACACATTACTCTACGCCATGGGCGCAGAAGCGGAGGACGTGCTCGCTGCTTTGAAACTGACAGACGAACAGATGGCATCATACTCCGCCGTGGTGAGTGCTTTTGAAAAGCATTTCCTACCTCGAAAGAATGTCATCTATGAGAGAACGCGATTTAACTCTCGGAAACAAGAGCAGCATGAAAACGTCGACGCATTTGCGACTGAACTGTTCAAGATGGCCGAAAGATGCGATTACGGAACTCTCAAAGACGAACTGATTCGGGACAGGCTCGTGGTCGGCTTGCGAGACGTAAAACTCAGCGAGAGCCTGCAGCTTGACGCAGAACTCACTCTCGAAAAAGCAATCACAGCTGCCCGCAATTCAGAGAGCGTGAAACTTCACCACAAGAAAATTCGCTCCATCGAACAGCCAGCTCTCGACATGAGAGAAGTTCGCGGCCAGACAAACGTCAAAACTCGCCGGAACGAAGCGAAGGTGCCTTTCAAGTCGCGCCCTCAACGTACACACAAGACGGGAGACGAACGCTGCAAGTGGTGTGGTGGTGTGCGTGACCACACGAAGACACAGTGTCCCGCGATAGACAAGACGTGCAACAAGTGTGAGAAAAAGGGCCACTACGCCCGCGTCTGCATGTCTAAGCCGAAGGACGAGACCTCGAGTATCCGACAACGACCAAAAGATCTCGGAGAGCTATATCTAGGCGAAATCGAAGTGGGAGTGAACACGCCGTGGAGAATTGCTGCTACCGTGAACAACTTGCCTTTTACTTTCAAGGTCGACACCGGCGCGGATGTGACTGCAATCGCGCACGACCAGTACGACAGAACCGTCATGGGACCCATCAAGTCAACGCAACAGCTATTGATAGGCCCAGGCCAGACAGCGATAGCCACTGTTGGCTACATCGATGCAACAGTCACCTGGCGCAACACTGAAGTCCTAGAAGCAGTCCTCATCATCAAAGGATTAAAAGAACTGCTGCTCAGTCGACCAGCTATGGAATCACTTGGGATTCTACAGCGCCCTCTTGAGCTAGACAAAACCCTCGCGCAATCAACTGATGTCCCCAACTTCTTGGCGTCATACCCAAAGCTAACGTTTGGACTTGGAGTCATGAAGACTGAGTACTGCATCAAAGTCAAAAAGGATGCTGAGCCATACGCAGTCAATTATCCTAGGCGCGTGCCTCTTCCACTGCTCCCACTTGTGAAGAAAGAACTAGAAAGGATGGAAGACTTGGGAGTCATCCAGAAGATCGAGCGAGAAACCAAGTGATGTTTTCCAATGGTTGTCGCACGAAAAAAGAACAATGAGCTGCGCATCTGTGTGGACTGTGGTCAACTCAACCAACAAATAATACGCGAACGTGTGGTCATGCCTACGGTGGACGAGTGGCTTGCAAAATTAGCAGGTGCAACAGTTTTCAGCCGCCTAGATGCACGAGCAGGGTACTGGCAGGTGCCACTGTCCAAGGACTCTCGCGAATACACAACCTTCATCACACCAGTTGGCAGGTTCCAGTTCCTCAGGCTTTCCTTCGGAATCTCCACAGCGCCAGAGTTCTACCAACGAGAAATGCTCCATGCGCTCGAAGGACTAGATGGTGTGAGTTGTCTACAAGATGACATCATTGTCTCAAGGAAGACAACTGAGGAACACGACACCAACCTACTGCTGGTGCTGAGGAAGCTGGAAGATGCAGGTGTTACCCTCAACATCGACAAGTGCTCCTTTCGACAAACAGAAGTAACATTCTTAGGACACGTCGTAAACTCAACAGGCGTCAGCGCCGACCAAGAAAAGGTCAGGGCCATAGTCCAGCTCGACCCACTATGTGATGTGTCAGAAGTCAGGTCTTTGTTGGGCTCTGCAAACCACCTAGCGAAATTTCTTCCAGAGCTAGCAGACTTTACGAAGCCTCTCAGAGACTTGCTCCACCAAGACGCCGACTGGCACTGGGGCCCAGCTCAGCAGCAGAGTTTTGACAAACTCAAGCAAGCTTTAAGCAGGACGCCGATTCTCACTCACTACGATGCTCAGTCGCCTCACACAGTGTCTGTGGATGCTTCCTCATACGGTCTTGGGGCTGTACTTCTACAGCAGTCCCACGAAAAGCTCCTACCTGTGGCATATGCATCACGCTCCCTTGCGGATACAGAACAAAGATATGCCCAAATCGAAAAGGAGGCACTGGCAATCACGTGGGCTTGCGAACATTTCCGCAAATACCTGCTGGGATCAACCTTTCATGTGGAAACGGACCACAAGCCGTTAATACCGCTGCTGACGACTAAACGACTTGACGAGCTGAGTCCTCGCCTTCAACGTTTCAGGATGCGCCTTTTGGAGTACGACTACACCATGTTCCACACTCCCGGCAAAAAGCTGTACACAGCTGACCTTCTGTCCCGGAAGCCATCTGGGAAACCAGCAGACAAAGAAAGAACTCTCGAGAGTGCAGTGCGCGAGTTTGAAGAATTAGCACTTGTACAGCTCCCTGCTTCAAACCAAATGCTGGACAGAATCAGGGCAAGCATCCAGTCAGGCGAAACACTTTCTAGGGTGGCTACCTTCTGCACTACATCATGGCCAACTGTGCATGGGCTGTCACCTGACCTAAAAAGGTACGTCGAGGTGGCTAGTGAGATTTCTCTCGTTGATGGTCTGCTATTCAAAGGCGACAGAATAATCATCCCGCCAGACATCAGAGTAGAGGTTCTGGAAAAACTCCATGCAGGCCACTTGGGCACAACAAGGTGCCGAGCGAGGGCAAGAGAATGCATATGGTAGCCAGGCATAGGCAAGCACATTGAAGACTACGTGGAAAAGTGTCCAACTTGCAGAGAGCACAGAAATCCAGAAACAGAACCCCTGCTTCTAACCCCATTGCCAGCACACCCTTGGGACACAGTCGGCATGGATCTCTTCACGGTGGAGGGGAAAGAGTATGTTGTAGTAGTAGACTGCTACTCCCGATTTTTCGAGCTACAACAGCTGCCGAGGACAGCTACAAAAACATAGCCCTAGTCTAGCCAATGTTTGCACGGTACGGTGTTCCACGGACAATACGCACAGACAACGGGCCGCAGTTCACTTCCACAGAGTTCAAAGAGCTAGTGCATCACTGGGGAGCCACACACACAACCTCAAGCCCTTACTATCCGCAGAGCAAAGGTATGGCTGAGAGGGCTGTGCAGACAGCAAAGCAGCTTTTGAGGAAGTCTTCCAATTAACATACACGTAGCGCTGCTTGCCTACAGGGCCACACCCAGGGTGGAAGGGTTTTCACCAGAACTCTTAATGGGTCGTCGTCTGAACACCACAGTACCAACCACTTCGAAGCTGCTAGCCCTGAAGTAGGACGACAGCGAATTCAGACAAAATAATGATGCCTACAGAGCTCGTGCAAAACGACCATACGACACCCGGCACAAGGTACGGAGCCGAGAGCGCTTACCACCAGGCACAGCGGTGCGCATCCTCGCTGGAGCTGCATCACACGGCGTGGTAACACAGCCAACATCAGAACCAAGGTCCTACGTTGTACAAACCGACAGAGGACAAGCAAGACGTACAGCAAGACACCTGCAACCGTTGCAGGACACGAGCACCACAAGAATTGGACATGTTTGTAAGCGACCAGAACGCCTGGACCTGTGAGATCAAACCTTTCAAGAAAGGGGGGTGTTGCGGGCGCCACTGACGACAGCGCCCCAAGCGGCAAGCTAACCAGGCGGACCGCCGGGAGACCCCGGCATGGGCGACCGCGCCAAGGAGAGCGAAAACGGGCGCCAATACCTGATGTATAAATAAACAGTTTTGCTTGTTATCCCGGCTACGTCTACCACAGAAACGAGAAAGATGTTGCGGTAAGTTGTGTTTACATGCGTTTCTACGGTTCGCCCTACCAACCCGCACCCCCATATACGTTTCGCGATGTTCTAAAAGTACTTCGACACAGTAATGAGTAAGACGTGATGTTGGGCTAGTCGGTTCATGGTTATAACAATACAGAACTGCGCGAAGGCAACGGAACAAGAAGGCACGAATACACACACACAATGCGCTTTGCGTGTGTGTATCGGTGCCTTCTTGTCCCGTTGCCTTCGCGCAGTTCTGTTTTGTTATAACGGTAATAATATTTCATACTGTCATGACCTGTTCTACGATGTTTGTAGTTGCTTTGTACCGAATAACCACATCATAGGTAAACCGTGAAATGAAAAAACTGCTTTGAAACCTTTCCGTTCCATGTAAATTCTTATGGGTGCTAGCCCTACTTTTCACCCCCAGTCGGCTGCGGCGCAGCGAGCGCCTCCTTTGTTTGTAAACACGAGGTCCGTTCGTTTCACCTGCACTATACGTGAACTGGTTCACGTGGTGCTGCACTTTGCCAACTGTTTCAGCGATGCAACATGTCGTCCACTGCACCACGCCGTTCGTTTCAAAAAATGCAGATGTCGTGCAGGTCGAGTTCACGGTAAAACCCCTTTATACTTTGAAAGTTACGCCAACGATTGAACTTTGCCGCCGCCGCGCTACCTCCTCGCCTCCTCCTCGCCCCTTGCGCGCCCCTTCCCTGAAGGCCGGCTCTCCGCCCGATTTCCTGAGCGACGATTGGTCTCCTTGCCGTTGCCCTTGGAAACCAACGCGCGTCCAGCGTTTTCCTTGTGTTTTCTTTTTCCTTCGCGCCATTTTTCTCCTATTCTCGGCGAACGAATATTGCGCGCTGTGCTTTTATTGCAGCGTGCAAGTTCTATGCCGTGCTGTTGCGCGTACAACTGCAGCAAGCGGCCTGAAGATGGTTATGCGGTATTCATGATACCTCAAGGCAAGCGTGACGGCTTGTGCAAGAGGCAATGGATTCACAAGATTTGTCAAAGAAGTTTATTCCTAAAAAGAAAAGGGTTGTTTGCGACGAGATGCGCCTTTCTCACTCCCCGTAATAACGCGTCACCTGACGCTGCGTTTTCTATTCCTGCTTGCTCCTCAATATTTTTTGCGGCGGCAACATGTTCATTGTATAAAAATAAGGTTGTCCTCTGCAGCATGCTGAATATTCTGCGAGGCTCCAAGGCTCCATCATTTCACACGCTGTCGACTTCTGTAGTCAGAAATACGGCACTATAATCTGCTTTTTGCTGTCAGTGATAACTGGAAAAGTACAGTCTCTCGATTGCATTTGTCGCGATTATGCTAGGACCCCTGGCCTCCTTCACTAAAAATCAAAATTGGTGCTTGTAAAGGAGCTAGTCTTTCCAGCTTGTACTTGTAGTGTGCGTCGGTTACTCAGGAGCAATGAATGCTGGCCCTGAAAAACTCCTTGGCAAGTAAACCCGAAGTATTGCGGGTAATCTGCGTAGGGCATTTTTTTTTTTCAATTCTGGAATGTGTCTTGCCATGCTTCGACGCACGCGTGGGTTAAAAAGTATGCGTTCGTTTTATCAGAGAAACGGCCAATCTGCAGGGGGTGTTCACATGATCACACACGCTTCACTTTGACCATGACTGCTAGGCGTTGGTAGGTTACCTTCGCTTTGAAAGCTGGAGCTCTAAAACCGCGATTCCGCGTATTCATTTACTAGGAGAAACGTTTTCCCATCGATGTCAAATCAGCTGGAATCATTGCATCAATTTTCTGTATTTACGAAACTTAAACAATCAATAATGATTATAGTTATGATGTAAAAATAGGGGAACATTTTGCGAGCAACAATTCTTTGCACTGTAACATATTACTCATTTCAATTGTATGCAAGACGATTTTTTTTTCACCTAGCCTTAGTGATTAACTCATCGCTCTATGTTCTAGCTACATTTTACTGAAGACCGGTTTGAGCCGCCAATATTGAACTCGAAAAAAAAAACTGAGGCCCAACGCAGTTCCATCAATTTTCTCTCATCGACCTGTCCTGAAGCAAAGGAAGCCTCCTCGACAGAGACATGAATCTCGCGCTGATAGTAGTCAGTTATTTCTGTGGATTGCTCTTTTCCCCCCTCCATGTATGAGAAAATAAGAAAGTATAAGAAATAAAAGTCAATGTATAGTTGTCGCGTCAGATATTATGAGGTAATAGAGATATGACTGACAACGTAAGTCAATGAAAATTGATGTATATCAATGGGTTATGGGACGGCATCAGATTAAATAGTGATGGTTATGAATAGCGATAGCTAATGATGGTGACTGTTACAGATATTAACAGTAAATGATAGTAATAGGCCCGGATAGTGAGGTGATAGTGTTCGTTGCGAATAGTGACAGTTATGATAGGTCACTTGACGGCATTAGTAGATATAGTGAAAGATAGGACAGCGATAGTTAATGAATTGGCAGTTATATGCTTTCTCATTTCCGCACGTTGAAGACTTATGTGCCCCCCTGTTTTTTTATTTGATTGTTGCGTTCAATGAAATTACGCTCTTTTACATAGCGCATGAGGCCACAGCATGCTTGCCCCAGAACTTCAGTGTGTCGGCAATAGGGCCCACCACTTTTCCCAATGTACCCTGCTGTCTTTTAACCACACGCGAAGTGAGTGAGTGGCCGCGTATTCATAAAATTATTTAATTCCTCCGTCAGCATCATATCAAGATAGCCATGGCAAACCTGTTCCTTGCCTCGAAGTGGCCAGGAACCGCTCAAAGTTTGGGTTTATACAAAATTAACAAATTAACGCAGATTATTGCGGATCGCTAACTAGCATAGTGCCATTACACTTGGCCTAAGCTTTCCAACGGTATACAGTTCGATGTTGCAGCTAAAATTTAGATTTTAATTGCATTTTACTAAATATCAATTAATTTGGCCCCATAATTGATCAAAATACATGTACAATTAACCAATAATCCAATCTCATGATTGATCACGTGACATATACTACGCTTAGACAGATAGCTTGACAGTAACGAAATAGACTAAGTCCTGCTTTGACCTTCTCTGAGTTCAAAGCACCAGCCTGGATCGTTTTCCGAAGTTTTACCGCGGTGACAGATTTCACGCTCTAAAAAAAACACAAAGTCAGAGGCAGTACTAGATTAGGTGCACAAAGTAAAACACCTTATCATGTGACTTAAAAAGTGTCTGCAGCACAGAACTCGCCTGAAAGCTTTGTTTATCGGTATTTCCCAATCAAACAGTTCTAAGAAGAAACCAATCAATTCATGAACATTACTTTCGGCATTCTCAATGCTTTTCTCGCAATTTCTCAAAAATTTCGTGCTCTCCTGGAGCGCAGACTTGGCCCAAAAGCTCGCGCTTCACTCACTGCTGCGGCCGGCCGGCGGGCGCCAAGGAGAAAAAGCGTGTCGTGCGCAGTGCTCGCCGCCGCCGCGCGAGGAGAATCGAGGAGGAAAGCGCTGCGCGGAGGAGAGTGTCGCTACTTTCAAATTATCAAGGGATTTTAGTTCACGGTGACCGATCTGTGACGTAAGCGTGATGCGGTGGCGCTTCTGTCGCCAGGCTGGGCTAAGGCTGGGCCGGTTGGGGGGTGAAAACTAGGCTGGACCCATGGACCCGAAAATTTTCGAAGCAATTTTCTAATTTCACAGAGCACCTATGATCTCGTTATTCAGTACAGAGCAACAATGAACATCCTAGAACAGATGACGAAAATATGAAATCTCATTAACGAGGAGAAGTATTTTTAAAATACCGCGAAACGTATGCGGGTGCGAGTTGGGAGGGCGACCCATAGAAACACATGTAAACACAACTTATCGCAACATTTTACTCGGTTCAGCAGCGTTGAACCCTTCTCATTTTTTGGCGAACGTATTGTATCACGCCCCGACATCATGTTGCATGAAACACTACATTCCCTTGGAAAAACTGCAAGTCTGACGACTTGTGGGACCGTTCACAGCACGATAAACTGACCGCGCACACTTGCAGACGGCAATGCACCACCGGCGCGGCGCTGTCGCTAGCAGACGCTCCGGAGCTGGAGACGGCCGCGGTGGGTATCGCCAGCTGCGCTGTCATCTGCTGCAATGCGCGACTCTCGTTCGGTCCGTATCGTCACGCAGTGGTAACAAAGTCGATGACACAAATGAAGAGTCGGAGACAGTCCGTTTTGTCACGTGGTGGTGACAAGGTCGATGACACAAATGAAGAGTCGGTGATTGCACTGAAGAAACTCTTTATTGGGCTGACTTGCGCCCGCAAAAGAACTAAGCAACTCAGCGGCGGCGATAGCAACAAATGTACTCGTCGATCTAAGAATGCCCGTCACACTCGTCAACGCTCAATTTAAAGGCTGCTCAAAACAACCTAGATAACGTCGCAAACTGCTACTATACTCGGGGACAACTTTCTGTGGCAATGGAGCCAAAGCTACGAGGGCGGGGCTTTCCTAACTGTATTACTACGCCATGTAGTTCCAAGTACCTGGCTGCGGTTTCGGCAACGCGCACGACGTACGCTGTCAAAAGCAGACGAGCGATAGGAACGTGCGCAGAAATGGGCGGAACAAAGCGGCCGACGCATCCCACCCGGCCCCGCCTACGCTCTTGCGCTTTACGAGATTGTCGACAGGCCGCGCAGCCATCGACATGAACGCTGTCTATTAAACTCCCACTGTACTGGCTAGTACTGTAGTTTAAGCCTGATACAATGATAAGCTTAATAGTTCCGTAATGGTTTAACATTCCAGAGCATCCACTGCGCAATTTATGGAGGCACTATATGCTTGTGCGGAGTGAGCTGGTGCGTTCCGGCTCCGTAGCTTCCACCACATTGCCACAGAAAGTTGTCCCCGAGTATAGTACAACCTGGAACATTGTAGAAACGAACGCAAGTGCTCGGAATCTTCGTGACAGATCTCGGCGCATCGTTCGCGACAAAGAAAATGATAACGCGTCGTATCGCGACAACGAACATGAACAAACACGGGATACAGAACTGACACGCGATCCAGAATCAGAGTGATAACGCTGCATGCCGGCGGCTGTTAAAAAAACAAATACAGTTTTGAAGGTTTCGCGGCAGTATTGTCGTACGGCGTTTGGCAACTGCCTTTTAAATGTAATTCTGTCTAGGATGTATCACTTGGGGGACAGTATTATCAAGCTAATTTACTTCATGCGGCAGCATATCATACTGTACACAAAACTACGTGTTTCGCTACATGAGCATTTTGGGGGTGTCCGGATTCACAACATACATTATTCGGGGAGTTTTAAAAGTAGACCGCCTCCTCAATGACGCAGCATACGTCTTTAAAGCGCTGGCTAATGTTTAACTATCAGCCATCACTTCTGGTGCTCTGCGAAACTTGAAAAATGCTGCGGTAAGTTGCGTTTTTGTTTTTATGGGTCGCTCTCCCAACTTGCACCCCCATACTATACATTTCGCGGTATTTAAAAATACTTCGCCTCGGTCATGAGATTTCATGCTTTCACGATCAGGATGTTCACGGTTACTCTACACCGAATAAGGACCACATAGGTGTCTCGTGAAATTAAAAAACTGCTTAGAAATATTTCGGTTCCATGTATTCTTATGGGCTCTAACCCTATTTTTCACCCCCAGTCCATGGTAGAAGAACAAATGGTAGCGTAACTCCCATAGAAGCCTGCGTGTCGACTCTGAGCGAGGCTTTAGTTTCCCAGCGCCCCCTGCGAACTGTGAGGCAAACAAACACGTGACGTTGCTTGTGACGTCACAGGGACGTACTTTTGGCGGGGAATTTGATTGTCTTTTTACTTATGAACGAAAAACAAGGCCAACAACGACGGAGGCAGAACGATGCTCGGATAAGGCAGCAAAATGGACACCGTAACTGTTCAGCCAACTTTACTTGACATGGATTTCTACTGTCAAGTTTTACGTTAACTGAAATGTTACGGCATCTTTAACCACCTTATCATAGCATCGTTCTGCCTCCGTCGTCGTTAGCCTAGTCTTTCGTCGCGCGTCATGTAAACGCATTCTGGGGCTTATTTCTTCGGGCACGTTTGTGAACAAGGGCCTTCAAGTGAATTCGGCAAGCACACGGATAGAACCACATGGCTTGAGGCATTTCACTAAGGGCATAAATGAGTGAAGCTGCGCTGCACAGAAAGCCAGGCTTTATTAATTCACGATTACTTACATAGACGCTTCACGACAATGAAATCTAAGTGTAGGAGAGCGACCACCGCTCATTCGTCACGGTCTTCATGAAATCCTCGTGATAACAAAATGACCTGAGCGTAGGTCTCCAAACGAGACGCGGTGAGATTATAAAAGGGTAAAAGATCTTCATCATCATCATCATCAGCCTGATTATACCCACTGCAGGGCGAAGGCCTCTCCCATATTTCTCCACTTAACCCGGTTCTGTGCTAGCTGCATCCACTTGACCCCTGCGAACTTTTTAATCTCATCCGCCCACCTAACTTTCTGCCTCCCCCTGCTACGCTTTCCTTCCCTTGGAATCCAGTTTGTTACCCTAAGCGACCATCGGTTATCCTCTCTTCGCACTACATGTCCTGCCCATGTCCATGTCTTGCTAACAAACAAAGTATACATATCAGCGTCAAAGAACAACAAAAACAAACGAACGGAATAACTAACGCTAGCGCTAGAACGCCAACCTGTAAGAGCTTAGGTAAGCAATTCAAATTAGGATTGCTAGTATTTAGAAGTTAATGCGCCTGAGAAGTGAAAATATCTACGATATAGCTTCGCTCCAATAAATCTTGCCCTGTTCATGATTCCCATATTTTACTCGCGCTTCATTTGCCACTGAAAGGAGTCAATGTGAGGTTACAAATTTACAACTTAAGCATTTAACATGTTCATGAGAAAGATCCCATTGACAATAGGAACATCACTGTAATAACAGCTAAAGCACGTTCAGCGAACGTTGGTGCGGTAATACGACGCAGTGAGCAAAACACGCAGCAAGGGGAGCGGAACGGAAGGCTTTGAGCAATGCGACACGCTTCTTGGGGCAATAAAATCTCACCTTCACCGCTCAACTAAAACATGCAGCGATACGCCGCTCATGCAGACGTGTATCCGTAAAACAAGCCGCCACTTTTGCGACGTGCCTGGGAGGCCGAGCCGCCGAGCTGTGACGCAGCATTGTCCCATCGTCCGGAATTGCGCACTGCAGCGGCAATCAGTTTCTCATCGAGCACAGACAGTCTTCGCCTTGCAGTAAAGCTCTACCAAAACCAGCAGAATGAAATACTGACTGTTTGTTACAGATAACCCACTCTGTACGCAGCAAGCAACGATGAACGTTGAACCGGGGCCGACGACGCACCCATTCCGCGGATGAAAAAAGCTTTGGTCTGAACAGTCTGAACCATATCTGAGCTTTGGCCAACTACGCAGCGGATAATAAGTGGCCGAGAGAGGCCGTTAGAAACAAGTTTCAATATTATTAAATACGTGACACGTTTTTTTCTTACGCAAGAAACAAAAACTGCATTCATTCCTGAGCGCGAATATTATGTTTACTTTCTAGTTCTTTGGAGTTCTGGCAGATCTTATTTTCTGTGCGTTAGTAATTTGCCTCACAGTTCGCAGGAGCCCTCATCATCGAGTTGATGCCGCTGGCAGTAGGCAGCTGCACGCGTTTTCTTCCGAGTTGCGCGACCAGTTGTACATTGACCTTGCCTAGTCCGCTGCGACGCCGCGAGCGCCCCCTTTGTTTGTAAACACTGTTGGTCTATGCGCCATATGCACTTATGTTGTCTTGCATCATGGGGTAAATTCTCTCAGTGATAGCTTGCCAAAGTAAATTTATCGTTTTTTTTAGTATGCTATGCGGATGGAGTGTTTGTGGAGGCTGCGCGCACAGCAGTCATGTCGTTTTTTCAGTGCAGTATCCATATTTTTTTATGTTTCCTTCTGTTTTCATTTCCTGGGTGATTTGCTGTTCAGGTAGCTATTTTGGCAGTCAAGTTTACTGCTTGCATGGGCAAAGCAATCTGCCCCTCATGAAAGTTTGAGCGACTACTCTAATCTGCGCTATTAAAAATATTTTATTAACTTGCTGCGATTTCTCAATTGTATTTTTTACAAGCAATAAATAATGATACATCTATTAGTTAGATCTGGTTAATTTTTATCGCAAGCCTATCATCAGTTTTTTCACATTCACTGCTACTTCTTTTTAGTCGTCGTACAATGTTTCGAACGTACACTGCGCTTCCAGATGCATGGTGGTTAGCGCGATGTTTCCTTTCATTAAAACAATTCTTTGTCTCTGTTATTCACTTTACCGGGGGAAAGGAGGCTGCCAACACAAGCAAGAAAAACACGCGCGAAAACACGTGACGGCGAGCTCCGGAGAGGAGGCGGGCGGCTATCCCCACATGTTGCCGCTACTTTTAGTTTATTGAGGGGTTTTCAACGGAAAACTGCATTGTTGTGCTATCTGCCGCAATTGAGCCCGATGACGAGGCTAAAGGAAATTGCGTCCGAAACAGGCTTTGCGCACACCTGTCCTTTCATCGCCATCAAGCATGCCTCATCGCTTGCTTCCTCTGACGCATTTATCAGACACAGATACAGTTGAGGCGCTGTGTGACATTCACCACCGATCTACCTTGGCAGGCGCGATGGAAGGAGTTCGCCGGCGCCTTTCGCACTATGCAACGATAGTGGCACAGCAATACAGCGGCAGAAACGAGCGTCAAAAGCGGATCCTGGGGAAGCAAGTGCCGAAACAAGCTTGTTAGCGAAGGAAGGATAGACGTGGGGCAAAGGATGCTAGCATGCTGATGCTAGCATGCTAGGCACAATTTCCGTTAGCCTCCTCATTGGCCGCCTTTTGCGCGAATTTTCTGCGCATGCGCGAAGTCGTAGCGGCGACCGATGGAAACACATTGGACGACGTCGACGGCGTTTCTCGGCGCTGCCAGTGCACGGGGGCTGGCAGCACTGGGCGGCACGGTGGCCGTCACAGGCTTGGCAAAGCGATGCCAACCACATCTGCCGCGTACGGTTGCCACTCTCTAAGCGTGCCAAGATGCAAGACGCGGTTTTTCAGGTTTCCTTCGGCAAGCCGCGGCCAACAACGACGTGAAGCTTGAATTAGGGCCGCCAAGCGTCAAGATGTGAATGGCAGACCTTAGCAACCGACTGCGTACTCTCGACTGCGCGAAAAACACTTCGTTACAGGTATGTATGCATCTAAAGGAAATGTGCACGATGAAAGTATCTACCGGAGTTTGCATCAAGCCTGTAACCCACCAGTGATAGCCGCAATGAGCATTTGTTCGGCGCGTCTGATGGCGATGTATTTTGTCGTTTGTTTTCTTTATGTGCGAAGGGGCCGGATAGTGCAGATATCACAGGTGGCTGTGTGCGCTACACCGTAATATTTAGCATGTTTTATCGCGACTGCCGCCTGACTAAAAAAAAAAAATTGGACGTTTGTTGTGATGCACCGCCGTTCGTGAGCCGAGTGGTTGAGCTGGTCATGAGGCTCGCGAACGGCAGTGCATTAAAACGCCGTATTTTTTTTTTTTCTTGTTAGTCAGGTGGCAGTTACGATAAAACATGCTAAATATTACGGCCTAGCGCACACAGCCGCCTGTGATATCTAAACTACCTAGCCCTTTCGCGCATAAAGAAAAGAAACGACAAAATACATCGCCTTCAGGCCCCGGCGCAACTAAAGCAATCACGCACCGAAGAAATCCTCATTGCAGCTATCACTGGTGCGTTACAGGCTGGGTGCAAACTCCAGTAGGTACTTTTCATCATGCATATTTCCTTTAGATGCATACATACCTGTAGTATCTGCGTTTTTGCCGCTCGGAGCATATGACGCACTTGACACTCTTGCCCGACGCACAGTATTTTTTTTTTTTTTACCTTAAAGGCTCGCCTTCGCGCACACTAAAGCATTCGGATTTTGCTCCTTTGGTGTACGCAATCAGATGCACTTCTTTAGGGACCTTGATAATCGTCGTCTTCGTCCAACCGTTTACAACGGCAAGGAAACCGCCCGCCACAAATGAGTCTCCTGGAGAGTCCAACTTCATGCTCGTTCACTTGCAGAGTGGATCGCTCTGGACGTAGAAAAGGGTTGGTTCCTGACCGAGATGCGCATCCGATATGTAGGAGATGCACATGTGTCACCAAGTCGTTGATTCCGCAGAAATCGCGGCGGAGGCAGAAAGGTTGTGGATCCTTTCACAACAGAATGACCATTCTCTGTGCACCGAGAACCTTTTCACCACTGCGACCACATCCGTTCTGACTCCTGAGGGCAGAAACCGGCTACAACGCTGAATCATCCGTTGCCAGAAAAATGCCGCGCGTTTCCTGCAGGTGTGCATTCCGGCCGGGACAATGCCCTGTTCAGGGGGTGTGTATAAGTGCCTCTCCGCCAAGCTTCGTAGATGAAATCCTATAGCTGCACGCTTGTAGATGACGCGAGGAGGAAGCGACGCCCATTGCACCATGCCGGCGCCGCGGTGACCGCATTGTGCTTGGCAGCTGAAGACACCCCGCGCATATGCGCCGCTCGAAGTCACAGGAGACTATTCCACCTAACCTCTGGCTGCTTTGCCCTTTGAGATCTCTCTCTCTCTCTTTGCCTCCGCGCTGAGAGCGTCTCATTCTGTTATTCTGTCACGTCGAACACGGCCCGCGCTACACGCTCTTACAATACGAAGGGACCGGACAGCTGAACGGGTGGCGCCGCCTCTCAGCGCATCGCTCAATCGCCGGAATGCGCCGGCCGAGGCCGGCGCATTGCCAGCGCATTGGAGCGTATACTGTTTGTCGTTTGGTTTGTGTGGAAATTGTAAATCGTAAGGCTTAGATGACGTTGTGCGTGAATATATCCTCAAGAGAACAGAAAGTTGGGCTAGTTGTGTGAATATGTCCAGTGAAATGAAGTCTGGCCAAACAAGGCAGGCGAAACGTGGTGCGTTGTTGACTCCGCTGGCAGCCACGCAGACTCGTCGGACGTTCTTAAGTCGATTCATTTCTACGGGTTTCCACATAAGCATAAGTGGCGGGTGACCTAAGCATGATTATTTGAAAGACAAAGGCACGAATCTACGTATCTGGTTACTGTGTGGTCATGGAAAGTGCCGAATTTTTAAAATTCCGCTTGCTACCGGATGCTCTGTGCCTTCTGTTCCCCAGGAGTGACGGCACGAGAGTCTCGGAGTCGAAGCCGCACTCCTTCATCTGTAGTCACATTATTGACAATTGGAAATCGAAGTAACCCAACAGCGTAAGTTGCAACGTTAGCATTTCCCCGCCTGTGTACAAGAAAACCCCAGCACGGAAAAAGAAAAGGCAGCTCCACCATCGTCGTTCGGGCTGCGTTACGACTTCAGTGATGGGCAGAGACAATGTTTGTGCAGATACTTTCGCTGACATAGTCAAAGATAATTTACTTTTTTCTCTTAACAGAAAGAGCAGATAGGAGACATGAGCAATTCCTATTACCATGATCTAGTCATTTTTCCTCTTTTCGTTTTTCAACGAATGAAAATGCGCTGAGAGCTCTGCGTTGATACTCTTCGAATTTGTTAACATTTGTTTGTGGCTTGTCCATTTCGCCTAATAAAATCACTCATTTTACAGCTCAATCAATACCGCATGGTCATAAAATCTGCCGTCGGCTTCATATAAAAGTCAAACAAGAAAAAAAAATACAATTTAATTTGTGGAAACCAGCATAAACATAGCATTTTTTTTTTATTATTTCGAAGGCCGTGTAGCGGTTTTTTTTCGCATTCACGTTGCACCTGACGCGGCTTTACGTATTTTCTCAGCAGCGTCCATTTCCTGGCCCGCCTAAATATATGTGTTTCTCATCGGCGTTTTAGTGAACGTGAGATTTCCTGATTGTGGCGTAGTATGACAAGACCGTTTTACCTCTCTCAGAAATTGCTTCTATGGCCAATGTAAACAGATTTAGCAGCAGTCCGGCAAGCTGCAGTGACAAAATTATAAAAGGAATGGCTTTCAGTTATCCGGATTCCTTTAGGTGCAAATAGAAAACTGCATACATGGTCGTGTCCCCTCACACTCATCAGGTATCGAGGTCAGCTAGGTATTGGCCCTGCAAGTTCGTGGTACGCTGAGAAAGTAGACCACCTTAGCGAACGAGCCATCAGAAGGATTCATTTAACAATAGAACGCTCTCGTAGGTGTCGGTGGCTTATCTTACAACACATCACACTGTGTGTGTTTTGTTTCGATTGTATTTAACAGTTTGACAGTATTGGACTATTGCCTTCAGATGTTCAAGGCACGTGCGGTCAATCGCATTGAACTTCCTGCGCTGAGAGAACATGATGCTGAGGTGGTATTACTCATTTGGCTTATATTATGATTAAGTTTGATAGTCTCAAGGCCGGGTTCAATGAGCTATTGTAGCATAATTGTGCAGGAAGTCCTGAAAGTATATGTTTGTTTGCTATTCCAACCATTAATAAGATCCTACTTTTGTCTTGCTTGTTTATTTTTCTCCTTTTACAGCTCTCGTTGCAAGGTTGAAGCTGGAATGTCATTTGCCATTATTCTACTCTGAATCGTTTGAGCCTAGCTATTACCAAAAAAGACAGGTGCAGCATCTTTTACATTTTACATGAACGCTGACCATTACAACTACCACTACTACGGCGCCACGGCTGCACGGCTCGGCGGTATTTATTCTTCAGGCAGGTTTCGACTAGACCTAATATAAGATGGACGCGCAGTGCAGGCGCAATTTCCGTCTTCGAAGTTGCCTTAACAAGTGCCTAACGAAGGTGTTCCTCGCGCATGGTGAAATCACGCGCGCGGCATTTTCGAGTATATAACAGAAATACCATGCGCCGGGCGGTTTAAAAAAAACACGCACGCCCTGCCGAGAACGGCCCTTTTCTTTTTCAAGATTTCCCAGCCAAAAAATACTCATTGCGATTACTCAAAGCAGCTCAAAGCTCTCAAAGCCACATCGCAAAACGACGGGTAGGGACAGGCTCAAAAACGCCTCGCAGAACGGAAACGACTGCGCCGCTCAGTTGCCTCGGCATTCCTCTGTTTCGGCACTCCGCCGCGGGCGGCGCTGTTCCACCGAGGCGACGGTGGCGCCATACAACGGGCGCTCGGTCCCTATATGCGTGCGTTATGAGTGGATTGTGAAAACGCTCTACATTCCCCCATACTGCAATCACTGTCACTACTTTCCGCCCCGAGGCCAAAAAGGGGGGGGGGGGGGAGGAGCTTTTGCTTTCTACCTGCGTTGGCGTGGCCATTTCGTATGGTGCGCTTTCGCGTCGTCTGCTACACTGCCGTCCAATGTGTTTCTCGCCCGCTCCCGCATGATGGCGCCACATCCTCCCGCAAAAGGCGGAGCGCAGCAATGCAGTTTTCTGTAGGAAGCCCACATGTTTCGCCGCGGCGAAATATGTAGGCTCCCTAGTTTTCTGTCGTTTCTCCACGGGCTGGAGATCCCGCAAACTTTTTTTGTTGCTGACAGTACATGGGGGAAAAAAGTATCGGGTCCGCCCGTCGTATCCTTCGCCAAAGCATTGTCGCTGTCGCTCAGTTTCTGGGTTTTTAGAAAACTTCGCGTGTCGCCCGGAAGTGGCTCGCGAGGAAGCCAATCGCAATAGGCTTTGCGGTGCTCAACTTCCGTTCTGGCTTTTTGTTTTGCTTTTGCGTGAGAAGTTTGTTTTCCTCATGGAGGAAGGAAAGAACTTAGGAGAGGCCCTGACGTCACTTACTAAGCCACTATGCCAGCCACACAACCTACACAGAGCGTCGTCGCCGTTTCGCTCGGTTCGCGCTGTCGCGTGCAGGCGTGCATGCGTCTTCCCCAGTAGGCGACGGAGCGAACCATGATCGCTTTCGCCGCGCCGCCCTGTCGCGTCGCTCACTTTTTGGCTTACATGCAAATCCGAGCGGCGAGCCAAGCGACACATGCATTTTTGTTCGCGCGAAGGCTTCGCGCGACGCGTGCCGCCGTCGCGTTCGCGTGAATTTTCGCGTGCATGCGATAAGCGGGAAACGCATGTGAGCGAAAAAGTGAGCGAAGCGACAAGGCGGCGCGGCGTAATTGCGATCATGGTTCGCTCCGTCGCCTACTGGGGAAGACGCATGCACGCGACAGCGCGAACCGAGCGAAACGGCGACAACGCTCTGTGTAGGTTGTGTGGCTGGCATAGTGGCTTAGTACACCGCAAAACTATTGCCAAATCCAACAACAGTCATAACGATTGCAAGAATTAGCGTTATTTTGTGACAACATGGCAAAGTAAAATGTATTTACAGCAAACCGTATCGAATGTGTGTGAACTTGCACTGTAATCGGCACAGTCACGTGACCCCTTGCTTCTATTGTTGTTTCGGTTGCGATTAGACGTTCTTTGAATCCTTGGCTATCCGATCTGTGACGTAAGCGCGATGCGGTGGCGCTTCTGTCGCCAGGCTGGGTTTCTGGGTTTCAGAACATATCTGGGTTTAAGGAACAATTGCCGGCATAAGGACATGGCTAGGGGTAGTTTATTTAGGAACAGGACATCAATGCAGGCAAGAAAACAGGGATCTTGTTGAATGTCTCAGTGACGATATAAGCCAGTTTGGAAACGGGGCCAATATTATTCTACTGGGGGACATGAACGGCCACATCGACGATCTGGATGGATACACGGATTGTAACGCCAAGCTAATGCTAGATTTCTGTGAGCGACACGATCTAGTTATAGTAAATAGAGAAACAAAATGTGAAGGCCAAATCACGTGGGAATTCCTCAACAGGCAGACGACCATTGACTATTGTCTAATGTCGCAGGAAATTTATAGCAAGGTCACAAAAATGGAAATAGACGAAGAAGGGGAGTGTAGTCTGGGAAGTGATCATAAACGTATTAGTCTGCAGATGGGGCCCTTGATGAAAAGAGAAATGGAACTTAGACAAAACGTAAACACAAAATTAAACGACGATCAAATATCGCAGATAGCAGCAGACATAGAGGAAGCAATAGAAAAAAGCTCCATGGAAGACTGGAATTATGAACAGGTAGAACTACTCATAAGGAGGAAAATTCAGGAGGTTAAAGTAGCAAACCGCTGGAATGGAAAGAGGAAGCCACGGAGCTGGTGGAATAAGGAAATCAGGGAAGCTATTGAACAACGACGGGCTGCTTCAAGGGAACACCGAATGGCAAAGAAGGCACAGGTATCTCAGGAGGAAATCGACCAAAAATGGGAATCATATCGACAAAAGAAACTTCAAGTGCAGGCCCTCGTCCAAAGTAAAATAAGAAAGTCCACCGATCGCTGGATGGCTGATATACACGATGCCTGTAGAGGTGGAGCAAGAAAATTCTGGAACATATAAGCTGGCTAGGGAAGAAGAATCAAAGAAAGCAGGATCGGATTCATGATAACGAGGGAAATTGTTTAAAGGGAGATAACGCAGTGAACTACATTACATCAGTTATAGCCGAGTCATTTAAGAGCGACGATAGGGTAATCTCCGCAAATCAGGAAGCAACACAAGGTAGCAGAATACAAAGCAGCTTAGAACTGACCAATCTAAACTGGAAAAAGGCCGAAAAAAATATTCCTAAAAACACATCTACAGGAATAGATGGAATTCCGATCAAGCTGATTAATGAACTCGGTCCAAAAAGTAAGGAAACGTTGTTAAAAGCTCTGGAAACAGTCATAACGAATAAGCAAATTCCGGACAGCTGGCGACAGAGTAAAATGAATTTGATTTATAAAGGGAAAGGAGACAGGATGCACATAAAATCCTACAGGCCGATTACCATAACATCTGTTATGTACAGGTTAGCCATGCAGGCGGTGAAATTAAAGGTGCAAGCATGGGTTGAAAGTAACAAGATACTCGGAGAACTTCAGAACGGCTTTAGAAATGGTAGGCGCTTAGATGATAGCCTGTTCGTGCTTACCCAATGCATCGAAATATCTAGAGTGGAAAATAGACCTTTGTATTTGGCCTTCCTGGACATAAACGGGGCGTACGACAACGTAAGCAGGGAACTCCTGTGGAACATATTAAAAGAAGAAGGTATCGGTTATGAGATAATAGAGTTCCTACAGGAAATATACCGGGATATAACAAAGTAGAAATTACATGGGAAGGGATAAGAAGTACGGAGGATGTCAAAGTATGCAAAGGATTAAGACAAGGCTGTCCTCTATCACCGGTGCTGTTCATGCTTTATATGATAAACCTGGAACGGAGGATACAAGACAGTAACCTAGGTTTTAACCTGTCGTATAGATATGGTGGAAAGGCGATAGAGCAGCGCCTCCCCGGTTTGATGTATGCAGACGATATTGTGCTGCTAGCTGAGAGCCTGGAAGAATTGCAAACTCTAGTTAAGTATTGCGGAGACGAAGGGGACGCTCTAGGCTTCAGTTTCAGCGCCGTTAAGCCGGGTCTGATGATTTTCAACGGCTCAACTGATCAGGGTCTTAAAATACCAGGCCTTGAAATACCTAGAGTAGCAAAATATAAATATCTGGGGGTATGGGTAAACGAAGGATTGGCATACATTGGAAAGCATGAGCAATCACTTAAGGCCAAAGGGCGAAGGAATGCCGGGATAATGAAGCATAAGGCATTGTGGGGATACAATAGGTATGAGGTTTTGAGGGGTATTTGGAAAGGAATTATGGTGCCCGGACTACTTTCGGAAATGCGGTTTTGTGCCTAAAATCAGAGGTACAGTCGACATTAGAAACAAATCAGAGATCCGTTGGACGATTAGCACTAGGTGCCCACGGCAAAACTACAAATGAGGCGATACAGGGAGATATGGGCTGGGCATCTTTCGAAGTACGGGAAGCTCAGAGTAAAATATTATATGAGGAACGCCTGAGGAAATTGGACAGTAACAGATGGGCAGCTAAAGTGTTTAAATACCTGTACCTAAAAAGCGTTGACTCACAATGGAGGAAAAGAACTAGGAAACTAACTAGTAAGTATGCTAGTAATAAGGACGGAGAAATAAAGAGCATTAAGCAACAGGTGAAAAACACAGAAGGTAAAAATTGGATAAATTCGATGGAAAAGAAACAGAGCATGGAATTATACCGAAAGTAGAAAATGCAGATCAGGAAGGAAGATTTCTTTGATAACTCAAGAGGCAGTGCCCTACTTTTTGAAGCTAGATCAGGGTGCCTTAGAACACGCCGCTACAAAAAGAAATTTAACAATGGAGATGACGCATGTGCTGCATGTAGAAACTCCAGTGAAACAATTGACCATATTATACTCGAATGTAAGGGTATCCATCCGGAAGTTGGTGCAGGCGCAATCACTGTTCCTGAAGCTCTGGGCTTTAGAGATAACAGTGGCCGGGTGAATAAACCGGCGGTGGAAACTAGCAAAAAACGACTGGAAGATTGGTGGCTTAAAAGCAGAGAAGTGACATAATGTTAGTAATGTAGGAACAAAATTTAATAAATAGAATGGTGGTTTAGTTAACCATTCTAAATCAATAACTAAGATGTAGGGAGAAAAATGAGCATGATAGCTACTGCTACCACCCCGTTTCAAAGGGGACGCTCCTATATTCCATCCATTCCATCCATCCATGGGCCGGTTGGGGGTGAAAACTAGGCTTAGCGCCCATAGGAATACATGGATCTGAAAAATTTCAAAGCAATTTTCTAATTTCACGGCGCACCTATGATCACGCTATTCAGTACAAAGCAACCATAAACATCCTAGAACAGATCACGAAAGTATGAAATCTCAATAACGAAGCGAAGTATTTTTAAAATACCGCGAAGCGTATGCAGGGGCGAGTTTGAAGGGCGACCCATAGAAACACATGTAAGCACAACTTACCGCAACATTTTACTCGGTTCAGCAGCGTTGAACCCTTCTCCTTTTTTGGTGAACGTCTTCTATCACGCCCCGACATCATGTTGCATTGCACACTACATTCCCTTGCAAGTACTGCAAGTCTGACGACTTGTGGGACCGTTCACAGCACGATAAACTGACCGCGCACAGTTGCAGACGGCAATGCACCACCGGCGCTGTCGATAGCAGACGCTCCGGAGCTGGAGGCGGCCGCGGTGGGTATCGCCAGCTGCGCTGTCGTCTGCTGCAATGCGCGAGTCTAGTTCGGTCCGTATTGTCGTACGGCGTTTGACAACTGCCTTTTAAATGTAATTCTGTCTATAGGATGCATCACTTGAGGCACAGTATTATCAAGCTCATTTACTCCATGCGGCAGCATATCAGACTGTAAACAAAACTATGTGATTCGCTACATATGAGCATTTTGGGGGTGTCTGGATTCACAACATAGGTTATTCGGGGAGTTTTAAAAGTAGACCGCCTTTGCAATGACGCAGCATACTTCTTCAAAGCGCTGGCCAATGTTTAACGACCGGCCATCACTTCTGGTGCTCTGCGAAACGAGAAAAATGCTGTGGTAAGTTGCGTTTACTTGTGTTTTTATGGATCGCCCTCCCAACTCGCACCCCCATACGTTTCGCGGTGTTTTAAAAATACTTCGCCTCGGTCATAACATTTCATACTTTCAGGATCTGCTTTAGGATGTTCACGGTTACTCTGAACCGAATAAGGACATCATAGGTATCTCGTGAAATTAAAGAACTGCTTAAAAATATTTCGGTTCCATGTATTCCTATGGGCGCTAACCCTATTTTTCACCCCCAGTCGGCTGCGACGCCGCGAGCGCCCCCTTTGTTTGTAAACACGATGTTGGTCTATACGTACAGATCTCCGAAGACACGAAACGGAAGCCGCACATGCTACTCGCTTGCTTTTTTTTTTTTTCATCATCCCAACAGGGAGACGAAGAGACCATGTTTACGCCAGCCGGCTTCCTCCGCCGGCGGGCGGAGTTGCGCATTTACCTTTAATAAAAGCAGTAAGTGAATATGCACTTTGAGGCGTTTCGAAATGCTAGCGTCTGTGGGTGTCGACGAATCTGGGCATTTTCTAGGAATTCCAGTTTGCTGCTCGCACGTATAAGGAGTATTTCCTCGAGACTCGATTAGAGCCGCTTTAATTCATCGGCATGCGTGGGTTAACGGTACCCGAACAATTCCTTTGCATGCGCCGTTACCGCCGATTCTTTTCACATGTCGGTGGCAGCAATTTGCAAAGCGTGGAGGCCACGCACTCCCGTCTTCCCCCTCATATTAGAGAGTTTTAGAATAGGGGACCCCAAGCTTTGGGGCCCCCAAGGAGCTTGGGGCGTCGAAATGCGCATGCGCAGAACGTAAGGCGCGCTTGGGGTCTTGGGTTAACGCTAGGGGCGGCCCCTATTTTTCGGAAATACCGTTCGCCCCAAGCCGCCGTTGGGTCGCTTGGGTTACGGCAACATGGCGGCGACCGGCCAAGCGGCGGCTGCTCGCCTCGGCACACATTCGTCGTCACCGCTCCATGGTGTCACGCGTTCATGGCAAACGAAAGGCCAACGAAGCTTATGCTATGTCTCATGATGCCCGCACCACCAAAGTTTAGCAATAGTCTGACGTCACGGCAAGGACTCCGCCAGCCGGGCTGCTGCTAGCCTCCGGCCGATGCCGGCTCCTTTCGTTCGTTTTCGCTCGCGAATAATCATGGTGACTTATTGCTCAGTGCGCAGTGAAAATCACGGAAGGAAGCCGGTGTAAGCTTCCACTGTACCCAAAGTTGTTCAAAATGAAGGAGGTTAGATTGATAAAGTTAAGAATGGGGAAGCAACCGTCGGCATTGCCACTAGTGTGCAGTACGCACTTCAGAAAGGAAGACTGTGTAGCCGGTGTACAAGATACTAGGTGAGCCGTACGTGTAGCGACGCTTTCCGGGCTGTTTGTCAACTAGTCGTTTTGTTTTAATTATCAGTGTACAAGAACAAAACTATTGCCAGACGCTGTTCCATCCGTCAACCTTCCCGTGCGTCCTAGCGATGCAAGGCGATCGCTCCCAGGATCGACGAAGCGACGGCGTAAGTAAATCAGCCATTGCTCAAACTTTCGTTTCCTCGATCTTTGTGAGTGCTCAGACATTTTGCTCAATAGCGGAATGTCCAGGCTGAATCAACTGGGACCCTGTTTAAGTTTTTGTTTAAAATGTGTCTCACGGCAGTGGTGTTCTCGTGTTCATTCATGCCGCGAAATCTGACACAGCCCGCACAGCTGTGCTGGTCTTTTTGTTTGAATGCTGATATTTTCCAAATTTTCCAAGACATGGGGCGCAGATTCAACGCAACGCGTCCCTAAAAACAGCAATTCAGTAAGGGTTGTGATAGGGCTTTTTTTTTTTTCCCCGGGCTCCGTGAAGCCCTGCCTTAGCTACGTCTCAGACTTGTGTGCTATGCAACAAGCGTGGCTTTAAAGTGCGCGTGATGTGCAGCTGCTCTGCGCTTTTCTGAGGTAATGCCCAAACTTCGTTAAGGCCTTGTTTCAGTGTTTTTTGAGGTTGTAGCCTGAATCACTCTATCTGATTCCAGGTAAAAGAGGCGTTCCCGCAAAGTCGTACCAGTTCTGCGCACACGCAGAGGCTTTGACAACACACAAGAATGGGGACAGTAGTGAAAATTCGAGCGCCGTTCCCATGGACGATGCTGCACGACTAGAAGAGGAGGTGGAAGTTATAGATTGAGACGGTATGTTTACCTATGGATACACTATGCGGCCATTATTCCTTTGTGATGATTCACATTGTCGTGAATGATTTTTATCAAGCATTCAGGAAAAAGAAAAACATTTATATATCTCGCTTTGTCTTTAGTTCTGACCATGAAACTGAAATACATGAGTAAGCTAGAATCGTGATAAATTATCAGCTTTTGCTTCCTCACCACTACTGCTGATCAAAACATACAATTAATACCTTAAAAAATCTCTATATTACTGCAGTTAATTCGAGTGGAAAGCTTGTTACAACATAAAAGTGAAGTAATGAAACCACAAGTCATCCGTAGATACACGAGGAATATTCTTTTATCTAGCCACGTCACCAAATGTACATGAAAATACTGCATTTCAAGCTTATCACTGTAAGAAGATACACGAGGAATATTCTTTTATCTAGCCACGTCACCAAATGTACATGAAAATACTGCATTTCAACCTTATCACTCTAACCATAATGTTACCCTATGAACAGAGGAGGACTGACCTGTTTAAACAAAACCCATTTTTCATCCTCTTCACATATGGATTCAATGAGCTGTTTGTAGTATTTAACAAAACGAAAAAGTTTTCAATGCGTGACGGAAATTTAGTGATATATCTGCATCTGTAAAGAGTGGTGTAGATGGCATAATAATTCTGTCGTTTTTTGTTTTTGTTTTTCTCAAGGACCAACACACAGCGCTAACCAACGCACAGGAAGTTCTGAAGGTATGTAATACAATTTTATACACTGTTTGCCTGTTTCACCTGCAGCTGTTTCTTTTTTTTTTTTTTTTTTTTTTTACAGAGCTTGCGCTTTTTTCTTTTCAGGAAAGGTTCAGAAGCTTTTCAAGGACGCTGGAATTCAGCTCAGCGCGAATGACATCTTCAAGCAAAAACAGCTAATAACGGTTGCAAAAATCATTGATGAAAGTGGTTTCTCTGCTTCACTAAGGCAGCGACTTGTTTCGCACGCTTTGTCCACATAGGAATTTATGCTCCTCAGTGAAAGGGAGACTGGAAAGAAATTTTCAAATTAGCAATGCCCCCAAGACATCCCATGCGCGCACGGCTGCGGCGCAATAGGCAGAGGCGAACAGAATGACGGAAATGTTTGCGACATGGTTAATAACTCATATTTCTGATCATCAAAATGCACGTTGCTCTTGGCAAATCATGCGTAATTGCTTCTCAAAAATGCTCGACAAGTAAGATGATTCTAATAAAGTTTTGATCAGTAGCCTTTTTAAAATAAAAATCCGTGCACAAATTTCACAGCGCGCAGTCCATAATGCGCGCTCGAAGCAACGTCCACAGCAAAACGGTACAAATTTATCGCATCGCAGGCATATAGACCTATTTTCATGGTTGTATTACATTCGTAATACAATCATGAAGATAGTGACTCCACGCACATCATCAGTTTCAAGGGACGACGAACGAAAGGCTCCTGCCGCGGCGACGGCACCAGCTGCGCCCGTCGCGGCGAGCGCTCGGGCACACGCGAGACTTGCGCTCACCGCGACGAGCCCATGTTTCGTGTTTTGAAAGCAAGAGGAATCATGATTAAATACTTTTTTTTTCCTGGCACTCGATCGGTGCTGTCTGCGTTTTTCATAACGCTGTTGTTATGAGAACAACCGAGGCCGCAGACTCGAAGCTATGCGGAAACCCGAAGAAGCCAGAGCGATCGGCGAAGGCAGTCCTTGCCGTGACGTCACGTCGGGCTGACCGCCAGAGGGCGCCACTCAAACTTCTCGGGGCTAATATTTTCTGATTGCTTCCGGATTTACCGAGCTGCTAGGCCTGGCGAGTTCGCCTCGTTCGGTTGCCATTGGGGACCAGACGGCGGAAAGCGCGGAAGGTTCAAATGAGTTTTCCCGGCCTCGGCCTGGATTGACAATTGGCCGATTTCGTCTTGTATGACAAAAACAGTTTGTATAACTAGTAGTTTTAATATAGTTTTGTGCAATAGTAGCACTTTTTGAATAACAAAATAGCGTTGCTGGCTCTTATATATTTAAATGCTTTTTCTTGGTTTATCGTTGTGGCGCTGCAATCTACGAACGCAAGCCCGGCTCCGCTGCGTCGGGAAAACCCCTATTCTAAAACTCGCCGCTCGGCTAGCACGTTGCGCCGCCGCACGCTATTTCCTTGGGGGCCCCAAGCCTTGGGTCCCCCTATTCTAAAACTCCCTATTGATTCTAGTTGTACCTCAACATAGTACGTACGTCACACCGCAGCTGGGAAGAAGAGGGCAGAAAACCGCGGAACGTTATTCTCGACACACACACATTCCTGGGCAGTCGCTTTATATGCTAACGATAGCTGGCGAGTAAACCAGTAAACTGCAGACATATCAACACAAGGCTATAAAAGGCTTGAGCGGTTGCTAGGCGATCTCTCTGCGCTGCTACATTGCATTTCTCGCGACGCCCCCTATTTGCTGTCGACGGAAAATGCTTTCCGAAGTTTACAAGTGCACGCAAATCAAAGAGGTAGGATCGGCGTTTAATTAAAACCACATATTACGCAATCTGAGAACCTTTCAGCACAAAAATTCCCCGTAAGATTTCTAAAAACGCGTTTCCTATAAAAAAAACGTTGCCAGACTAAACTTAAAATCTGCTAATCTACCAAGGTAGCCAGACTTTTTATTACAGTGTTGCCGACATTTTGTAAAATATAAACAGTGTGGCCAACATTTCATGCGTTGCAATGTTACATATTTTTGGTAGTTTTGTCACTATTGCCAGCCTGCGTTCTTGTATTTTAGGAGTAAACTACTAAATTATAGCCTTTTGGATTTTTCACTTACCTTTAGCACTTACCTGCATGTTTCGGTTCCGATAGCTTAAAATGGCTGCATACCGCATTTACAGTTGTTCATAACAGCGAGAAACCGATAGGTCAGTTGTTTCGAACGAGCTTATGCTTGTGGTGCACAGTACTGTAGTGCCTAGGATATTTACAATGTTTTGTTGACCAAAACTACCTTATATACGTGCGCAAACTCCACTGGTGCGTTTACGCCTGAACCCAAAAAATACCTTCTCTACGATATACGCGAGAAATTTTAAAACGCAACATTGGGGGGAGGGGGGGGGGGGGGGGGGCTCCAATATTTTGAAAGCTGGTCTTGATTTTGACTACACCTGCAAAATTATGTAATAATGCCTACCAGTCTTCTCAACGGTAGTTGCTCGAGGTTTCGGGTTTGTGCGACCACCTCATGCCGAATTCATGCTGCGTGCAAGCGCCCAAACATATTTTGACGTTAAACCTCGACTCATTTTTTCTTATCCGTGCGGAATCTGTGTATGGTACTGACCACAGGGGTTGTGACAATGCTGCGCTGCCCTCGGATACTTTGCGACCAGGCGCTTTTACAGATCAGATTCCAACTTTTCGGCCAACACTAGCCAAGGCAATACGAAACACAACTTGAATTCCCGCGGTAAACGAAAGCAGCAAGCAATTCGCAGGCGGGTGTTTTTGCAGACAGTAAACGAGGAAACACGTGAAACATTTACGACTTCGCGTCTACGATTAGTTTACATAGGTCAGCACCTCCTCGCCAGTTCTCCGAACGAGCTCAGTTTACCTTTCCCTCTAGGTAAGTGAAGAACGGCTTCCCAGTTGTTGCTTTAGCACTTTCACGCTGTCATAAACAAATGGCAATCCTGCTGCTCGCAGCTTTATGTCGCTGATATCAATTATTATTCTTCAACGTAAATTACGGCTTGTATAGTTCATGTTTGGTCTATCAACAGGCCAGGAAGGGCCATTTGATAACACGCGATGTACATACAGCACATGCACTTCTCGCCCACACTGCTCACATGCATGCTCTCATTTATCGAATTCCCGTTGAGCGGAATGTTTGGCAAATCCAGCTGCGCTGTGCGCCTGCAAAGGGAGCTTCTCGCGATCACTTTTCGCGCGTGCAGCCATGGACTCCTGCTGGCAGCGCAACGCTGTACAACCGCGCGACGAGGTGAACGTAAAGTCCACTCAAGAGTGGCCTTCGGTCTGGCGTGGTTGTTTTCAACGCGACGCTACTGCCGTGCGATGAAGCCAGCTTTGCTGCCAGAAGGCTTGCGGTGCCTGTCTCATGTCCACGTCTATTCTATGAGTAGCCTTACATATTTTCCACCAGAGCGCTCTTCCTTTGCTCATCTGGCATGCCCCAAAATCGTTTTCTTTACGTCTGTCTGGATTTCAGCAAAATGGGGATGGGGAGAGAAGAGAAACTGTGTTGTTCACTTCTGGGGCCAGGTACTAAGCACATTTTCACGGCAGAGAGCTTCAGTTATTTGTCCCACATAGCTGCAGAGAATTGGTCATCATGACAACAAAGATAAACAATTCGCATCTTTTCTCTAACACCTTTTCACTTGAAAAGAAATGCTGCCAGTGTTTGGACGTACACCTTGGACTATTTGGTATAAGGCATCGGGGAGAAAATACATGAGGACAAAAGAGGAAATACCACCATCTTGCAGACTTTCTGAAAAAAAAAAAAATGTTGAATTACGTTTAAGATTTCTTATTTCCGCACTGTGCTTTGGCTCTTTTATGGCTCTTTTATGCTTCAAAGCACAAACTTGCAGCTTAAATTCAAAGCTTCAGAAAGCTGCAGAAAATTGTTCTTACAAGCTGCAAAAGTGCAGTTTTAACAGTGTTGCAGGAGGCCTTCAGACTGTTTAGGCCTGTCATTAAGTGGCCCCAATATTTTTGGCAAGGGATCTGCACCTGCTTGAGCACCTTGTAGATGTAGATGGAGCTCTCCGTCCTGTGGTGCTGCTTCTTACCTGTGGTGCTCTCATTCTTCGGTGCCTTCCTGCTCTTCCTCAAGGCCATTCCAGACAGCTGAGGAAGCCCTTCAAAGCTAAACCCTAAGTGGCTTGCATATTTTTGACAAAGGCTCTGTAGGACCTTGTGCAGCAACAGAATATATTTCCCAGAACTCCATTTGCTACTTATTAATAGTTTTCGTATGATCTGTTAGCTGTTTGCGATAGACAAACAGAAGCAATATGAAATGAGCAGGCACGTCCTTTGTCAAAACTGTGCAGCCCACCGTGCAAGTTTGTTACTGGGCTATATAGTCGAGCTCATGTAACACCTGACCTTGCTAAGCTCTGGCCAATTAAGAACAGTTATCCTCACCACTGAGGTCTGAAGTGGTGGTGACACAAAATTGGCCACACTTCAAAGCTGAAAATGAACTTGAGGACATGGATATTTTTGACAAGGACCATACATGCAAAGTATGTTGATAATTTCAGTGCATGTGCGTACGTGTGTGTGACTACTGCTGGTTGATGCGATGTTTCTGCACTGCAAAAGAAAACAAGACAGGAGATAAACCATCATAAAGAGACAAGCGACGACCAGCAACTGAATTCTCAGCCCTCCCACCACAGTGACCATCAAGGCCGCATGAATATTCAAGATGCTGAAACCCACATAACATATACAATCATTCCAGAATTTTATGTCCTTAAGTCCTTGGCTACCGTGCACCCATGTAAAGGTGGTGCTTGTGCTGTAAACTTGATTTACTATGCAGGACAGAGTATAAGTCATTTGGTTAGGAACAGTTACTAGAAAAAAGCAGTAAAAGTAAGAATAAATCACTAAAATGAACGCAAGGCAGGCACTCACTAGCAACTGAATTTCATAACAGGTTATTGTGTCTTCAATGCTTTCATCCCCGTCAGTCATTCTGAGTAAAACGCAACTGCTAGTCAGCTCCTGTCCCGTGTTCCTTCCACTGGTTCATTCGATCCCTATTCACATTGCTTTTCAGCATTTATGAAACTTGAAACATGTTTCCTGAAGGCACAGATGGTACTGAGCTCTCCTTCCACAACACAGACCAGCTCCATTTGCAGGCTTAAGGTATAAAGCAAGATACAGTCTTTTTTCGAGCCTATATGGTCAAGATAAAGTAAGATCAGTATGACATGACATCTTATTAGACGAAAGATTTCTACAGTTCAAAATAAAGTCTGATGGTAGACACTCTTAACTGTCTATTCAGAATGTGAGATAAATGTGGACATATATGGGCAAACCACAAAGGGATGCGCAAATTCAACTCTGTCCTCGAGTAAAATTTGTTTCACAGCATCCAGAGCATCATATGACGCTAGCCACCTGCAGTGTATCCCCATGAAGAATATAAAGTAAAGGTGGTTTTGAACAGCTCTATACTGTAACACTCACTCTCATTAGCCATATTTACATGACTGTAAATCTGTTTTTGAAATTCAAGTCCAAAGTGAGCGGAGGAGGGGAAGTGATGGTAAAAGAAGAGACAAACGAGATATCAGGGACGCCACGACATGCTTAGAATTTTACATCCATTCTGCCCATAGCATACAATCAAAGACTTAAATCTCTGTAAATATGGTACTTGCCCCCTTTATGTACTGTCTAGCATAATGTAATCTCTCTAAATCTGCTAAGAGTTATGCACAGCTATGTGCTAATCAATGACAGATGTTATGCATACATACTGTTGTGTCAGAGGTACAGACAGCGACATTTCTTCTGCCAAATTTCTACTTGCTTGCTGCTTATTTTCTTACCAATGCAGCATTTTGGTTTAATACTACAGTAGACTCCATACAAGATGAATTTGAAGGGACCAGAAAATTTGCTCCATCTTATCAGAAGGTTGTTTTAATGGGAGTACCCTTTAAAATGATTAATAAAATATTCTTTCAGAGAGAGATTAATTACAAACAGAGCATTTATTGCACTGTGCATGAAGTGAGCTGAAGAGTGAGATCATGAAACCATGCAGCTCATATTATTTTACTCAAAAATAGCATTGGGCTAGTTTTCTTTTTTTCACTCTCATCTTATTTACTGTATCCCACAGCGGCTGCTATGTTTATTTTTCTTCTCTGATGTTTGCTCTCCCTGCTCATGGGAGTGTTTCAAAGGTGCCCATCAGCAGTGTATAGCCTTGTGTCCCTCTTATCTCACTCCATCTGCGCATAGCTGTTTTACACTCTGTGAGCAGCCACATGACGCCCCTTTCCCCACACCACAGGCATTGCGCCTAGTGCCTATACATGGCCATCTTTGCACTGCAATACTGTGTGTTGCAATGCCCTGTCAATTTAAAATGTAGCTCCGGAGTTTTCAAGCCTGAAGTCAACGAGCAGCAGCACTTTGTCCATATATGCTTTTTTGTCTATGGGAGGCAGCGCACGGCACGTTGCGCACACGCAATGACAAAATCTGACCATGCAGGCACAGGGTAGCGTGAGCGCTATAGTGCTCCACCCTTTATGCACTGGTAAGAAAGTTTCTCCGCAAGAAAGCGTGCTCCCGCAAGTTGCCTTTCTCGCTGTTCTCTGCAGTGGAGCGTGGACAGCCTCTTGCGGTGGCCTGCTTTCTTGCAAAACACATGTCAAGTATTTTTTTTTCCTTGACAGTACCACACGTATGCTCTGTGAGTGCCGTTGCACCAGGGCCACTATGGTTAAGGTCACTGTAAAAGTGTAAAAGCACAGAAGTGCTTGCAAAATAGTTAACGTTAAGCAGATTTTTTTTTTTTTTTTTTTTTTTTACATTGGGTTCTGTGGGAGACTAACTAGTGATCTCACATTGTTCATCTGATCTGGGAATTCATCTTGACCAAGCTCATCATAATGGGAATCTACTGTAAACCATGTTTTGAGAAGGGTGTCCACGGCATAAGACAAGTTTAAGTGTTGTAATGCCACTGCACTGAATGGACTTATTTGCCAGAAAATCACCACTTTTAGTTGCATGCTATATTTGTGAATAAAAATGATAATGCTATTTGGCCAGAACTCGAACTTGCAGACAAGTTTCTTCAATCTTTTTAACATCATTGCTGATGCATGCATGCACTGAGGCAAGAGTTTAAATATATTGTTTAACTAAACCAATATGAAGTCACTGCTTTCTGTTGAACTTGTAAATGAGTTTTGCTTCACTGCTTCTGCAAGAAGTATATATGCATGCAGCTTCTATTATGTATGAAATAAAAAATAGATCCTTATTAGGCAAAAGGTATAGCAACCCCAAGAGATAACAATCACAGGAATTTGAAGCATTTACCATCAGGTAGCCACATTATGCATGAGCCATTTTTGATTATTCCTTCCACTGACTTGAAGATATGAGTTCAACAGTGAAAAAATTTCGGTCTAAAAATTTAACATTGTGCCAGTACGCAGAACAAGCATGCAACAAGTGATCTCATGCCCAGTGAAAAAAAAATAAAGAAAAGGAAGTTTGACAGCTGTGACACTGCAGCATCATTTTATCATATCAGCACCCATGTCACCATACTTACTTTTGTTAGACCAAGGTATGAAAGCCAACTTCTCCATTGTGACAGATCCAGTTCCCAGCTCCCTGCACAAGCTTCTTCAGAAATGAAAAACAGTGAGCATATTTTGCATCAGCATAGCTTAATTTAAAAGCTCATGGCTGACATTAAATAGAACAACTAATTAGTGTATGTATTAAGTTTTTTTTTTTTTTTTAAATCTCACAGCCTGAATAAAAAGTTGAGGCAATACTTACCCTGTTCCTTGCAAATTGATTCTCTTACCAGTAGAGCCAAGTTGGCCTCATTGTTACTGTTGGTGCATATGCAGAAACCCATCACCGGTAACTTGCTGCTTAGCCTTGCTTATCCTCTTTAACAGCTGCATGCAACAATGGAGGATCTTGAGCTCCAGGTGGGAAGACTTCCAGCTCCAGGTAGGTAGTAGGAAAGGAGAGGTGCAATATCTTGGCAAATTATGCCTTTGAAGGTTGTGATTCATCAAGAAGCAGAGGTGCATCACAAGACCACATCTTTGACATGATTTCCAATGGCACGATGACCAGCAGCCGATGATCCATCACACGTGCTTTCTAGAATGCTTCCTGGCGAAGCCCCACAGCAGCCGCAAGTGCTCTTGTGCTGACTCATTATTAATAAAAAAAAATGGCGATCACTGCAAGCTCTCAGAAGCTTGACACAGTTCACTTGCTACACACTTGAGCACACGCACTGTTGAGAGCTACTATATTATGCGCACTAGGCTTTAACTGCACACTTGGCACATCACTGCACAGCACTCGTGAACACTATATTATGTGCACTATGCTTGAGCTGCACACTTGCCACATCACTGCACAACACTCGTGAACACTCGTGAACCACAGCACTCGTGAACCACAGCACTCATGAACCACAGGTGACAAAACCTTATTGACATGTTGCTTCACCAACTAAATAAAGCTAATTTTCACTGAACTCGGGAGATCACTGCACTTTCACAGAGGACTACTTTCCGGTGCACAAGAAACCCCTGATGCAATAGCCAGCACACAAAAACTCCTTGGATAATGATGATATATATCCAGTGGGCCTTCACCAGCTGATAAAGAAAACTGGTTTTGCACAAAATGTAGCACTACACGTGGTGAAGCCAATGCCACTGAGCACATCACATATTCTAGCATCACCGCACATCTTCACACACGAACCACTTCACTGCTGCCACAGAAGATTGAAGAGCACGAATGTCCACACAAAGCAGGATATGCTGACGAATTCACTCAGCACTTGAAGCAGGAAAACTTTTGGTGCTGACACCCACAACACAGCTGAAAACACTCATCACTCAGCCCAATCTCCTCTTCCAACCACAACACTGCACTAAAGCACACCAGAGGAATATATTCACCAAGCACTTGCACCTGGAGAAAGTGATGCCTTCGGTGCTCACATCCACAGCACAGCAGAAAGCACTCATCACAGAGTTCAAGCCTCTCTCTTCCAGCCACAACGCTGCACCTCGCATACCGCAGGAATATATTTTATGCTCTTAAGCATATTATGTGCACTTTTTAAAGGCACGGCACAACACACATTGCACTGCACAAAACAATGCCCTACTTTCAATTATCAGCCACTTGTAGGAGGAGCACAGTATTGTTGGTTTAGGTGTACATACTGCAGTATAGGAATGCCTCCGTCCAGATAAAGCTTTTCACACATGCTGCAGTCACCACTATGCAAACATTAAGCTTGGTTGCTTGTCACAAGTGCTGAAAGGAGCTTATAAAGCAGCAATACTTCCTGGATGACGTAGACCATGAGCAGCTATTGAAGGCCCACTGGGAACACAAGTTCAAAACATGAAAAGGACCTTCACACTTCTTGTTCTCCGTGGCAAAGCTACAGGTGTCTTCCAAGTAGTGATGGTAAAATGTTGTACTATGGCTGAAGTAGTGTAACTGAAGGGAGCTGCAGACAAGCATGAGTCTATTGTGGAGAATGGTCCATTAATTTGTGCTCCAACAGTACTTCAAGAAAGTATTGCTGCCCCCCCCCCCCCCCCCCCCAAAAAAAAAAAATATATATATATATATGCTGTGTGCTGTGGAGGTTGGTGCAAGTGAGACTCCAACTTCAGTAACATGTTCTTATCGAGCTGTGTGTGTACGGAAGGGGGGAGTAGGGGGGGGGGGGGGGGGGGGGGGCAGATTTCAGGAGGGAGGGGTTACCTTCATAGCTGTCCTTTGCATGAGTTTGCATATTTATGAGGCATCTCTAATTTCTTAGTATAATCCTTTGTGAGCAACTTGTGCCTGCTGTGACACTGGAGCAGCAATTAACACTTACTGCATATGTAATAGTGCATGATGCATTGCTTTAAATAAAACTAATGCACACCTTGACTTGTAAGATCCTTATTGGTACCGATGACCAACTTCAAGAAAGCGGGTAACCTGAAATGAAGTGAAAGGTTATTTTGAGTGGTTGACTTGCCTGTGTACTTATGCTGCTTTATTTTACTGAGCAAGAATGTTATTTATGCATGCATTAATATCAGTACTGCTAAAATAAATGAAAAAGGGGAAAAAGCAGGCACCAAACATTTCTTTAATAATGCAAAACTGAGCACAATAGGGAAACAACTCGAACCGAAGCTAACAAATAGGAATTGAATAACCAGACAAATGGAGTTGAGTAAAGCAACAAGGCACACCAATTAAAGAAGTTTTCTCACCGAACGTGAATTCAGTAGCTATGTGAATAGCACAGCCTGAACAGTTTTTCAAACAAAAATTAGTCTTCACAAGGACATCTATATATATTGTGTTGACAATATGGTAGCATTAGTGGTAACGATAGCAGATAGTGTGGGCTGTGAGGCTGGTAGCCTACACTATTGCATCATACCCTTAAAGGTGGGGCTTAAGTATTCCCGATAATCTTTTTTCCCTGAGGGTAGGTGCATTCAAAGATCTTCAAGTCAGATACGCGGGAATGCTGACAGGCAAGGCTGGTAGACGTGTGTCGCGTTTATCAGTTCCCAATGGCAGATTCAAGCTGCCTTCAGCTCTCACTTGTCAGGTGTCGAACGGCATTTTGTTCGGGTCCCGATGGCAGACTTTTAAAATGAAGCACCCCTAGCAAAAACACTCACACAGGGCTGGGACATGCCCAACGCGCTGGCTTAAATTTCTTTGAATGGGCTTAATATTTTCCTTTCTTTTTTTTTTATTGTGTTCCTATGTACTGGGCGCTTCGTGAACATGCTGCCCGCCGGCATATCAGGGTCCCACCACTTGGCGAGGGTGCGGGCCCTCCTGCCATGCATCGAAAAGGAGCACACAGGGCACACTTCTATGTGCTGATGCTATCCCAGCCCCTGGACCGCTGCGTGGGCGCGAGCTCGATCACCAAATACATATGTGAGAGGGACAGACCGGAGTGTCTGAGTTCATGTAGCACAAGTGCCTTGGAGTTAGGTTTGCATCAAAGCAAACCTTCAAAGAGTGGACGGGGCTTTGGCAGCAGCCATTGCAGATAATAAGAGGTCTAATTCTGGTACTGGTTCGTGCAATAATAACTCAATTAAAATAAGGGGACCGATGCTTTCCGCGTGTCTTCAGGCTGGCTTCACAGCATGACAACCGGTGCACCCAACGCCGGCTTCTTGCATGAAAGCAAATTGCAACAAAGAAAAAAAAAATTGTCCACGATTACGTTACTTCCTAATGCGAAATTTGAGCGCAGCTTATCAGCTGTTTCAACTTTTTGATAGATTGAGGCAAAGATTTCGAGCAAGACACGTATGTACAATTACAGACTTTTTAAAAATTTTTTACACGTATTCCATCAAAAAACGATCCACTAACAGTTCTTGGCTGTCATGAAAGAAGCTTTGTGGTTGGAGAAAAGAAGAGAGCAATTGAGTTATCGGAAGGTTGCAGGAAGCAGCACGTGGGCCCATAGGAACGTTGTGCGACGAACAGATAGCAGCGACGCCGCTAGCGAGTGAGAACGAGATGCACGCACTGTGATCCACTGACAGCATGGCGGAAGTGGCGTCAAAATTTAGGGTTAGCCAAGTAGGGCCATTAGCAACGGCATCGCTGTTGCTATGAAAACTCGGGCCACTAGCAACAGCGTTGCTAAGGGCCCGAGGTTCGTGAGCGTTGCGGAGAAAGAAAAGGCGCAGGGTAAAGGAGGAGGAGAAACGTTGCAGCGTCCGGTCGCGGCACCCCTGCTGGAACCAATAAGGCCAGCAGAAAACCATTAAGAATTCTTAATGGTTCCAGTAGAAGACCAGTAGGCTTCCTAATGGTTCCAGTAGAAACCAGTAAAAACCAGCAGGTTTCTTTATGGTCCCAGTACGAACCAGTAGATTCCCAGTAATAAATTTTCACCTGGGACGGCCGCGCCGGCTTCAAAAAAGTGACGTCAGGGCATGGAGGAAGGAAAGAACTTCGTCAGGGCCTCTCCTAGTAAGTTCTTTCCTTCCTCCATGGCTGACAGCGAGCCGGCGTTTCGGCAACCGGAGAGCACCCTCGCCGCCACTATGGTGTCTAGACACGCAGGTAGTGGGGGGACCCCCTCCTCCTCTATCTGCATGGCGGCGATGGTGTTCTACGCAGTCACGTTGTCTTGACTTGCTAGCGGCGGCATCAGTCAGTCGCTGCTAACGCTGCCTTCGGCGACCTCCCCCCCCCCCCCCCTTTTCCTCTCCTCGTGTTCTCCGGTTGCTGCGCACGCTCTTGCCCCCATCGTTCGCCGCTGAGTGTACCCCCTTCCTGCAAGGCTCCGGTTGCCGAAGCGCCGGCTCGAACTGGGGGGATGAAAGGGGGGCGGCGCTGGTCACGAGGCCGACGCGGTCGACGACGACGTGAAACCCGGGAACGGGCGCCAAAGAGCTGCGCTCTAAAACGCGGCAGACCGGAGGCTATTTTCAAGCGGACCCGATCCACGTGGCAAGGGCCGCGCTGCTGACTCGGCTCCATGCGCAGAAAGTATGATCGTCGGCGAGATGTTCGTAGAAGCGCCCCTTGCAGTAGCATGGTGCGCAGTTCGACGTATCGAATTCCCGCTGAGCGGAGTTCGATAAACGCGAACGACTGTACATTTTCTGCATGGGATTCTAAGGAGAGATCTTTATAAGCAATAATTCGATATATCAAGATTTGATTTTTCGGGATCGACTGCAAAGGCTCAAGTGCTCGATTTAATTGTTAGTAATCACGAACCACTCGGCCTTCCTCTGAAGGCCTTCAGCTGGACTTTCACGCGTACGTACTATGCATATAGAATACATGAACAGAAAGTAATTACAGCTGATTTTCAGAGTTATAGTAGGTGCCTAGCACTGCTTACCCCTCCTATACTTTGATAAGCATAGGGAGAGAGAGAGAGATTCCTAATTTGAGGGAGTGCGAGCGGCACGCGGCTACTCAGTCCGAAGTAACACGAGCTTGTACATCATTGTGATACCAGCCACTCTCTCATTGAATGCAGCTGTGAGGCCGCTGCGCCTTCTTGGCTAATTAAGCGCGGCGCAACACCACCTACAGGCTCGCGGCGTCGCCACCGTCTCCTTCGTACCTCAAGCTCGCGTAGAGAGAGCAGTACGTTGGACCGCCACAAGCGAAATCTATGATCGCGGCCAGAAGTGCTACGCATAGAAGTTGCGAACGATGACCGTATAACGTATGGGCTCGGCAGGATTTTGTCTTGAGGAGGAGGGGGGGGGGGGGGGGGGGCAAACCGGTTGCATCGCAGTGGAGAGGGGATTGGAGATACATCCCCCCACGCGCACAAACTTTTTGACGCTGGGGTCGCAATAAACAATTCAGAAAGTTTCTAGTCACCGATGTCTGCGGGAAAAAAAAAAAGGAAGCACGAGTGGAGGAGGCAACTTAGAAGGAGGGGCAATTAAGTGTTGGTGTGGCTTGGGGGGAGGGAAGCGGGAGCAAGTGCCCCTTTTGCATCCCCCTGCCGATGACCATGGTCTATCGGTACCGGTGCTGTACTGACGATTTCCTTTCTTCCTCATAACCGCGGCGAAGGCAGAAAAGCGGCCCCGAAAGAAGTTTTCTAGTGCGCTGCCAGTACACCCTTCCCCCCACCCCTCCCTGACGGCGACCGCAGCCTGGGCCCCTTCGCTGGTATGTGAAGCTCTCGGCACTACATTTTTCTCGCTTATTTTACTGTTATGAAGAGGAATATCAAGGAATATCCCACGTATTTTAACTCCCCTTCCTGGTTTTTCGGCCCCCCTACGATCGTCCCGCGGGCTACGGAGAAGCAGACTTCACGGTTCCCTCCGCAGACTCACACCTACTCGACCCTACCATGCACGCCAGACCCTGCCGTCCTAAAGAAAAAAAGTAAACAGAAACGTGCACCCCCGAGGAACCAGCAATGAAGCTCTGATGTAGACGCTGCATGTTGCTCGCTCACGACTTAAATGATTGTTCACGATCATTCATGACCTAAACATAGACAAGAAGCTCCCCTTTCGGCTGTCTCGACCTCAGATGCAGTCTGAAGATGGTGTCGCGATGTACTTTTCTCGAGTTCTGCCGCTGGCTTTAAATACCGCTTTTTCTTCCGACAGTACCTACAGCTAATAATAAGGCGGAACGCGCTGAGCAAATTTGACGGGCTTATTCCCTCCCCACCTCCGGCCTACACAGTTAAAGCTGTACGCTTTGCGTTAAAATGGCACCAGTTATTTCTCATGCAAGGTTCCTATCGCTGATTCTGGCGATGCATACACCGATGCCTCAGTTGTTTCAATATCGTTACGAGGAGGCAAGCTATACTTCCGGGGTCATCACATGTGAAATCGCGCCTGCTTTAAAATTTCGCGATGAACTCGCGCTTCTTTGTCAACGAAAGCAACCAACGCGTGAGTCACACTTTTATCTAGAGTGCAAACGAATGAACAACGAAGCAATTGATCGCTATCTGGCGTTCAAAAACGCCCGGCTTGAATTCAAGGTGAGGACGCTGGTGGAGAGGAAATTCGAAATCAGTGATGTCGGCGATAAATGATATACAGCAGGTGAATGACAAAAAGTTGCGGAGGGTACTTATGAGACTGCACTGCACATTCATTCACTAATGGGTCAGATTAACCATATGTCATTGACGCCACGACGATTTTTCGGACGATGGGACTTTTTTCGACATTGCCGAGTACGCCGCTGGGTTCTGCTAGGCACACAAATTTTTCACCTGTGAAGAAGAAGATAGACCCCTTCGCTGGACGCTGATGAGAAAGAAGAAGGTGTGTGGAATTTCCATCGCGCAGATCGTGTTGGTCTTGATCTCCCCGCTTCCCCGTCGACCTCGACGCCGTCCTGAACGTCCTTCTTCTACACACCATATAATTAGCTATCAGGTACATCCGCGACTGTCAATAGACCGCTTGCAGAAATCTGTAGTCAGCTTCTCTGCAAGGCTTGTTTTTCAACCAGAAATTATTTTTACCAGACGACACTCTCGCAGATCCTTGTTCAAACGAAAGAGGCAAGTGCCTCTTTATTCGCGAAAGTTTGGCAGGGAAGGAGCGCGACAAATAGGCCGAAACCAGTCATAATCGAGCGCACAACCACCGTGAGGGCGGGCTTAATTCTCACGATTCTCACTCACTGACATTAGTGTCCAACAACTGCGTGCGCAGCCAGTCATACACTCTTGCATTTTCCCGCCAAAGAAATAAGACGAAAGGAAATAAACGTCATGTCCTGCGGCGCCGCGGATTGGCTAAGAAGTCCCGCTACTTCAATTCGCATCGCAAGAAATCGGTCAGTCATTGACATCCTCAAACGGGTCGCAGTGACTTGTTCGGGCGCCTCCGACAAATCGGCCTTCGTCTTTAGGACACTTGAAGTGCATGCAGATAGTTACCGCACAGATTCACCTTAATTCCCCGTTATATCACGTTTTACGTTAAATTTGCGGTAACGCAGGACGTTCCATGTCCGCTGTTGTGGACGACGGTGTCACTGGCGAACGCTCTACAGTGAGAAGATTGAACAATCGGTAGAGTGAGCACAGGACGCGAAATTCGGAGGTCGGAAGTTCGGATCCCACCGGCGGCATGTGGCTGTTTTTTTTTTTTTTCTGCTACATTCTAACCCAACAAAAATTTGTGAGGGTTTAAGCATGGCTTGAAGCTAATAATAGAGCGAAAGCTGCAGCGATAGCCTCTATAACACCGCCTTTTCAATCCGCGGTCTTTTCATAAGTTTTCTTATAATTGGTTCACAGGAAAGGAAAGGCGCAGTATCTGTCACACTTTTTCTGTGGACACCTGGCCGGGCCGTAAGGGATGGGAGAAAAGGGAGTGAAAGTGGAAAGAGGTGCCGTAGTGGAGGGCTGCGTATGATTTAGACCACCTGGGTGTGCCGTAGCGAAGGGCTGCGGCACACCCAGGGTGCCCGATCTGTAAAAACGAAGATGTTGAGGCCGCCATCCACAACTTGCTGTGGGACTGCCCAGCACTCAAACCAACACGAATCCGGCACATGAGGATAGCTGGCCTTTCAGCAACCAATCCTGCCTCATATGTCGCTTGGACGCAGGGACCTCATCATCGCTCACTCCTGGACTTCATAAAATCAGCCAACCTTTTTCCATTCATTTAATCATTTATTAATCCTTCATCTCATACCCTACTGATGCCCTGAGGCAATAAATATCGATTTGAAAAGATTGTACGGTAAACAGTGGCGCCTCAGCAAATAATCAGCCACACTGGATTAATCCGAGACCTCCGCTTTGGAGGCTAGCTAGGGTTCCGAAGAATATTTTATATACTTTTAATTCTTTCACAAAAGTGACAGCCGTCTCCAAATGTGTTTTGAAGCGCGCTTCCGCAAGAACGCCAGGTAGCTGTAGTTTCAGAAACCTTAAGAAATTTTCTCAAACCACCACGGCGTAAATTTTATTCCTGGTGGGCAGTCACATGGCTGCACTGACGTGAGCGCATGCAAGCGAATGCGCGAGAACGAAATTATACCGCAAGAGGGAGAGCGGGAGGGAGCAAGACAAATGCCTCGTCTGGACACCGTGGAAGGGAACGAGTGCGCTCATGCCGCTGCCTGAGCTCTCCTCCCGGGACTCAACCCCTCCATCCTCCACACCTCCCTATTCCGGCCCTCTGGCGACGTATGCGGAGAGGTTGCAGCACTGCAGACTCTCTCGCAGAAAATATCCACCCCCAGCCAAGGGGCTCTCCAAAGCGGAGAGTCTGTTAGATGGCGACGCCTACAGACAGGTACATATGATATAACACACCAGCCCGTTTAAACACAATACTCCCCGGGTTCTGCGACCCCAAATGCAAATATTGCAGGGAGAAGGCAGGCCTGCACCACATGGCGTGGACCTGCCCACACAATCCTCCAGATGACCCGAATGCAGTGCCCACAATTGAGGGGTGGGAGGCTGCCCTATCCAGCTCTGGACTAGAGGCCCAACGGGCCCTCGTGACACGCGCGCGGATAGCAGCGGCAGCCGCTGGAGTCCCGAACTAGGGACCCCACCTACACATCCCCTTCCCTTAAATCCACTCAAGTTTTTCACTCACTCCGGGTACACCTGCGCGGACAAACTCTAGGGCTTTTGTTTCAGACTTTTTTCCATGCGGTCTAAAGGACCGTTTAAATAGGCGAACAATGAGCACAGTGAAAGTGGTCGCTGCAATCACATGTCGCGGTGCCCGTGTTTGCGTCCCTCTTTCGTGTCCGTGTTACTACTGGGCCGCATTTCTCAGTTACACCCGTTGAGCTATTCCATCGCGTGCCCCACATATTACACCCCACAATTCAGGTGTTCGCATTCGTGGTTGACGTAGCCGAGCGACGCGTCACACGTTGCTGTATTTCCGTTTTCCGATCCACGAGCTAGAAGCGGCCGCGAAACTGGCAGTGGTTTCTCAGACGATCATTGGCTTTGTAGTGTAGTCGTCAGACTGACTTTTGGCGACTTCTAAAACCCAGTTCACCAGGTTCAGGGCTGTTCACCGCAGCCTCCCATTGTATAATCTATTCGGCTTTGGGTTGGCACCCGGGTAGGATACGCGCTAAGCGTGCTCTCGAGGGCGTGCAGCACCGGGTCAACAAGGGCTGTAGTTTAAAAAAGGTAGAAAAGGTATCCGATTGGAGTTGCCTCCATGTCAGTTGTTTGATTTTATCGAAGGAAGGGTATTCTGTCTTGCTATTCCTGTAATGCATGGTGATTTCTTCGTACGCTGTCGCGCGTTTCTTGACTCACGCAGGCGCGATTGGTCCAGTGCCCGGTTGATGTATATTCAGGCTAAAGTTGGCCGCTTCGTTTCCCGTGTGAGACGGGTGCGCAGAGACGCAGATAATTTTAATGTGGCTGGGAATAAAAGGTGATAATAATAGTAACTGTTTCATAAGAAAGCAAAGGCGCAGTATATCTGTCACACTTGTTCTGTGGACACCTGAACCACGCCGTAAGGGAAGGAAGGTGAGAGTGAAAACTGAAAGAGAGAAAGGGGTGCCGTAGTGGAGAGCTCCCGAGTGATTGCGACTAACTGGGGATCTTTAACGCGCACTGACATCGCACAGCACACGGACGCCACTTCGTTTCGCCTCCATCGAAACGCAGCCGCCAGCGGTCGGATCCGGCACAGTAGTCGGGCGTCTTACCACTGCACCACAACGGCTTTTTTTTTCTTTATTGCATGAATTGGAACAAATACATCAGTAAAAGATCGTGGTTGCCATGCCCCTTGGCTGACAACCGTGTCTAATGGACTTTCATTACCACAAGTTCGCCCATCAGACTCAAGACCTCCTCCGTAGCATCTTGCTGCTTCAAAATTTCTTTTAGTTTATACACTTGTTCAACAAAATAATCGCATACAGATCGTTCATCGACATCACAGTGTCTATAAGCCATCCTACTCCTCCAAATACTGTGAAGGCCCAATAGCATGATAAAGTCACACTGAAAATCATCATTAACAGTTGTCAAGTACCGAATTCCACGTGGCGTCAATGGCAGGTCTTCTTTCAGTGTCCTTTGTAACACATCCCAGTAAAACACCGCATCCCAACAATCCAGGAAAACGTGCTCAACTGTTTCAGGTTTCCTACATAGTAGACAGTTTGAGCCCCAAGGTACAAAAAGGGAGGGTTCCTATATGCAATTTAAAAAAGAACGGCGGAGTAGTCACCTTTTACGTAAAAAATCACAAAAAAAATCACCTTTTACGTAAAAGGTGATTTTTTTTGTAAAATTCGACTTGGCCGCTTTGTGAATTTTGTCATTTACAAAGTTACGCATGACCATTTCGGAGTCGTTGAATGATTCTATAGGCGGTATTCTGGAATTGCTATCGCGGATTCTTCCGCTTCCTCCGCGCGTCTTCCAAAAGCGGCAGCGGTGGAGAAGTGTTTAAACTTTTGTTCTACGATGACGACCGCGTATTAGACCGCGTCTGACTTCTCCTTGCGGTTCCAATATATACTAGTATATATGGAGAGCTTCGCCTAGGGCCTGTACGTCTTCTCTCCTTGTGGGGTTCTGAGTGCATATTCTTTGGGATCAGGTCCATAAAATCTAAAAATCTTTCGGGGTACGGATCTTACACTCTTCTTTGTTTCAAACATCTTTAGTTCCCCGAGTGTCTTCCGAAAGGTGCATTGGATAGCCTTTCGTCTGGGTGGTCCTGTGCGCTTCGATTAGCTCTTCGAGCGTGTTGTGGGTGCCGCGCATTTTCAAGAGTTTCGTGGATGATGTAGGGCTGCTTCATACGTTGTCTTATTGTGCAGTTTATCTTTTCCTTTTCGCGTTAGAAACATTGAGACACGAAAAGGAATTGAAGAAGTGGCTCAGCACGAAGGCCTGAACCAGTCGTCTGAGGTCCGCATCTTTGTTGGCGATGTGTCAAATCCGACGACTTGTTTACGTATGCAGCGAGATAACTACCACGGCGTTTTTGCTTTCAAGATGCATGCCTAACATTCGAATCGTTTGGACCTCGGGAACTAGGTTTACGTAGATCACTACGGGGATAGGTGTTTTTTTTTTTTTTTTTTTTAATTCTCTGTGTGTAGCGCATGACCAAGAGTTAGCAGGAAAAGCCTATCGCCTCCACCCACTCCGAGACAATGTCAGCTCCTGCCTGCAGCGCATGTTCACGTCACTCCCCACATCACCGACAGTGTGATTTCGCCAGCGTAGAGGGAGTGCGACAAGTTCGGAACTCGCTCTAGGACGCGTCATGGGTATGATTGGTGATATTAAAGGTCAGGGGTGAGGACACCGATCCTTGCGGGTGCCTTTGCTGCCCGTTTCAAAGGCGTCCGATATGAGCGGCCTGTATTTTCGCCGTGATTGGGTAGCAAGGATTTGTTGTAGTATTTGGTACGCTCGACTACGTATAAGTCCGAGAGTGATGTCGTTATGGCCTCGTGTCCGACATTGTCGAAAGCCTATTGGTAAAGTCGAGGGCCAAGAGTGCTCTGATCCCTTTGTTATGCGCTGTGTCACCACGTCCTCCGAGCCGACAGCCAGAGCATATGCCTGCGCGGAGGTCTAGGATGAAGTGTTTTAGGAGTGAGTGATGGACAGGTCTCAGGTTTTGAACAATTCCAGGCATTTGCCCGGCTTGTGATGACGGTGCATGACTTTCGCTTGCCTCCAAGGGGCCGGATGCTCCCCTTTTTCCTAGAAGCTGTTGAAAAGTTTAATTCCTCGATCGATGCACTGTCGAAGTTCCTAATTGATTACCCTGTCAGCTCTCACTACTGCGGAATGGAACTGGAGCAGCGACGTCCATCTCAGGATTTGGCGGCCCTTCGTATTTCGGGAGGTTTTTTTGGTGTGGCCGTGTCTTTGTACTTCTGTCCGAGTGATTCGAGGAGTTTGTCGTCCTGGTGCGGGTGTGCGTGTACGATGCGGCTAATGTTTATGCTGTACATCGAAAAATTTACAGCTCTCCCAGATCTAGAAGGGTCTAAAAAGGTGCCACGTGTCTTTGAGCCCGAGCTTGCCGCTCATTTGGTCTCATGCTTAGCCCGATTGTCAGTTTTAATTCTCTATTTCTCCAGCTACTATGTATTGCGATCGAACGAGCCGAAATGCATCCCAGCGTGTGATTTTGATGGTTTTTTTTTCTTTTGTTTTGATCGACGTTTCCGAGGGATTGTGGTTCCGATAATGTATAGTGGCCGCTGCCTGTGTTTTAAAGGGGTCTTGTGCAACATAATTCGAGTGCACTGTTTTGCTTATTTGTTACAATGTTGAGTTATGGCGATGATATTACCACCAGTCGTTACACGCATATTTCGGTATCTAATATTTTAATTTGCTCGAGAACCAAAATAATGGTACTGACGATGTCGGCACACAGTGGTGGTTCTTTTCAGCGTATATGACTTCAACTGGTGAGCTTATGACAATTGGATAAATAGGAAATGCACTGCAAATTGTGTCCATTAGGGAAATATGTCGCGTTGTTGCATTATATATTAAGTAAATGAACCCAGCATGCTTGCTTTACACAAAGGCAAGCGTACAAGTGGCACAAAAATCACCGACAGAGGCACTGATTACTACCTTCCATCAAAGACTTTCACGACCTGTTCACGTGAACAGCTACCTGTGGCTATATGCAGTCAAAGTTAGGCATGGTTTGTTGTATTTTGAAGATTCATTCTTTATTTCCTTCCGTTCTAGTGCACCAATTTCTGTAATTCTTTTTGATTCGGTACTGCTTGATATAAAAAAGAATTCATATAAAGCACAATGGCCACGCGCTGCAGGGACCACGTCCTTACAGGGCGTGAGATCCGGGCTATTGTAGCGTGCATGCTGTTGCTTATTTGTGTAGGTTGCAGTGAGTCGTTTAACAATACCAGACCTCTGTCCTGGATGTAGTTCCAGATTGTCGCGCCTTTAAATTTATGAGACAAGCGCGATTATAAGCTGGCGAGCGCTGTTTACAAACACCGAACTTTTGACCGCGAGCTCTAAGCAGCAGAAACATACATTTTTTTTTTTTCGGATTATTGTTCAGTACTTGGAACAGAAACGCGCAGTACAACTGAAAAAGAAAAAAAAAGCAGAACTTTTTACTAAAGTGCAGCGCAAATTGTGAGCAAAAGCTCGATTTTGTAAAGCAGCACATGCAACAGGATTTTCCATTTGTGCGCGAGGGCATTCCACCACTGGAATGGAGGCAATGCGGTCAGCCCAGGGTAAATTTCTTGCACAAGAGATGCAAGTCACCCGATCATACTTTCACTGTGCCAGTGCGCCCTAGTTGCAACAGCTGAGTACGAGCGGCTTCTGAGCTCTGGGCAAGTACGCGACGACCCTAACAAGAATGTCATTATAGTATGTTACCTTACTCTGTAGCGACGATTTTCGACAACTCTGCGTTAGTGCTTTTAAAAGCATTCACTACGCAGCGCGAATTGCGCATCTATCGCTGCTAGAATGCATGTTCTCTGCTCGTTTGTACATCATTTATCAAGAATACGCAGACCACGAATTTTGCTCCTGGCCTACGTAGCTAGAAACTCCTGTAGAATCTCCCAATTCTGAAGCTTTGAAAAGGTGGACGTTACTGCTGTTGGCGGTGCAAAGCGGAGCACACCACCAACCCTCACGGCTTCTACGTGCGTTTTTCACAAAGGTTGCACTTCGCCGCACCAAAATGTGCAGGTATCCGGAAGGAGAGTGGTGGACACAAAACAGGCACTATATACATATATTATGTTGAGGCATGCAAAAGGAAAGGCACTATATACAGCTACATTTGCAGCGAGTTTTAATTAAACAGCGCCTTCAAAACGGCGTCTGACAAAAAAAAAGCAAAAACAAACAAACAAACAAAAAAAAAAACAGCATGGCCTCTCGGAAACACCGTTCCATTCACGAGTGTTCTTTTGCTCACCACCTTATATGCTACCTAGTATATATGTATGTAAGCGCTGTCATACTTCAAACCACGTGTGAATGTCTATCATGCACTTCTAAACGCCTGATATTAACATTACATGCGCACACACTGAAACACACTCAAAATACCATGTGGCGTGCACGCCAAATCATTTATCACCAGACCTGTAGCGCTAAGTGGCGTCGCAGAACCTTTAGCTAATAGTATGAGAGGCATGCATGTCTCTGCTGTAGACTTTCGACATTAAACTTGCCAGCAAACGGCCTTTGCATGACTTCTTTTAAAATATCGATGTATATGCTCCATTTCGCTTTGATTTGAAAGATTTAAGCTGGGAAAAACTTGTGGGAAAACAGTGTATTGTTTCAGAGACACTGTCCTTCCGAGAGCAAGCCAGCATGTTGCGCAGACTTCTATGGACCGTAATGCAGGAAGTGCAGTACATGCGTTCTGATCGTTTACGAAAACACAAACGAAAAGTTCTAATTCTTCTAAAACAAGACTGCTCTTACCACGACGTTGCCTTCCAGGGCGAATAACGTAGCGATGAAACAGGAATATGGGAATATTTGGAGTGCTGCCTGCGTTAGACGAACCGAGAGGGGGACAACGAAGGCACAAAAACGGCACCGTCAGAACCTCTAGAGAGGCACACCGGCGCGATGACACAGAAATTGGAAGCGAGGAATGGCGTCGGCCTCCTAGGCCAGGCCTTCCGACGTCTTCAGTGTCCCTACGTAGTCGTCAGGAAAATCCCCAACAAGGGCCTCTTTGTCCCTTTTCTATTTACGTATCGTAGCAACGATGAAACTTTCTTGTTGCACTTGAAGCAGTAGGGCTATCTTGATACCAAAGTAATTATTCAGAAAAATAATTAGCTACATCATACCAAATGATGGGGCCATAACGATGTTGTAACGCGTCTTTGTCCCCAACTTGACGAAACATTTGACGCTTTATGCTCCCTTTTCCTTAAACAGTTGACGTGTATATATGGAATTCGCTACAGGCACAACTGAACCAATTTTATTATGAAACACTCCTGTTATTCTACCAGTATTCGAGTACTGCAGCTGTCATCGACGATGATGCTGGTGAAGGCATCATCCTCCATCACCAGCTGCACGAACTCGCCGTGAAACGCGACCGCTTTTAGACGTGCGTATTTGGGGTGGGTATGTAGAAACAGTCTCGTGCGCTACCCTGAAAGTTGCTCATTTCCCTGGAACTCTCATCGTTAAAATACCGGGCGGACTAGCGACGCTAACGACCAACGTATCGATGTAGCACGAGCCTGCGCTGTCGCAAACGCTCGGCTGTTTCAAACGTGGTACATCGTCCTGCTGCTTTAGCACAACTGCTGGTTTCCTTCTTACCGTAGACGCGTACAGAAGAGCACCTCCGGCAAAAGCAACTGAAAGCTTTCACTTTTAAAAAGAATTATTAAGAGCGCAGCTCGACCGCGCTTTGTGCGGTCGGCGCCTAGTTACTCCATCAAACCCGATTGCTTCCATGCGAGGTAGTAAATCATGTAAAAAGCGTGTTGCATATATATTCGCCGATGCCATTAGAAGCAGAACGGTGGTGAAAGCGGCAAGTAAATGCCGAACCACATGGCAGCGTTTCTTCGGCTCCGCGTCATCGTCTTGTCTATCGACGTTGCCGGAGGCGCAATTTTGGCCCTTGAAGCGAAGCGACGCTGAAAGACGCAGACGCAGGTGGTATCTGACGGCGCCAGATCTCAGCGTCGACGCCGGAAATGATTCGCAGGTTGGGACCAATGACAAGCCACGCATGGGCAGCTGCAGCTGCAGTACCCACCGCCACAGGCGCAACTAGTTTCCGCGGAAGCAAGAGCTCTTCTTTTGTCCGCGCGCATGCCTGCGCCTACAAGATAATTTGTCCAAATTTGTCGTCTACGCTGATGATTGTAACGTATGTTTTAGTGGAAAAAATGTGACCGATATTCTACCACTCGCAAGCTCAGTTTGTTTTCGGCTGCAGGAGTGGACTGAGAAGAACCTCTTATTAAATGAATCGAAAACAAAATGTGTTTAGTTCCGCGCACCCAGTACATGCCTGGAAATACCTGAAACCATCATCATTGGTCCATATATAATTAACAGAGAGACATCTGTGAAAACACGGCGTTATTTTCTCTGAACACATGCTTTGGAACGACCATGTCGATCATATTTGCTCAAAAGCGCGAAAGGTAGTTGGCATTCTCAATAGAAATCGACATTTATTTCCTGCCAAAATTAAACAGCTTTTGTACAATTCCTTATTCCATTCCGTGCTCAGTTACTGCACACTGGTGTGGGGAAATACTAGTGCGCATAATTTAAACAAACTAATCTTAATACAAAAAAAGAAAAATCTGTTAGGGCGATAGAAAGTGTTCCATTCAACGAGCATACTAAACCTCCATTCTACAAGTACAAAATAATGAAAGCCAATAGCATATACAAGTACAAACTAATAAAAAGTTACACTGGAGCAATGCAGGGCAACTTACATTCCCCTCACTCGCCAATCTCCATAAGCAAGAATACATATACCCTCATCGCCATAAGCTACCATGGAAAGTTCCCGTCACGCGCACAGGTTATGGGCTCCAACGCGTTGAATACACTCCCCTACACACTCAATGACTTTGCGAAGCAAGACATATTCACTACGAAACTTAACAAAAGGGACATAGAGCAGTTATTTATAAACTAGCATTAGTGTAACTAGATGCTTCCTCTTACTTTCGTTTTGTACAGTTCCTAGTACACTGAACAAAAATTTGAAATGTTAGTGTTGTCATTGTTGTCAGGGTGGTTGGAGCTTTGTGCAGCTTTTTCTCCCACCCCCTTTTTTCACCATGTATATTTTGTTTCGGTGAAAATAAAAAATTGATTGATTGTTCTCCTTGTCTCCCCCACCCTCCCCAGTAAGTTTCCGTCGTCGTTGAATAGGACAATTTTAGCTACGGACAGGAGGAAATTGTTGGAACTTCCAGGATGCCTCCATGCCTTGGCACCCTCTCCGGCGCGCGCCGAGCGACGACGGAAACGCTGACGCGACGCCGGAAAAACGCGGCCATGTGGTCAGGCCTTAATGCGTTTACCGTTACTAACGAACCGATGTCGTCGTAAGCGCGTCATTTTTTAAAGAATACGGTGTTAAACAGATGTCACTGTAGGCACAACTCTGTTTAAGGGTTTTACGAGCCAGAGTAACGATGAAGGGAATTAGGTAAGCAGTAATCGGGGCTCCATAATAGTTATGCTACTGGCGCATTAGCTAGTTGGGCCACGGAGCATTTTCGCCACAGCAAAAAAAGCGGCACAAAGGTCATAGTAAGCTACATTTGTTAAAGGCACTAAGCCTGCTACTCGCGCATGCACGCACAAATTAAGGCTGTTAAAATTGCATGCCAAAAAATATAGACTGCGGTCTATAACCAGTAGAGGAGCCAGAAACAGCTTGCAAAAAAAAGCGAAAAACTGCAAAAGCACAATGTTTACGACACCACCATCAAACAAATTTTTTTTTTCATCTATAAGTATTATATTACAGCAATTTATACTTTGGACAATGACACAATGGTTTGTTTCTATAAGAAGGGAGAGTCAGAGGGAACCCAACAAGGGTTGTGGGGGAGCCTCAGTCCACTAGCTAACATTACATATACCCTCATCGCCATAAGCTACCATGGAAAGTTCCCGTCACGCGCACAGGTTATGGGCTCCAACGCGTTGAATACACTCCCCTACACACTCAATGACTTTGCGAAGCAAGACATATTCACTACGAAACTTAACAAAAGGGACATAGAGCAGTTATTTATAAACTAGCATTAGTGTAACTAGATGCTTCCTCTTACTTTCGTTTTGTACAGTTCCTAGTACACTGAACAAAAATTTGACCGCTTTGTCTGGAAGAAGACTAGTCCACTTGTCGAAACATTAACTAGCAGACTGGGGCTCCCCCTCAACCCTTGCTCAGTTTCCCTTGACTTGTGTAGCCATCACCTTCAACCCATTCTATATTAGAAGGAAGAGACAGATTAAAGCACATGATTAGGGACGCTGGTGGGTCACAAGTAGAATTAAAATGAACAACTCAACAAATGTGTTAAAGATTTTATTTGGCCAGTGAAAACCTAGCTTCTTGTCAATATACAGCTGGACCTATGCTGCATATATCTGAATGCCACTGCCAATGCATATATCTGAATGCCACTGCCAATGCATTTCAAAGTGTAGTGCACCTAAAAATGGAACTTGTACTCGGTGTGCTGAATCAACAGCGCAGTCATTAGCACAGAAAAAAAAAAAAATAAACAAACAAAAAAAAAAAACAAATTCCACAGCTTAATACACTGAAACCTTTCCAGGACACATCAACTAGAAAAACAAAAAAATTTGTCAGTCGGTCTTGTTACCAAGAGCACATCTAAAGCATGAAATACTTTCTGTAGCACTTGACCGTGGCAACGGTGATGACCCCTGCAGTCATACCTTCGATACTTCTGCCTGAAGCCGGTATAAGTGCCACTTAACGTACACAGCGCCCAAATGACACTAATGAATTTCATCACAAGTTGTGCAACATCACTATTATATGGTGTGTCTGCAGTTCCGTAATCGGCACTGAATGGCAACTATGAGAAGAAGCTCGAAAATCAAAAGTGCTAAGAGTCATTCTTTTGTCTGTAATTATGCATTCATTGGTAAAATTTTGGATAAGGCAAGAGGAATTGTATGGAAAGCTTATTTTACTTAATTTCATTTCAGTGAGAAAAAGTATACAATATTCTCTGGGCTACTTTTTGAGCAAAAAGCGTGTTACACTATGTACACCAGGAAGAACGCTGCACAGAAAGTTCCTGCATTAAAACAATCACAGGGTAGTGACAAACGTAAGCACAGTGGCAAACGATGGAAACGGCAAGCACCATAGCCTACTTATGAAATGTGTGCATGCCTAGTGTGTGTGGCCCTAGGCCACTCCAATCCTACATGCCAACATTGTTGGTGACTGCTTTGTAACCACTGCGACGACAGTTGCACTTGACCAGTGTACCCTTTACACTCTCATGTCACCTCTCTTCCTACAAATGTAAAAAAGTAGAGAGGAGAACAACCCAGCCACTACTATCTCAATAACGTTCATATCTACTGCATTTTATGAAGCTGCTACAAGCATAATTTTGCGGTTTCCACTGATACCATATGCACTAGCAGAAGCTCCAGGAAACTGTCCCTCCCGCCCATTAGCATGAGCCAGCATAGCTCTGGAGTTTTTTCACTTTGAATAGGAAACATCTACTGAAATACATTAAACCTTTTCATGCTCTGGATGGCCTCAAGAGGCATTGGTTACACAAAGTGACATTACTAAAAATGTGCTGCTGGTGAGGAACAAGGTAGTTAATCTGCCAAATGAGACAGCACTCTGCAGTGGACCTTGGAAGACGTCTCTATCATATGGATCACCATGAACATGCCCCAGCCAAGATCCAGTGCTGCAGTGCATCCTCAATGGTCGTGATCTGATGGGTGTGCCAAAGAGCACTTGGTCACGGCAACATGACCCACACAGCCAGTGGCCTTGCTATATTGAGCATAACTGCCTATCCCTATTTGAATTAAATGTACACACTGGAGGGGTTTACGAACTGCATTATAGGGACACAGTTTAATTTGACCAAATCAATGCACACACTTCCTCCCACCTTATAATGACACAAAGAAATAACTTTGATAAGCCTAGAAGAGAGTGGCAAAGGCAACAGGAAACTGAGGACACACCCTCTTACCGAAATGTCAACATGAACTCTGCTTGGCTCACACAGCCATACATTTATGTACCAGATGCCTTCATCTAAGCCTTTTATACCTTCACTTTTTAACTCCAGACATTGACAAAGGGCCACAGACTCTCATTCTTCACGCACACCCCTTGCTTTAGTATGTGAGCCAATTTTGTTCTACAAGGCATACATTTACCAAAACAAGCCTATTGGTTTTTTTTCAGGGCCCTCCTTGTACACTTGGACAACAGTCCTTCTCAGGCAATGTTCTATATCAGATCTATGTTAATGAACCCAAAATGAAAGTCCTTTCATTGCCTCCTTGCATTATACCAAATGTCATTACATATAGTACTGGCAGCCTTAAAGATCAGGCAGCAGCAATTTCTTAGACAGCTGCACGCACAGTGCCACAAAACACCTACTCCCACACTAATACACACTCGTATACTTCAACAAAGTAAGTATTTAGCACATTTTTCTCAAAACAGCACCAAGATCCAGGTCTACCTAATTAACAGTAAGTTCACAGTGTTATAAATGTGCAGCAGCACTTAAATGGGTCTCTCTGCTCAGCATCTCGGCATACGTTTGCCTGACTAATGAAACGACTGATGTCAAATATTCCTTCTGGAGTTACTTTCATCTTTTATACCATTACTGTAATCTGCCACTCACTGCACTACACTTTACTAAGCACACCTCATACAACCTAGGTATACCTGCACATGCTTTTCACCCACTGAAAGTTCTTTACTTTTTCTGACCATTCTTATTGCACTGTGTGGGGATGTTTTGAAAAATGTGCACCTGAAATCCCTCCTCCAGCAGTATGCGGGCATCAAGACACGTAGCTTTTAAGCACTTTTTGAAATCATCTGAATTTCACAAAGCCAAAAGTTTGGAAACTCCTGGTGTACAATAATATACTGTTAAATTATGCAAAACTGGTTCTGTAACGAGTACTAGGAAAATTTAAAACCTTCAGTAGTCTCACCGTGCCAGCACATTTCCTTTCACTTCTCCTTTAGAGGGGATATACAAGATTTCAGTTAGCACCAAACATGCTCCGACAGTGCCTGTCGCACAAATTTTCAATACATGCATTCAGTTACCTCTGAATTCAATCAGGTTTTTTGGGGATCTTATTGGATTACACAGTCAGAAAGCATTTCACGCTTAAAAAAAAATCACATCAAACACCTAGAGCCTACAACCTCTGTGCACATTAGGACTGCAGCACACAATACTCAACAGAAACAAAAACCAGAACAACGCTGCCTTCCAAACATCACACATGAAAGGAGGCACAGAGGTTGGATGCTCTGGCTACGACTACCTTTCTTTCTCATATATTTATATATATATAACTGTGTAATATATTACAACTATGATATAAATCTAGATTGCATTTCTTTGCATATACACAAGCACACACAAGTGTACACACACACTCACTCATCCTTTGTGTTGCTCAGTTTTGAGAGCACAAATTATCACACATGTGAAATGAAGTTACAATGTGCCTATGCAGGGCATTTCACTGAAAACTGATAGCAATTTTCAAAAACTGATTTTTTGACTTAGAAAACTACATTCTTTATAGTATTGTCACCTGTGGCAGACATAGAAAACAGGTAAGCTGTCTAAACAGCAAGCTAGTTAACTGAAATCCAAATGTTAATACTTTAAACTACAACAGTTAGGCATCTCAATCGTTAGTTATTGGCATCTCACCATTAGTAATATCCATACCAGCTTTTTGACTGCAAAAATGCTGTTCTTGCTTCCTTTTTACAAATCAAACTAAAACCGCAGAGTGGAGTGCATGCAACAAGCCTTCAGCGTGCTCTTTTATACCGTACATGCCGGCGATGCAGTGCAGACATTAAAGGTGTATGGGGAAAGCATATGACATGACTCATGTTGCTAGGCATACACCCCTGAGCTTCCATAGTTTTGGTTTGATGAGCAACACAAAACGAAATTCTTTACTTGCAAGGCTGGCAGAAATTGCATTCTCAAAAACCCCCAAATTTAGTATGGTATCAACAACAGGGAGCTGCCACTCTCTAAACAAATGAAGCTCTGAAATGCCACAGCCAAAAAATTTTAGGTCTTAATCAGATTGCTATAATCAGATAGCCAGCAATGAATGTCATAGCTGTTGTCTGATGTCCCCAATAATAACAATACTATAACAAAGCTCCTAAACTCAAAAATCCTATCCTTAAATATTACTAACAGTATTTGGGGATACATCATGTATATACATATACACATATTATATATGCATATGCAAATACAGTATGTCTAGCATACTGCAATGAAACCACGGAGCAAGAAACCATTTAGGAGGTGAAACTCCCGTCAGCGCAAGCGAGCGTCGACGACCAGATAAGGTCACAATTGTAGTGATTGTAGCGCCGACAGCGCGGAGCATGACGCGACCGTATGCAGTGGCAGTGGCATGCGGCATGTTGTAGAAGCCGCAGCGACAAAAAAGAAACCTCGACTGGTTGCCTTGTCAACCGAAACGGCGGTAATTCCTTTCCACGCCGACAGACGCCAGCAGCATGATAGTGGCGCCGTGAGCTTGTGACCTTTTCTGGTCGCCGCAAACAGCGTAGTTTCCACTCCTACAGGTTTCTTGCTCTGTGAATGAAACTGACACTTTCCACTGTATTTTTCCAACTATGAACTTTTGAAATAAATAAAAATGTTTAAAGAGTTGAAAACATCAATGGCACTAAGTGCAGAGCCTGTATTACTTGACAGTGCACTCAGGTATCTGAAGGGGGAGTAGGTCAGAGAAGATGGAGGTGGGACGGCTAGGACCCCTGACCACTGATTGGGACTGGGGGAGGCGGCGGCAACCACTGGTCCAGCTGTCACAAAAGGCACACATCAGAGTTCTTTAAAGAGGCCTGTCACAGGGCCATGCAGCCCCAGCACACCAAACATGGCTGCCTGCCTTCTCAGGGCCCGTAGCCATGTATCCTCTTCTGCAGGGTTGAGACTCGGGTATGAATGTGTCATCATGTGTGTTGCAATGTGGCCAAAGATACTCAGCTGCACTTCACAACAGTGCAGAAGAGCTTTTGATGTAGCCACTTTCAGTAAGACAACAAGTAGCAAAACAAGACAACTACATCCAATGCTCATTTTAACTATGCCCAAGAGACACTGACAGCAATGAACAAAATCAGCTGTGTGCCCAATGGTCATTAAATGAAGGTCAAGAAAACACTGCTGCAACTGAAAGCAATGCACTATACAGTAGTGTGTCCCAGCTACCTCAATCAAGAGTTAAAAATAAAATATCTTGGGTAGGACAGGGAAACTAGTTACATAAAGCTGACAGCCGCCTTGCATACCACAGACAATTTTTCTAAATTACTAAATCTACCGCTGCAACTTGGTCACTGAGCCATGCCCGCAGCTGATTTTAACTGCTCAAGCCATGATTGAGATCAGCACAATCGTGGTGTGCGAATGTGCTAGACACGTGATTTTTTTGCATTTCACGGGCTTTCTTTGAGCTTGAAACAAAAGATACTTGCCAAGCGTTCTTTATCAAAAATAAACTAATGAATGAAGGTTGGCTGATGCAACATTTATTCATTAATTTATTTTTGATAAACATCTTTCATAGCATTTTTATGCCCTGAGGCAATAAGCTTCGCAAAAAAAGAAACAAAAAAATAGGATGAGGGTTTCTGAAGATGCTCCCCAACTTTGCAAATTACATTTATTGCCTAAAATCAATATTTAGTAATTTAGAAAACTTGTCTGTTACCAATTAATTGCAAAACAAAAATTGCTTGTGCTGCACAAGATGGCTGGCAGCTGTATGCAACTGGTTTCCCTGACCTACCTCAAATATTTTATTTTTTTTTAACCCATGGCTAAAGTTAGTTGAGACACCCTGTATAAAATGCTGCAGCTGAAAGCAGTAATTCTATATAAACACAAAGCAACATTTGCAGCTGAAAGCAATGAACTCAACAAGCAACAAAGAAACATTTGGAGCAAAAAGCAGTGAACTTCATAAACAGAAGGCAACACTGTTGCAGCTGAAAGCAATGAACTGCATAAACACAAGGAACACTGTTGCAGTTGAAAGCACTGAACTACATAAACACAAGGCTCTAAAAAAACAAGGCAGCAAGGTGGATCTAAAAGTAATGAACTATGAACACAAAATAAGAAGGCTGTGTATTTGCCCACTTTCTAACTTAATATTCAAGACCAGAAGACAGCACCATTGCCGTTCACAGCAATAAAACAATGATACAAATGGCTGAAGAGCACATTTCTACAAAACTGCAAACAAGTACCTGCTATATACTACGGTTTGCACTTACAAAAATGCACTCACAAAAATCGCTAGCACTTTTTAATCGACACAGGTCATATTTCAATGTTCACTGCAAATTTTTAGTTTTCTAGAAAATTTTCAAATTTGCTCATATTTTACTTGTCTATTTCTACGCAACTAATAGTTCCATGCAGCTTGTTCCCAGAATTTAAGATAGTCTCTCAGCCCTAGAATATTGAACACACAACTTCACAAAGCCTGCACAATCTAAAAATCACACCTTATCAGAGGAGTGCATTAGTATGTCCTGATATATCATGAGTCCTGAAAAACCTAAAACAACACTGGCCTCTAGGCATGCTATCAAGCTGTGTCATCACACACAGAAGCCTTGGACAAACTGTGTTCCCCTGCAGAGCATTAAGGAGCCTGCTCTACAGCAATAGACTAATTTCATTTTCAATGCAGACACACATTTTTCTTAAAAGCCCACATTTGCAACTTTGATGATAAAGTTAAGCTCAGCCCTCCACTGCGCTCACTTCACTAAATATGCACACCAATGGATCTATAGCTAAATAAAAGCATTTCTGAACATAAGAGACCATGGACACACACTGCCGCTAAAACTCTGGGCAACCCCCTTCATAACATCTGGCCACTCCTCCCTCAGTCGAACACCTGTAAAATAAATGACCAAGCCCTGCACTTTCGTTCTGCACCCATCTTTGGGTGAAAAGTGGTGGCTATGAGCATGCTCCATGCTACTCCTGGTCAGAATCGCCATCACTTGAGTAGCCACTCTGAGAGTCCGTGAGCCGATGGTGTGGCGAAAGTTTACGATAGGCCTCCAGCCACTGGTCCACCATTTGTAGCACCAGGTGCGGACTGCGGGGCACCTTCTGCTGGGCTACCAGTAGGCCACCCTCTGTTACACAGCAGTCGAGCCACTGCTTGATTATCTCCTCTTCACGCCCAACCTACAAAGTAACCAGGACAAGTGTACAACTAGAAGCTTAAAAGCATTAGATCTGAGCTGCAAGAGATACTTTTTGCAGACTTTTGTTGTTATAACATGCCTAACATGGCTCTTTTTTGTTAAAGGGACTATGAAATGCCTAAAATGAGGTAAGGTAAATCGGTCGAGAGATAGGTACTCCCTCACAAGTCAATTCATCACAAGAATTTTTCAGCTAGCTTCATTAACACAGGAGATATTGGCGATTTAAAACAGCGCTCTTCCTCTCTCCTCTTAATTTAACACTCCGAGACACAAGAAAAAAATGAAGATAACTTGTAACAACTCGGAACTCCGCCCCGCCCATGAAACATCATTAGGTGATGCTTGGTTCGCAGACTTCCGTTTGTCGCGTCCGTTTTCTCGAGCGTCACCCATGCATTTATCAGTCTCTGCCCCTTTCCCTTCCCATATGCGCTTGCATAACTTTCAACTTTGTCTCGTGTCTTCCTGGGCCGCCGGTTTCAGCAGCTTCTTGACCTCTCAGAGCAGCCCGACAGACTCGGGTCATTCGTGTGCACATGCCCGCAGGTGGGAAGGCTGCTGTCCACGCCGACGGTCGCCACGGATAAGCACTTCGCTTCATATTCCTGCCCCATTTAGTGCAAATTAGCATGCACTCCTGTCGAATACGGCTTTCTACAAGACCCCTTCCTTCTCTAGCACTGCCGGTCAGTCTTTGTGTCTGTAGCTTTGGTACTGTATTCTGCGGTTTGACCAACAGCGGCCGGTCAACTCACAGATTTGACACGATAGCAACAACTCTGCATGAATGCTGGCAGACGAGCGTGCGAGTTTCAAGCGTGCAAACATATTTTTGTTTTTAGCTAGGAACGCATGATGGTCGGCAAGCGGCACCTCTTGTGGTGCATAACGAATAGATTGTACACGTAACATAGGCGTGAGCATGAACTGACCATTCTAAGAGATCGCTACAAAGTTTGGATATCGGATTAGAGGTGAGCGCGAATCACTGGTCAGCAAATCTTAAGAATTGAGATTAACAAAAGGGAAGTGCTTTTGCATATTGTTTAGAAAGTGCCAAGACGTAACATGCATGAGTGTTTTAACTAACATGTACGCATCGCCTGGGCCAGAATCTATGGCGCAAAAGATCAGCAAAGTAGCTCGGCACATGCAGTTCGGCAGCACGCTAGAGACATAGCGAAGTGGCCGATTCCAAAACGCCATCCACCATGCCTTCGATGCCAAACAACCGAGGCCTAGTGACGACCAGGGAGCAGCGTTTGACCGGAGTGCCGTCGACCGCAGCGTTCATGGAAGGCATCTCTGCGGTAACCTGGCGGCATCCGGTGCTGCAATTAAGCGGTGCGAATTTGTGTACTTTTGCGATGCAGCTGAGGGCAGACCTTTTTTTGACGCACGTTCCATTCAATTATCAATACGCCGCACAAATGATCGATGCTGCAAAGACTAGACAGAACTACAATACGCTGTTACTGCGCCGTCGGTCGGTACACGAAGGTTGACGCCGCCTATTTTATGCGCTGCTTCTGAAATATATGACCTGAAGCAGAAGTGTACAATCAGTACAGTGTTGAATCGGACCAGCTTGTGCTCTTTTCGCACTCCAGCGCCGACGCACACTTTCAGTCAGATGCCATCATCTTGGTTAGCATCGCGAACCGAAGCGCCAAGCTCAAGGGTTCATGCATGCAGTGCATGCAGCACTCAAGCAGATGACTTTCGCAGCTACTGAAAGTGTGTCCATGACATCGTGGCCGTTGCGGCTGCAGCCAATGGCAGCCTGCTGTTCTCTGTCGGTGCCTTTATTCCAAGGAGTCATACATACTTTGGAGGAATGTTCAGAAGCATTCGTTCTACACATTCAAAAAGTATATCAGTGGACTTTCTAGCCATTTCATAGTCCCTTCAAAGTTTTGCTACCAAAGAAACAGTTTTGCTCCCCAAACATTTACATAAGCAATACGTCATAAATTCAATGCTCAAAACCAGATGCTCAGAGCTGCACGTGACATGCTTTATTCAAGCACGAGCAGCCAACAATGTTGGTTAACTAGGACAATAGGCAATGTTTTAGGTCGCAGTAAAGCATCAGAGATCTCCATAAAGAAATGAAGCGCCCAGTGTGCTTGTTTTCGCTTGCACCAACAAACAATGCACAACTTTTACCCCCCCCCCCCCCCCCCCCCAAACTGCACGAGATAGCAATAATTTTTAACAAATCTAATATCACGCAGCACAGAAATTCAGAAGTATAAAATCTCAAAAAACAAATGTAATCAGCCACGGCTGCTTTGGTTTGATTTGGTTTTTGATCAGCTGCTTAGCTGATCACATAAGCAATATGTCATAAATTCAAATGCTGAAAACCAGATGCTCAGAGTTACACGTGACATGCTTTACTCAAGCACGAGCAGCCAACAATGTGGGTTAACTAGGACAATAGCAAGGTTTTAGGTCGCAGTAGATCTCCATAAATAAATGAAGCCAAAATAATCAAGCCAAAGCAGCTGGTTTTTGATCAGCTTAGATGACGATGCTGATGAGGCTATTGCGGCAGTTGCTATAGGTCACTACGATGCAGATTCCGTGGCGACAATTTTGCATATCCCATTCTTGCACGGGCAGAATTTTTTCGGGAGATATAGGGCAGTGGTCATAGTCTGAAAACTTGTTAAATATCAACAGTCTCCCAGGTGAATCAGGTCGGTTGGCAACTATCGGTCTCTGATATGATAAGCAATAAGCACTCTGGACTGACCTCGCCTTGGGTGAGGAAGTGCAAGGGCAACAGCTGGCGATCAGCTGTCATCAGAGGAAGGAAGGCCACCTGCAGGTCATCTCGGGGGTTGGCCCCAGCGCCGCCGATCACTTCAGGCTCGGGCTCCATTGGCACCAGGGCTGAGAAATGGCCACGTGTGTAGCCCAGAGCTATGGGAGACTTCCAGCAGAAGCTAGGCTCCCACAACAAAGGTATGTAGATGCCTGTCATTTACAAAATGGAAACACCAACACAGAAAAATTAGGTGGCCATCTCAAATGGCACTCACTCAAAGGAATGCCGAACAAAATGTTTTCAGCTTACAGGTAAATGAAAAGTCCTAAAACCGATGAATATTAGAAACAATTACTTCATAAAAGTAAACTGTAAAAGTTAAAAAAAAAAATGTATTGATACATAAAATTCCATAAGATTCCAAAGTAATCTGTGAACTAAACCAAATAAATTATTAGCTATTTTTAAAAAGGTTGCTGCCAGCAATTGATAAAATCGACACCACTGTCATAAAAAAACAGGAGCGACAAAAAAGCCTATTTAGTATTCCCAAATGTCATGGTACGCAACCTTCTTGGTAGACACAGCTACTGATGAAAATCTACAAAACACACCACACAGATGTAAACTGTACACGCCCCAACAATCTCACACAATATTCAATATTTCCCAGTGCACAATGAAACATCAAGCTGTGATGTCACGTAGGTGCAGTGGCACTGTGTCAACAATAACTTTCATTGTAAAGACAAAAGCTGGGATCATCCGAATCGGGTGTGCCACGTTTCCATGTTATCGAGCAAAATTTGCAATTTGTAGAACAGTTTGAATTTACCATTTGAATCAGTCATGTGAGACCCGAAGCATCTGAATTAGGGATCATCTGAGCAATGTAGATGTGCATGGGTGTCTGCAGTTGGACTGAGCCGACAGTTTCAATTGTCCAGATTTCTGAATTAATGACAGTCGAAGTGACTCTTTCGAGACCGTGAAAAAGCAAGAGATTTTGACGGGTCTTTTTGGTGCATAAGCAACTGAGGCTATCATGCGCCAAGAGCAAGGTGTTTTTATTTTGTAGATTAGAAATTTTAAAGTTTGCTTAGGAGCTTTGCCTCTTTTAGGAATTTAATAACATGAGAAGTTTCTACCAGTGCATCTTCTCCCAAAAGCAGGCTAGGATGAAACGGTATTTGTTCACTGTAAAAACGTTTAAAATATTTTTTCCTTAATTTCTCAAGCTTAGTGCATGAAAGTAAATATGTGATTTATTGTTAGTTCCTCTCTGCATCCCTCACATACAGGTTTGTCTTCTTTCTTGAGAATGAAGTTATGTGTTAAGTGTGTGTGTCCGATGGGGAGGCGACATAAATTAACTTCAATGAAGCGTTTTTGATGTCAACATAATTTCCACTCCTCGATGAGTGGTTTGACGAGATGTAGTTTATTGTTGATTTCATTATTCCATGAAGCCTGCCATCTGACTCCTAGTTTTCTCTTAATGGATTTTAGGATATCTCTATGTGGTATGTGAACTTGTATTTTGGCATTACAGGCTGCTGCGGCACATGCATCAGCTCTCTCATTGCCGATGATTCCAACATGGCTTGGTACCCAACATAACTTAATTGATTGTCCATGTGATCGTGCAGCTATCACGCAATGTATGATGTTTCTAATTAGAGGTTGTGTAGCATTTCTGTGATGTAGTGCATTAATTATACTGAGAGAATCAGTATAAATTATGCTGTTTTCAATTCTTTTCTGTAAAATGTTTTCTACTGCCAATGAAACTGCATAGCTGTGAATATTGAAGAGCATTCGGGCAACCGGACTATTTTCTTCCATTTTTTTTTTGTATTACTGCGCTTCCTATGTAAAGTGCTGTTTTTGACCCATCTGTATAGAATGCTGTATAATCTTTGTATCTTTCACTTAGTGCGAAGAACTCTTGCAGTATATGTTCGTGTGGTGTTCGTTTCTTACTAAATTGTGCTAATGTGAAGTCGCACACAGTGGGGAAATGGTACCAAGGTGCCAGTGAGTTGGGTCTTTGGGCAATGCTTGGAAGTGAGTCGAATGCATTCAATTCCTGACATATCTGTTCAAAACGAAGACTTATTGGTCTGATTGCTTGGAGTTCGTTCTCAAAGAGTGTTTTCGATGGGCACTTTTTAACTATAGGGTAACACAGGTGTTCGGGTATGGACCTTATTTTAAGTACATATGTGCATGTAAGCATTGTTCTTCTGAGAGAGGTGGTTCATTTGCTTCAACGTACAAACTATTTACAGGGGACGTTCTATAAGCACCAGTTGAAAGGCGCAACCCCAAATTGTGAACAGGATCCAAGCATTTCAGATAAGTGGGTCTTGCTGACCCGTACACTATGCTGCTGTAATCTAAGGTGGAGCGTATTATAGAACAGTAAATGTGTAGAAGACATGTCCTGTCGGACCCCCAGTGTTTCCGTGATAGTACTTTCAGTATGTTAAGCGATTGGGATGCTTTCTTTTTGATTGTATTTATTTGCGGTAGGAATGTTAGCTTTTTATCAAAAATAACGCGCAACGAAATATTTCCAATTCCCCGTCAGCTTGCTATACAAAGTAATGGAACAAATTTCTCATCACAACGAATCATTTTTGGGGCGCGTTTCCGCTTCAACGAAATTTTTGCTATGCGAAGCTCGATTTAAAAATATATCTTACAATAAAACAAGCATATCGCCGCCCATCTATGTACTTCCATAGGCCCACGCTGCTTTGTTTCGCTAAACATTCGCTGGACCCAACTAATCCACTCACTGAAACGCACATGATCACCGCCATAGCTTGGTGTTGATGACAATCGGGCTGGCTGCCTTGCGACAAGGCGCGGGGGCAAGCTCCCGTTTTCTTCCAATCCAGAGCCGCAACCAATCCGTTGCCAAAGGACGCAGCAGCCTGGCAACAGCAGCGCGTTTGCCCTAGTTTTTTTCACTCGTGCTTGTGCTGCTAGTGCGCTGTAATGAATGCGAGCATGGCGACTTCATCTAGAAAGCGGAAGTTCGCCACAACGACGCATCATCGGATGATGACAGCGACGCGGAGGATTTAGCGCCACCACCTGCAATAAAAGTGATGGATGCTTTTGATGTGATCCGCAGGTTTTTCGGTGCTCACGATGACGACGTCGCGATGCAACTGTTCACCGAGTGCGAAAGTCGCGCCACTGCACTCGTGGCAAAAAAAAAGAAGCAGAAGAAGCTGACCGACTTCTTTGGAAATAAATGATGTTTTGGCACTATGTGGTCCAACCTCACAGTGTTTTTGGGCTGTTTTCGCCTCAACGAAATTTCGCTTTAACGAAATTTTTCGCGCGCCCCGTCAGTTTCGTTGTAGCGAGGTTCAACTGTATTAGATGATGTGCATGCGATCTGGAGATCATTAACATAAAGTGAATACATGATGGATTTCGGGATTATTTTGCATATTGAATTCATTTTTACAGCAAACATAGTAGAGCTTAAAATACACCCTTGTGGTACTCCGTTTTCTTGCGTGAAGGTCCTTGAGAGTGTTGAACCTAAGCGTACATTGAATGAACAATTTGAAAGGAAATCCGTTAGGCAGTTCAACATGCTGCCACATATACCTAGATCTGCAAGGTCGCGCAGAGTGCCAAACCTCCAAGTAGTGTCATATGCCTTCTCCATGTCGAAGAAGACGGCGAGGCAGTGTTGTTTGTGTATAAATGCTTCTCGTATGGTATTTTCAAGCCTAACAAGATGGTCTGTTGTTGAGCATGCTTTCTTAAACCCACACTGATGAATATCTAAAAGTTTACGGGATTCTAAAATGAAGGTCAACCTGATGTTCAATATACTTTCAAAAGATTTGGCAAGGCAGCTTGTCAGTGCTATGGGCCTGTAGCTGCTGAGGGAGGTTGGCAGCTTTCCGGGTTTGAGGAATGGTATAACAGCTCGTTTCCAAGCCTCAGGTATTTTCCCAGCATGAATATTTTATTAAAGAATTTCAGAAGTGTTTCTACAGCGTAATCGGAAGGGTGGGCCAACATTTCATAGTGTATCCTGTCGAGACCTGGGGCTGTTTGTTTGCCGGAAGACAGTACTCTGTTTATTTCGTATCGAGTGATTTGGCTGTTGTAGGGTTCATTTGTGCCACCAGTGGTCGGAAGTCGGTGTTTTTCTGCTTTGTTTTTGTATTTTAAAAAAGGCTGTGTATAGTGAGAGGAACTGGACACTGCTTCAAGGTGTTCTCCTAGTATGTTTGCCTGTTCCACCAGAGTTGTTTGGTTACCCGGTGCTGTCAAGATAGCAATTGTGAATGGTGAAAATTTTCCATTTAGTTTTGAAACCTGTTCCCACATTTTTTTTTATGTAGTTGAGCTGTTTATGGATGAGACATATTTTTTCCATGACTCTTTCTCGGCATTTCGCCGGATGTAGCGTGCCTTTGCTCTTGCTTTCCTAAATTCTTTGAGGTTTTCTTGCGTTGGAAACCTGCAAAAAGTTCCCCAGGCTTTGTTCTGTCTCTTTTTTGCCTCGCGACATTCTCGAATGAACCAAGCCTTATGGTTCTGGCGCGCAACTCCGGAGGATTGTGGGATAGCCAAGCATGCTGCATTTATTATACAGTTTGTAAACCTTTCGTTTATTCAATCTACGCTGAGCTCTTCTGAAAAGACTTTTTCTAGGCTAGCTTCAGATTGGAAAAGAAGCCAGTCAGCTAATTCAACCTTCCATCACGGTGGTTTGCTTGGGATGACGTTTAGTGATGATGTTAAGCTGATTAAGGCTGGTAGGTGATCGCTCCCGTATGAATTATCTAAAACTTCCGATTTAAGATTGTTAAAAACAAAGGGTGAACAAAATGATAGATCTAAAACACTCTTTCCCATTCTTGGAGAGCAATAGGTTGGTTTCCCCGTGTTTAATAAACAGACATTGTTAGATAAAATAATATCCTCTATAATCTGTCCTTGTGCGTCACTTTTCTCGCTTCCCCAAAAGGGGGAATGCGCGTTAAAATCTCCAACTAACACGTACGGCTCCGGTAGTTGATTTATAAGTTCTAAATCATGGTGTGTTATTGTTTCGAGTGGTTCAATGTACACGCAGCACACAGTCACTGTTTTGAATGAAAGTATGGTGGCTGCCACCACTTCAAACTGAGTGTTAAGTTTATATTCTTTAGCTGCAACATTATTGTTTACTACGATGGCAACGCCACCAGAGAGCCGGTTGACCCGCTCTCGGTCGCGGCGGAAAACATTGTATTTTTTTAGTATGTTTGTATGTTGTGGACAGAGATTAGTTTCCTGTATACACAATGCTACAGGTGAGAGTGAATCAAGAATGTCTTTTATATCACAATAGTTATTTAAAAGCCCTCTACAGTTCCACTGGACTAAAAACGATATCTTTTATGAGGAAAAGTAGAACGACTACGTTTTTCTGGCCCAGTGATTCGGGCTTTTTCTTTTCTATTTCGCTCCAAAGAGCTCAGCCGCCTCCCTGATGTAGACGGCCCAGGACGATCATCATTTGTCGTGTCCATTGTGTCCTCGGACGTTCCGGACAATTGTGCAGAATGCACCGAAGCATTTAGGTTCAGCCTCGCCTTGACAGGGGAGGCCTTGAGGCCGGCTGACCGCACAGCCTGCTTTGAAGGTGGTGGAGTAGCACTAGCTCCATCCACCTTGGGGGCGGACGGCCCTGTCCGAGGCTCACCATGTGTGGCCTGGGCGGGTGTCAAAGACTGCTGTGATGCTGCCCCCTGTTGCGTCACAGCAGAGTATGAAGGATTCTGAGAGGAGGTAAACTTCTTTCGCGCTTCCCTGTAAGTTAAGTTTTCTTGGATTTTCAATGTAAGAATATCCTTTTCTTGTTACCAGGTTGCGCATGTGCGTGAGTAAGCTGCATGGCTGCCCTCACAGTTTATGCAACGAGGTGTTTCAACTTGACATTTTTCTGTGGGATGCTCGTGTGAAGCACACTTTGCGCAGGTGAGTTGGCCTCGGCAGGTCTGCGAGCCATGGCCATACTTCTGACACTTAAAACAGCGCCGTGGGTTTGGTATGTATGGTTTTAGTTTTATTTTTGTGTAGCCCACCTCTACATCTTCAGGCAGTGTGCTCGATGCAGAGGTAAAGACTATGTGCTTGGTCGGTGTCTCTTTGTTATCTCGACTGATTTTGATTCTATAAACCTGAGTGACATTCTGGTCTTTCAGTCCTTCACGCAGTTCTTCTTCGCTCAAATACCTTAGGTCATAGTCGGAAATGACTCCACGCAATGTGTTCAATGAACGGTGTTGGGAGATTGTTACTGGGCAGTTTCCAAAACATGTCACTTTGGAGGGTTTCTCGAACTGATGATTATATAAAACTTTCAAAAGGTCGCCATTCGGTAGCTTTTTCACTTTGTAGCCTTGGCCAATTGCCTCGGTTAGTGTCTTGGTAACCAGAAATGGTGAAATCAGTCTAGCTGATTTTTTGGTGTCTTCACTATGGATAACATGGAAACGTGGAAAGCTGGTGGCATTCTTTGGGAAAAACTTTGCTGTTTCATCGGTGCACCCCCGTTTTCGGAAGCGATCACTTGAAGGTAGAGGAGAAGCCATAAAAAATATCGTCTGTTCGGCCAGGGTGGCGGCCACCCACTACGGAGCCCAACAAGGGGACGGAACAAGAGCTTGTAAGGTCTTGCTCACGCCAGCCGTACACCCCGAATATAACCAAATATGGCGTAATGCAGGGTGGTTAGCCACACAAGGTTAACCCTAGCCGCCTGGAAGAAGGAAAAAAACAGGAAGAGAGGAGATGACAGGAGAGTTGTGAGAAAGGAAATAGGAAAGTGAAAGATAGAGGGGAGGACAGGAAAAGGCGACTGCCGATTTCCCCCGGTCGGGTCAGGCCAGAGGTGCCGTCTATGGGAAGCGTGGGCCAAAGTGGTGTGTTGCCTCCGCCGAGGGGCCTTAATGGTCCAAGCCCTCGGCATCGGCTCAACCACCAGGATCCCCTTTTCCCCAGACACGACAATGCCACGCACGGCTAAGCGTGGGTGCTCGGGGTCCGTGGTGTCGCACAAAACACACAAACACCTGCTTTAACAGGTGTCCCCTGCGGGGTGTATACATAAACAAATTAACGCCAAAGCTGGCATAACAGACTGACACCTTTTGCAGCCGCACATGGTAACCCAGGTGTGCTGATCATGCCAAGCCTGCACTCACATGCATGCTGGTGGTCACAGAGTAGCAGGGCGTGTAAAATACGCAAGTTTTTGTTATAAACCTGTGTAGTAAATTAATGATGTGGAAACTAGGCAAGTAGATACATTAAGTAAATATATATATATATATATATATATATATATATATATATAAATCTTAAAATGGTTTGCTTTCAACGCTCTTCAAGCAGCGAAGTATGGCTCGTCAGGCGTCTATGCACTGTGCCACTTGCCTGAGTTGCTAAGCCTAACATGGTTCCTCACTGAAGTCCCAGCATAAAGTGCTTTCGAATAGCCACCACTCATAAGTAACGTCAAAAAATCCATTTCCATAATGCCTTCACTAGCGAAGAGCGTGCAAAACAGGCTAGGTGAGAGCTGCCATGCAATGATCGGCAGCCACAATTCGAACGTGCGGAGTTGAGAGCGGTCAGCACAACTGTTACTAAAGGCTATCGAAAGCTGAGCTGTACCACTGCGCGTACTTGACTCCATCTTGATTACAATTTGAAGTGCGCTGAGTTGATGTGACATGTACCAATAAAGTACTCTGCCATCATCTCCCATTCTGGACAGCTCCCGTTGGTCATCACACAATGCCGATAGTGCATAATTTTTCATTGCGTAATTAAGGTTTTCAGTGCAAATGCCAATGAGAGATTCTCTGGGCCTAACGGCAATTCATTTTAAAATGCAGATAATCGCATAAAAGGGGGACACATAATAGAGGTTCCACTGTATTACGCTATATGGCCACTTTGAAAGTGTGCCATTCTCATAGCAACATTGCTAAATAAACTGCTAAAAATGTTCGCTTTCAGCTGTCTTCCTCTCCTCGTAACAAAGCTCACAGTTTTTGCAATGTTGAGGTTTCTGTGGTTTATGCCTCACATGTTTTGCAGCAAGTGGCATAGTGTGATCTAGTTTGCCATCAAAATTGAAAATCTGCTCTAGGCGTGGTGCTTCGAAACCTAAATGCTCAAGCTCAACTCGATGTGGCTGCAAGAAGTTCACACTTCTGTTATGCTCTGGAGAAGCCATTTCATGTGGTAGAGCTTTCCTTGTTGTTGAAACACTGGTGAACGAAAATAAAACACCGGGAACAGAGTGAGCATGTGTAACTGCTAAAGAGCAAGCTGAAATTGAAAGTATGTTTCAGTTGTAACTGAAGTTCCAGGCCAATATTTAACCCTTTGACTGTTGAATATTCTGACCCCCCCCACCGTGTCAATTTTTTTTTTTTTTACCTCAGTACCCGTACGACAAGGGTTAATTCATCATCCAAGATGAAGTCTGAACTCGAGAATTCATCTTCGGACTAATGAGACTCTTTGCTAACGCTGCTGTAAAAAAAAAAAAAAAAAAGAAAAAGAGGGGGGGGGGGGGGACCTGCAGTAGAAGCAGCGGAATCATATGAATGTCGCAGAATTCGTAGCTTGATGTTATTTTTATTGACATTTGAGACCACCCTGCACCCAATACTTTCTTATACGTCGTCACCAGCTGAAAAAGGGTGAAGCACACAAAAACCGAAACTACAGTTGTCACAGTATCTGCCTAGATGGGGCTACAAGTTCCAACGCATGAAAATTTGCATCTGGCAGTGCGTCAAAAGGTGTTCACGTAAATAAACAATGGCCTATGGGGCAGTCCGGAAAGAGTTAAGGGGATGTGGCTTTCAGTAATATTTTTTTTTTACTTGTTCAATTTGCACAAAACCTTTTTAAAAGCTTACTGGGAAATAAATAATATTATGACTACAAATATGCAGTAATTCAGCCCTACCTAAGAGACAGTTCGCATAACGAGTTCATTATAGGAAGGTCACTGCCATAACATGTCCATCAACATTTACGGGTGCCGTAGAAACCTGCATTTTGTAAACCCACCCCCTATATAACACCCTAAGGGGATCTTAAAAGGGACTACGAAATTCCTAAAATGAGGTAAAGCAAATTGGTCGAGAGATAGGTACTCCCTTGCAAGTCAATTCATCGCAAGAATTTTTCAGCTAGCTTCATAACACTGGAGATATTGGCGATTAAAAATGGCGCTCCTCCTCTCCCCCTTCAACTCGACACTCCAAGACACCAGGAAAAAAAAAAGAAAAAGAAAGAAAAAAAAAAAAAAAAAAACAGAACAGCACGGAAACTCTGCTCCGCCCATGAAACGTCATAGGATGACGCTTGGTTCGCAGACTTTCGGTTGTCGCACCTGTTTTCCCGAGCATCGTCCACGCGTTTATCGGCCTCTGTCTTTCCCTTCCCGTCTGCGCTTGCATAGTTTGGATCTTGTCTCGTGTCTTCCTCGGCCGCCAGTTTCTTAACCTCTCGGAATTGTGTGCGACAGCATCCCGAACGACCCAGGTCGTTCGCGTGCACATGCCTGCAGTTGGGCAGGCTGCTGTCCACAAACAATGGCGGCCGCCGCGAATAAGCACTCCCCTTCATATCGCTGTCCCAGTGAGCGCAAATTAGCCTGCACTCCTGCCGAGTACAGTCGACGTCACCCTTGTGTAGAGCGCTCGATCGGCGCACTTCTCTGCATAAAATTCGATACCTCGTCGCAGTTTCTACCTTTTAGAAGCAATTCTTGTACGGAAGTAGATCCACACAGACCTCTGCAGAAAATGGGCATGAGCACTTTGACCGCAAATCGTGGGCTGACTTTTTATTTCAGTTTTTATTTCGGGATGAGCACTGCCTAAGCGCTCTACACAAGGATGACGTCGACTGTACAGCTTTATACAAGACCCCTTTCGTCTCTCGCACTGCCGATCAGTCTCCGTGTCTAAAGCTTTGGTACCCTCTTCTGCAGTTTGACCAATGGCGGCTGGTATCCCCGTGAAGTTGACACGATAGCAATGACTCTGCATGGATGCTGGCAGACAAGCGTGCGAGTTGCACGAGTGTAAACACGCAGTCGTCTTTCTAGCCAGGAGCGCATGATGGTCGGCGAGAGGCACCTCTCGTGCATAAAAAACGGAATGTACATGTATCATTGGCGTGAGCATGGACTGACCCTTCCAAGAGATTGCTACAAAATTTCGATATCGGATTACAGGTGAGCACGAATTACTCATCCGCGAATCTTAAGAATTGACATTAACAAAAAGGATAATGTCAATTCACTACATGGAGGTTTAACTGCACTTCTTTCCGCGCCACCACTTAAGTTCAACCATTCATTTTATACACTTGCACGCCTCTTGGTATCTTTTAAATTTGGTGAGGTGGTTGGTCGGAACTTTGACGGACTGGAGTGCGCTTGTCAAATCTAAAGGAAAGCACCTGTCAAAGGGAATACCGTATACACGCGTGTAATGGCCGCACTCCGAACTCTAGAAAGAAAATTGGGAAAAAAAAACTTTTAAAAAATTTCCAGAGTAAAAAGCCGCACCATGAGTTTCAGGAAGTTGGGCAGTGCCGTTTACTGTGCGGTGCAAGAAATATGGAACGTTTTGTCGTTACTGCCACCAGGTGGGGCCCAAAAATCAAGTGAAAGCAAAATAAAGCGTAAGGTTAGAAGTAGAATTGCCAATAAGAATTAAGAACAAAATATTTGAGGAAAAAAGTCGAGCATGGGGGCAGTGGCCACCACCTCCGTTACAAAGGGGGCGCTCCTAGCCGCAGCGATGCCTGCCCGTTACAAAGGGTGAGGCCAGCAAATCCAATCCAATCCAATCCAAGTCTGTTCGCTCCTCCGTTTTACAGCGATTTCCTCGATCGCCTGAAGCATATCACATGCGATCTCTCAATCGGAACGCATCGCTGCCCTGATTTGTTCTGCGCTTGTGAGCTGAAGATTTTCTTTTTCCTCGATGGGAAAATACGTAGTTATACCGCTCACTTTAAGCTGAAAGTGATTTACTACGCGAAAGAAGAAGGAAAAAGAGCGGCTGGACGAAATTTCAGTGTTGACGAAAAATGTGTACGGCGATGATGCTCCCAAGAAGATGCCCTCAGGAAAACAAATGTTCAGAGGCGCGCTTTCCGAGGGAAGCAGAGCATGTTTCCGGAAGTTGAAGACTCACTTCTCGAGTATGTGACGGAGAGGCGGCGCAACGGCTTTGTTGTTTTGACTGAGATGTTGCGCATGAAAGCGCTAGACATTGCACGCAGCAAGGGGATTGCGGCTACCGTGTTTAAAGCCAGCAATGGGTGGACTTCGCGCTAGCGAAAAAACCTGTCCATTCGCCGTCGCACGACGATGTGTCAACGTCTACCCGAGGAGGAGTTTTTTGACAATAATAAAGGCAGGTACCACCGCAAATAATTTTTTCGCTGTCTTTTTTCTCATGTAATTGCCGCACCCCCTGATTTTCACTCCAATCACGGAAAAAAAAGTGCGGCCATTACACGTGTGTATACGGTATTTTTTTTTCCACTGTTGCTTAACCGGTGAATTTAGCAACACCATGTTAATGCTGGAAATGCGCAAAGCAAAATAGAGATACCACCATAATTGGAACTTTCGAGAATATGGCTCGACTAAATACAAAAGCGGTATACAGAGCACAGTGCCACCACATAGTTTGGTATTGGCGAGATTGCGGTTCTACTTCAATGATAAAATTTTATAACAGCTTGACGAAGTTTTTTTCCTCTTTTAGACATTGCTTTTTTTTGTGAAGCATAGTTACTGGATACAGCAAAAGTAGCATATGCTGCGGGATGTCACTTTTTTTATATATATATATAAAAAAAAAAGTCTCGCAACTTGTGAATCAGGAAAATATAGGCAATGCTAGTGCAAACAAGCTCCAGCATGGAATAAAGATGTGCCGCTTCAAGGGGTTCAATTTAAAATCTCTGCAGTGATAAAAAAGACAAACAAAACACATAAGGAATACAAGACTTGCCTTCAAAGCGAGCATAGCCAAGGGCTTCCCCACGAAAGCTCTTGACGTACTTGACACCATAAACGACAATGGGACGGCGAAGCACATGGGCCAGTGTGAACACATGCATCTGCTCGAGCGCTGAGCCAGGTTGTGCAGCCAGGGACACCAGTGAGGCCCAGTCCTCCTGCCACTGTGCCTCATCCAGGGAAAAATGCAGCAGCCGAGCTTGCAAAGCCTCCGCTTCTCGCCACCGAGGGTACAGCCTGTATGCAACCGCACTTATGTTTTTCTGCACAGTCTTCTAAAGAAAACTGCATAAACAACCATGTGGGAAACCTTTTTCTCCGCAGAATGCTTCCCAAAGCGTTTGATCATGGATGTCAAAATGCTGAACGCTACACCTCAGAACGTCCAACACGTGCACAGCAAGCAAAAACTTACAGAGCCTCAGGAGGTCTGAATTAATCCGAAGCCCTACCCTATGGCTTCCCTGATTGCAAATACGTTGCTTCAAGACCAACTTAATTATTTCATACTTAATACCAAAACTAGTGACAAAAAATAATGAATAAATTAAACATCTGTGATGTCCTCAAGATGGAATCCAGTACAATGATTACTTGGCCAAAAAGCAACTATATGGATCAGAACAACAACGAAAAACACCGCAAAAGCTAAAACTGCACTTTGTATAAATTTCAAGCATTAGTAGATCTGAATTGTTAACTCTACAGTGTATTCAGGGTACTGCCACCAGCGCTTAAATCATAACTCAGACGCCCTCACAACTTACCGTATTTACTCGAATGTAACGAGAGGAGCGACTTTCCGTACTGGCCAGTGGGAAAAAATAAAACCACGAATGTAATGCGAGATAAACGCTTGAAAAAGTACCTTTAATAGACTTATGGCCATTGCAGCCTAATCAAAAACGCTCATTCGTCGTCGTCGGAGGCTGAGTTCTCGGAAACCCAGTCTTCCTTTTCACTCTCGTCCTTCCAGACAATTCGGAAGCCTTTGTGGCCAGGCCCACCTTTAAAAATCACCTCCCGCTGCATCCGCCACCCACGTAAGGTAGATTAGTGATGTCTAGCCGTCGAGCTGCCATAGAATTTCCGATTCCTTCTGCTATCACAATAGCCTTTTTTAAGGTGAGTGTCATACCATGCACAGCGCGTTGCCATCGTGCAAAATGCGATAACAATAACCACGCTAATCCACTGCAAAAGATGCGACAAGCGCGTGATCAAGGGGACAACGTGATTCTAAGCCAATGAGAAAAAGCGCAATGTTTTGACTTTGGATGGATTGGGATTTGGCTTACCTGGTACCCATGTTAGCAACGTAACATCGTAAAACTGCGGAAACCAAACCGGAGTAGCGGCGAATTCAATATGGCTGCACCCCGGCGCTACTTTAGCCAACCGAATAGCAATATTCGATTATAACGCGAGGGTAGACGTTGGGAGCCAAAAATCATGAAAAAAACTCGCGTTACATTCGAGTAAATACGGTACACACAACAGCGAAAGGAACAAGGAATGCTTGAAAAGTTCCTTCTCCCAACTACCAGCGCAAATACTTCAACGAATTCCTCATTAAGTTTCTAGATACAGAACCAAATCTTCGCCCCAAAAGCACCAAAAGCATCACTCACACAGAAGCAGCCTCGCACAGGCTGTCACCAAGAACTTGTCGCAGCGAGTTGTCACGATCAAACACGCCCCAGGTTGCTTGCAAGGCAGAGTCAAGAAGGCAGTTGCCAGCACTGCGATTCCACAGGGCATACAGCCTTGAACCCAAGGTCTCAGTAAGCTCCAGGCTCCAGTTGATAATAGCAGAGTCCTCTTCAAGCTCTGGGTCACAAATTGCACAAGAAGCACAGTGCTGAAGTGTAGTGAATCCCATACGGGACTGCAGTATGTTGACCATGACCGCAGTAAAACAAAAATAAAGCATCACAAACTGACATGCTGTCATTCTAGTGCTCTTTCTTTGAAAAACACCCTATAAAGAGCAAAATGAATAAATATTTTCTGAATAGACTATTTTCATTTAAAGTGAAAATCAATGAGGCATATTAAAAATCTATGCTCAACACAAGGATGACATCCTTGAAAATAAAGCCTCAAGGTACTATTTCTCATCTTTTTTCAATTAATCTAGCTTGGACAATGCTACCGGCAGGATGACTTTAGAGATCAATAATATTGAAAGGGCACGAAAAAGTGCAATGCTGGTGGTATGCAAAGAGACAGCTCACAAAACAATTAAAAAGTGGCACAGCTGAATAGTTTGTTTTGTCAGGAAGGATTCCTTCCAATTTGGTAGTCTGGCATGAAACAAAACAAAGACAACAGGAGGTGTACTCATAGATGATGATGGCAGGAGGATATATTTGAAACATATATACATAGAAATGAATTTCAGTACAGAAGCTGAATTTACAAAGAGGAACAAATTTTGCGGTACTTTACTCGTCAATCTTTTTCTAGGTTAGAGCGTAAACGCTGCTGCGATATATGCTAAGCAGGGAATGCTGCTCAACTTGGACATCATTGTTACTAGGAATTGTGCTCGCCTGGGTCTTTGAATCTTCAATGTCCCAATGTTTTTTACCGTTTTTGAGCAGTAACTAATGAACTGAGTCAACTATAATTGCTTGTTGTAATCGTAGATGTTTGCCTCGTGTCATGTTTTATCGTTTTAGAAATTTGGTGTGGTCTGCTAAATTTACAGCAATTCCACACTAAAGAATAGAGAGTTGGTGTAGAGAGTTTGTTATATCAAGCAAACACCTTTTGCTACAGGGAGGCCTAAAATGCATGTCTTTCAATGTCGGCAGTGTTGGAGAACTGAGAAATTTCCTAACATTGACGAATTTGCCACATAGAGGTTTGTTACATCCAGGTTTAAAGTTCCACAGAAACAGTCACCAAGAAGGGTAAACAACGCCATAACACTGATAGATGTTGAACCCCCCATCATTCTCTCGCGAAAAATTTTCTATCTAGCTTCTGCAACACCAGAGATATCGGCAATTAAAAATGACCCTTCCAATTTTCCCTCTCAACTCGTATGCCCCCGAAGGGAATCATAAAAAAAATAAAGAATACAAGCAAGTTCAAAGCTCCGCCCAGAAATACGTCACTTCGACGAACTTCCCGTTGCCGCGCGCTCGCTCGCTGGCGTACTCGGGTCAACCCGTCCTCGCTCGCACACGCCTGAGGAGTTTGCCAGTTCGCGCAACGTAACCACAGTTACGCAAAAACGTGGTTAGCCCACGTTACACGGCGAACCAAACCATGGTTACACCACTAACCGCGGTTATCGCAAACCGAGCTTGGCGACCTCGGTTTGCGTCGCCGAGGTTATGGCGGCGTCTGTTGACGGAGACTACTCGTCGGCGCCCGAGTGCGCGAAAAGAACGAGCGGGTCTACTTCACAAAGTTATTCATTTGCCCACTGTATCACGTTTAAAGATCGATGTATAGAATATGCGGAGTCTACTGTGCCGTCCGACGTCTTCGATTACGGCCGACAGCGCAGCGACTGCGTACTGAAGCCATGTCCTGCCTGCAGTATCGTTTGAACGGCTTGTTGCTGAGCAGAACGTCAAAAACTGTGCGGCCTTAGCTGTAATGAAAGTACACGAGTTTGCAACGCTTGCACCACGGGATGCCGCGAGCAGGCTGAGGTACGTTACTCAACCGCGGGGGTGGGGCGCCGTGCGTGACCGTCCCTAGTCGTCGCTAGGCCTAAATTGTTTCGCTTCAAAGCCGCAGTGGTCGGTGCTTTGGAACTGATAAACGCTGTCGTTATGAAACTGCCTTATTGTGAATCCTATCCTGCCATAGTAAAAGAATCATAGGATTAACTGTGGCGACACATTAATCGCAGAGCTAGTACGAGCAGAACGGATGAGCTGAAATGCACCAGTGGCAGCTGGCTTGAGCAGAAACTTGCCTGTATCACGGCTATCGCTCTTACCAGCAATTTGCTGCTGGTCAGCGATCCTGACGAGGGCTTCATACTTGATATTCGGCTCAGTGTTCCAGACGCCAACAAATTTTCGCATGCTTTATTTCGAACGTTGTCACTAACGATCCGCTGTGTCGTTCGCGTACAGTATGGGGAAGGAGGGGCCACAGCGGCGGTGTTTACGACGGTCGAGGAGGTGCTGCCATCGTGCGGTGATTGACCGTCTGAGGAGCTTGCGCAGCGCACGTGCAGACGACTTTCGCAGCTACCGGAAGTGTGTCTGTGACGTCATGGCTGCAGTGGCCGCAGTGAATGGCAGCTTCTAGTAAGCCTTGCCAGTCAACTCACACGTGACGTCACGGTTTAAGGAAATAGTAGTTCCATGCAACATCGCCAAGCGATAACCTCTCTGCCCGCGAATTTCAAAAAAACGCTGTTTTTAAAAAATTAATAATAAATCGCTGGCTTTGTTCCAAGGCGTTATACTTCGGGTTAACGCTCAAAAGGATTCGTTCTACACACTGAACCCGTTTATCAGTGGCTTCTTGGTGACAGTTTCTGTGGACATTTAACTGTACGATGTAGCAACATAAATGTGAGAAGATCAATTTCACACCTCAGCCAATTCATGTGCATTGTACTAGGAGCTTTTTTTAAATTAAGGATACTGTAAAACCTCAATAATTCACCCTTGGTTAATTCGAAATCCCAAATGATTCAAACAATTTGCACAACCATTCGAAGTGGCGGCCTGTATCAGCCTGGTATATACTAAGATTTGTGGTGCCATGAAGAAATGCCCGATCCCTATTTCACAGCAAATGAACTATGCAATGGCGCATGTAGCCTGCAGAACATAATATGCTCTGTCCTTGTTGCAAAAAAAGAAAAGGGCACCCTGCCGCACGTTTTGGCAGAATGCACAAAACTCGACTCCCCCCCCCAATACCCCCAATCCCCTAACCCATGAGCGATGGGAGACCTTGTTATCCAGCCCCGCCCTATCAATTCAGCTCGCACTGACGGACAGGGGCCAAGAGCTGCTGGGAACACATGGGTCCCGCAACTAGGGAACCACCCCGTCTGGTGCCTGCATGCACCATCAATTTATTTCAGGCCCAATAAATGCTGATTCATCATCATCCTCTGAGCCGTGAAGCCGCGCTGCAAAGCGATGCCCGATCATCTGCACTGTTCCAGCCTCAAACCTCCCAGCACCAAAAACCTCCCTGTGGCACAGGCTGTGCATCACCCAAGTGTGCACCGGCAGAGGGAAACATGCTTCACTGCAATGCAGCCATGGACACTATCGGTGCATTCACTCTTCACTCTCCTCTCCAGCCAGGTTGAAGCACCTCCCACCCATAGCAGTAGCAGTGCGTGTACCGCAATGCAACCATTCTTGCTCAGTACCCATGTCGGGCTGACTGACTGCAACAGCGGCCCATGCTGCTTCTTTAGTAGTGTGCCATGGTTAGAGGGTTAGGATACTGGCATCTCACTGTTGTATAAAGTCAACCATTTTCAGAAAAACGATTATCCAAAATTTGGCTCGCCTGTTCAAATTAACTCTGAACGAGTTGTGGGTAGTATGCGTTCCATGATGGTGCCTGTTCCAGGCAGAATGCATGGGGTTCCATGCACCGAGAAGAATATTCAGTTCATATGCGAATCAGCTACACTATAAGAAATTCTAACTGAGCACTGTTTGCCTGGCTCATTTCAAGTTGCAGCCAAACCTCAAACGAGCAATAGGTCGTGCAAGAGAAGCTTCTAGTAATCATTTCAAGAGCATGTGTGCGCTGTGGGATCGCCCCTTCAGATTTGCCACTAGCCATTTGGGCCACACACAAGTGTGGAAAGCAGGGCGGAGCACCATTTCCTTTTTATCTTTGCTGCCGTCATAACGTATTTACAACTGACTGCTTTAAGTTGCATGTATGTGCCCTGCAGTGCCATTCCATAGGAAACTACAAAACAAAGTGCAGTGGTGGAAAGCAGTGGGGGATATTATGCATAGTGCTTTCTCGCAACGAAATTGAATGCCTGGATCAGCTTTATTGCTGTGTTCGGTTATTTTGAAAACATGGTTCATTAAAATCTTTTTCATAGTCCCAGTAACTCTGTATTAACAAGGTTTTACTGTACTTGTTTTAAGAAGGATTTTGACGAAATGGCTAATGACATTGACACTATAGGTATAGGCACACAGATCAGTTTTAAGGATTTTACTGTATTATGTCTAACAGTGACAATAAACTAGGGTTTTGCAAATTGTAGTCATAATGATTGACACCACTCTTCAGTATCAAGTATTTCAGCTTCCCAAACAATTAAAAATGAATTGTTTTTCAAGTGGCAGTACAGCTGAACACTGCACTGGTGTGGTAGAAGTCCGACTGTAATGATCAATTAAGAGAACTAGGAGACATTTTTCGCACATCTGTTTGGCTGCCCCATCTCTATCATTTAAAGCACATTCGTGCATCCCAAAACTTTAAACGTAAAGAACCACAGGTAAAAATTTATCCTGAGTTATACGCTACAGTGCTTCTTCCTGAACCCCCCACCCCCTCTCTCCTTCCTTTACAGCATGGTTGAGCAGTTCAGTTAATGTGCCTTTTCTTTTTTTTAAAACCAATTTGCAATTTTACAATTATAGCACTTGTAAATTTCGTAGACAAAAGCACTTTGTTTTATTAAACATGCAACTCAAGGGAACATGCATTCCTCAAGAGAAACCTTGGGACTGGTCCTGCCAGTACTAAATAACAACTGACATATAACAACTGCTAATCGTAAATGTGTGCTGGTAGTACGGAATAGTAAAATAACCTGCACAATTAAAAAGAAATCCTGCAACATGAGTGCGCACAAAGAAAAGGAACACTCATTGGCACTAATTTTGCCCACGCAAACATTTAAAAATATAGCGTCTTCCCCAGGACTCTATCAGAATGGAATGCCTTACCATCCCATACTTTACAGTTAGGTAATATTGCAGACAAAAACTGGAATGTCACCTTCTTGTTTCATTAATTTTTCATTTTGTGTTATGATGCTTGTATTTGTTTTGCTTCTGTTTGTTCTTTTTTTTTTTGCTATTATTATCTGTACAAGTTTGTCGTTTCTTGTACAATTATCGACTACGCCCACTCTGCTTGGACCATATGTGGTATGCAATATTTCAAGAAAATGAAACTATAAGTGGATTCGAGTGAAACTCACCTTTCTGAACATCTTGATCCAGAAGCTCATCAAACAAAACCTTCTGCACAGATGGATGAAACTCTTTGATTTCTGTGAAAAAATAAAACAACAGTAATGATTTAAGGGTACCCTTGAACACCAACTTTATTTCTTGGGATATTTGAATGAAACTTTCAGCATAGACTCATAGTACAGTGGAAACTCGATTATACGTCCCTCGGTTACTCGACAACCCGCATTTTATGCCGAATCTGTTTGGTCCCGGCAAAACTCCCATAGAGACAATGTATTAAAATCCTCGATTATACGACACAATTTTATGCTGACCTCACTTCGTACGACGGCGCTGGTACAGCGCAGAAAAAAAAAAAAAAAAAAAAAAAAAGCTAGGCATATGCAGGCTGTCCCGTAGGCACATTGTAGCCGGCTGATAATGAATGGGAAGTATGTAATCTCTCAAAGGAAGCAAACGCGCTCGGAAAGGCGACCTGAGGCGGCTCCCGTCAACCACAGCGGCAGCCACTGCCGCGCAGCGTGCCCAATTTTCTTTTTTTTCAGGGCAAGGCCTCTGGCGGCAAGAATGTTGTACTACTGCATTTCAACTACAAAAAAACAAAAGTGGGATCAAATCTGTGATGTCAAAAATGTATCCTGCAAGGACATTTATCACCGCCTTAGTAAATTATATTACAAATAGCACAAATTACAAATTACAAATTAAATGCGAAACAGATAAGTTTTCTTATCAGGTACGAAACTGACACATGCACTGAATGCGCACCACTTGCTTTATCCGGCATGGGCCGCTGCTTCTCTTTTGTGCTGCACAGTGTTCCGGTAATGTGTTTTCCTTCTTGGTCTGCGTGGTATATTTGGCGTATTTTCGGCTGCGACCGGTGCGGCTCACAATGTTGCGGAGTCGAAAGCCACTAAACTTGGGAGAAAAACTTCGAATAATAGAAGAAGCCGAGAAGCGGAAGGGAGCTATGAAAGACAGCATTACCAGTGACCTCAATATTTCCAAGTCGTCTTTGAAAACCATTTTTGCCAAGGACACCATTCTGCACAACGCAAGCAAGTTCGGCCTCAAGAGAAAAGCTGCGAAGGACGGAAAGTTTGTTGCCATGATGAATGCCCTCGTGGAGTGGTTGTGCCAGGCATGCAGTTCGGGGATTGCTGTGGATGGCGCAATCTTGAAAGAAAAGGCGTTGGCAGTTGCGTTGCGCTTCAACATGGATGATTTCAGCGCTTCGAATGGCTGGTTAGAACGTTTTAAGAAACGTAATACAGTTGAATCCCGCCACAACGAATACCGCCACAACGAAATTTCCGCGACAACGAATAATTTTTTATTCCCCGCGAGTATCCTATAAGAATTAATGGCCTAAATTTCTCTGCACAACGAACCATTTTTGCAGAGCGTTTCCGCTTCAACGAAATTTTCGCGTTCAAAATCGAAACGGAAACTAGTTTTATTGGCGAGAAGTCCAAGTCAAATCCAAAGCCACATTAAGCATGAAATCACGTGATTGCAGTTCCGCCATTTTGGCTTTGTGTCGTGGTCGCGTTGTTCACTCGCTGCCTTTCTCTTCGACAACGACGAGTTTTCATCCGCAGGACACGATGGCAACGCAAGTGAAAAAACGCAAAACTCTTTCCCTTGAGCAAAAAGCTCAAATAATCGCCCAAGCAGAAAGCGGAAGGAAGAAAGCGGCAATTGCTGAAGACTTCGGAATTCCTGCAAGTTCGCTGTCAACGATTCTAGGCAATAAGGACAGCGTGAGAATGGCACTTGCTTCAGGCACATCCTCGAAGCACAAAAAGGTGACGCGGCCCCTCCATGAAGAGTTGGACAAAGCAGTGCATGCGTGGTTTGTGGAAGCACGAGCCAGCAACGTCCCCCTGTCCGGAAGCATCGTCCAGCAGAAAGCCTTGAACTATGCATGCCTACTTGGCATTGATGATTTTAAAGCCAGCATTGGCTGGCTAAACCGTTTCAAGGCCCGCCATAACATCGTTGGAAAAGCGTTGTGCGGCGAGTCAATGTCAGCAGACGTGGACGGAGCAGCTGCTTGGAAGGCGAGTAACATGGCCGGAATTTTAAGCAACTTCGCGCCTGCAGACATTTACAACGCCGACGAGACCGGGCTATTCTACGAGATGTTGCCGGCTAGGACGCTCGACTTCAAGGGGCAGCGCTGTCACGGCGGCAAACACAGCAAAAAACGCATCACAGTGCTGCTTTGCACAAACATGGATGGCTCGGACAAGCGTCCGCCGTTAGTCATAGGCAAAAGTGCCAAGCCGCGCTGTTTTAAGGGAACTCGTAGCCTACCTGTGCAGTACAAGGCGAACAACAAGTCATGGATGACCCGCGCTATTTTCACCGAGTGGATGATGGCATTCGACCGCGACATGAAGCGGCAGGGCCGTAAAGTTTGCTTGCTTTTGGACAATTGTTCAGCGCATCACTCCGACGAAGTCAAGCTCACTAACACGGAGCTGAGGTTTTTCCCTCCCAATTGCACGTCTGTCTTACAGCCTCTCGATCAGGGCGTGATTCTTAGCCTGAAGCGCGCTTACCGCGGGAGGTTAATTCAGCGGCTGCTTTTTAACACTGAAACCGGCCGAGACACGAAGGTGGACTTGTACGTGGCACTGCAGATTATGTCTGCTGCCTGGAGCACACTGGGGCGCTCAGTAATTGTGAACTGTTTCAGGCACGCCGGATTTGCCGAAGGTCGCCCCGTACACTCTGCTGGCCTAACACCAGGCGTTACAGACGACGACGAAGAGGCGTCGCGGCCGCCTGGAAAACGCTGGGAGAAATAGGAACCGTGCCGCCTAATCTCGAGCTCGTACATCGGCGCTGACGCTTGTGTTGTTCACGAAGATGTGAGTGATGAGCAGATCATAAAAGCTGCCCGGAATGATAAGGACTCTTCCGATGAAGAAGACGACGACGTACAGGAAGCGCCGGCTGCGGCAACCGCCGTACAGGTGATGGACGCTTTTGATGTCATCAGGAATTTCGTTGCTGTCCGAGACGACGATGTTGCAATGGGTTTGCTGACCGAGTGCGAAAATCGCGTGACGGCGTTGCTCGCCGTGAAGCGTAAGCAAACCAAGCTTACAGATTTTTGGCATTAAACGCCTTTGCTGCTGCTTGGGCAATTCTTTCTGCGTTTCACGTCAAATTTTTGCGATAACGAAGTTCCGCGAGAACGAATTTTTTTTCGTGCACCGTGAATTTCGTTATAGCGGGATTCAACTGTAGGATCGTTTACAGCCGCTGCTGTGGAGAAAGCGCTTCGGTCAGCCCCTCCACCGTTGCAGAATGTACTACATTGTTGCCGGAATTGATACGAAGGTACAAACCGTCCGACGTATTTAACGCGGACGAAACGGGTTTTTTCTATAACCTGTAGCCCGAGCAGACAATGACATTCAAAGGAGAGAGCTGCCACGGCGGCAAGCGGAGCAAAGAGCGCCTCACCGTGCTGTTCTGCGCGAATGAAGACGGTTCAGAAAAGCTCGCTCCCCTTGTAATTGGAAAATTTGAGAAGCTGCGGTGCTCCAAGAATTTGAAGAGGCTGCCGTGCTAATACAATTTCAACTGAAAGGCTTGGATGACTTCTGCTATATTCTCTTCATTTCTGCAGCAGCTTGATTCGAGGATGGGCGCCAGGAACAGGAAGATTCTTCTTGTACTGGACAATGCGTCGTGCCATCCATTGGACACTGCACAGTTGAGGAATGCAGAAGTAATGTTCTTGCCACCAAATTGCACCAGCCAGCTGCAGCCACTTGACGCCGGAATCATCAAGTGTGTGAAGCAGAAGTACCGCAAGTTCTTGGCGCAGCGTCGGCTGGCGGGCATGGAACGGGGCCAGGCAGACAGGAAGCTATCTGTCCTGGATGCTATGCACTACATAGCTAGTGCTTGGGACGCGATCTCCTCAGACACGATCGCGAATTCCTTTCAGCACTGTGGATTCAAGAGATGCGATGCCTCCTCTACCACTGAAGCTGCAGCGTCGGTCGATGAAGAGCCCAAGTTTGGCGCTCTACAGCTGCCAGTGACCTTTACTGATTACGTTGGTGCCGACGACGATGTCGCTGTGTGTAGCGCAGTGTCGTTGGGCGAAATCGTCGACAGTGTGTGTGCTGACGCTGCAGGTACCTCCGAGGAGGACGCGGACGACTCTACGGAAGCCAGCGTGTCTGTTCCAAGCCACGCAGATGTGTTGCGCAGCGTCGACAACATTCGGCGGTTTGTTTGCGCTCACGACAAAGATGGCGACCTGCTGTCAGATGTCGCAAATCTTGAAAGAAAACTAATGCGTCGTGGCTGGGCAAATGTCCAGAAAAAGATAACGGATTTCTTTTAAAGGTGAGAATAAAGGGTTGCTCACAGTTCCTCCAAACAAATGCTCGAGTGTTGACATTTTTAAAATAATTGTTGACATTTTTCAATTATACGACGCCCGGATTATAAGACGGTTTTGCGTGGTCCCCTCAAAGTTGTATAATCGAGGTTCCACTGTACAAATATTTGAAGAACTACCAAGTGTCATGGAGCTGGGCTCATTAGTTCTCAAGTTAGGAGTATATCAAGATGGTCTACATAGGTCCCTTTGAGCAGAGGCTGGAGAATTTGAAAAACGGTGCTGGCAAAGTGAAATGCGTTATGGTCATTTCTGGACTGCTCCCCAGGGCAAGACAATTTCCTTTTAGCAAACTTCCTTTTAGCAAAATTTCAAAATTTTAGCACACCCCCAAAGTCAGTATTATTAATCAGACCTACATTAACCAAATTTTAATTTGTCATTAATTCCAGACACAATATCCTGAAAAAATGAGCTTGTCTTGCCCCCAGAAATTTATTGAGGTATAGAATAAAAAGAACCTCATGAAAATCTGATAAGCAGTTCCCGAGATACGGCTGTCCTAAGCAGCCACACTAGGCAAAAAAGTGATTTTTGAGAAAACGGCCCTAGAAGGTTAAAAGAAAGCTAACTTTTTTGTTTGTCAAGATATCGCAGTGAAATGTTTATCTATAATTATCAGGTTTCATAAAGCTGTGAACGCTGGTTCTCAAGTTACAGGAGCATCCAGGCCTATAGAATTTGCAGAATGTGTTGGCATTGTGAAATTCATTGTAGTAATTTCTGGACAAGTACTGCGGGGCAAGACAAGGGGCTTTTTTAAATTTCCTTGTTTTCTAAGTTCCACTGTAACCGATGCTAGGAAGCTGCAGGCGTCTACACAGTCGGTGGCAGCGTGCCTCGCCATGGCCTTCACTTTCGTGCACTGAACGCGTGTCGCATCTTGAGGCACCGTGAGCGACCACGCAACGTTTAACACGTTGCACGAAACCAGTCAGAGGGCACGTCGAGAGATCATAAATATGGCGATCACAAAAATGGCGAAAGGCAAACAAAACGCATAAAGTACAAAGACAGCCAACAACGAGAGCAAACAGCCGGAGCCGTCAATGTGGGGTGGGGAGGCAGCCAGCGTCAGCGGGCTCAGCACCCAATAGCAGTCGCCCAATCCCCCGCGTTCTAGCAGAGCGCGTGCTTTGCCCAATCGCAGCCTTGATTTCGAGTGCGGGAAACTCGAAAGCCGCCGCGAGGCTCCCAATTAGAAGCAAGCCACACCTCGACCGCGCCGCCGCTAAGGTATAGTACTCTAGAAGATTGGGCAGTGTGTCGACCATGCCGCGAAATGCATGGGAGCGGGGGGTTGCTTTTGTGATAACGGAGGCGCCGCAGCGCAGAGGGTGCCACCAGCAAATGGTGTGTCAGCCGTCCGGGCACCCGCGTATGCGCTATGCGGCAGGGCGGATACAGTGTGCGCTTTACGTTCTTGTTTGCTTGTCTGTTGTTTCGATTTGTTAGGTAGATTTTATAAATATGCCGGTTAATGGAGCTCAGTACTGTTAGTAATCATATAATATATGTTTCATTTTGACCGTCGGCAACACCTCGTGACAGCAACATGACAGGAGTTGGGCTCCGAAGGAAAGAGCTTGGAGAGGGGTGTACAAATTCAGACTCGCACAGCACGCTTCCCTCGCCGTACAGCTTGCTTTAGCATTCCTAAAACACCTAATTTTAATTCTGGAACGAACTTGTTTAAACAGAGGGCAGTGTGGAGACACGTGCGTTCGAGCGCTGACTAAAGCTGGTCATCAGTAACCCCATTATCAAAACAGTCCAAAATGGTACACAGTCGAACCCAGATATATCGAACTCGAAGGGGATTGCGAAATAGTTCGATATATTGATAATTCGATATACAGAAACAGGCTTGTGACGGCACTTACGATGCGAAAAAACGATACCGTATTTGTTGCGCAATCAACCCACTTGCATAATGAACCCACCCTCCACTTTTGCACCCGAGAATTTAAAAAAAAAAAAAAAAGCGTTAAGGCCAGCTCGCTCACATGCAAGCGACTGAGCGATCTCAGCAACGAGCGGCAGCGACAGAGCGAAAATTTTCAAACTTGTTGGAACTGCGTCCCTCTTGCAGCTCGAGCCACCGCAGCAGCTCAAAACAAGGTTTCTGTTTCGCCGCGGCGGCAGAAATCGTGAGCATTTTCGCTTGCATGTCGATGGCGCGCGTCAGTCCGTTTCGGTCGTTTCATCCACAGCTCATTGGCAGCGTGCCAAGATGCTGCGCAGCTATAACGTCAGGGCGCGTTTATCTTTTGATAGCTCCTGCGGTGGCGGGGAGCGAACTTAGCAGAGTGCCCGTGATAGCTTGATTGCACAAGCCTGGTTCGATTTATCACGCCACACTTGGGGCGGGCATCATGATAGCAGCAGCTGACCGCGTGCTTTCGCTGATTCATACATGCAAGGATAAACGATAAAAAATAAATAAATAAAATAAACATCAACGCAAAAAAAAATCCTGCCGCTTCTTAACGTCCGCAGCCACCATATCTTACGCTATGCCGCGCGTACAGCACAACGATAAAAAAGAATGACTCTCGCAAAAAAAAAAAAAAAAAAAGAGGGTTGCTGCTTCTTAACATCCGCAGGCGCCATAGCCACGTCCGCCGCTGCACGCAGAGGGTTCGCAACACACGCTGGAGAAAGCGTCCGACGTCTGTCTGAAAATGGGCTGAGCTGGCTTGACGCATGCGTTGCACATGCTGAAGGAGAGAGATAACTCAGCAAAAGAATGGCCACACCCACGCACATGGCTTGCAAACGTCATGTGTTGGCGCGCAGGAAACAACTGCAGATGCACGCGCCTTTGGGGAATGGGCGCGGCGCTTCCCAGACCAGCCGTCGCCGAACTGTCCCCTCTCATTCCTTCATTCCTTCCGCGCGTGGCTTGAAAACGTCACGCGGCAAACGGCCAAGGGTGATGCGATCGTCTTTGGGGAAAGCACACTTTCCAGTGCGTGGTGCGGAGTTCGATATATCGAACGACCGGTGACATTGAGTTCGATATATGACGTGGCTTTCCTATACTTTTACATGGGATTTTCAAGGGGATATTTCGTGAGTTCGATATAACCAAAATTCGATATATCCGGGTTCGATATAACCGGGTTCGACTGTATTCAGTTGTTTCACATGCAAACCATGCCTACTACAGTAGAACTTCGGTGATACGAATCTCACGGGCTCGCAAAAAAAATTCATATCATCCGAACATTCGTATCATCAAAAGGAAAGAAAATAAGTATGCAGAAGCATGGGAAAGGCAGTCGTGCAAATCTGTTTACCTCCGAGAAGGTTTATTACAGTCGCGCGATCACAGCTCGGGATTTGCGGCACACACATCGCGTCAGGCAATCACGATGTCGGTGACGTGCATGCCTCCGCGGACTTCTCGCGGCGTGTACAGCACGACGGGAGATGGAGACGTGACGGCTGCGCGGTGCCTCACACTGCTCACGATGCATACAGCGCGACTAGCGGTCGCAAAGTTTATGAATTGTGACCCGTGCGCACCCAACGCGTGTGCCGCCTACTAGTACTCACGGCCCAAGAACTTCCTAATAACATCGAAGGCATCCATCACCTGCGACAAGGTTGCCAAGGTGGGTGAATCATGGGCGGAGTCGTCTTCAGCATCGGACGGCAGCTCTTCCGGCTCACCAACACTTTTAACGATGTCCTCATCCCTTAGGTCTTCGTAGACAAGTACATCCGCGTCAGCGTTGAGGAAATCGTCCAGCTCAATATCGCCAGGGACGTTTCCTGCATCCTGGAGGGATTTCCAGGTCGTACTGATCCCCGGAGTCAACGATGATGGAGCGTCATCTTCCGTGGCTGTAGCTGCGCTGGTCGCCTCCTGGTCAACAAACCCAGCGTGCTGGAAGCAGTTGTAGATCAAGGTGCATCGGGTCACGTTCCACGCAGCAGCCATCATCTGAAGAGCCATAAATAGGTCCACCTTTGTCTCCCTGCCAGTTTCGAGGTTCAAGAGAATCCGCTGAATCAGCCTCTCCGGATAAGCGCACTTCATGCTTCGGATGATGCCTTGATCAAGCGGCTGAATGATCGAAGTGAAGTTCGGCGGGAAAAATCACACTTCGACGCTTGACAGTTTGACGTCGTCAATGCAGTGGGCAGAACAATTGTCCAAGAGCAAACCAACCTTTCGGTTCTGCCTGCTCATGTCGCGGTCAAATGCCATGAGCCAGTCTGCAAATATGGGACGGGTCATCCACGACCACCCGTTAGCGACATACTTGACGGGAAGGCTTCTGTTTCCCTTGAAGCAGCGCAGTTAGGCACTTTTGCCAATAACTGACAGGGGGACGTTTGTCCGATCCATTCATGTTTGTGCACAGCAGCACAGTCAGCCTTTTCTTGCTGTGCTTGCCACCCTGGCAACGCTGCCCTTCCTCCCTGGCAGCATCTCATAAAAGAGGCCCGTCTCGTCTGCGTTGTAAATATCGGACGGCATGCATAAAACTTTTCCCACAATGTTGAGCCTCGCTTTGAAGCGATTGAGCCAACCTGTGCTGGCCTAAAAGTCATCCAGGCCTAGCAAACAGGCATGGCTTTCTGCTAAACGCTTCCACTAAGCGGGATCTTCTTGGCTCGCGTTTCGACAAACCAGGAGTAGACAGCCTTATCAAGTTCCGAGTATGTTGGCTGCGTCACCTTCTTGCGTTGAGCTGAAGTGCCCGACACAAGTGCCTTGCTGATGCTTTAAGGACTCGCGGAGGTCGTGCGACCGTTTTGGTCGAAAAGCGACAGTCGCGGGCCGTTCGGGCACTGCTCGATTTTCCAGCCGCGCGACTACTAGTCGCAAACCGGTAACCAATCAGCGGCTCAGCTGAAGTGAACGTGGGTTAGCTTTACTCTATGTGGTGAACAGTGAAGATAGACAAGATGTGGAAAGTGACCAGCAGACATTTGCAAGTGTGAGCATTGGTCGCGCTGCGCGGCTCTCTGGTCGCATGCAACTGCCGGTTGCACGCCCTTCGCGAGTCACAAGTGTGAATAGACCTTTACTCTTCAGTGTCGTTGACAACAAACTCGGCGCGATGCCAAAATTTGCGACAATATTCACCTTCTTCCCGCTTTCTGCTTCGGCGATGATACGCGCTTTTTCTTCTAGCGAAAGAAACTTCCGCTTCTTCACTGGCGGTGACATCCTAGGAAGTTGGCAGCGACTAGCAGCGACTAGCAGAGACAAGACGAGACCACGCTGAACGATGCACTCACGAACGACAAGGACACACAAAGAAAAAATGGTGATGCGGAGTGGGCTTCTTCCTGCAGTGCTCTTCAGGCCGCCTCGCGGTTTGTTTTTTTTCTTCTTTTTTTCCCCGACAGGGCACGATGCTCCGCACACCAGTCCTCAGCCTGCCTGAAACGCACTGGGTTCCTAGCAGACGATGCCGCCGAAGACGCTAGCAGATGACGTCATATTTACTCGCTGGCGCATTTTGCACGTGCTTTCGAGCAGCCCCGCTTCGCTTGCCAGTCAACACCGCTCGCACATGATCATGACATGCTTTCCTGCTTGGCAGAAAACCGCAAGCACGGCAACCGCCAGCTGCATCAAGCGAAGAAGCCCAGCAAAGGCAAGGGTGGACTCAATTGTTTACATGGAAAACAGAGTTAGCCAATGAGCGGGGCACGACGTCACTGCAAAAATCATGTAGGCATCTGAAGGAAAAAAAAAAAAAGAATGGCAGAGGCTTAGCTTGGTTAAGCCCAGTAGATTGCGAAAGCAATACCCATGGCTACGCCCAAGTTCAGCTAATGTTTGGCTGGTGGTGGTGCTTATGGATAAGCTTGTTATAGTTAGACTGTGGTGGTTATACAATGATTCACTCTGGATACGACATGCACGTGCTGTTCCTCCGTCTCTGTAGCTCGCTGCTGTCTCTTACGCTCATTGCGACCAGCTTCCCTAGCGGCAGGTGGCATCGTCGAACCAGATGTTAAACCGGCGGCGGAAGCACCGCCACTACTCGCAGACGGCGCGAGATGGTCGCCCAGCTCTTCAGTGTGACATCACAACACCTGTTGCGCTCCTGGCGGACAGCGTGGGAGTTAGGCCGCCGGTGGTGGCACCTCCACTACTCGGAGACGACGCGAGATGGTCGCCCAGCTCTTTGGCGCGACGTCACAACACCTGTTGCGCTCCTGGTGGACAGCACGGGAGTTAGGCCGCTGGTGGTGGCACCGCCACTGCTCGCAGACAGCGCGAGATGGTCGCCCAGCTCTTCGGCGTGACGTCACACAAAGGTCACGCGAAAGGTCAATAGTAGCACCGCAACGGTACGGCAAAGGCTTGAAAGTGCAAGTAGTATTGCTTTCGCAATAAAAAAAATAGACAAGCTGTGCGGGGTCATGGCCCAAATAATTGCGCCGATGTGGCAGTGATCCGTTCCGCCATCGGACAACAATAAGTCCGCCTCGCGCGGCAAAAGCTCATTATGTGGCCCTTTTTCCCAAGCATTTCACCCCAGGAGAGCCGAGCACCAGGCCGGGGAAAAGCTTGTACCCATTGAAAAACCGGTAGGTAACCGGCGGTACCAGGGATCAATCCCGGTACCTCCCAAATGCGAGGCGGATGCTCTACCACAAGGCCACCCCACTCCCCCAGCGATCTGCGATGCAAGAAAATAAATGGCGGGAACGAGAAAGTAGTTTTCCAGCACCCACCTTCTAAAGAAAGAGAACACGGAGGTGCCACTCACCCGCGAAAATTCGCAAAAAAAAATTCGTAGAAGCGAACATGTGCTCGCAAAGTACTTCATTTTTGGGGAAATTTTAATACATTAGGTCCTACGGGGGGTCATGGGGAATACTTTGTTGCGGCAAACATTTCGCTGAAGCAGCGTTCGTTGTGCTGGGATTCAACTGTATAGCTAAACACAAAGTAGAAGAAAAACAGTTGTGCCACTGGCGAGATCCATACCCATGACTCCGTATTATGCATCCAGTGCTCCTACCAACTGAGCTACAGTGACGGATGTACAATTTTCTACTATCTTGGGGATTAATGTTGCTTGTAACCAGACAAAATGTAATAAAGCCATACAGCATGCCGGAGTCGCAAAACACCTAGCTGAGCTTAAAATCCAAGGACTTCCAAGTACTGTCGTGTTTTCAAGAGTTTTCAAGGTCTTGAATATGAGATTTTGAAAATCAAGGGTTTTAAAGGGTTTCATGAACCACTACGAACACTGGAATTATCAGTTAACCTAAATATGATCCTAAACTAAATGTGACAAAATGGCATCGGCGTTGTAGTAATTTGTGCTGTGAGCAAAAGATCGCGAGCGTGCCTTCAGCAGTTATTAGTTGGCAGGAGATATGGCTGAGCAATGATTGTATGATACAGTTGAACCCGGTTATATCAAACCTGGATATATCGAATTTTGGTTATATCAAACTCGCGGAATATCCCCTTGAAAATCCCATGTAAAAGTATAGTAAAGCTGCGTCATATATCGAACTCAATTTCACCGGTCGTTCGATATATCGAACTCAGTACCACGCACTGGAAAGTGGGCCTTCCCCAAGCCACGCGCGGAAGGAATAAGGGGACAGTTCGGCGACGGCTGCTCTGGGCAGCACCAACGCCCATTCACCGAAGGCGTGCGCATCTGCAGTTATTGTTTCCCGCGCGCCAGCACATGACGTTTACAAGCCATGTGCGTGGGTGTGCCCATTCTTTTGCCGAGCTATCTCTTTCCTTCAGCACGCGCTACGCATGCACCAAGCCAGCTCAGCCAGTGACAGACGTCGGACGTTTTAGCGTGTGTTGCGAACCCCCTGCGCACGGCGGCTGACGTGGCTCTCTCTCTCTCTCTCTCTCTTTTTTTGCGAGAGTCATTCATTTTTATCGGTGTGCTGTACGCGCGGCGTAGCATAAGATATGGCAGCTGCGGACGTTAAAAAGCGGCAGGGCTTTTTTTTTTTTTCTTCTTTCTTTCTTCTTTTTTTTTTTGCCGGGAGTCATTTATCCTTGCATGTATGAATCAACGAAAGCACACGGTCAGCTGCTGCAATCATGATGCCCGCTCCAAGCGCGGCGTGATAAATCGAACCAGGCTTGTGCAATCGAGCCATCACAGGCACTCAGCCAAGTTCGCTCCCTGTCACCCTAGGAGCTATCAAAAGATAAACGTGCCCTATCGCTGTGCAGCATCTTGGCACACTGCCAAGAAATGAGGTGTGGATGAGAGGACCAAAACGGAGTGACGCGCCATCGACATGCAAGCGAAAACGCTCGCGATTTCTGATTTCTGCCACGGCGACACAGAAACCTTGTTTTGAGCTGCCGCGGTGGCTCAAGCGGCGAGAGGGACGCAGTTCCAAGTTTGAAAATTTTCGCTCTGTCGCTACCGCATCGTCGCTGAGATCGCTCATTGCTCGCATGCGAGCAAGCTGGCTTTAACGCTTCTTTTTTTTTTTTTTTTTTCAAATTCTCGGGTGCAAAAGTAGAGGGTGGGTATATTATGCGAGTGGGTTGATTACGCGACAAATGCGGTATCATTTTTTCGCATCGTAAGTGCCGTCACTAGCCGATTTCTGTATATCGAATTATCGATATATCGAACTATTTCGCGATACCCTTAGAGTTTGATATATCCGGGTTCGAGTGTATCACTAGACCACAAAACATAGCCAAGTTGACAGGAGTCTTACAGAAATGAGATGGGAACTGAACCAAGGACCATTAGATCATAAGTCAGACATGCTATCTAGGCCACATTCATGCGGCTTGGTCAGGTGGCCCATCTCATAGTGTCATAGTTTACAACCACATGCTTATGTGTGTGCGCAAGATAACAGTCACAAATTAAAGGATTAGTAATTAAGCAAGCAGCAAGCACACATACGAAGATCTGTAAGAGAAACAGCAAACAGAAGCCATTAACACTGTTACGAATCTGTAACTGAAAATTCTAAGCATTAGCTCTAGTGCGAAAGCAATTAATTTTTCAGAAACACGCCTGACTACTGGTCCCACAACGTCTTAAATTAGATAGCTAACAAGGTCCCCCACTGTAGCAGGTGGTCTCTGCAACGAAAAGTGAGGTAAACTCTGGAACGAGCTAAGATCAAGATCCAATGTTTTCTCCCTCTCAAAAAGAAAAAAAAATGGCAACACACCAACTAGCACTTAAAATTGCACACAGCTGGGTCTGACTTGATGATGCTCAAATAAACCGATCGGAGAGGCCAAGTTTTCAGCTCACGCGTCCGGTGTCGGCCGCTGTTCTTCTGCATGCAGAGCGCATTGAGCAAGTCTGAATTAACTAAAAACATGCCATGAATTAAGTGGCTCTAAAATGCATTAAAAACATAGCTGACATAGCAACATAGCATAGGTGCAGCGGTGGCGTAGCGGTAGAACATCCGCCTCGCATGCAAGAGGACCGGGGTTCAAATCCCGGTGCCGCGCAATTCTCCACCGGATGACACAAAAAAAAAAAAAAAGAAAAAAAAAAAAAAAAATATCCGCGTGTTGATGGAATTGCATATACAGGTTTGGGGTGCGACCTGATGCCGGTGAACACCTCCGGCAACGCACTCCCTCACCAGAACAGGAGTTGGCCACCCTGGTGCAGTAATTGGCCACAACCTCCTATGATAAGCTCCATAAAACCCCGGCCCTCAGTCACCAGCGGCTGCGGAACAACTGACCACGGCGGCGGTCAGACCTGTGACGCAGCAGGGGGTGCTAAGAAAGCCTGGCTCCGCTGGACAGGCCGCCATTGGAAACTGACCCTGGCAACGTTTAATGCTAGAACCCTAGCTAGTGAAGCTAGTTTAGCAGTGCTGTTAGAGGAACTAGAGGGCATGAAATGGGATGTCATAGGGCTTAGTGAGGTTAGGAGGCCGAATGAGGCATATACTGTACTGAAGGATGGGCATGTACTGTGTTATAGAGGTTTACCAGAGAGGCGACAACTAGGAGTAGGTTTCCTTGCCAATAAGTATATAGCGGGTAATATAGATGAATTCTATAGTATTAATGAGAGGGTTGCAGGCATCGTAATTAGGCTTAATAAGCGGTATAAACTGAAGGTTGTACAGGCCTATGCACCTACATGTAGTTATGATGACCAGGCCGTTGAAAGCTTCTATGAAGATGTAGAATCGGCAATGCGAAAAGTAAAGACGCAGTATACTGTACTCATGGGCGACTTCAATGCCAAGGTAGGGAAAAAACAGGCAGGAGGCAAGGCAGTAGGTGACTATGGCATTGGTTCTAGGAATAGCAGGGGGGAGTTACTAGTTGAGTTTGCAGAGCGCAATAACTTACGAATCATGAATATCTTCTTCAGCAAACGTAAGAACCGAAAATGGACATGGAAAAGTCCTAACGGAGAGACTAAAAATGAAATCGACTTCATAATGTGTTCAACCCCCGCCATTGTGCAGGATGTAGAGGTAATCGGGAAAGTTCGATGTAGTGACCACAGGATGGTGAGGTCCCGAATTAGCCTAAATCTGAAGAAGGAACGCAATAGATTAGTAAGAAAGAAACCCATCAACGAATTAGCGGTGAGGGGGAGGGCAGAAGAGTTCAGGATCTCGCTACAGAATAGGTATTCAGCTCTAACTGAGGATGGCGACATTACCCTAGAGGCAAGGAACAATAATTTCAGAGATATCATTACTGAGTGCGCGGTAGAAGTAGGCGGTAGGATAGTTAGAGAGGATACCGGTATGCTGTCTAAGGAGACGAAAGATTTGATTAAGAAACGGCAGAGTATGAAAGCTTCCAATCCAACAGACCAGATCGAATTGGCCGAGATATCAAAGCTAATCAATAAGCGCAAGGTGGCCGATATAAGGAAGTATAACATGGAGAAAATTGAGCATGCTGTAAAGAAGAAATTGGGCATAGGCAAAAACCAGATGTATGCGATAAGGGACAAGGCGGGCAACGTCATCACTAATATGGACAAGATAGTCAAAGTAGCCGAGGAGTTCTATACAGATCTCTACAGTAGCCAAAGTAGTCAGGACCGTAATGAGATTGGCGGTAGGGAAAAACAGTCAGACGTTCCACCAGTGACGAAGGACGAGGTCAAGAAAGCACTAGAAACTATGAAAAGGGGGAAATCAGCTGGAGAGGATCAGATAACTACAGATTTGCTGAAGGATGGGGGGGATATCGTGCTAGAAAAACTGGCCACCCTGTATATGCAGTGCCTGGTGTCATCGACGGTACCGGAAGCATGGAAGAATGCAAACATTATCCTCATTCACAAGAAAGGGGACTCTAAGGACCTTAAAAATTACAGCCCAATCAGCTTACTGTCTGTTACGTATAAGGTATTTACTAAGGTAATCGCTAATAGAATCAGGACAACCTTAGACTGCAATCAAGCAAAGGATCAAGCAGGGTTTCGGAAACGGTACTCTACTATCGATCATATCCATACCATCAATCAGGTGATAGAAAAATGCTCGGAATATAACCAGCCCTTATACATAGCATTCATTGATTACGAAAAAGCATTTGACTCAGTTGAAACCTCGGCGGTGATGCAGGCATTGCGAAATCAGGGGGTAGACGAGCCATACGTGAAAGTGCTGGAAGATATATACAGTGGCTGCACAGCTACCATAATTCTGAATAAAGAAAGTAACGAAATTCCCATAAAGAAAGGTGTTAGGCAAGGAGACACAATCTCCCCAGTACTATTCACAGCTTGTTTTCATGAGAATTACACACAAGAAAAGTCCTCTTCATTTTGTGTACGGTACTAACAACACATCATTATTGGAGGTAACAGAATATAAATATTAATTCCCATAAAGAAAGGTGTTAGGCAAGGAGACACAATCTCCCCAGTACTATTCACAGCTTGTTTTCATGAGAATTACACACAAGAAAAGTCCTCTTCATTTTGTGTACGGTACTAACAACACATCATTATTGGAGGTAACAGAATATAAATATTTGGGCTTATGGATTACTAACAACCTTTCATGGACAAAACACATAGATGCGGTTGTAGCTAATTTACTGCGCAAACTTTTTTTCTTGAGGCGCTCACTGAAGTCATCTCCGCCCAGTGTCCGCCTATTAGCTTACAACTCCCTCATCCGTCCACTGTTAGAATATGCCGTAATTATATGGGACCCTTTCACCTTAACTAACATTCATAAACTTGAGCGCATACAGCATAAGGTCGTTAGGTTTGTATTTAATTCATATGGCCGTGAGTCTGTCAGCGAGCTTGTGAAGCGTAGTGGATTACCTTCGGTGACTGAGCGCAATCGTATCTGCCGATTAAAGTTTCTTTTCCAGCTCGTAAAAGGTCATTATAATATTAACACTTCCAATTATATTACTTACTCCTCAGGTTATAATACGAGACAAAGGCATGCACTAACAATAACCCCTGTGAACGCGCGAAATAACTGTTTTAAATATTCTTTCTTTCCGAGGACAATTACGGAATGGAATAAACTTAATAGCGAGACTGTAACTCAAAGTTCGTTACTAATGTTTGAAAAGTGCCTGCAAATTTTATGAATTTGAGTGCGTTTATATGCTTGTATTTCTTTTTGTTTTTCCCACCCTGCTATGATCTGTACCAGATCGCAGTACCTATAAATAAATAAATAATAAATAAATAATTGTTTAGAGGAAGTATTCAGAGACTTGGAATGGGAGCAGTTAGGGATAAGGGTAGATGGAGAATACCTCAGTAATCTGCGATTTGCTGATGACATTGCCTTGCTAAGCAACTCGGGGGATGAACTGCAAACAATGATTGATGACCTAGACAGAAAAAGTAGAAAGGTAGGCTTGAAAATCAATATGCAGAAGACTAAGGTAATGTTCAACAGCCTCGGGAAGGAACAGCAGTTTACATTAGGTAGCGAAATACTGGAAGTAGTAGGCGAATATGTCTACTTAGGACAGGTAGTAACCGCAGATCCGGACCATGAAAAGGAAATAACAAGAAGAATAAGATTGGGATGGAGCGCATTTGGCAAGCACTCGCAGATTATGACTAGCAGCTTACCGGTATCGCTCAAGAGGAAAGTATACAACAGTTGCGTCTTGCCTGTACTCACCTATGGGGCTGAAACGTGGAGGCTAACCAAGAGAGTTCTACTTAAGTTGAGGACAACCCAGAGGGCTATGGAACGAAAAATGGTAGGGGTAACATTAAGAGATAGAAAGCGTGCAGAGTGGGTCAGAGAAATAACCCAAGTTAACGACATTCTAGTGGAAATTAAGAAGAAGAAATGGACATGGGCAGGACATGTAGTGCGAAGAGAGGATAACCGATGGTCGCTGAGGGTAACAAACTGGATTCCAAGGGAAGGAAAGCGTAGCAGGGGGCGGCAGAAAGTTAGGTGGGCGGATGAGATTAAGAAGTTCGCAGGGGTCAAGTGGATGCAGCTAGCACAGAACCGGGTTAAGTGGAGAGATATGGGAGAGGCCTTCGCCCTGCAGTGGGTATAATCAGGCTGATGATGATGATGATGATGACTAAACATGAATTTGAAATCTATCTGAATTGCCTGAGATGTCGATTTATCACAAGTCCTTTACTTACGATTTATCACGAGTCCAATTAGTCATAGTTAATAACGAATTTTCTGATTACATTCCAGTAACCTCAGGCGTCCCCCAAGGATCAGTGCTCGGACCGTTATTATTCTTAATATACATCAATGACTTGCCCCTTCACGTATCATGTCACATTCGTATGTTCGCAGATGATTGCGTCATTTATCGTACTATTAATAACTCTTCCCACCAAGAAGCCCTCCAGACTGACCTAACTAACGTTCAGAAATGGAGCGACCTGTGGATGATGACACTTAACCCTCAGAAATGCAAGATTGTATCCTTCACCCGTCGCACTAAACCATTTATTTTTTCGTACAATATAGCTCAAATCCCAATAGAAGCAGTTAACTCATTTAAGTACTTAAGAGTCACGCTATCTCATGATTTATCTTGGCGCACACATATTTCTAATGTAATATCATCCACGAATAAAACACTAGGCTTTTTGAAACGCCACTTACGTCATGCTCCCCAACAAGTTAAACTCCTGGCTTACCAATCGCTAATCAGACCGAAACTAGAATATGCATCCCCCATATGGAATCCACATCAAATATACCTCATAAATGCCCTCGAATCCGTCCAGAACCGTGCCACTAGATTCATCCACAATACCTATTCATACCAAGTCAGCAAGTCGTCTCTAAAAGCAGAATCCGCCTTATCAACCCTTGTTATTCGTCGCCGCATTGCCAGCCTAAACCTGTTTCATAAGTTCTTTTACAGCACCCACGGTTACGCAGGCTATATCACATCACCAGCTCGCATATCGCATCGCACTGGTCACATTCTTCAAGTTGCCCGGCCTCGGACCCATACGACCACGTTCGCTGCCTATTTCTTCCCCCGAGCAGCATTAGATTGGAACGGCCTTTCCCACAGCATTGCCGCTATCACCTGCCCATCCAACTTTTCCAAAGCACTAACAGATCATATTGTATGTTGAACCCACATGGCAACCATTGTACTTATTTTTTTTTTTGCATACTCCACCCCTTATGTAATACCCCCACGGGGGTCCTTAAGGTAATAAACTGAACTGAACTGAACTAGCAATTACCAAATACTTAAGTGTGACAAGCATGAATTATTCTTCACAATAGACACCAAATCCTCACCTGTTGGCAGTGCAAAGGTGACAAATTCGGTGACGAAGTAGCAAGAAAAAGGTCCCTTCCTCTGTTTGAAAGAGGCTGTAATATGACGGCGGATGTCAGCGGCAGCATCTCGGCCAACGTCAGACGGCACACGCTTGGCAACAGGGTGAGTCATGCCAGAATTGGACAGCAGCAAGGCCAGAATATCATCACGCTGCAAAATCCACAAAAGAATTACCATAAGCCAATGGAATCACATTCAGATGTCCACATTAATCCTGAACTTGCACCAAATGAAAAGAAACAAAAAAAAAAAAAAAAAAAACAATGAAGAACAGACGAACGCCAGGCCAGGCGATAAAATCCTCAGTGGCCTGACATTTTGGACCTACAACTTAGCTCCTCCTGGGAGGGAAGAAGCAAAGAAGGCCACTGATGGTGGGCTACGGTGGCTTCCCTTGCTTCTCTTTCTCCATGGCAATGCAAGGCCGCCCTCTACCTAATAAAGCAGCCAGATGAAATTACAACACCCTCACCTCTGTCATAACTTCTCAGGCAAAGTGCAACCACGAGCATTTTTAGCATGTATGCCAGTCTTTGTCAGAAACATGCAGCCCAAGGAGTTTCCTTCTAAGTCCTGTGACAGTGCTCCTGTAAACAAACACTCCTGAAATATCTAACCTCGAGAAGAGTGAGAACAATATTTCTCATCACCTGAGATTGTGAATGCTGTAGATGTGCACCAACCCGGTTAAAAGGCTGAGAAGCAGACCCCTTGGTCTGTATGGTTTTGACAAACTGTACACATCACTCTGGCAAAGAGCAATGCTATGAGGTTTGAAGTTAAAGGCAGACTTTACAGCTGAGGCATATGACTGTGACCCTGACCCGCTCCTGGACATTTACATCTAAGTCGCACCTGGATATATCAACACTGAAGGAGATTGAGATTGGTTGATTTATGGGATTCTAACATCCCAAAGCGACTCAGGCCATGCAGGACACTGTAGTGTAGTGCTCCAGATGATTTCGACCACCTTGGGTTCGACCCCTTAACAATGCCCAGCACATGAGTGCCTCACATTTTTCCTCCATCAAAATGCAGCAGCAGCGGCCAGTATCGAAAACAAGTCTCCTGGCTCAGTCGTCTGGCCCCCTAACCACTGAGCCACCGTGACAGGATGAACATGATCATGAAAGAGATCGCCTGCATCCATAATTCAACGTACAAAAGAATAGCTATAGACAAGGTTATCAGTAACCAGGAAGCAAGAGCACATTGCATCTACTCTAGCGACATGAATTTTACAGCGACATGCCACCTTTGGATGTCCTGGAGCGTATTCGTCACTACCTAATGCTATGCTCAACCTGCTAATACGCTTAATAAAAAAAAATTTCTTTAGAACTTCTCTGCTTTCAGTGAATTCACATCAAGAAAAAAAAAATCCTAGAAAATGAAGTTTATTTTGCAGGCTCATATAATACTAAGTCGAACCCCGATATATCGAACCCGGATATATCGAATTTTGGTTATATCAAACTCACAGAATATCCCCTTGAAAATCCCGTGTAAAAGTATAGGAAAGCCGTGTCATATATCGAACTCGATTTCACCAGTCGTTCGATATATTGAACTCCGCACCACGCACTGGAAAGTGGGCCTTCCCCAAAGACGATCGCAATCACCCGTGGCCGTTTTCCGCGTGACGTTTTCAAGCCACGCGCGGAAGGAATGAGAGGAGACAGATCGGCTGGGGCAGCGCCGCGCCCATTCCCCAAAGGCGCGCGCATTTGCGGTTATCGTTTCCCGCGCGCCAGCACGTGACGTTTGCAAGCCATGTGCATGAATGAACCAGAGAGAACCAGTGGGAACGAGAGGGGAAAAAACACGATAGAGCGAAGTGCCCATTCTTCTGCCGAGCTATCTCTCTCCTTCCTCTTTCCCGGCCTTCGTTTGCAGTAGCAAGCGCTATGCATACGCCAAGCCAGCTCAGCCCGTTTTCAGACAGAACGCCGGACGCTTTCTCCATGTGTTGCGAACTATCTTCCCGCGGCGGCTGACGTGGCTATGGCGCCTGCGGAAGTTAGGAAGCAGCAGATATTTTTTTTTTTTATTTTTTTGCGAGAGTCATCTATTCTTATCGTTGTGCTGCGCGCGCGGCGTAGCTTAAGATATGGCGTTATGAAGCTGCATTTTTTTTTTTTTTTTTTTGCGAGAGTAGTTTATTTTTGCATGTATGAATCTACGAAAGCACGCGGGCAGCTGCGATCATGACACCGGCTTTTAGCATTTTTCGCTTCTAACAGCATTCACAGCTACTGTATCACGCTTTCCAATGATTTTGAAGGCAGTGGACTACGCCTGCCCCAAGCGCGGCATGATAAATCGAACCAGGTTTGTGCAATCAAGCCATTATGGGCAGTCTGCCAAGTTCGCTCCCCGCCGCCCCAGAAGCTATCAAAAGATAAACACCCCTCGACATTATCGCTGCGCAGCATCTTGGCACGCTGCCAAGAAATGAGCTGTGGATGAGACAACTGAAACCGAGTGCGAAATGCAAGCGAAAACGCACAGAAACCTTGTTTTGAGTTGCGGTGGTTCGAACGGCAGAGGGCTGCAGTTCCAACAAGTTGGAAATTTTTTTCTCTGTCGCTGCTGCTCATCACTGAGATCACTTAATCGCTTGCATGTGAATGAGCTGGCCTTAACGCTTTTTTTCCCCAAATTCTCGAGTGCGAAAGTGGAGGGTGGGTTCATTATGCGAGTGAGTTGATTACACGACAAATATGGTATCATTTTTTCGCATCGTAAGTGCCGTCCCAAGCCGATTTCTGTATATCGAATTATCGATATATCGAACTATTTCGCGATCCCCTTCGAGTTCGATATATCCAGGTTCGACTGTAGTTCCAGTTCTAGTTCGCAAGTTGAGCCAACGTTTCGACAAGTGGGCTTGTCTTCGCACAAGCCCACTTGTTGAAGCGTTGGCTCTGCTTGCGAACTGAAGCTCCCCCTCTACCCTTGTTCAGTGCCTCTTTCACACTGTGTGGTCATTTTCTTTCTCTCGTTCTACCTTAATTCCAGTTCTTTAACACATTTCTTTTGCAATGCTAACTTCAGTGCTGTGTATATGGCCATTTCTATGGAAAAGAGTCGACATGTGCAAGAAGAAAAATAAGTTTTAAGAGTTATATCTTTCTAGCAAATTTTACCATAACTTTATGACTACAGTTTTTGCACTTTATCTGTGTCAAGTTTGCTTAACATCCTTCAATTATACCGTTGCTATAAAATATTTTATTATTACAGTAAAAGCTCGTTAATTCGAACTTGATGGGACCGGGAAAAAGTTTGAGTTATCCGATGTTCGAATGATCGATTTGCCTTAAAAAAAAATGAAAAAAACCATTTGTATTACAGTAAATTCACTGTATTTACTCATGTAACGGACCCGCTCTCATAATGAACCCACCCACCTCCGATTTCTGCCTAAGAATTTAAAAAAAAAAAAAAAAAGAAGGCGTCAGCCGGTTGCGCGTCGCTCCGTTTCCTGCCATCACTGTGCACAATGCATTTCTTGGCAGTGTGCGAAGATGCTACGCACCGATGTTTACCTTTCGATATTTGCTGTAGCAAGAGGGGAGGTGAACTTAGAGTGCCAGCGCTTGTCCAGTTGTGCAAGCCTAGTTTTCAGTACGTTTGCTTTATCATGCCAAAGGCGATTGGGGAGGGCGGCGGCGTCTACTGTCACTCAATTATTGGAATGCGAGGTAGCAGCGAACGCCTTTTGAAGTGAATGATTCTAAAGTTGGCGTATAATCACAGATGATCGCATACTTTCGTTGACGACTGATGGTTTTTCATAGGCGCTGGCTAGGACCGCGCCAACAGTGCTTATCCGTATTTCCGAATTGACAGGGTTCGAATTAACGAGCACTTAGTTGAGAGTTTTGGACATTGCGCGTGAGCGCAGGCAGCCGCCACCGCCAACCCCTACCCTCCATAGCCGCCAGCCGCCGCGCCGGTCATGGCGCCATGCAGGCTTTACTCACTCTGCCATGGTTTCACATGCTTTCATCTTCTGTCCCCGTTTTGTACATGCATTGCCTCTACCTATGACGTTATTCCGCGGAGATGCTCTTTTTTTTTTTAAGGAGGGAAGGGGCACGTGGTTCGAATTATGCGTGAGGGAACCAACCCACGTTCAAATTAACGGGCTTTTTTGTACACAGATCTCTATGGAGCTTGGCTGGACCAAATAATGTAGTTCTAATTATCGAGGTTCAAATTAAGGGGGGACCCACGTTCAAATTAACCGGCTTTTTTGTACACAGATCTCTATGGAGCTTGGCTGGACCAAATAATGTAGTTCTAATTATCGAGGTTCAAATTAAGGGGGGACGCAGGCTTTGAAAGTCGAAAAATCACGAAAAAGTCGGCTTTTCAAAAAGTACATATCTCGGCTTTATAACATTTTCCTATAATTATAAGCGCCTAATTCATCGTGGAACTGGTTTAAATTAAATATACAACTGGGCGCGGCAGCCCCAGAGTCACGAGCGAACGGCAAAAGTACCCAAACTTCGTGCACGCGCCATTTTTCTGCCGCTGAACCGAACGCCGCCATCTTGGTCTTGTTTTGTTTGTGAATGCTTGACCTTTTCCATATTGCCTTCGCCGGCGGTGTCCGCGGCGTAGCGGAAGCATGGCTCGCTTGTGATTGGGGGCCTCACAGGGATTGTTGAGCTTCCCGCGTCTCGAATTCGGGCTGTGATTGGACAAAGCACGCACTCCGTGAGAACGCGGGGGATCGCGCGACTGCTATTGGCTGCTGCACGCGCTGACGCGGTGGCCCCTCCCCGGCGCGTCGTCTGCTCCGGCTGCCTACTGAGCTAGCGTTCTTTGTGCGCTCGCTGAATCGCTTCACGTTTCACCATTTTGAGATCGCCGTGATCATCGCTCATTACGAATTCTGGTGACGTGTTTTGAACGGTTATGTGCACTTTGTGGATTATTGCACGGTCAGCCACGATGCGCGCTAAGAAGTTCAAAACACTGCATACGTCATCGTTCTGTGAATGCCGTCCGAATCGCGAAGTTAGCGAAAAGCGTTGCCAACGGGCGCAGAGACGCTTCTATTAGTGCTGCTTCTGCTACATCACTACTAGACAGACAGCGCTGCCACTTCCAACTGCGTATCTTTCATGTCAACGTAACGAGCCGGCGTTTGAAGCGTGCCTGCTGTACCGACCATATCAACCTCGGCGATCTCGGCCTCCCGTATCGCGTCTGTCATCGCAAGCGATAACGCGTCGGAGGGAATTGGGGAGGTGGAGGCACAACGTGCTGCAGTGAAAAACAGACTTTAGACTTGAAAATGCTGTTTTAAACTTCAAGGGCCATTTTCTCAGAATTAATTTTTTTTCATGGTACGGTTGCTTATTCCCGCAGTATTTCTGGAACCGCTAATCGGATTCCCACCTGGTTTTTTTTATTGTGTGCCTGAATAAATTTCCGAGGGCAAGACAAGCTCATTTTTTTTCAAATTATTGAGTCTGGAATTTGCAATAAACAATCAAAATTAGGCTAATGCAAGTCCAATTAGTAGCACTAACCTCAATGCACTGCTAAAATGTTTCGGCAGGGAAATAAAAAAAAAAGGGCTCAGTCTTGCCCTGTGGTACCTATTCAGGAACCTTCATAATGAATTTCATAGTGCCAACACATTTTGCAAGTTCACCAGGCATGGAACAAAGAACCCATGTGAACCATTCTGATATACTTCTCTAACTTGAGTACCAATGTGCGCAGCTCCATGAAACTTTGCAGTTATTCAAATGGCTGTGCCATGAGTTTACCCTGAAAATTTCATTCAATTATCTCAAGAAACAACAAAGTTGGTATTCAAAGGTAGCCTCCCCCCTTAACGAGCTTTCACTCTTCCAAGTCTCTCCACATCTTAAAACAACCAAAGCAGTGTGTCATCAAACACGTATAACAGAACCACTCTATAGTAAAGTCCTGGCACTGAAGATGTTGACTAAAAATTAGTGGACTATGAACTTACTGGGCATTACAGTGCTCATTTTTTAAGAGAGACACTCAAAAATACCTTTCATCCTGTCCTTATCATTGCTTTACGTAATTTTTTTTTTGTCAGTACAAACTTTATCATGTTTTTGATTTTGCTTGCAACTTCTGGAAGTGCTGCATTTGCACAAATACAGTTAAACCTAGATATATCGAACTCGAAGGGGATAGCGAAATAGTTCGATATGTCGATAATTCGATATACAGAAATCAGCCTGGGACGGCACTTACGATGCGAAAAAACGATACCGTATTTGTTGCGTAATCAACCCACTCGCATAATGAACCCACCCTGCATTTTTGCACCCGAGAATTTGGAAAAAAAAAAAAAAAGCGTTGAGGCCAGCTCGCTCACAAGCGATTCAGTTATCTCAGCGATGAGCGGCAGCGACAGAGCGAAAAATTTCCAACTTGTTGGAACTGCGTCCCTCTCGCCGCTCGAGCCACCGCGGCAGCTCGAAACAAGGTTTCTGTGTCGCCACGGCGAGGCGTTTTCGCTTGCATGTCGATGGCGCGAGTCACTCCGATTCAGTCGTCTCATCCACAGTTCGTTTCTTGGCAGCGTGCCAAGATGTAACGTCTCGGCGTGTTTATCTTTAGATAGCTCCTGCGGTGGCGGGGAGCGAACCTATGGCTGATTGCACAAGCCTGGTTCGATTTATCACGTCGCGCTTGGGGCGGGCATAGTCCACTGCCACAAAATAATTGGAAAGCGTGATAGCTAAATGCTGTTTGAAGCGAATAATGCTAAAAGCCGGTGTCATGATCGCAGCTGGCCGCATGCTTTCGTTGACTCATACATGCAAGAAACGACTCCCGTAAAAAAAACTGCCGCTTCTTAACTTCCCTCAGCCGCCATATCTTACGCTACGCCGCGCTTACAGCGCAACAATAAGAATGAACGACTCTCGCAAAAAAAAAAAAAGAGAGAGAGAGAGATCTGCCGCTTCTTAACGTCCACCGGACCCATAGCCACGTTAGCCGCGGCGCGCAGAGGGTTCGCAACACGCGCTGGAGAAAGCGTCCGACGTTATGTCTGAAAAGGGGCTGAGCTGGCTTGGCGCATGCGTAGCGCGTGCTACTGCGAACGAAGGCCGGAAGAGAGGAAGGGGAGAGATAGCTCGGCAAAGGAATGGTCACACCCTTGCACTTCGCTCTATCGCGTTTTTCCCCTCTCGTTCCCACTGGCTCTCTCTGGTTCATTCACGCACACGGCTTGCAAACGTCACGTGCTGGCGCGCGGGAAATGATAACGCAGATGAGCGCCCCTTTGAGGAATGGGCGCAGCCCTGCCCTAGACCAGCCGTTGCCGAACCCTCTCATTCCTTCCGCGCGTGGCTTGAGAACATCACGTGGCAAACGGCCGAGGGTGATGCGATCGTCTTTGGGGAAGGCACACTTTCCAGTGCGTGGTGCGGAGTTTGATATATCGAACGACCGGAGAAATTGAGTTCGATATATGACGCGGCTTTCCTATACTTTTACATGGGATTTTCAAGGGGATATTCCGTGAGTTCGATATAACCAAAATTCGATATATCCGGGTTCGATATATCCGGGTTTGTCTGTACATGTGGCTAAGAATATATTGCGAGTTTGATTCCATGTAGAAAACAAGGCTTTGCATGAACACAAGTTCCTATTTTGTAGCCTCACAGTCATCTCAGAGGCAATATTTGAGAAACGCATGTGACTTTGAAAGTGTTTCTTGTCACCTTACCTCTTGGCGAATAGCCATGTGTGCCAGAGTGAAGCCTACATCAAAGGTGGCAGTGCGCGCTAAGAGCCCTGCCTCAGGAAGAGTCAGCTGCCTCGCAGGGTCTCCCCCAGAGCTCAGGTAACGGCTGATGGGCTCAGGCTCCCCTTCCACGACAGCTCGGCATGCATTCAGCCACAGTCTATCCATTTCACGTGCCTGGCGCCGCAAAGTGCACAAGTAGTTGTTGCTTGGTGGGCTTTCCTCCGTAGACACCTGAACCTAGCAAGCAAAGGAATGAAAGTCACTTATGCCATACACTGTGACATGCACGCAGAGGTTGCGTGACATATTGCGACACATAACTCTTAAAGAGAACTAGAACATCAAAATGTCGGCCATATTTAGAATCATGGCAGTTTTTAAATTTCTGTAACATGTATCAAAAATCCCCCAAACTCCACAAAACTTACCTGAAAACTTCTACAGCAATATTTTGTCAATTCGATCTTCAAGGGAGTGGAAAAAAAAAACGCCTAGTTGCACAAACATCGAATTACTGAATGGTTTCCACAAAACTGACAAAACCCATTTGTGAAAGTTAAATTTATTTGGTGAAAACCGCTAGCTTGTTTTAAGCCCAACAGCAGCAATTTATTGTGGTTCTGTCTAATGTTTAAGGAGCAGACACACCAAAATTTTGGACGTCTTTTTTTTTTTTCTTTGGAAGCATGCAAAAGACAGCAGTGTACATGAGTACAGAGGCACATAAAATATCACCTACACCCAATAAATAATTGATAATCAACCTTTTTCTCAGACAGTTCCAGTATCATTTAAACTGCTAAATGATGGCTGTGATGTCACAGACAAGTTCCAGTCATGTTAGTAATGAAAAGAGCTGCTTATAATCACTGCTTGTTCATTTTTTGCAACTCTAGCTCTTGGGCAGGCTTGCATAAAGAAGAGACCGTACTATTGTTTTCCCTCACCTAACATGACCTCAACTCGTCTCTGAGCAGCTGCCACTGGTCAGATGACTGAGTACTGATGACATGCTGCTGCCACATGAATTAGTTGCTGGGTCAAATTCATAAGCATTCAAGCTAGTGCAATTGTATTGTGCTCCTTGTTTCCTTGCTTCGGCCTCTTCAGCAACTGCGTCATTGCTAATGGCAGCAGCACTACACATCTACATACTTGACACATCCATGCAGACTGAAACTGTGCGCTGGTCATGCAGTGAAGCCTCCTCAAAATGGGGGGTTGAGGCCAAATGTAAAGAAACACAACAGCGACCATGTCTGACTGCGAAAAGGGCAGCAGTAGCCTTTGTAATTTTGGAGAAATCCTTCAACATTCCCAACACCAACAGTGCGAAATCGAAAAGAAAAACATTGTTGTCATGTGTGTTTCATCTCAAATGCAGGCAATTATGGTACAGGTGTTCAACAAATAGACACTTCTTTTTTTTATAGGACGATTCGATAATTCGTACTTTTGGAATCAACAATTCTTTACTGTATACAGAGAACAAATATCAGGACAACAGCTCGCTAGGGCACTTGTAATGCCAACACAGCGCCACTGCGGGAGCCCGTCCGAATTAATCAATGCCAGCCCCATCCGAAGAAATGAGCTTCCAACATGATCGATTTACATGCACACTGGGCAATAGTTCAGAGATAGCCTAAGCTTGTGGGAACATAAATGCGCCTGTTCCTGTGCCTCATGCACGCATGCACAGTCAGCACTGCAGCCTAGGCGGAGCTCAAGTAGTTAACATTTGCAAGATGACAACGGCAGAGCCCACTTTGGAACAAATGCGCCGTTACAGCATTCTTCAAAGCGACAACTCGCTCTAAATTGCTGCAACTGTTTCCACATTGCCCATTCTCAACCCTAGGTGTTGGTTTGTTTTTCAGATGAAGTGGCAATTCCCTTCCTGTTAAGCCTAACTCTGCACAGTGTACACTGCTGTCATAGCAACAACGCTACATGAATTTGCTTTCAACTCTATGCCACCATTTACTTATTCACTTGAATAAGGTTACCTACTCTTAAAAACCAATGTACAGTCGAACCCAGATAATTCGAATTTTGGTTATATATCGAACTCACAGAATAGTATACCCTTGAAATTCCCATGTAAAAGTATAGGAAAGCTGTGTTGTATACCGAACTCAATTTCACCAATCGTTCAATATACCGAACTCCGCACCATGCACTGGAAGGTGCGCCTTGCCATGCGCGAAAGGAATGAGAGGGAACAGTGGACTATGCCCGCCCCAAGCGCCGTGTGATAAATCGAACCAGGCTTGTGCAATCAAGCCATCATGGGCACTCTGCCAAGTTCGCTCGCTGTCACCACAGGAGCTATAAAAAGGTAAACACGCTGTGCTGCGCAGCATCTTGGCGCGCTGCCAATAAATGAGCTGTGGATGCGACGACCGACGGAGGGACACGCCACTGACTAAAGGCTGTTTCACATGCAAGCGAAAACGCTCGCGATTTCTGCTGCTGCGAAGCAATAACTTATTTTGAGCTGTGTGGCGACGCAGTTCCAACAAGTTGGAACTTTTTGGCTCTGTCATTGCCACTCGTCTCGCTGAGTTTCAATCACTTGCATGCAAACCGGCCTTAACACTTTTTATTTATTTTTTTTTTCATATTCTCGGGGGCAAAAGTTGCTATCGGGCTTGTGCAATCAAGCCATCAGGAGCATTCTGCCAAGTTCGTCACCAAAGGAGCTGTAAAAAGGTAAACACGCTGTGATGCTATCACTGCGCAGCATCTTGGCGTGCTGCCAATAAATGAGCTGTGGATGCGACGGCGAGAGGGACACTCCACTGACTGAAGGCTGTTTAAGGCTGTTTCACATGCAAGCGAAAATGCTCGTGATTTCTGCTGCGGCGAAGCAATAACTTATTTTGAGCTGTGTGGTGACGCAGTTCCAACAAGTTGGAACTTTTTGGCTCTGTCATTGCCACCCGTCTCGCTGAGTTTCAATCGCTTGCATGCAAACCGGCCTTAGCACCTTTTTTTTTTCATATTCTCGGGGGCAAAAGTTGCTATCAGGCTTGTGCATTGTGCAATCAAGCCATCACGGGCACTCTGCCAAGTTCGTCACCACAGGAGCTATAAAAAGGTAAACACGCTGTGACGTTATCGCTGCGCAGCACCTTGGCGCGCTGCCAATAAATGAGCTGTGGATGCGACAGTGAGACGGAGGGACATGCCACTGACTAAAGGCCCTTTCACAAGCAAGCGAAAATAGCGAAAATGCTCGGATTTCTGCCCCGGCTATTTGAGCTGTCGCAACGGTTCGACCGGAGAGGGTGCTATCATACCAGTGCTATCATACAAATACTGAGGCGTAACTGTGCGCTGATTTGTCCTGGAAAACTCGTATAACTAATATCCTTTCTTCAGCTAACAAATCCCTTGGTTTTCTAAGACGCATCTTCGCGATGCTGCCGTGCACGCCAAGTTACTAGCTTACGAATCACTTGTAAAATCAAAACTAAAATATGCATCACCCATTTGGCACCCACATCAAGCTTACCTCAGCAATGCTATAGCACTTTTGCAGAACCGCGTTGCCAGATTTATTCATTCGCCATACCATTACAGCACCAGCGTATCATATCTGAAATCCCTTTCAGGTTTACAGCCCCTCGAGATACGCCGCCGCATAGCCAGTCTTTCACTATTTCACAAGTTTTTTTTTACAGCCATCTACAAAACTGCACCCTGCTCTATATGGTCCCACCAGCACGCATATCTCACCATACTCTCCACCATCTCCAGATCAGCCGTCTACGTGCACGAACCGTCACCTTCGCAAACTAATTTTTTTCACGCGCTGCTTTGGACTGGAATGGCCTTCCCGAAGAGATTGCAACAACAACCTGTCCAATAATCTTCGCACAAAAAGCCTATAGCTATTTATCATCATAACACGACTTTGTACCATCTCATCCAAAATTTGTATCCACCCCTTATGTAATGCCCCTCAAAAAGGGTCTTTAAGAAAATAAAAATGAAATGAAATGAAAAAGTGGAGGGTGAGTTCATTATGCGAGTGGGTCAATTACGCGACAAGTACAGTATCATTTTTCATGATCGCAAGTGGCGTCTCAAGCCGATTTCTGTATATCGAATTACTGATATATCGAACTATTTCACAATCCCCTTCGGGTTCGATATATCCTGGTTCAACTGTATCTGAATGCAACCGTCGCTGCCATTATTATGACAGAAAAAGTTTCCTCGCAACACAGCATAGTTTTGACTCGCTCACATTTCACCCTTCTCGATGCTCAGCTAAAACTGCCGCCATAAGGGTGAGTGTATGCCAGGCTGTGCGCTCGATGTGCACACAAAGCTTTTGCAGACACAAAGCTAAAACAGTCTATTTATACAGCAGACTTTCTTTGTTCAGTGTTTCTGACACTCATACCGGCACTCATCACACTCCTTATGCAAATAATGATTGCTATTGAGGCATCAACAGTTAAATGAATTATTCAGCCCCCCTACAACATTGTGCTATTCTCGCAGAAAAAATATTTGAACGGACAAAGAATTCACACCAACAAAGATATGTTACATTATCTAGAGGCAGTCCTAAATGTTGCATACCTAGATTAAATGTTTTGGCTGATTCAGCAGACATTACCGATGAAAAAACAGCATTGCTGGAAGTGCACACTGCTGGCAAACAGCATGTGAGTATCTATTCACGCACCTCAATCTCATTTGTTCCAGTCAGGCGATTGCTGCCCCCAGTGCAAACAGCCTGCACTCCACTGGTGGTGTTTCGCAGGTCATCAGGATCAGGAGTCCGGTTTCCTACTGGTGAATCCCCTTTTGAACGGGAAGCATTGCACATGATGCACTGCAATGCAAACATACCGTGACACCCCTCAAATGAGGAACAAGTTGGACAAAACAGTATTATGTTCTCAAGCACCACCTTTGGGAGCATTATACATGAATAAAAGTAGAACATATAAGGATTATATAGCCGACTGTTCAACTACAAGCACAAGCATTTTCAGCAGCAATTTTCAACGACAATGCCCCCACTGAAAGGGGGGATCCACCGCGGGCGAGAAAAGCCAATGAAACTGATAGATATCAAACCACCTATCATTCTCCTGCAATTAGCATCTAGCTTATGTAGCCCCTGAGACACGGGCAATTAAAATAACATATGTTTTTTTTTTTGTTGTTGTTGTTGTTTTTTTAATACAATGGCCTGAGGGAGAGAAAACCATACCGAGAACAGGCTGGTTCTATGCGTCTCCAGCAAAAGCTTTATGTGCCAACCCGGCTTGACGTAATTATTTATTTTTTTGCCACTTGCTCACCCTTCACAGCTAAATAGCAGAGGGAAAAGCAGAAAGGCAGACGCGCAGCAGTCACCTGCTGGGCTTAGTGAGCACCCTGCCTACTTCGTTGTGGCGCTACAGAAACAAAAATAGCACTCCACTGCTCGACTTCACCTGTACAAGACTATGTAACGCGCAAGAACTAAGGCGAATGCCTCGCTCTGCAGGTCGCCGCACGGCATAGAAGTGGGAATTTTTCTAAATGTTTCGTAAATTGTCAGCTCGATTTTGCGAGCCTGTACGGGACATGCATGCTCAGTAGCACTTCCTTTACATGATGCTGGCATTTAATAGCCACTTTTTTTTTCTGAGCCCCCTTCAGGGACCCTTTAGCTATTAACTGAAATAATTTTCTAAAGCAAGAAATAAAGGTAAATGGGGAGACAAATCTACAATCTGCTGATAAAAAAGAAGTGGAGAAAATTTAAATTGACCCACGCTGGACAAAATTTTGACACAGATCTACACTACACGCAGGTCTTTGAATTCCATGCATGTTAGATATTTGATGGCCATGATATCTGTGCAATCAAAGGGCATTTTCTATTCCGGCACAGACAAAAAACAATGGCATTATGCATGTCTTATTTTTATTTATTTATTATTATTTTTTTTTTTTCACAACACCATTTGAGCACAAGCTCCAAATTTGTGCCAAGATGTCTCGCGCAACCATGTAGCAATTGTGCTGCATCTATATAAAAGCTCCATACAGCAAACAGCCATGTAGCCACACACAACTAATGCACCTAACAATGTGAACTTTGTTGATGGCAACGGGTGCATAAAGACTATGCACATGCCCACCATGTGCCCCTTGAATGCGCAAGCAATACAGTAAGACCTTATTCATTCGAAACCGCTGGGACTGCAAAAAAAAAATATTAGATATAACCAAGCACAACAAAAAGAACTGGGACCAAGGCAAAAAATTTTGTTTCTGGAATTCATTACACCTCTTTGGACGAACTTGGCGACTAGAGTCTATTGCTGCATAAAGTCATTTATCGTTTACAGTTTTGGTGAAATGGCATTGCGGCATGAAAATGAAGACAATATACGTGTAATGATGCAATAACAGTAACAGCCGGGAGGCAAATTGAGTAAGAAGAAAATGGAGTACGGGGTCAGGGGTGCTTCACATATCAAGCATCGATATTGAAGCCCTTGATACAGGGGGATTTTATCCCTTCATCCACTTAGCTCTGCGGTAGTGGCTTGCAGCTCCGAGGGCCCATTATTTCACCACTTTGCAGTAGAATTGAGCATTGTCATGTAACATATCAATTAACCGGAATGTTGCAGGCCGCCTCTTCTATTTCCGGTCATATTTGCACAGGAGGTCCGAAATTCTACCGAGTTTGAATTATTTTCTAATTGTCATGTGGTCAAAGATTTAAGTTACAAATACTGGCAATTTTCACAGGCCAATCTGAAATAGCTTATGGCAGAGGTGCACTGACTGAGCATGGAGACAAACATGCTCTACAAAAATTGTTAAGGAGTACTTCCAGAGTTGCCTTCATAATGGCTAAAGATCTCCATATACACAAGGTGTTTCACATACCTTGAACCAAGGATTAAAAAAGAATGGTGCAGCGCAGCTTGGTGAAACCAACGGCATATATGTTTCAGTCATGTAGCGCTCCTCAGAGAATTTTTACATTCTGCCCAATTAGTTAACTAAGAATTTCTGCAACTTTGGGGCCAAGTGGGTTTCATCAAGTTGTTGAGGGGTCTGGAAACAACATATTCAGCGCGTGGAAACGAGAGTTATTTGGTTTGTAAAATTCTAAATAGAAGAAAAAAAAGAACAGCGCGTCTGAGTCGGTGCAAGAAGGAGCCCCTCTACCATTTCGCTTGCCCAGCGCTCAACTTGGGCATCCTAAGAGAAATGCAGCTTTTTGCCGACGTATCAGGAGCTATCCACCATGGTTGCCTGCCCAACTCAACCTGTAGCCGCGCTTTTTGGCACCGTCGTTACCATGGTAACGACACTGCAAAGCTGTGCTATGAGGACCGGCTTCTCCGCCTGCCCAAAGCTAGCCTAGCCCACCAGACGCTGCTCCACACCATCTTTGTGGGAGTATCGGGAGTATTTGCCGACTCGCCGGTCAGCAAATCTGCGTCGCCGTTTTGGTGTTCCGCTAGTGTCCATCACTGCTGCTGCCGCGGATCACTCGAGCGCTACTTGTTCGAAAGTTCGAGAACGAGTGCGAAAGGTGGAGACGGAGGAATGGTGTACAGGAGCTAAGGCGAAGCCTACCTGTACCTGTACAGGGCCAACAAGGAGGTCATTGGCCGGGAACGACTATATGACAACTCCCTGGTTAGTGGCCTGCTGGCGACAAAACTTGTGCCATCTGTGGAGCGTCGGCAGAAACGATCACCCACGTGATTTCAGACTGTCCAGAGATTTTGCTGACCTCCGAGATCCGAACGTTGTCAGCTACCTTGGGATTTGAGGGCTAGTTGACAACACCTATCTACCAGAGTTTACAGTTCCCATCTTTACAAGCACTTCAAGAACACACGCAGAATTAAAACACCTTTTACTTGTTTTCTGCATAGTAATTTGAACATTCAATTGTAAAATCTAAAGTGCATGCTCAATCACTCAGCAAAGCAGCACCCAAGCGAGAAGGAAACGTCATATCCGTCAACAAACTTCGCCGCCATGTGTCACTCACATCGGTACCAAAACATTGACTATTGAAGCAAATTAAAATATAAGGCGCTACGATTTCGTTGTTACGATTTGGCTTCCGGGCATTGGGAAGGTGTAAAGAACCTAGAGGCCGACTGGAATTAGTGGTCTGGCGAACGTCACGGTGCCCCTTTAACTTCAACACGTTAACGATATCCTCTGTATGGCTTCCCAACACTCTTGAGAAAATTTATAGTGATTTGCACCTTCGTGGCATCGATAAAGCTTCACGTATGCTTTTGCCTTATGTAGGTTTGGCATATTTGTTCTTAACAAAGAGGCTCAATGGTGAAGTATGTGCTTGTTTTCACAGCAGAATCATTAGAACAACTCATGTAGTTCATTACATACAAAAGTTTCCTAGGTCCACTGAGCAGAAAAACCAGGTTCTGCTAAATTTGATGGCATTAAGGTTTGGAGCAGTTTTGGAGCAATATTGCATTTTGGAGCAGGATGGAGCAATTGGAGCAGTGCTTCCACCCTTGGCTCTAGCGCACTGCAAAGCACACCCACGCCACGTGATGCCCCCTGCATGAGGCAAAGAAGGCTAGGGCAACGGCCATTTCCCTCAGCAACAACAGCCCAGAGACCAAGGGCACAACAGCAGCCACTGCCTCACTCCCACCTCCAGCCACATACATCCCCATCCCACTTACACACACAATGGGCATCAAGCCTGGGTGACAATTCCAATGTCCTGTTAACGCAAATATGTGCTTATTATCACACTATTCTTTGCAGGCTACCTCAATGGGTACAAGAAAGAACAATGAAAAACAAAAAGTACTAGCCCTAACCATGTCAATCTGTTCAATTTAATCTGCTTGAATCCATGATAGCACCTTCCACGTCGGCTAAGAGCTGGTTGAATGCAGCATCAATACTCACTAAAATCTGAAAAATCGAATATCAGCAGGAAGCCGGCATAAAGACAGCAGCATAAATGCTAACCTTCCGTGACTTGGGCCAGTTCTCATAAGTGCAGGCAGTACATGTCCACTTGGAGCGCAGATCTGCACTGGCATGTTCTTCTTCAGCAGATGTGGTGGCCTGCTGTGGCTGACTGGGAGGAGGAGGGCTGGCTTGAGCGATGCCCGGCAATCCCCGTGCATGCAAGCACTGAGTGCATTTGCTTGACCGTGGCCAGTTCAGGTATGTGCACCGGCTGCACGCCCATTTCTGATATGGGTTGGTTAGATCAGGGGACACCAAGGGCGAGATCTGAAAAAGAGCACCATTTTGTTCTGCCAAAAGCTTAGCTATACCCTGACCCTATCATAATAAGTGGAAAGTAACAATACCAAGGTATAACAAATTTAGTAACCACTGAAAGACAGTGCAGCAAAGGATAAAAAAAAAAAGATTTGCTAGGAGCTACTTAACTGATAGCAAGAGGCATAAGGTGCTGCAGCATACAAAAAAAAAAAAGACAGTGCTCAGGAAAAAAAAAAAAAGCACAGCCATGTTATTAAAAGCAAATTCATAAAAAAAAAGAAGTGTTAGCAGCTAAATCAAGGGTGTAATTAGTCATCAGCATCCACCTGAGTGCAGGCCATCGCCCACTCCTCATACAAGCTACAATTAGAATTTTCACAGCTGAAAAAATTCATTTGCGCATATTCGAAGAAGACAGTGCCACTGTCCTTTGTAGCCATTCAACTGCTCTCCTGTGGATGCTGGTGATTTATCCCACACCTTAGGAAAGTTCCCTAAACAAATTGGCCAGGTAGCTCATCGCCTTCACCTACAATGAACACAGCTTCAGTTAGTGAAACACGAAAGTTCCCACCAAAATTACTTTCTGTGCTATCTGCCTCTGTGTACCCACTGTAATGACAAAAGTGTACCCCCCCCCCCCCCCCCCGCAACCCCCACACTCTTCTTTTTGTAGTAAGCATGTTTCCTACAGTTGGATACAACACAAGAACAAAGCAGCAAATGCCCTTCAAAGGATTCCCTCCAACCAATGATGTCAACCAATGCTTCTGATGCAACCCCCTTGGACCTGCTAGCCCAACATCCCTAAGGGTAGCAGGTAAAAGGAGATTAACAATGGCTCAATCAGGTTACCCGAGCATGACACCACTGGCTAGAGGGCCATCTACCCCTTTGTTCTCAAATTTTATTTGACTTTACAGAGAAAGATGGAATGCATAAAGTTCCAAATTGGCTGCCAGTACCACCTGCCCAAGTCAGAGTGAATAAATTAATATTATCCACTCACATATAACCTGGCTACACCACTTATCCTGGGTCAGTTTTGCACACTTCAAAAATGAAAGTGGGCATGGAAGATAATGAAAAATTTTGAATAATGAATTGAATATCCTCATATTCAATTATTTGGATTGATCAAGTAGTGCACTTGGGAAATTCCAATTTCAGAATGCGCTGGCCGTGGCTAGACTGAACAGTTTTACAAAAATGCTTTACCAGCAGAGTATAATTAGGTTTGACTAACACGCGCATATAACAGCACCTCAAAGAGGTACCACTTCATTCAAAAGTTATGTCTGCTCTTCTAATTTCGCAAGCTGTTCTGCATCAATGTATGCTTGTTTGGGTTTTCCTCTTAGTTTTTGGAACGAAAGAGCGATGGGCAATAGCTCGACAATCAGCAAAACAACATTAACTCCCCCCCCCCCCTTTCGGAGTGCACATGGCAAAAGGAAACATTCGACATGTCGCTTTTGATATGCGGGAGCGCTTATTGCCGAAACAAGGTAACTCTCATAACATACGAATAATATGCTTCTGATTGTAGTGCCTAAATAATGTAGCATGAGCCCATTGATTTCGGCCCCCTTGACAATCTCTAGGCGGAAGCCTTAAACAAGTCCACTTCCCAGAGGATCACTAACGTCACATATTATAGTGAAGGCTTCTCAATGAAAAAAGAGAATATGCAAATAAAATCTTTTTGCTGAAGAAAAAAAACTCCAAGAACACCATGCACGGCATACATACAAGATTGGTTGGTTTGTGGGGTTTAACGTCCCAAAGCGACTCAGGCTATGAGAGATGCCGTAGTGGAGGGCTCCAGAAATTTCGACCACCTGGGGTTCTTTAATGTGCACTGACATCGCACAGAACACGAGCGCCTTGCTTCTCGCCTCCATCGAATAGCGGCTGCCGTGACTGGGATTTGATCCCGCATCTCTGGGTGCAGTAGTCGAGCGCCCGAACCACTGCACCACCACGCCGGGCCGTGCATACAAGAATGCAGTCGAAGTGAATAGCAGACGACATGGGGATGATATGCCGTTGTGACATCAGTGGCCAACGGTTGCCAGACCAGCAAGCTGCTTTCAAAATAATTTTTTAAATATCTACTGCACCGAATGAGCTCAAATTTCAATGAATTATAATTTCACTGCCATGACTCCTTTAAAGAAACCGCAATGGGCCTTATCCTGCACAACGAACTATCTAGAAGTTATCTAAGCCCAGTTAGTATATGTCTTCATGACTTTTGAAATAAGTTTTTCTGAGCTGACATACTTACTCATTAGGGCAGCTACAACTTTTTTCTATTTGAGGTAAGATGATGAAACTTATATATAATATATTCTAATAAAATGAAGATAAGCCATTCCTAAAAATTTTATCGAAATTGGTGCAACAGTTCAAAAGTTGACCCTTTAGCCCCGCATTTCCCTTTAAGGGTATGATGCGACAGCGTTCAGTCTGCACCTCTGTGGTTCCTCATTTGTGTGCATGAAGTTTGCAATTTGCTTAATCATTACTCCCTTAATTAGTACCTCCATTTAATCCCTCATACTCCTTAAAATACAGTCGTAAGCTACCACATTAGGTGAAAGGGCCCCGCCAGGGTGGTGCAGTGGTTAGGGCGCTAGACTGCTGGGCCCAAGGATGTGGGATCGAATCCCGGCCTCGGTGGCTGCTTTTCGATAGAGGCGAAAAGCTCGGTGCATGTTAAAAACCCCAGGAGGTCGAAATTTCTGGAGCACTCCACTACAGCGTCTGTCACAGCTCAAGGTGCTTTAAGACGTTAACCCCATAAACCATATTATATATAAGACCGTACGATATAGATATGAAGCCCTGCTTTAACCATGCCATAAAAATGTGCCTGCATGGCCTAGAGGTAGCATGACTGACTCCCAAATGTCCCATGTTCGATTCCAATCTCTGGCAACTTCTGCTACCTTGGCCAGGTCATGTGGTCCCGTGAAGTCACATAACCCGCCCACCAATCAGCGCCTAGCCATGTTGCCTACCAACTGCCACCTGTCAGGGGCATGATCGTTTTTCACTCACATCGCTGACGTCAAAACCTGACTTTCTGCAGAACAGGTCTTTAACGCTGTTGTGCTAAAATTATACAACAAATCCTGCCTGCATAAGCGTGGCAGAGGATGTGCAACCAGGCTCACTGTGCTAAGAAATATCATTTGCTATATTCAACACTTGACATAAAAAGCACCCTATTTATGATATAAAGGATGCTTAATTCGCGCCAAGCAAAAATCACTGGTAATATAGCTGCAAACTGACAGAACAAAAAACTCCAAATTCACAATGTACACAATTATGTACAAAGCGCCTTATTGTGCTGATAGTAGGGATGCGCACTGCCATCAGCATATACAGCAAAGTCTAAAACAACCCCAAGAACACTTTGGCAACAACTTGGTGCCAGCTACTAGCCATAAAATCACTTTTAAGCCATATCAATGGCTGAGGCCTTCTCGTGAGACAGCTTGTATGAATTCTTGCAACAGCAGCCACAACTTGGCAGGTTGCTTTTGTTCATGTTTAAAAATGCATACTCCCGTCACACTCGTATCACAGAAAGAAAGCCTGACTGGTATGTGAACGAATAATTACATGAAACAAAATGCAGAACAAAGTAGCATGCAAGGATTTCGGTGCTTACTAAAGAACACCAAAAAGTTAAACCTATAGTCAATGGACCCCTTGCAAAAATCGTTAAGTAGGCTTTGCCACACTGCTTCTTTCCCCAAACATGGCGTCACTGGCCGCCAGGAAAACGGCGATATAGACCTGAAATCGCATCTTGCTTCTACACAGATGCATGTAGTGGTAATAGGGTAATTATACGAATATGTTCTGATCCATAAATCATATGAATTGTGGCCATAATACAATGTTTCAATACATTGCTGTTCTGCCATTAGTGGGGAATGCAGCATAGAGGTGAAGCCGACTTAACATTTATGAAAGGGGTCTATTACAACTCAAGAAGACAGCGGCAAATGTCCCTCAAAGGAGCTTTTTCATCTAATGGTTACTCGGTTCTCATGACATCGCAGTTAATTGCTTTTCATCTGTAATTTTCATGGGTGGAAGCAGGCTCGAGCATTTTGAGGCAGCTCAGTGAGTAGTAATAATGCCATTCTGGAGCAGCTTTGAAGCACATTTCTAGAGTCAAATGCCTTTAATTGCAGTTTTCTAAACCTGCAATCTGATTCCTTTATATGCAATGCTCTATGCTTTTCCAACTATGCATGCACCTCCGACAAGACAAGGCAAACAACCAAAACATGTAAAGATGCTTAAAACAACGTAGACTGACCTAAGCAACAATTCGAAACTGTCCTGCAGCAAATGGAAGCCTGCTTATGCACTTCATAACCAAACACCAAGTTTGACATAAGGCTTCTGCCTATTTTGACTTGACAGACTCAAAAGTGGAGTCTACATTTCAATGCGCCCAAACAGCAGCACTAGTATGGAGTTCACATCAATAGGTACGACATTTCCACTCTCTATCTTGTGCATATCCTTCCTGATCATAGGCCTGTGCTGACAATATTTTCGAGCACTGGTCAGTAGTGCCTTCAGGGAGGAATGATGAACTGAAGGGTAGCCTTTCATAGAGTTACTATACAGGCTTTGCCAGTTTTCCACGTTTCATTTCTTCGCCGCCAAGCAACCATGTAGAACTGTCAAGCCAACCCAACAGGCACTCCGGCTGCATTGCATCACCCGTCATGGGAACGGCATGCCGCGCTGTAAGCAAGCTGTAGCAACGCCAACTTATTTCTATTAGGACAGCCAAAGTAATCACTTCTCGACTGCTTTCCATTTTCGCTGCTCAACTCCTGCAAAGATGACGTATGGCTTCACTGCACAACTTGGTTGTTTAAGCAGCACCTTCGCCAACTCTGGCAAAGCCTATATAGTAACTCTAGCCTTTTCATCCTTCAGCTTCTTTACTTCCCAGCCAATAGCTCATCACGTTTTCGCTTGAGCAATGCTGTGGCTTCCGTGTTAGCATCTTGGCAATAGACAATGTTTGGCTTTCCAGCACCCTTGAAAGGTTTCTAGTGATTGGTACCTTCAGCACACTACCCCATAACGCTTCAAGTATGTGTTTGTCTGATGTAAGCCTGACACGCTTGCCATTGACAAAGAGGCTTGATGGTGAAGCACCTGCCTGTTTTCAAAGCATGAGCATTAGAAAACCTTGCATAGTTTTCGGAGCATAAAGAAGCTTACTAATGGTTTGCGCTTTCTGCTTCACTTACTGCTCTTGTTTCTCTCTCAACCGGCTATTCAAAAGGTTGGGAATATCTGCTTTGCCACATACACAGTGCGTTTTTTCATGTTGAATTACCTCAAATCACTTGTGGGTCACGTTAAATTTACCTTGCAAACAACTATTTATTATGCTACATGCTTCCGCACTCTAGAAAAATTTTTAAGACCATTGCAAGATGTGTTATACCTCTGCCACTGGTGTGTTGCAATCATTTCTACATTCAGTTAAATTTGATGGCAAAACATCGAGGCAGCCGGTCTGAAGCAAGTTTGGAGCAATATTCCGTTCTGGAGCAGGATGGAGCAGGGAAAGCAGTTTGGAGCAGAACAGAGCAAATGGAGCAGCATTTCTACCCCTGCATTCTTTTCATGCTATGAGATCAACTGTTGCGATATGAGAACCAGTGGACGCCACTGACCGGAGGGCGTCCTTGGGCATTCGTCGTCGCTGCATTCTCGAGCTGTATCCTACTACAGACTGTATGGCTATGAGTATAGTTGTCTAGAGCCCTCAAGGTAGTGGTGGAAAGGAAGTGAAGTTGTTATGTGACATTCTTAAACATGCCCTGAGGTCTGCATACAATTTTCGCACTAAAACGAAGGCACAGAGGATTACAAATTGCACTGGCACAAATAAAGTACTGATAACGAAGCCAGTGAGTGGATCTAAGGTTTCCCTTTCCTTTATCTGAAGCCCATCAATCCAACACTTAGACAAGAGGCTTGTTCATGATTTCATAAGGGTGAGCAGAATTGGAGAGTCTACAGGAACTGTGGTAGAACAGCGTCTCAGTGTGACACAAATGTCTGTGCCTGAAGCGCATTGCCCGCTACTTAATATGCTAACCTGTTTGCACAATTACCTCAGTTCCACATAGCCTTTTTGACAGAAATAAAGGACTGCACTCTCTGCTCACACCAGGACAGGCTGTATGGGCCGCCATGATGGCATGTGTGAGCAGTTCTATCAGCCAATAAAGCTCTACCGCATGAAACTAAAGCGGCGCTACTTTGTGCACACCTAAAGCAATGCACTGCCGTCCACTCCACGGTGGTCATTCTTACATGATCATGCTGTAGAGTGAAAGCTAGTTACAGTAGCCAGTTTCTCACGCTGTGCTGTCTCCTGCAGAAATATCATTGCCTGTACCAAAGAACGAAAGACAACAGAAAACTGAGCTGAGCTTGCAAAATGCTACACAGTGCACAATATGCCATGACATTGGCATTTCATGCAATTCGGTTAACTATTATTTGCAAAGGAGCTGCAGTTAAGAGCCCCTATGAACGTAGACCCAGTGGAGAGGAATCACGTTACAGATCTCTGCTGCACATACCTCATACATTAGTTTTTTTTTTCTTGGGTAACAAAACAACGATGATGAGACACACCAACTTTAGAATCAACATCTTCCAGAATAGATCCAAGAATGATATAAAAGCAAGCAACCTGCGAGAAGGAATCGTTTGACAAACCTTGTAAATGTCAAGTTCCTCACTAGATGCTTCTTCTTCAATCAGGGTGGGTCGAGCGTTTTGGCAGATCACACAACGCAATGCCTTTGGCCAGTTCTCATACGTGCAGTGTTGGCAAACCCACTTGCAACTTTGCCGACTCATGACTCTGCCAGGCACAGCACGTCTCCCGGCCCACTCTTCAACAGCATCTGCCGGCTACCTCTGCTAGCAGTGGGGCACCAGCCTGGGAATCGTACGAGCGGATGTGGGACGTCGGGCACCCGAGCACACTGGTTTCGACTTTCCGCTCGCATCCGCAGTTGTCACGTAGTGGTCCAGTTGCTGGGGAAACGGCAGGCAGCTTACTAACCGATTTTTTTGCATTTCCAAAGCACAATTTAATCAATTAAGAGGGCATTCGCCAACTACGACGCGTCCTCTGGAACGCAGCTAATGCAACAATTGAACAAACTATAAGACAGCATGAAATGTTGTTATACAGCAGATAGTTCTAATTTATAACAATGTTATATATTAGATTAATTATTGTTTGTTTAAGAAAAAGGTGATTGTCAAATCATACCAATCTACCTTCAGAACTCCGCGATCTACAGTCGTGTTCTCGAGCTACTGCAAAAACAATTACTTCTAAAAACAGTCTTTCATTCATGAAGTTGAGAAGGCACTTCAATAGAATTCCACTCACCCCAATTAGGTAATAGTTGTTCCCCTAGGGGACTTTTTTCATTCGTCATAGCAAAATGATTAGGCTTACCGAGCTACTTCTCTCAGCATTCGCGAGCATCGTGTAAATTTAAGACGAAGGTTATAATTAGATGAAAAACACTTCCTCTTAAAAGCTAGCAAAGCTAGAAGAAGCGTGAATACCTTTTAAAGGCAGGGCAGAGAGACATTAGATGTCAACGCAATGATCTGTTCAATTAAGACGACATTATTTTTTATCTTCCAACGGCCAAATAGCTGCCATGTTTGTTTTCAGCAAGCTCCGCCGCTCCGCCTGTACGCCACAGATGGCGTTAAAACCATTAAAACCCATTAAAACAAAACGCTGACCTTCTCGACGTTCTATCTGTGTGACAAATACTCGATCTCATTGCTACATTTGCGTAAAAAACGCGTACCTGCGATTCTTGCACTAAAAAATTAAGGATGCTTCGAGCTGTTTGTTCGCGAGCAATCTTTGAGTTTGCACCTCTCAGCACTTCTTGCAGCTCTTCCCAGAGAGCAGTATCTGCATCCGGGTTGTCCGTGTTTTCGTCGTTTCGCCGTTTGCTTCAACAGAGCAGGTATTGTGCATTGTTCAGCAAATGCATTTATAGAAATAGTATTGTTGACTGGGCGCTGTAAAAAATGCCATACAGACATATTACGCCTGATAATTGGGTCTATTTTGATGCTGTAATCGTAAACGCAGTAGCAATTTGGAATCCTAGAAGCTGCCCATGCCTACCTCACGCCGGCCGCCGATGAAAAGAATTTAATAGCGGGCTGCATTAACCGATGCATCCCGTGGGCACTGTTACTTCCACGAGATAAAATTCCCAGTAGTTATTTCGAAGATGGGTCTGAATCCTAGTTGACGTTTAGTTAATTGCTCCTGAAGGCCACCAAACCAATGTGGTACCGGCTTCATGTTTACGTCCGAATAAGCCTAAGATGTGATAAAGGTGATAAAGGCTCTTGGCTTTTTATTTTTTTTTTTTTTTACTTTTGTTGTGCATGAGTCCGGCGCCTGCCGTAAAATCGTCACATAGTCGTTCGATCTTTGGCGTCTGACTTCTGATTTTATGAGGTAACCCGTCGACATTGCTGCAGGGAGCCTCGAATTCCTATCCCTTTGGTGACTGTATGTAAACAATATTGGACGCGAATTGCAGAATGGTACTAATGTGCAAACGTTGAGCTATAATGAGCGAATGTTTGAAGATAAGTGCGTTTGGGTTTTTATCGTGCCGTCTATAAATGGTGCTTGTCCCGTGGATCAAGGTGGCTGTTCTGTCTGGTGGCATTAACTACCGCCGGGCAGTGTGCGGTCAAAGTTCGGTCTGATAATAGTGCCTTAGTGTGTCGACGTTCGTTTTTTTTTTTTCGTAGTGTGTACCTTCAAAAGGGTACCGGGATGTCAAAAATGGAGGAAAACCAAGTTGTGCCGGACGTGATCGACACGGTCCCGAAAGATACCGTTGAGGTAACTATCCTTCTGGTACGAGTCGTCTGGTATGTGCACTGCTTCACGAGTTCGTAGTGATGTAGCGGCTGGTGGTTCCGTGCAATATTGTCAGCAGTTACTGTACGTAATGCCTTTTTAATAGACGTTGGTAATCACCTCACCCGCTTCTCAGTAAAAAGCTCGTGGTAGGCTTTGCTTCCACTCCCCAGTGCATTGAAGTGTCACCAGTAGCCTCTGGTAAAGAGCGCACCCACACACTGACCCGTTATGGTTCAGTTTGCGAGTGGGCGCAATTGGAGGATAGCGAAAAGTCTGGCAGTTTTGGTTATTGGACATGGCTGTACTTTGTTTTTATCAGGTGACCTACAATGATGTCTCGGTTAACATGGGAAATACGCTTACACCAACGCAAGTCCAGAATCCACCAAAGGTTTCTTATCCAGCAGAGGCTGGTGCCCTCTACACCCTCTGCATGACTGGTAGGTTCGTGTGCCAAATCCAGTGCCAAATTCAAATATTTCCTGTGCTAATGCAGACCCTGATGCCCCGAGCCGGCAGACACCAAAATATCGCGAATGGCATCACTGGCTTGTGGTAAACATTCCTGGCTGCAGAGTCACAGATGGGGAGACTTTGTCGCAGTATGTAGGTTCAGGACCTCCGAAAGGAACAGGTGAGCCGATGCATATACGCCGGTTTGCTTTTAAGAAGCCCCAGGTGTCCAAAATACCTGTGGATACAACCATTAGAAGAGAGCATTTTAGCTCATTCTGCGCCAAAAAATGCTTACTTACTCATTTGCGGTTTTATTGCAGGCTTACATCGGTATGTCTTTGTGGTTTACAAGCAGCCTGGAAAGCTCAGCTGTGATGAAAAGCGCCTCACAAACCGCTCTGGAGATCACCGAGGTGGCTTCAAGATCCGCGACTTTGCCAAGAAGTATCAACTGGGAGAGCCAATTGCTGCAAACTTCTACCAGGCAGAATGGGATGACTATGTGCCCAAGCTGTATGAACAGCTTAGCGGCAACTGAGATCAAAGTGTACTAATAAGCATGCCTTTTCCTTCCTGTCATGCCCTTTCCTCTCTGTCCTAATGTCACTGTTCTTTCCTCGTCCTTTGCTTTCTGTTGCTTAGCCTTCCTGTTGAACTCGGGCATATCACTGTGCCTAGGATGCTCTGAATAAAACAGAGTATAAATGATTTTACTTTTCTTCCTTGGTTATCCCCAAGCTTTCTTTTCTACATATACTACTCTTATTAATGCCCAAAGTATGGCACATGTATTGCAGTGGTGGAAGCACGTCTCATCACCAAAATGCAGGTTTTCACATACGTTTGTTTGCAACAGTGCATTATGCAGAATCCTGCCGTGCTAAAGCAGTAGATGAATGCATGCCCAACGTTTTCTTGTTTTTCAGTATTCTGCAAAATTCTGCTGTGATAGAGCAGGACAAATGAATGCATGCCCAACATTTTATGCCTTACAGTGCATTGTGCAAAATTCTGCTGTGATAGTGATACACATGGAATACATACCCAAATTGCAAGATGCATCTGGAGGTGTTTAGTACTTTTGTATTGCAGTGCCCGCTCTGTGGGTCTCCTCCCACAGCAGAAAATGCAGATACCAGCTTAATAGTACAGTAAAGTGCATGGCCTGTTTGTATAGTGCTGCAGAGGTAAAGGCTTGTGTTGATGGTCACATTGTTTTCAGCTGACATGACTGGTTAAAGCATTGATGAATGCATGGCTAAAACAAATGCACAAAATCCGTGCAGCTATCTCAAAAAAGTGTGCGCTGTGCAAGTTTGCTCAGGGGCATGCATTTGAGGGTCCGAGATGAGAGTGACAATGCTGCAATCAAATGGAGACTTCCTTTTGTGTGTCGTACATTATTTGACTTTTATTTTGGTCTTCCCCTCGGGCTGAGGAATGTTCTTTGGCATTATGTAATAAACACAGTTTATGCTGTACTTTGCATATTTTTCCTTGAAACACTTGGAACGCTTCATCCAGGAAAGAAAACATTCTGTTGGCACCAGTGTGCCACAACTAACAAGGCAAGAGGGGGAGGGGCTGGTTGGTGCTTCATAAGCCCCGTATGTGATCAGCCTCTGTCTGGTATGTGATCACCCTTACTTGTCCCAGTTGGTGTCTACATGAACTCTTCTAGCGAGTAAGCACGGCAGCAATGTGTAGTGTCACTATTTGCACTTGATGTGAAAGCTTCTCATTCATGTTTGATTCCGTTGCCTTTTACTGTAGAGCTTCACTGTTAAATTTTTTTTCATTAATGAGGGCTAGAAAGCATGCAATTTTTTGTCACTTCTAGCTGCACTGGAAGCTTTTAATCCCAGAGTTTGTTACTACTAGACTCTTGACTCGACAGCATCTCCATGCTTTTAGACAGGTCAAGCGAATTAACTTGCCCCATGCAAGCGAGTTCCGCTTCACCGCTTGCTTTACTCGACCTGACTCTGTCGTGTTCATGTATACACGGCTGTAGTGCAGATAGCGCCAACACAGAAGGACTAACATAAACAGTGCTTCATCTGTTTTGTTCACGCTGTCTTTCCATACCAATTAGTGAGATATATCCACTGTGTGTACAGTGCAAGCACATTCAACACCAATATGATTGGGATCTTGTTTAAATGGCCGATTTGCAAGGGCACTGTTACCAAAATGGAACTGAGCTACCCAAGTAAATAGGGTAGTACTTTGGTCAACATCCAGTAGACCAAATGCCAATGGCCAGTCACTTCCTAACACACCATTACTGCGCTCGTGTGCAGCCTGAATGGTCACTTTTTAACTGGCTCTTAAATATTCTACAGCGAGGCAAGATGTCAAGGAATTGCAGAAATGAAGCGCACGTGCCTTTGCCTATTGAGACGTGACCTAGGACCCTGGTCCAAGTGCTATGACCATTGTGGAATGTGCCACTTACTGAAAGCACCACAGACAGTGGCCGAAGGACCTTCAACTTGCCTGCTGCCATCTGTCTCCGCCTTGCATACCTGGTGACAAAGTCGCACTCTCTTTTGTACAAAAGATAACATGCCAGATCCTACATTACCAGGTCTGTATATACAAGAGACCTCTTCCTGCATTCAAGTTGTTCCACATTCTTGCACACTATCTTTCCATGTACCCATTATATACCCATACTCTAGCTTAAGGACAGCCCTGCCATTTAATCTTGGCAATCTCAATGTTAGCCACAAACATTTCATTGACCATGTCGTGCATGGATTGGATCCTTGTCGATGCCTATGTGTTGCAAGAGGAAGCCACTATATACAAGTCTGATTACATGACATGTAGTGGGACTTGAGTATAATTGTTAAGTAATCTAACACACATTTACGAGAATAATTGACCAGCAGTATGAAAGCAAGAACAGTGCAAGTAGTACCGAGAAATGCAATGCCAGGTAGCACCAAATATTAAATTTTTCTAATCATTCAGGCTTCAGAAATGTTTCGTTAAAGCTGTGCTCTAAAATTTACATAGTTATTCAAATGACTATTTTAAGAACTGTGTCATAGGGCCTTTTTGTTTTGTTTTTTGCGAAGTTGTGATGTTCAAGTAACAGAATTAGTTAAACGCTGCTTGCTATGCAATGCACGTGCTGCACCAAAATCTCAATACTAAGTTACTAGCTATGAAGTTTACTTCACTGCTACAAGTACAATGAGGCTGACCTCCATTTGAGGCCTTTTACCAGTAAAGCTTAATGCATATCCAGTGTGCCAAACATTGGACAGCCAGGGAAGTATGCTGTACATTATTTGAACTGTACACCAACATATATGATGGAAGGAACTATTGACACATAGTATCATATAGACCACACATTTAAAGCACCTTCCACCCAATGATGCAGAAGTTTATTTCTGTGCTTAACAGCAAAACAAACCACTCATTCTGTCGCATCGTGAATACCAGGCTTTTATTTACATATGTACAGACCTGTACAAAATTATAAATATACAATTAGCAAAGCATAGCCAGCTCTGCTACACAGAAACAAACGGCATCGACATAGTAATATTTACATAAAGATGCGTATTTACGCAACGCTTTTGCAAGTACTCCAAAAGCTCTGTGGTCCCTGCTTTTACCTCAGACCACAGGCTGAACAGTGCAGATATTCCCAAGTACCAGCAAACTTGCCAAAGCTAAATATGCTTCACAAGCGCATGAAATTTCAATAAAATCTTAAGAAACAGAGGTAAGGATGCTTTTTTGTATTGGTCCCCCCCCCCACCTCAAGAATGAACTGATCTTCTACAGCTGTATCTGAGGGGGAAGTTATGAAAGACATGGCATCACCCCCTTCCTTGTCTTCCAATACTGGCCCCTAACAAAAAGAAAATGCTTCAGTGGCAAGACAATGCGGCCATCACTGTGCAATACAGTCGAACTCGGTTATATCGAACCCGGATATATCGAATTTTGGTTATATCGAACTCACGAAATATCCCCTTGAAAATCCCATGTAAAAGTATAGGAAAGCCGCGTCATATCGAACTCAATTTCACAGGTCGTTCGATATATCGAACTCCGCACCACGCACTGGAGAGTGTGCCTTCCCCAAAGACGATCGCATCACCCTCGGCCGTTTGCCGCGTGACGTTTTCAAGCCGCACGCGGAAGTAATGAGAGGGGACAGTTCGGCTAGGGCAGCGCCGCGGCCATTCCCTAAAGTGCGCGTGCATTTGCGGTTATCGTTTCCGGCGCGGCAGCACGTGACGTTTGCAAGCCATGTGCGTGAATGAACCAGAGAGAACCGGTGGGAACGAGAGGGGAAAAACGCTACAGAGCGAAGCGCAAGGGTGTGCCCATTCTTTTGCCGAGCTATCTCTCTCCTTCAGCACGCGCTACGCATGCGCCAAGCCAGCTCAGCCCGTTTTCAGACGTCGAACGCTTTCTCCAGCGTTTGTAGCGAACACTCTGCGCGCGGCGGCTGACGTGGCTATGGCGCCTGCGGACGTCAAGAAGCGGCAGATCTCTCTCTCTCTTTTTTTTTACGAGTCATTCATTCTTATTGTTGTGCTGTACGCGCGGCGTAGCGTAAGATATGGCGGCTGCGGACGTTAAGCAGCAACAGGGGTTTCTTTTTCTTTCTTTCTTTTTGGCGGGAGTCGTTTATCCTTGCATGTATAAATCAACGAAATCACGCGGTCAGCTGCTGCGATCATGACGCCCGCCCCAAGCGCGGCGCGATAAATCGAAACAGGCATGTGCAATCAAGCCATCGCGGGCACTGCCAAGTTCGCTCCCTGCCACCGGCAGGAGCTATCAAAAGATAAACACGCCGCGACGTTATCGCTGCGCAGCATCTTGGCACGCTGCCAAGAAATGAGCTGTGGATGAGACGACCGAAAACGGAGTGGCGCGCGCCATCGACATGCAAGCGAAAAACACTCGCTATTTCTGCCGCGCAATTTCTGGCTACACAGAAACCTTGTTTTGAGCTGCCGCGGTGGCTTGAGTGGCGAGAGGGACGCAGTTCCAACAAGTTTGAAGTTTTTCGCTCTGTCGCTGTTGCTCGCCGCTGAGATCGCTCAATCGCTTGCATGTAAGCGAGCTGGCTTTAACGCGTTTTTTTTTTTAAATTCTCGGATGCAAAAGTGGAGAGTGGGTTCACTATGCGAGTGGGTTGATTACGCGACAAATGCGGTATCGTTTTTTTCGTATAGTAAGTGCCGTCACAAGCCGATTTCTGTATATAGAATTATCGATATATCGAACTATTTCGCGATCCCTTTCGAGTTCGATATATACGGGTTCGACTGTATAAAAAACTCGAGCAGTTTGGAAATAAAATCAAAGGAAACAGTCCAGTCAAATGGTTGGCTGTACAGATGGCGAGTATCAGCTTGGTGCACAAAGGAACGTTTGAATGACATGAATAGAAGCTGTCACTACTCAGACAGAGACGACGACTGCCGATGAGAAAGGTTGCGGCGACGTAGCCTGGCCAAATGGGCGATTTCATCACTTGGCTGGAATGGTCGGAAAAGTGCATGCTGCCTAATATCTCGAGCAGACGGCCGCTTTTCACTATCATGGCTGAGAAGCTGCTCTATCAGCTTGCACTGCAAAACAAAAAATTATAGAAATGTCTATGTAAAAAAGAACACACAAGATGCAAGGGATGTTCCACGCAAAGAAATCACACTTTCAAGGCACAACAATCTTTACTTTGCAAGCTAACAGAACTCTTATGAAGTGACATGATGTCTGCTGTGTACTGGTTCCTTATCGTTAGATAAGGTTGCCTAGATACCTCAAGGTGACTTTCCACAGTACTGGTTGTCCAAAGTTCAATAGGTGAATATTTTTCTTCGGCAAAAGCCATACACTGCCTTATACAGTCAGCCCTGGGGAAATGCATGACTAGTGTTTACTACACAGTGACTAGGCACTAGCATTATGCATGCTGGTTGCTCAAAGTTGACAGAGAAAACATTGTTTGCACTAAATGTACCGAAGGTCGATAAACAATGTTTTCTGCACTCGTTATTGTTAAAGGGACAGAACACTGGAATTTAGGTCTCTCGTTTTTTTTTTTGCCGTAGTGGAAAGATTGATGTTTAAAATGTTCGATTGCATAACGCTTTTGCTAGAATCGCTGTAGACAATCTTTACTGGTAATTTTTCGATCAATGCGTGCGCCCATTTTTATGTAGTACGATGCTGGAAACCATGAGCAGCGACTGCGATGACGACTGGTGGTCGACAAAAAAGACGTACCAAAAACAAATATAACTTTCACTCGCCAGGCAGTAGTCAGACATTGTTTGCGTAGAGTAATGTCCGTTTCAGTTTCACACTCAATACTGTTACGGCACAATCACGCACGCCCTTGTCCACGAAAGTTTTAGTGGGCACTGTCATTGCTTCACTCACGAAATTGCAAACACTGTGGCACCATCTAGTGGCAAAACCTGAAAGCATGCCTCTCGCGGTTCGAAAGAAGGGGTTTTTTTTTTTTTAAGGGCGCACTGGAGAGAGCGCAAAATATAATAAATTATGGCAAGCACTCCTAGAAGAAAAAAGAACAATGTGCAGTTACGAAAATCAGCGATATTTTGCTTGCATGTAGTCACGTGGGAGTCTACACTGAAAGTACTAGGGTTTTTCGCGCTAGATAGCGCCTCTGTTGTTTTTATGCGATTTTCAATGGCAAATTAAAATTGTAAAGCTTCTTTTCTTTGATATTGTACTGCTCGATCAATACTATATGAGGCAAAATCTTTTCATATCCACCATAATCTCATGACACATTTTGGCCAGTGTTCTGTCCCTTTAAAGCAGTCGAGAATTAAAGCATCTTCAAACGTTCAAATCAGCCACCCGAACCCCCTTTCTGTCTGCCATGTTCCACGAGTATTCACCAGATGGCGCCATCAGTATCATCTACGCGAAAGCATCGCAAAAATGGTTTCTTTTAGGTCGCCGATGCTGTAGCCGACGCGGACTTCGAACTAATTCTGATCGAATCCAAACTGTTACTGAAAGGTATCGACAGTTGTACATTACCTGTGCGCCCAATTTCAACGAGAATAAGCAAGCGGTTTAATTGATAAATGCATTTTACGGTTTGCATAAAGCGCTGCAAAACTCGCTACTGGGTGGAATGAGATGAAGAAGATGGCTACACACTGAACAAGGGTTGAGGGGGAACCTCAGTTCACAAGCCAGTCAATGTTTTGACAAGGAGACGTCTTCAAGCCTACGTTTCGACCAGGGGACTTGTCTTCGTCTGGGCCCAGACAAAAACAAGTCTTGTTGAAACATTGGCTCGGCTTGCAAACCGAGGTGGCTCCCCTTCAACCCTTGTTCAGCTCTCTATCATAATATTGCATGCTGCATGAGCAAGGGCAGGACATGTAGTGCGAAGAGAGGCTAACTGATGGTCGCTAAGGGTAGCAAACTGGATTCCAAGGGACGTGTAGCAGAGGGCGGAAGAAAGTTAGGTGGGCGGATGAGGTTAAGAAGTTCGCATGGGTCAAGTGGATGCAGCTAGCACAGGACCGGGTTAATTGGAGGAATATGGGAACGGCCTTCGCCCTGCAGTGGGTATAATCCAGCCGACCGCATGTACATGAGCTGCCACCAATACATCTGTTGAGTTGGTTTTAAACCAGCTCAAACTTTCGAACTGAAAGAAAAGAAAAAGTATTTACACACTAGGATTTCTACTTCGTAGCTGTTGCCAGTATCGTCAATCCCATCTCACCAGCCATTTTCATTCTGAATGCACTACTGGCAAAATCCGACATGCCAATTAATGACAATAAAATAAAAGAGACAGTAATTTCACAAAGTCACCTGGCACATACTTGGCGCAAGAATAGAGGAAAGTGAAATGGGTGGGTTATCGCTGTTATCAGTCTTACCAAAAAATTAACCCTTGTATGTCCCATAATTAAGGAATGTTTAGCAAGGTACTGTGTCCATCTGCATGCACATGATACAAGCAGCCATTTACGACTTTGTGGCAAGGAACAGCAATTGCCTCTGTTTGGCTACATGCAACCTATTATGGTATTAGCATGATTAAAGAATTAAGAATTACAATCAAACGTATATAAAAAGGACATAGATATTATGAATTACTGGCCATATCCAACTGTTCCTAAATGCTTATTTTATATATCGCATGTGGTATACCATAAAACGAATATATTAAAGTTCTGAGCACCAAGCTGTACCCGTGCGGATGACAGGCAGCAGGCTTTGCCTCACTACTCTAAGTGCCTATAGTGGTGCGGCATGTGTTCATGCCATGGTTCACGTTTTACTTCACAATATAAAGGCTTTATTTCGCACTTGCTAACAGCACCACATAAGCTAAAGTGGCGTGAACAGTTCATAGCCGGGTGATTAGCACCCACTTGCGCACCTTGCACCCATCAGTTAGTGCCTCGAAACCAGTGGCAAGGCTGAAAATGTTTGGCAAAACCTTACATTAAGAATCTGGGCTACATTGCACTGTTTTACAATAACTGTACCTTTCATTATAACAAGATTTGATAGTAGAATGTTTCACAAGGCTACCATGTCATGATCGGCAAATACACAAAGTTAGGCTAATGAACGTTTACATACCAAAGCAACATGATGAGCTATAATGAGAGCACAGTGGAAGGCTCCAGATTATCTTTTTATTTTTTTTCACCTGAGCTTCTTTAACACATATGATTCCTTTGCTCAGAATCAATATTTGGACATGAGCCGCTCACTACCTGAACAAGTCCCTAGTTTGCCCAGCTCTACTGATACAATCACACAGCATCGCTAATTTCTTCATTCAGTGAGATGATGATGGCTCAGAGCACCTTATTTTATTGCTTCCTCAAAGCAACTGTACACAGCGAGATACCGATGATATTGCTTTATTGGTAAAAGGGCACCTTTGACCTCAGAGCACCATAGCTAATGTGTCTGGTCTGCACAAGGCAGGGCTAAAGATCCATTTCCCCAAGCATCACCATAGAGAAGCTGAGTACCAAACCAGTGGGAAGAAAAGCGTGTAACGATTGGATATCCACCGGGTATCCAACAACAAACGGAATTCAAACCCAAACAAATAGAGGGAGTTGTTGCTTTACCCGAGCTATGGAATCCTTTCGTAATCAAGGGTGAGTGTGCGCACCATCCAGAGGCCACAGTGACGCCTCATCTGGTTTCGGTCCAGCAGCACAAATAGGAATTGTTTGTTTCACCAGCACAACCCCATCCCCCTGCATTATTATTATTATTTCTTTTTTTTTCAGGCATGGCTCAAGTAGAATTTCCTTTTTGCATCTGGCAAGTAAGCAGCCCATGTCCTGTGGACCTCCTGCAACGATGTCCACTGTTCTAGCTAGTGGGTCATATGGTAACAATGATGTTCACTTGACTGCCCACATGAATGTGGCACAGGCCACAGTGTGCTGCCAAGAGGCATCACCCAGCACATTCCTCCGCGTCAGGGTCCCCTGCGTTTAATGGTTTACTGAGTGAAGAACTAACACATTGTTATGCTGGGTTGTGATACCTCAAGAAATGTGCCTTCCAGAAATAGGGGTTTCATACCCTGTGATTCTCACAATGTGCCAATATGCCAGACATGTAATGCTCCTTAATCACCATTACAGCAAGGAAGGCAATGAACTACAGTTACCTGACACTGTACCATGCCAATCTAGAAGCACGAATAATGACAGCATTCCTAATATAGTCTCCAGTGCTTCGTAGGCTCTAACCAAAGGTTCAAATCTAGACAAATATTATTCACTCATAGGACAAAACAATTGGAAATATGAAAAGCATAAAAAAGTGCATCAAAACAGTCGTTTCCTCATCTAACGTATTCAAACTGCTTTGCCAAGCAAAGCATTATTTTTACAGCCCTTCAGAATTCCTTATTCTAAAAATATCATCCACTTGTACTTGACTGAGATGCTTGACAAGGTATTCAAAGATTAGCATCTGTCCCGTATGTGCTTCTGATAGAATCGCCCTGAAAGGTATATCTGCTTTGTGCATTTTTGCACTAAAGAACACCGTCAAGGTGTCTTGACTTTTGTACCTTTAACCTTGAGGTAAAGCTGCATCATGTCCACCTCCTCTTTTTTTTACTTCACGAAAGTTCTTGTTAATGGCTCTCAACGCTTTTAAGGAACTGAAAAGCAAAAACTTGAAGATATGCCTTCAGATAAAGAAGGGGGTTTCTGGTGTTGGATTCCTCCAATTACAGAATAAAAGCATTGAGAGCCATGAACATTTCTATGGGCACAGCTGGCCCATCTGGGCAACAGTAGTGTCACTGCATCTTGCTTATGTCACAAATTGGTGTTGGTCCCTATACACTAGTAGTGGGGGCTCATTTATTTCTATATACAGGCTGATTATAGGAGGCGTGATTCCGTTCTCTCAACTGTAGGGTCGTCTGAGCAGCGTCACCTGGCGACAGATAGCGAACATATTGTAAAAATGAGTAAGAGTGCATTTAAAGCCTGCCATACTTGTTGCCTCAGTGGTGCATTGGATACGCATTACTAACCTGAGCACTTAGCGAATAAAATATATGTTCAAATTCTGTGTTTGCAACTTTTTTTCTGAATTTGTTTTTTGAATTGCAACATAAAAATAACCTACCAATATCTTTCCTGGAGGGGTTGTTCCCCTTTAGGTTGCATCATGTGATGCTTTTAATTCTTAATAGCCACAAAACCAGTCGTGAACACAGCCACGAGACAACAGCATGACAACGCTAACACTATCATTATTTTCAACGTAATCATTTCCTGCCTTTAGTGAGTGTATGTTACCTTTAGGTTGCGTTCAGACACACCTGCTGATAGGCAACCATGGGACAAGAAAGAAGTTGCGGGACCCTACCATTGAGGAGACGGAATTACGCTTATAGGAGACGTTCTGTATGCATAGCATAAAACATGCAGGCCTGAATTATTCACTGGATCTTGTCTTTTTAGGTGTAACAGCCATGCTGAACCGTACACTATGGATCCATAGTCTAAGAAAGAATGTACAACACAGCAATAAACATGCAAAAGACATGCCCTATCAGATCCCCAATGCTTCCTTCCAGTGAGAGCACTTTGAATATGTATGTTCAGAGGTTACGAGGTTTTCCTGAGAGCATTTATGTAAGATGCGAGTTCTTTATCAAATGTTATAATTAAAATTTATTTTCTCATTTTATAGACCTTTGCATTTTGAGCTCCCTAGGCACTGCCATATTATTCACTGTACAGTCGTGTTCACGACGTGCAAGCACTGTGGAAGCTGCAGCGAAACCGGTTTCAGACTGTCCAGAGAGGAGAAATTTCGACAACTCCCTCACCCGATGCAAAGGTCTATTGGTAGCATGGTTTATCGTAGGTACAGGGTAAGGTTGATCTGTAAGCCTCTATTCAGCGAGAAAAGAACAGCACCTGCTTTTTGTGGGTAACCTCAATCCTATTTTTGTCTGCCCAAATGTTAGTTGTATCTGCAGAATGCTGTGCACCAATCGTCCTTTTAACACCAATCATCATGGCTAAGAGATTCGTCGTGCATTCCAGAAACAAAGTGAAAAAAAAATAATTACTAAAATCTAAGCATGCAAATAAGAAATATTCCATTCACAAAATTCAAAATAAGGTCACACAGAACAAAGTTTCGTTCGTGAATCCCCCACCCAGTGTCAGCTGCACATTCAGACAGTATCATTTATCCATATACATGCCCATATACAGGATTTAAAGGCTCTACAACCAGTCTTCCAACCCTGACCCACCTTGAACCTCGCCACCTCTTCAGCTTTTCTCTTCACCACATCTCTGACCAAGGTGTGTGACCCAGCTTTCTGGTTCCTCTTTTTTCGTTACTTCCTCAAAGCAGTTTGATCAGTAGCTGCCACTCACCTCTAGCGTTATGACATTAGTTTTCATTCGGTTTCACAGTTATTTCCTGGTTTATGTCCCACTCGAAAAGCTTACAGCCCTTCAACACATATTTTGAATCCATTTCTTGAGTATAAAGGGAACGAAATACAAACTAGATGCAAAAGACATAAGAAAGGCAGTGCCCAATCTGACTACCACTTCAGTTCCATTGCCGAATATCGCCACGCTGTTCTAATACCATTCAGCTTGAAACAAACTTTTCTAAAGAAAATGAAAATATTAAATAACAGTATTTAGGTGATCTCCTTGGGTGCTGAGGCATCACTATGTCCCCATACTATGCATATAAAGAATGAGAACCACATGCTAGATTAATGTCGCAGAGCCTTTTTAAGATATATACCCATGAGGTACTCGTTTTTCCAGAACAAAGTTCCTCAAAAGGATTGAACACATCATCATCACCAGCAGCGGCAGCAGCAGCCGAACTATACCCATTGCAGGGCGAAGGCCTCTCCCATATTCCTGCAATTAACCCGATCCTATGCTAGGTGCATTCACTTGACCCCTGCAAACTTCCTAACCTTATCCGCTCACCTCACTTTCTGTCGCACACTGCTACGCTTTCCTTCCCTGCCAATCTAATTTCTTACCCTAAGCAACAATCGGTTGTCCTCTCTTTGCACTACATGTCATGCCCATGCCCATTTTTTCTTCTTGATTTTCACTAGAATATCATTAACTTGAATTATTTCTCTGGCCCACTCTGCATGCTTCCTATCTCATGTTATACTTACCATTTTTGGTTCAATAGCCCTCTGTGCTGTCCTTAGCTTAAGCAGAACCCTTTTCGTTAGCCTCCAAGTTTTAGCCCCATAGGTGAGTACAGGTAAGATGCAACTGTTATATACTTTCCTCTTGAGCAGTACCGGTAAGCTGCTAGTCATAATCTGCATAATCTTATTCTCCCGATTATTTCCTTTCACGCATGTGCCCTCTCGCCCATCACCATCGCCACAGGGAATTGAATCTCTTGCTTCGCGCCGCTGGCGCTCTCCACTGTTCCTGCTACTGAAGCACAAGAGCTTGCGAGCAACGGGGTGGCGGCGATGGGCACACACTGCTTGCCCCATGTCTTTTTTTTTTTGTCCTATTATTTTATGTTGATTTTGAGCATAAACTACTGTAGTGCCATGTTCCAAAAGCAAAAGCAGCGGAAGTTGCCAGGTAGATGCTGAAACATGGCGCAATGTACTGTGGGATTCACACGAATCCCCTGCCCCTATTATAGCGGCAGCGTGTAATTACATGCGAGTTACGCACGCTGATAGGGAGGTTGGTGGAGGAGAGAGCACACTGGCCACCCCCACTGCCTCCTTGTCTCCCGCAGCGATACCGCCACGGGTTTTCCCTTTCCCCCCCGGCATAACCCGGAGACCTTCTTCCCACCCAGTCCGAGACGAAGAGCGCGCCTGTCGCAACTCTCTTGGCATCTTTGGGGTAGTTGATCGCGCCGGGACGCGGTTATGATTTCCACCGGGGAGACCACCGCTATCACCGTGTTGACCGGTCACCGTACGCACCTACTACAACTGGCCGTCAGCGCAAAGCCATGCCAGGTGAGCAGAACACTCCTCTCACCTCCTTGCGTGTGCTTCCCCTTTTGGTGGGTTTTTATTTCACCGCCATATGCGAGAGGGATGTTCGCTCGCTATGGTGGTTGCATTTGAGTGTTGAGTCTTTGCCGCGTACTCGGGCATAATAAAGCCTGTTCGAGTACGTAACTCGGCATTTGACCCCTCTGGCCCAAACCAGCTGAGTGGCGACTTCTCGCATCACGGGTTGGAAGTCACCCCCCCCCCCCCCCCCCCCCCCTCCCGTGGCGCATTATTTCGAGAGTAACCCCCATAGTACACAACTTCAGTTGCTCATCGTGATCATAGACGTTCCTCTTGTATCAGTTCATGCTACGTCATCATGAAACTTACGGGGTTTTGCCAAATTTCCAGTTATTCGGCCCTAGCTAAAAGATAGTCAATGCTGCGAGTGCGCTATATCTAAGTCAAATTCTGCAGCATGTTCATTACATGGAGTTTTCAAATAAATTAAATTCAATGGGGCAGCATTGGGGAATTAAGAAACTTCGTAACATTGAGGAATTTGCTACGTGACGGTTCACTGCATAGAGGTTTAACTATGTTCTGTAGTGGAGTGTTACAGGTTAATTTATACCACCCGGGGTCCTTCATAGCCCATGTGTCACTTTGAAATGTTGAACCCTACATATCAATACTATGATTTGATGCGCAGAACACAATGGATAAGCTTATTTTTCAATTAAGTGAAATTATATACAGAGTGCCAACAGGCACAAACACTTAATTACGATATTTTTGAGATTTGATCCCCGTGTCCCCCTTTAAAGAAGAGATTCAATATATATGCATAAACAGCACTAAAAGCAGCTATTACCTCAGTTGCATAGGTCTTGACAAACTGTGGTGGAAACTTGAGCTGCTTGACACTCAGCAGTACCTGCATACATAAAAAGAAGTAAGTATCAGCAAACTTATCTAGTGGTAAATGGAAATCGTACACACACTGGCAAAAGAAAAACAGCCTTCAAGCTTGCATCAATGCAAGGTGAATATACTTCCGGCATGCGGCTTCATGCACAACACAAATCTAGGTAATCTTTCAATGGCCTAAATTAAAGTTATTATGACTGCACATAATTTGCAATACTGTACAACTATGGAGCAACAAATGCCCTGAAAATGATTACAAGCGCTACACTTTTGTTTTGTCAGGAAAATTTCAGGCAGACCTCACAGTATACCAACCGTCTTCGCAGCACAAGGTCTCCAAGTAGCATCAACCTATGCATCACAAGACATTTCAAAAATAGCCAGACAGACAGCCACTAGTATTCTTATAACTTCGTGCTTTTCCGGATTAAGAGCACTGAGCTTCATGTAACAAAACAGTGTCTTTACATCATTTCTGCCTGGTAGAAATACTAACGTTCTTATCATGGCAAAAGCCTTATATGTCTCATGCAATGCAGAACATGTCGTCAGAAGTAATGGTGCCAAAGGTTACGGGACAGGATGTTACGTCACAGTCAAAAATTAACTGTTGTTTCGCTTGGTTTGTGGGGTTTAACATCCCAAAGCGACTCAGGCTATCAGAAATGCTGCGGTAATCAGGTATAAAATGGACAAGGGTGTAGTATGTCACAAGAGCCAATAAAGGCCAGATATAAGGAAGTGTCACAGTATCACCACCTTTTTCCTGCTACTAATGTTTCGATACCAAACAAAGCATGCAAACAAATGTACTGTTGAACAACCCTAAATCACGTTATACACAGCCTGAAATAGAAAAGAATAGAAAAATCAAAACTTGCAAAATTATTTAACAAGTAGTATACTTTACTGCCACAAACGAGCAGATCTCAACCAGAAACAAGCTACTTGCCAGTGCCAAATACATATAGCTTTTATATTGACTCCATTACAGAAGCAGCAGAAGTTTTGTTATCATATCAATCTCTTTGAAATACAAATTGGACTGACATCGTTGACTTACACCTCAGACCAGTGAAATTTGTCCTAGACAAGCTAGTGCCCATACTAACCTTCATCTGCAACCTCTGCTTATCTTCTAGGAAACTTTCCTAAGCGACTCCAAATCGCAAAGGCAACTGTCACATATAAAAGTAGCGATAGAAACAATCTCTCAAATTATAGGCCAATATTAATCCTCCCCGGGGGTTTTTCCTAAAGGCATAGAAAAGCTAATTCATTCAAGAATTCTGAGAATTTCGCCATGGAAGGTTAACAGCTCATGCATTGCTTCAGCAGAAGAACATAATACTCCAAGGTTTCGAGAAAAAATTACCAACACTCGGCATCTACATAAATTTTTACAAGGCTTTCGATAGGACAAACCATGTGACATAACAAACAAAACTAAAGTGATATGGCGTCCAAGAAATCGCCCTCAACCTAATAAAAAGTTACCAGAATTATTGCCTCCAATTCGTCGCAATAAACTACACACAATCAACCCTTCTCCCAATTAATGCAGGTGTTCCGCAAGGCGGCATACTTAAGCCGCTACTTTTTAACCTATACTTCAAGCGATATTTTCCTTATCAGCCCGGAAACAAAATTCGTCCCATACTCCGATGATACTACCCTCTTCATCACTGCATCCACTACTTAAGAGCTGGCCTGAGACGGCAACTTCACATTAAGAAAATTACATGAATTAAGCATAAACAACTCATTTGCTATAAACGCAAAGAAAAAGAAAGCAATTCTGTTAAGAACTGAAAATAAGGCTGTACAATCTTTACCAGAATTGTTTCTAGTAAACACAAACATACTCTGTGTAAATGACATCAAATCTCTTGCATGCCTAACCTGGGACACTCACATCGAACAACTAAAGGCCAAATTCTCAAAAGCATGCGACGTTCTACATAAATTTACGCATGTCTTGTCTCAGAATATAAAACTACTATAATATATAACTCAATTTTCCCAAGTCATGTAACCTACGCTCATTTGGTATGAGGAACCACAACAGAAGCAAATATAAACAATATACAAACATTGCAAAAGAAAGCCTTTCATATTATAGCTAACCTTCCATATGGCTCCCATGCTAAAAATCTATATGTCGAACTCAAAACTGTGCTAGTAGAACAGCTATATATGAATACATTCTCGTGCTTCAGTATTGAAAAGCAATAAAGACACACACTAGAATATTAAGAGACATTGCAAACTTAAAACCTAATGCAAAATCAAGTCACTTCTTCACATCTCGCCCTGGTACACTCTGGCCAGCCACACGAATTATGATCAGCAAAGAATTGAACATTAGCTACCATCACTTCTGACCACAATATGTTCCTCAGATATTCATCCCCATTCCTTCAGGGCCGGAACTGGAAACTGCAGTGCACTGTATAAATCCTTTCTATTCAGTTTTAATGCCAAATACCTTGCCAGTATTTTGTCGTAAAATTCCTTACCTCTTGCAGAACTTTTTTTTTTTTTTTTTTTTTCAACAGCAGTTTGATGACGGAAAGTGTCCACCACAAAAAGAATATGTGAATGGTGAATGACTGTATTATTAGCACAATTTTATGGTGAGATTTCTTGTTCCTTCTGTATGTTCACCACTGAGTTGCTCGGATATGAATCTAATGAATGCACATGAACTGCACAAACGGCAGCTAGCCCACTGTGGCGATGGTGGACACCCGGCGGAAGCGACTAATGTGATGTCACATGAAAACTATGTATAATGAACAAGACCGAATTTAATAAGTGACAGAGTCAAATAGAAAATGAATATAACAAACAATGCCAAATATAATGAAGTATCATAATGGTATGTCATAAATAAAAATCTGATGGCTGTCAGTTGTCATAGCAACTGTGACACCAGCCGTTGTTGAGCCACAGAAGTGGTCAGTGGGACAGCACCATGCACAACAGAGACTCCTATGGCAGGAGTCTCTACTGATTCATGATCAGCCACTCGCAGTCTTTTTGGATCCGGAATAAAATGTGATGCTGCGAATGCCTCCCAGAGCTTGTCTTTGTGCTAGAGTATCTTCATCACATCAGGCTGCTTCTAGGTTGGAATACTTCATCATGAAGGCCGTTTTCATGAGGCGACCACTCTTGAAGTCATTAATAATTTCTACCTTTTTTCCTAACCCAAATGAACTGTGCAGACATTTATATGCTGCCATCAGCAATGCATAGCCTTGTGACTTTACGACGAACGATTAAACTGCAAATGTCCCACACAACGCTCAACAAGCACTTAGACCTATGTGCTACAATTAAGTGATGTGGGTGCGGTGCACAAGAAACTTGCAACAGCTGGAGACAAAAACCGGAGGTGGTAATTGGAGGGAGTTTGATGTTTACCACGATGGCGCTGTGCATGCCCAACTAGTTCGGTCTTGTGTCTGGTTAAAGTTCTATTTATATCATTAAAACCAAGAAAATAAATTTATTTTGAGCAGTATGATACAGAACAAGACAAATTTTGCAGAACTTTCTGCAGCACATTTCAATTAGTGAGTGCCATTAGCAAGCTTTTAAGCATGGGCATGCTTACGTAGCCGCACTTAAATGAAGAAAGACCAGCATGGCGTTGGTTTGGTTTAGCCCACTGCCAACATAAGTTAAGGTTTCTGCCTTACTCAAACAGTTGCACTTGCTGTGGGCACTGTTAAATGCTATTTCATGTTATATACACATATATACGAATTGCAAGAACAGCAGCTGTCTGCAGGAACCAAAACATCCACGAGCTGGCTGTGGCACCATATGCCTTATGCATATTGTCTCCTATGTTCAAGCTTCATCTAAGCAATATACAGTCGATCCTGCATATACAGAACCCGGATATATCGAATTATTGCTTATATTGATCTATCAGAATATCCCCTCGAAAACCTTATGCAAAAGTATAGGAGTGGTGTTTGCCCTTATCAAACTCCCTTGAAGTGGAACATTCCATATAACGAATTACGCGCTGTGCTCCTACAAGGAGCGTTTCTCCTAATGACGCCTCACGATCACTTTTCACTCATTGAGCCGGGCTGGCTACGCAGCCTTGGCTGCCTGCTGGCAGCGTTAACAATGTAAAACCGTGAGTCATGTTGCTGCATGGAGAGTGAGTGCACAGTATTCACACTTCAGGGTTACAGAGATGCTCATCTGCTGGCATTTTTATATATCACATAATCGCTACTATTTTGCAATCCCTTCAGATTTTATATATCTGGGATCAACTATAACATGCCATATTTGACTTCGTTATAAGCAGAGTTTAGCACACCAACTGCAACATTAAAACTCACCTGTATTCTCTCCATCTGAGTTGAAAATGGCCACAGTAGCTCAAAAAAGATCAGCCCCAGAGAGAAGATGTCTACTGACTGGTTGTATTTGAGACCATCAATCTACAAAAGAGACAAGAATGAAGTCCAATTAAACATGTGAAAAGAGGCTACCAACGCATGCTGCTAAACAGGAGCGCTGCAGGCAGTAGTACTACCTGCTATCCAAACCTAATAGATATGAAACAATGTTTAGCTCTAATGGTGTGCTTACTCACAAAAAAAAAAAATAAAAAGTCTGGAAATATGAGCTGCTCAAGAATCTAGTGACAGCACTGACAAGTCTTTTTTAGTGCCACATATGTACACACCTTAATATACTCCGACATAGTTCCTTAGGTATGGCAGGAAGAACTTCATGGCCTTTTAAGTTTGCCTCATAGTTTGCCAACCAGTAACTAAATTGGTCTGATTTGTGGGGTTTAACGCCCCAAGAGACTCAGGCTATGAGAGATACCGTAGTGGAGGACTCCGGAAGTCTCGACCCCTTGGGGTTCTTTAACATGCACTGGTATTGCACACCAGTACCCAAATTGCATGCTCAGCTAGAATTTTGAATACAGCCACTGACCATGCAGATACACTGCCAAACTGCCTTCAGTTAGAAGCCCCACACAGAGTGACAAGTGATGCACAGTCAACAACAGTTGTGAAGAACAGCCACCTATTCAATTTTGATCTCATTTCAAAAAATAGGTAGCAGTGTGAATCTTATTAAATTAAATTAAGTGGAGATATTAACCAATCAACATTTTTCAACGTCAAAACAGTGCTACTCTATCCCCCAAGTTAACTCAACAAAACACCCCAAAAATACCTATTTCCTGTGTGAAAACTAAAAAGCATTTCATAATGGCCACTTAAAAACCAACCTAAGGGCAATACCCTAGAGACGCACTGTTTCTATAACATGCGAGCCAGGTAGTTGAGATAACACCACTAAAGCTGCATGCTGGTTTCCACATGCGCAACATGTTTCTCTAATTTCAAAGGCTGGCTGGGTGGCTCTCACAAATGCTGCACACGTGCAGAACAGGAATGTGTGCCATCACCCTTGTGATGGCACGTATGCCGGAGCACCTGTGACTCAAAGGAAAGCAGCAGCAGATGAAGTGAGTGGACAGCTGGCAAAGTTGCAGCACATGTGCATCATTTTCACGGTGGCTGCTTTAATCTTGCACAATTCTAAACTACATTAGAATCTTCAAGCTGCATTCACTAAGATTTATGGGACAAGAAACAACAGAAACACAAGCCTCGGAGCCAACCCCCGCAACTGCATATTATACAGCATTGCCCACACACAATCTCTGATGTTCACAGTGGTGACAGAATTGCATCAATAGCTGCCACCAAACCTATGCTATGTGTGAACATGCAGGACGATGACTGGGCAATGTGCTCGAAGCTGCCTAATGTCATGGCGGTCAAGTGTTAGTGGAATATGCAGTTCTGCTTGGCTAGGCACAGAGGAGACCTTGAGAAATGCTTTGTGCCCGACACTCTTGCCAGATAGACGGACCAATATTTGTGGCAACGTAATAATAAATTTGGTTGTGGCTGTGCCAAATTCATTCTGATCTTCAGTTGCCATTCCATGTGCGCTCAACAGAGACTGAAAATGCCAGCACAGAGTAAAGCAGTACCGCGAGAAAATATCTGTAACTTGCCAACTCAAAAAATGTGTCAAGTGACAGAAAAGTAAAAACTCCTTAACTGGATCCCATGTAGCCCACTGAAAAACCTAACTTTAAATCTCGTACAGCTTAAATGCAAGCTGTCACTATTCACAACATGAAACCCTTCGTTCAGTGCTCTGTCTTCTTTTAGCAGATGCTTAGAGCTAGATAACGTCCACGACAGTGTCTGTAGGACACTTGTCCAAAAAAGTCATCCCACTGCCTTTCCACTGCAGGCAAACGGGGTCCAATGAATTCTCTGATTAATTTTATTTGTTTGTTTATTTCAAAGGTACAGCCAGCCTAAATTTAAGGCCTTAGGCAGAAATGGGCAATGCAAAAAAATTCAGACAAAACACAGTGTTCCCAACAGTGGTTATGCATGCAAAAATGGAAAGAAATCAGTCATACTTGTACATATGGTAGTAAAGAAAAGAGTACATCATCTGTCGTCCCCTCCCTCCCCAAAACAACACTAGAAAAATGTAATTCCAGAACTTGAGAACTGCCCTCCAATAACAAGTGCAAACCATTCTACACCAGTTGCATGCAAGATTGCCAAATAAAGAATCACTTCTAAATCATTCCATCTCCAGAAGGAAACCTCTACAACCCTTCAATGCACCCACCTGTTCTGGACTCATATAAAGTTGTGTGCCCACTTGGTCAGTAAGACGTGGCGACTTGCTGGAAAAGATGCCTTCTGAGGGTGCCTTCAAAGGTGTTGATACCACCGAGCCTCCAGTCAGTGCCGTGACCAAGCCAAAGTCACCAACTTTGATTGCATCGTCCATTGCAAAAAAAATATTCGAGGGCTGCGCCAGTTGAAAAAGAAAAGAGAAGAATGGTGAAGAAAAGTGTGTGAACAACACACAAAAAGTTCCTCCAAAGGAGGCTTCAGAAGTTTTTTTTTTTTTTTATTATTTTGTCCAGCAGACAAACATTAGCTAGTCGAACCCGGTTATATCGAACCCGAATATATCGAATTTTGGTTATATCGAACTCACGGAATATCCCCTTGAAAATCCCATGTCAAAGTATAGGAAAGCCGCGTCATATATCGAACTTAATTTCACCGGTCGTTCGATATATCGAACTCCGCACCACGCACTGGAAAGTGTGCCTTCCCCAAAGACGATCGCATCACCCTTGGCCGTTTGCCGCGTGACGTTTTCATGAGAGGGGACAGTTCAGCGATGGCTGGTCTGGGCAGCGCCGTGCCCATTCCTCAAAGGCGCGCACATCTGCAGTTATCGTTTCCCGCGCGCCAGCACATGACGTTTGCAAGCCATGTGCGTGGGTGTGCCCATTCTTTTGCCGAGCTATCTCTCTCCTTCAGCACGCGCTACGCATGCGCCAAGCCAGCTCAGCCCGTTTTCAGGCAGGCGTCGGATGCTTTCTCAAGCGTGTTTTGCGAACCCTCTATGGCGCCTGCGGACTAAAAAGCAGCAGCTTTTTTTTTTTTTCGAGTCATCTTTTCTTATCGTTGTGCGGTTCGGACATTAAGAAACGGCAGGCGCTTTTTTTTTTTTTTTTTTTTTTTTTTTTTTTGCGGGAGTCGTTTATTCTTGCATGTATGAATCATGAATCAACGAAAGCACGCAGTCAGCTGCTGCGATCATGACGCCCGCCCCAAGCGCGGTGGCCTGATAAATCGAACTAGGCCTGTGCAATCAAGCCATCACAGGCACCCTGCCAAGTTCGCTCCCCACCACCGCAGGAGCTATCAAAAGATAAACGCACCCCGACGTTAGTTATCGCTGCGCAGCATCGTGGCACGCTGCCAAGAAATGAGCTGTGGATGAGACGACCGAAACGGAGTGACGCTTGCCATGGACATGCAAGCGGAAACGCTCGCGATTTCTGTCGCCGTGGCGACACGGAAACCTTGTTTTGAGCTGCCGCGGTGGCTCAAGCAGCGAGAGGGAGGCAGTTCCAACAAGTTTGAAGTTTTTCGCTCTGTCGCTGCCGCTCGTCGCTGAGCTCGCTTGCATGTGAGCAAGCTGGCCTTAATGCATTTTTTTTTTCTTTCAAATTCTCGGTGCAAAAGTGGAGGGTGGGTTCATTATGCGAGTGGGTTGATTACACGACAAATACGATATCGTTTTTTTGCATCGTAAGTGCCGTCACAAGCAGATTTCTGTATATCGAATTATCGATATATCGAACTATTTCGCGATCCCCTCTGAGTTCTATATATCCGGGTTCGACTGCATATGCAAAGGGACACTAAGAACAACTCCCACTGTCCCGATTAAAAATTGATTCTCTAGCTCTTTCTGGCTGTGCTCATGTTTATCCAGTAGCCAAAGACGCATTCATTGGCAAAAAACACTGGACCTAAAGATCTCCTGCCAATCAATCCAAACTCACCAAAAAAGGATTGGTTACCACTGTTTTGAAGCGGATGGTATTGCAGCATAGTCCCTTTGTACCAGCCTAAATATTGATGTTAAAGCACACCTTTAATTAGTGAAACTGGCCAATGATCGCGACACCTGCATTTAATTATTTATTTATTTTTATTATTATAAAAGCCTCATTCTTGGTGACAGTAGTCTCTTTGTCGCTGCCTAAAACAGGGTGTCAATGCATATTTTCAACTTGTGAATTCAATCACGATTGTGACACCCACATTTAGTCTCTTTTTGGCTTTTATAAGAGTCATTCACGATGAAAGTCCCTGCTAAAAAATTGGTGTCGACGTATGCTTCCGATTTGTAAAATCGGCCAATGAGTGCGACATCTGGATTTCAATCTTTAAGTGTTTTCTAGTTTGTAAAGCTTCATTCTCGGTGGAAGCATCTCTTCAAGACTAGAATGCAGTAACCTTTCACCACAAGTCCACGTCAGTGATCCTTTGTTACAACTCTCTCTGCTTAGAGATCATAGAACCATTGTAGTGTCACCTCCCTTCTTACATATTTCTTTTTTTTTTACATCATTAAATCACACTTCAACAAGCTGTGAAACTACAACAGAACCACAACAAACAACCCCTACTTCACTGAAGGGTATTGTTTATGCACAAACAAAAATTCAAAGAGCATGTCTGAAATAAAGTTGATGTAATAAATACTGAAGCAATCTGAACAATCTGACATCAAATGCTTCAATGCACAAACATGATTTGCTCTCTTAAACCACAAAGTTTCATTACACTTTTAAAGGCACATATTGAAGTCAACACTAAAATTACTTGACAAGAGGAAATAGGCAAAGAATTAGTACAATGAAAATGATGAAAGAGGGTTACCTATTGTGCCACTAGTGAAACCAGAAAACAAACCTTTTGGAAGTTTAAATCAAAGATCAGTAATGAATTAAAAAATATGTGAAACCAAAAAAAAAAAAAAATTCAGTCAGTTAAGAAGTTGCTTTACTCATTTGTGCAGCTCTGAACGTTGAAGCGTGAGAACTGCACTTGGGTTATAAACGCATGGACAGACCTTACCACACACACTTTTAGTCTCGTGATCTGGCCGCCAAGCGGCCACCTCAAAGAAACACAAAGTATGAAATGCTCTTGCAGTATCAACGCACCTTGAGGTCTCTGTGAATGAGGCCATTATCATGGACATACTCAACAGCGCTGACAATTTGGTAGAATATGTCAAGGACAGACTCATAGTTTCGATCAGTGGAGTGATCACGCAACCATTCCTTAAGGCTTTCTTTTTTGCACAGCTGCATCTGAAAGGAGAAACAGAGAATTCAAGTTTTCTTAGCAAATCAATAAAGCACGCCAGTTTCAACATAACTATGCCCAAACTATAGATAGTGCGGGCACATTCATTTGCCCACTACGCTTTGCAGCATCATTAGAGCAAGGTCCACATAACAGCAAAGGTAATTGGGCAAAGAAAACCGAGACACACTTTAAGAAAACTGTGAGCCACGTAACTAATTTTATATAGGCCCTTGCAAAGCGCCGGCCATGACATCGGTAGCAGGTTTCCTAAGTACAACTGGTAGTGAAGCCGGCCGTTCACCGTGTGTTCTCAAACACCCATGCATCATATACCTCACACATACACCCTTTTCCACAATGTTTACACTGCGACATAAAAAGCACCCACTACTAATGTACTACGACAAAAGCTTTGAGGCTTCACCAGGAACAATTTGCATTTCGGTAAATATTCAAGCACCAAACAAAATGCACCAAAGACAGGATTTACGTATCCCTAGCTCGGCAGGCAACATTATTGAGAGTGCACTGTTTGGTATCATTTCGCATTAGCAGGCAGTTGGTAATTCCTATGTTATTTTTATATGAATATATATGAAGCAAACGGCTGGAGGCACAGGACTCAATAAACCAAGCAAGCCACTCGGAGCTCCTAATATACAGATATAACATCCTGTAAGGTGCTTGTTGAGTGTTAGTTCAAATATTTCTGGGTGTGTTCCAAAGCGCTTAGGCTTTATTATGCATAGAGTTTAAAAAGGCGAAGCACTCATTTAAAGGGAAACTGCACTGGTTTTAGAATTTGATGCGCTTCAGAGGGTCGAATCTGCAGGGTTTGTATGTTAAGTATACGAAATATTTTGGCTTTAGCTTTTGAAACAGTGGCGTAATCATCGATTAAAGGTGCTACCGTGTTCAGGCTTTTCCGCAGTGCACGGCGCTGGAGGGGGGATGTCAGTAGCAGACGACAGGAGTACGACAGGCGGTAGTGACGTCAAGGACGGCGTCTACCTCTCTTCCGCTTCTATTGCCCGAGCAGGCCTTGCAACACCTGTCGCTTGCAGGCTACGCAGTGCAACCTTTTTCTTGTCTCGCGCTTGTTTTCTTCTTGCGAACGTTACCGCAAGCTTTTTCACTGCATCTTGCACCATTCTTCACGAAAAGAACGACCATGCCGTGGTTCTGCGCAGCCTATGGCTGCACGAACACTGGCGGCCGAGAGGATGTCGCGTTTCATAAATTCCCAAAGGAGCGCAAGCTATCGGCGCAGTGGGTTGCCGCGGTCAAGAGGAAGGATTTCACGCCTACAAAATCGTCGGTGATCTGCTCAGATCATTTTCGCGACAGTGACTATCACCAAAGCTTGTCGTTGATGCGATCTTTTGGGATACCGATCAAATCTGCGCGATTGAAAACCAGGGCTGTGCCTTCTGTCTTCGCACAACAAGAGCACCTCTCCGCCGCCAAGAGCTGCTTTCGCAAAAAGAAGAAAACTCGAAGTAAGAGGGCCAATACATCATATTGCTCTTCTGTTCTGTTTATGTTTTTGTTCTGTGGGGCAGATGGGTGGCCGGGCAGATGAAGGCACAGGTGAAAGTAAAACTATTCAGCATTGGCACCCGCTGACGCGGCTGGAAAACTGTGAGAAGTAATGTCAGAGAGTAGGACTTTTTAAGAGGAAGGAGTGGGTAATTAGTGGGATGTGAGGAGCGCCATACCTTCTCCACGCGCTCATGCATAGCCAGGAACCCCAACGCCGCACCCAGTGCACGAAGTGCGCGCCGTGCTTCGTAACTTGAACCGGGAGAGCGTGAACGACCGCGTCGGACTGGGGCGCGTTATATATCTCTGTCAGTGGAACAAGGACACACGCTAAACTTGCAACTGAATTTTACTCCGAAGAGGATGCGTTTATGCATGTTTTTATCTTCCTTGGTTGCACCTGGATAAAGATAAAAAAATGCGTATAAACCCGTTCTTTCCGGAGTAAAATTCAGTCGCAAGTCTAGTGTGTGTCTTGTCCCCCTGCCTTCTGGGGTCATCTTTTTTTTGAGCTACCCACTGTCAGACTCATTTCAACAACTATCCCAATTAAGAAAAGAAATCGGGGCAGCTTGATGTCTGTGGTCGAAGTCGCGATGTTAAGCGCAGCTAAATGAAGTGTGCTAAACTCGCGACATGACAGCGCGTGACTGCCGATAGCTGTCCTAGCGTTTCGGTATTTTTATCGGTGTTCTAAATGGGATTTCGCGTGCGCAGCAAGGCAGCGGCCTGGCTTCTCGTCGGATACCGCGCTCCCGCGTTAATTTGCTAAATCCCGCCAGAATAAAATGTATACGTACTCGAGGTTGCGGGAGCTGAGAGCATGACTTTTGCTGCTCTTGCCGACATATAAATGACTAAATTCACGCAACAAAACTGGGGCGACGGCTCGTCTGGATGAATTAATTTGTTTACAATCGGCACATCAAGCGCATTGACGTGACACTGCTTCGTTCGAGTCAGGCAGGAGATTTAAGGCACGAGTAACGCAGATATGTTCAATTGAGAGCGGATCACAGGCGCATACAGCAGTGCAGCGCAGCGGTACGTAACGGTGTGAATTTCCCATGCGCTGTCTCCTCGCTCGTCATGTCGCCGCTGCCGCCAGTGTCACCTTGTTCCGAAGCCGCCGCTGGTTCGAACAAGTACGGCTCAATATCATATTCCCCTGAGCAGCGTGATCATTGCATGATCAGTGGCATACATCCACAGAAAAGCACGTGTGTGAATGTACAATCGCTTGGACCGCCGCTACCACTCAATGGCACGCCGTCATTGACGTTACGGCGCGCTTGACCAATCAGAGGCAAGAGCGCCACTTTCAAAACGCTCCACGGCGTTGGTGCACGTTTTTCTGATGAAAAAGTAGTTAGCGGTCACTTATGACTAAATTTAACGTCGTATTCATGTTCAGGGGGTCGTAAACTATATATCTGTATTCCGAACTCTTTTTTTAAAAAAAGTGATGCAGCTGCCCTTTAATTGCATTTCATCCATTTACAACCATATATGCTGTGAAATGCATCATCAGGATGAGTGCATCTCATATGCAGAAACACTTAATGCTACGGCGTCTGGTGACAAAACTGCACATTCCAAAAGGAAAAACTCGGGGAATACCTAAGCTCCACATTATGGGCACTCCACATGAGAATTAACGGGACCCTTCAGCAGCCTGGAGTGTGGAGTTCAACTTTTTGCATTTACTTTATATTTTCTTTTTATGTGCTTCTAACTATGCGACAAACCGCTTAAACCATCGCAATGCACAAGCCCTCCTCTACGTCCAGCGACAGACCGCACAGCTCACGACCGAAGTTGCATTAACTCGAGCCCCAGCTTGACAACTTTCTTTTCAGTGCAATTGCTTTTCTTACTTCAGAGCCACTACATAATAGTGGTGCATTGATGTCATGACCTTGTAAACCAATGAAGAATGCCCTACCACCGTGGCTCAGTGGTTAAAGCACTCTACTATTGATCCCAGGAATGCGGGTCCAATCTTGGCCGTGGCAGCCACTTTTTAATGGAGGCAAAAAGCAAGACGCTCACATACTGTAAGATGTCAATGCACATACCCCGGATGGTCAAAATTTCCAGAGCCCTCTGTTAGGTCAAAATTTTTGGAGCTCTCCACTACATTATCCTTCATAACCTGGGTTGAATGTTAAACCCTATCAAACCAATGAGGAGCTGTGTCGCGACATCACCATTGTTGTACCATGTGATCTTTACAGGGTGTGAGGTTGCTACTGTCCTCTACCAATACAGATTTTCTCTACATAGTGGCGACAACAACTACAATAGCAGACTTTCCACTAAACAGGACTTTTAATGCTATCATATTAAAATCTAGAGCATTCGGCCAACAAAGTGATACTGTCACATGATGATCACAATGCCGTCGGCAACAAACGAGCAGACCTGCGTGGCAATGAAATGAGCTCTTTATTGGGCCGACTTGCAGCTATGAAGAACTAAACAACTCGACAGCAGCAAACGTGCTGCAAATCATCCGCTATTACTGTCTACAGACGACCGGCGTGACAAAGGGAATGGCATGCCGCATGATCCCCATGCTTCCTCCTGTGGCATGCACCACCCAATTACTGGTAGCACGATGCCCTCTGTACTCTTTCTGCTTCTCCCACAGCACCCTCTCCACTCGTCCTCTTCCTATGACGGCATCCGCAGCACTAGGTCACATGGCGTAGTGACGTGACTAAAGCATACAAATAGTGCAATGCAATAATCCAGTAGTTCACTCGCACTGGCAGTCGCCTTATAATTAAAATGCGATTTCAGCCTGCTCAAACAGACTACAGCTCAGGACTCAAAAGAAATAAAGGTGGCGCACAAAAATACAAAAGCTGCGAATACGTCAATATTGCCATTTCATAGTGCATAAGACCGAGACCGACCACCAAATTTTAAGCACCAATTTTTATTTCCTGCTGCAGGGAAAAGCTTGATCGAGGTTAAGGTGCTTCATTCTACAACAGCCTTGTCAGAAACAAACAAAACGTTTTTAATAAGAATAATTCGATCAGAAAATGTGCCCCACAAACTTCCTCTTAAACTTCCCATCAATTACAATGAGACATAATAGACACTCTTGGAACAAAATAATGTGCACTAAACAACAACTCAGTAATATCTGACCAAGATTTGGCCAAGTCAGATGAAGGAATGTACTACCAATAAATAATGGCAGGGTTTCATACAAGATGAAATTTCAGTGTTTTATGTGATCTGCAATAGCAAATTAATATTATAAATCCTCATTCCTTGCTTATTTCAGTGCTCAATTTTAACAGTATGAGGGAAGATTGCTTCATTTTCGCCATAATTTCATGACACACTTTGGTCAGTCGGTGGTCCTTTTAAAGCAAAAACATGACAACAGGTATCATGCTAGTTTGCAAAAGAGAAGAATGCGTGCAAAAATGCACTTTATCTATATACCAACACCTGTTATTTAGAAATGGCACTCATGGATAGCAGTAGAATCTGTATCACTGTAGGCTTCCCCACTTTGCCTACGTTACCGTGACGTTCTGACGACTGGGAATGTAGTGGCAATATAAAATGGCCTTACAAACATATGGGACAAACGTTTTAAAGTGCACATTAGTGAAATGTTTTTTCAAATTAAACAGTAACATTTCTTCGTTTTATATATGCTATTTTTCGAGTTCAAGTGTTCATAACTCTCGTGTATGATTAAATCGCGTCGTTACTGAGTTTTTCAGTGCATTCATTAATCGTAAACAGTGGATCAGCGTTTCATTTGGCTTCATCTCCCCTACACCAACATCCATGAGCGCAAAATTTCATTTTATTTCAAGTGATTATAATGGCTCTCATGTGCCCTAGAAGAATGTCAGTTCGTTAACAAAAACGGTTTCAGTCGAAAAAAACCAGACAGCACCACCGGGCTGAAATTGCTACCTCGGCCTTGTTTGCATGTGCTTAACTAAAGGTGCAGATGTGACAAATAGCGTAACATCATGCAAAATGCATTTCTAAAACAGACAGCCTCCATTTATACTCTTTTGCTAGCATAGCTGCATATGTTGTGAGCACATGGCGTGCAGACAATGCAACCCGGAGGAACACACTTAATGCACCCTTGTGACTGGCTGAAGAGGTCTCCTAGATTCCACATAGTTATGGGATGGAGTATAGAGGTTGCATACATGTCCTGTCAAATACTGCAGCACATTGTAGTCTACCTAGATTTACAAATCTGTATCCTTTTAACTGTTCTGGGTACTTATTCACAGAAAAATTTTTGGGGAAGAACGAAGATATGTGGGAACTATGCAGGAGCAGCCAACTTTACAGGACAAGAGCTTTCCATGGGCCACACCTCCAGCAAATACCACCCCTGCCAACATCAGCATTATCACATTTTGCTGTCATCACAAAATGGTCTTGGTCAATCAAAAAGCATCCGTTCCGATCATTCAAGTGGCGGTGTGTAAACCTTTAACCTAACCGTCGATTAAATCATGTGCCCCCAGATGGAACACAGCCACAAGCGTATGATAGGCAAACGCACCGTAATAAACTCAACTAAACCCATCAGTGCCACAGTATGGCATCATAGTACTTAAGGAAGCAATAATTCATTAGCATCCACTAAACCAATCATTCAATGATTAATTACCCCCTGATTAAACTTTACTAATCCTTTGCAGGATTTCGTTAAACAAATTGACCTGTAAGTACAGCAGCTGCCTGGCTGCTGCATGGTCCGATAAAAGTTCCGAATTCATTTTCTGAAATTACGTTCGTTTGTTTCTGGCTTGTGAAGCCACGAACACGATGAGACAACGGTATACTTAGAATTTAGCACCTTGTAAGTATTAAGGTATTCACCCGTGAGCTCACAAATAGCTGAATACTGAGAGCCTCCACTAAAGGCCATAGGCTAACGTATGGTGCTGTGTGCTCAGACTTACTACTGGCATAAGGTCACTGACTAGAGGCTCTACCTACAAAGTTTTCTACTCATCAAGTTCGGCAAGAATTTTACAGTGAACTAAAAGTCCACCCATCCCCTCACCCACCTACTTTGTATGAATGAATGAATAAAGCCATTATATTTGAATGAAAGGGATGGCTCTTGGCCGCTGTTTGGGTAATTAGGGAATTAGGAGGGATAGACGTGTAGCTTCTTGCTTCTCGGTTCTTCTCTCTTCTCGTTGCTTTCCATGCCACTGATCTGTGCATTGTAAGTCGATCTCTCTTAAAGGGGCGCCGTGACGTTCGCCAGACCGCTAATTCCAGCCAGCCTTCTACGTTCTTTACACCTTCCCGATGCCCCGAAGCCCAATCATAACGGCGAAATCGTAGCGCCTAATATTTTAATCCGTTTCAATAACCAGTGTTTTGGCACCGATGTGAGCGACACACGATGACGAAGTTCGTTAACGGACATGACGTTTCCTTCTCGCTTGGGTGCTCTTCGCTGATTGGTTGAGCACGCACATTAGATTTACAATCGAATGTTCGCCAAGTTACTGTGCAGAAAACAAATAAAAGGTGTTTTAGTTTCGCGTGTGTTCTTGAAGTGCTTGTAAAGATAGCTCCACTCCCGCAGGCTGCTCAAATTCCAAGGCAGCTGACAACGTTCGGATCTTGGAGGTCGGAAAAATCGCTGGATAGTCAAAAATCATGTGGCAGATCGTTTTTGCCAACACTCCAGAGATGGAGCAAGTTGTGTAAGTTGTGTCGAAATCGCTCATGAAGCGCGCTCGCCACAGCAGAGTCCGCAGCACTCCACAGCAGGCTTCTGCCAGCAGCCCACTGCCCAGGGAGTTGTCATATAAGTTGTTCCTGGCAGATGACCTCCTTGCTGACCCGGCACATGTATATGGTAGGCTTTGCCTTAACTCCACTCCTCCATCTCCACCGGCGTCTATCGCTGGCGATGGACGCCGGCGGAATGCCAAAATGGCGTTCCGACCAGTTCCGCTATAATGGCAAAATCATCACCATAAACAAGGACTGGAATGCAAAGCTCAACACTTCAGCAATCATGCAATACATGTGATTGTTGTTACTATGGTAATGACGCTGTCGAAAAGCACGGCTACAGGTCGAGTTGGACAGGCAACCATGAAGGAAAGCTTCCGATATGTCAGCAGAAAGCTGCGTTTCTCATAGGTTCCGCCCAAGTCGAGCGCTGGGCGAGCGAAATGGGAGAGGTACTCCCTCTCACACCAGCTCAGACACGCTGTTCTTGTTTTCTTGTATTTAGAATTTTATAAACCGAATAACTCTAGCTTCCGTGCGCCGAGTTCAGTTATTCTTCTTGAACTGACATCAGCACGGTGCAAAGAACCTAGAGGTTGGCTGGAATTAGCAGCCTGACAAACGTCACTGCGCCTCTTTAAGGTCTATTCACACTTGCAAGTCGCGAAGAACGTGCGACCGGCTGTCGCATGCGACCAGGGAGGCGCGCAGCTCAACCAATGTTTACACTTGCAAATACAACCCACGGGTCGCTTTTCCAGAATTCTCTATCTTGGCTTATGTAGAAAGTATGTAGAAATACTAGAAACAGCAACTGCTTTTCCAGTATGGGCATAAACACCATGGCTCCGAGTGCTGCCATTCTGCAACTCGTCTTTAGAGAACGTTTTTGGCAGGAATTTTATGAACGTAATTTCATCAATAACTGCACAAATGGCATCAATAGGTGTTCTACTATATTAGGCACAAGGTTTTATAAGGCTGAATGCCTTAGAAAAGGAGTACCAGCTAAAAACTTCATAACCAAATACATTGGACAAATGCCCATAGCCCGGTCTGAGGGAGATAAATGACAAGAAAGAGTTAAGTAGCAGTTCTAATGCTGCTGTCAGCACATCAACAATATTACGTGTGGCACCCTTGTTAAGTGCAGAGTGCAACCAGAACATGACAGTCAAATTTCTATAACTGTACATCCACCCACATTTCCGTCTCATAGCTCTGCCATTTAACTCCTAACATTATTACTTTTTGTCATGACTAAAAATTACTTCTGTAAAGATAGCTCTCAATATGACCATTAGCATATTAAATACTGCTAAATCAGCTACTCATACTAAAAAAAAAGGCCAAGATAAACCCTCTATTACACTTGACTGCTTAAGGACATCATATATTTCACCAACAAAAACTAAAAGTTTATGTGTAATATATATAAATAGTATTTGTAAAAAAAAATAGCAACTATAGTTGCAAATGGGCTTAAACTGAACATTAAAAAGACAAAGATGATGGCGTCTTGCCCTATCAAGTCCTGGAGCATCAATGGACAAGAAGTGGAAGCTGTGACAGATTTTCTGTTCTTGGGCTCCAAGATTACCTCGGAAGGAGACTGCAGCCATGAAATTAGGAGACGCCTGCTTCTGGGAAAGAGAGCAATGGTTAGCCTTGACCGCCTAGTAAAGAGCAGAGGCATTAGTCTGCCACCCAAGATCCGTATAACTCGTGCTATGGTCTTTCCAGTTGTGATGTACGGATGCGAGAGTTGGACTGTGAAAAAGGCTGACCGCCGAAGAATTGACGCGTTTGAATTGTGGTGCTGGCGAAGACTCTTGAGAGTTCCTTGGACTGCCAGAAGATCAAATCAGTCGATATTGTCGACCATAAACCCTGACTGCTCATTGGAGGGTCAAATTTTAAAGTTAAAGCTCAGCTACTTTGGTCATCTAATGAGAAGAGAGGAGTCGCTGGAGAAAGATTTGATGTTGGGAAAGGTTGAGGGTCGCCGGAGAAGGGGTAGGCAGCGAACGCGTTGGTTAGATGGCATCCTCGAGGCACTGCAGATGAAGTTATGATGAGGCACTGCAGATGAAGATAGTGAGAGACCGGAAAGCGTGGCGTGACATGGTCCATAGGGTCACGAAGAGTCGGACACGACTGAACGACTAAACTGAACTGATAGTTGCAAAAGTAAACATCAAAAGGAGTCTGCTGGAACTCCTTCACAGGTCTTCTTCAGGGAGTTTGCAACCTTTTAGGTTAGTTCTAATATGCACAATTTTGCAAACAGATGACCACATGCTTAACAAACATTATATGGTTTGTACTCCTATCCAAAAGCTAGCACTGCATTCTCTTTGACTATAAAGAACTGTTTTGCCAGTCTAGATTCCCTTACAATAGAAACTATAATGTATAATGCCTCTGGATATTTTCATATAGCTGTCCATGCCCATCGCTTGCTCGCAGAGAAACGGGTTCGAAAAGAATGTACCTACAGGCACAGGCCCCAGAGCATAAAAAGCAAATCCCTTTGTTAGCATTACAGTATAACCCCTTTATAGTAAAGTCACTCGGACCAGCAAAATACTTTACAATATCAGTCGTTGGTAATGACATGGTCCTAACATGCTATCTGGTAGTTAAATGGGCACTTACTGAACACATATTGTTGCTTAATGAAACAAAAACCGCTCTGAAATACCTTCCACCTCTCTGTTATCATCTCTTAGTGCAATTTTTTTCAGTTATAAAATTTTTTTATGTCTTGCGGAAGGACAATGTGGCTACGAATACAACCAAGTTTGATTTTATATGAAAACCAAAGCCTTGCATGAACACTGTGTCACTTTTAGCTGTTTCTGTCTTTTAAAAGGCAATAAATGATAAATGCGAGTGGCAATCAAGTGCTGCAAGACCACACACGCTGCACCTCCACTTCTTGCCTCCACCTCATGCTTTGTGATGCACAGTGCTGTGAATGTTCGCCCAATTCTTCCCCTTCCCTTTCTCTTGGAGCACTTTTACTATCATTTACTTTCTGAACAGACCGCATCGCCTCCTTTCCATGTTTGTAGACAGCACTTTTACTATCATTTACTTTCTGAACAGACCGCATCGCCTCCTTTCTATGTTTGTAGACAGCTTTACTTTTTTTTCCCCAAGCGCTGCGTGCTTTCCCTCACAGCTCCAAGGCTTCCGTAAAGTAGGCTTCAGGAGAATCCTGCTAAGCCTGGTGGTAAAGGCACTTAAAAGAACACTCTGTTATTTTTCTGTTTTCAAATACAAAACATCTTTGACTCGCGATTCTAGGTAGTGCGCGGGTGGCGATGTCATATCGTGAGAGTCATCGCCGCGGCCTGGTACACTTTACTGCAACCGGTTTTTACCAGAAATGTCTTTCAGTGGAGATGCGGTAGCGCTGGCGACAGCCGTGACTTTCATGGTGCAGGCAAAAGCCCGGGCCGTCTGCATTGAATGCGCGGCATGTTTTCTAGCTTAATTCCCAATATTACTGCAAGCTGCGGTGCGGTTGGCTGCGTCACGAGGCACAAAAAGAAAATGGCACCTGTTTTCATATGTTTCTCGTGATCGGATAAAGATGAGAGAGTGGCGTTAGCGTGACAGTTAGACCCTTCGGCGACGGATTGCCTTCACGGCTAACGTGAGCATTGCACTTCTGCATTTAAAATTGATCAGTTCATTTGCAACTATTAATTCTCGTGGTTGCTTTTCACTCGCTCAACGAGTAGCGCCCTAACGAGAAGCTGTGCGACCACACTACATCATCATGGTTCGAACCTTCCTCTGCATTGCAAAAAATGCAAGGACTGCAAAGGCAGGTGTGTGCCCAACTTGGGAGCGACAAGCATCATCGGGCACGGAAGGCAAAGAGTTGACAGAGATATTGGAGGCCTGAAACATAATTGACTTGTGCGTTAGTTCTGCATTGGTATTATTGCTAGAGAAAGAACGCAGATTCCTGAACAGTTTTTGCTTCTCATGCACCGATTGTTTCCTCTGGTCACACTATGGTTTTAGGTTTTTGTTTGTTGGTTTTTGTTCTACTGGTGGGGGGTTCTTCCATATGTTCTTAGCACAACTATGTCATGTTTTGAATTTGGTTTTATGTTTTCGACACGGGCTGAATTTCCTGGCGCATGCTCACCGAGTGAGCGGTGTTTCTTCGACCAAGCATCAGTTACTAGTGCGCTCTTGTCCGTCCTGCTCTTCTCTGTGTTTTCGCGTTTTATGTGCGTTGTTTTAGATGGATCGCTACCAACTAGCCGAAATTTCGACATTACCATAACAAAAGCCTGCAGCTCGTGCACGTTTTGTTATATTCCGTGCGTGTGATCGCAGGGAAGCCGTGTTGTCAAATTCCATTCACCTGCAGTATTGCACGAGCATATGTTCGTACAGAAAAGGACACAAAAGCTGCTGCCAAGGTAAATGCAAGTTACCTTGAACGGTCACTCCAACATTGCCGAAACAGGCCCGGACTTATGAAGTAGCACGCTTCTCTGTTTTCACTTTCGTGAGTTTGAACAAGTGACTGTTCATCACTGGTCCTAGAAAGCGAGTAAACATCGCTACGATCTCGGTAAAGTCAAGCAAAATTAATTCCCAGATTATCTTTTCTTTTTGAAGGTTGAGTACCTGAAGAACGAATTAAATATCCACATACAACACTAATAAGCAGGATAAGTATGGTATATATGGTATATGAAATTTAATGTCCCAAAGTAGAAATGCTATGAGGGGTACAAAATAAGCAGATTAAGATGACGCACATTTGAATAAAAATTTTCAAAGCATATTAAAATAGCGCGGTAGGTCGCATAAATTTCGCTGCAAGCAATCATGGAGAACTTAGCATTTTCTTTCATGCACATCTCCAATAGAGCAAAGAGAACAATACGAGAGTATTCTTACGGGCCTTCATGAATATATTAACCTGTGAATGAACTTGTGACTCAACCATCTGTTTCATCGAGGAGGATAAAGCAATCAAGTTGGCAGTGCACTAGGTGAATGTTACAAAGAACTTAATACTGAATTCTTATGGAATGGAACTATGACTCTAGTTCCCAGTAAAGTGAGCTAGAAATTTTGTTCTCTGGAGTGAAGGTGCTTGAAGCGGCAGAAAGCCCATGCATAAGAGTCGTCATATTGAAAAACACACTTCCAGTCAATTGATATTGTCGTCCTCCTTACATGCACTACCAATCGGCCTGGGAGATGAACAGTGTAGACTAGTAATTTTTCTTATAGGTTGCGCGTTCTCGTTTTCGTTTAGCAGTCACTACAGTCGCCCACTGTAGCCACGCTGTTGAGGCCACGGAGAAGGAAGCCAATGCAGCTCTTCGCCACATAATTCCATCAGTAGACGGCTCAAAAAGTGCTGAACAACTCTCCAGACATAAACCAAACTACTTCTATGCACAAGCGCAGCTTACACTGGAGAATATTCACAGGCAGCGTCTCTTAGCACAGTGTAGGCACGCTGTGTTTTTGCCTACACCCCACATCGGTGGCAATCGGAGCACCACCTTTGTTTACAAACATGACACTTGTCTATAGGAAAAGAACTAACTGCCTATAGTATTGAGAGCCGAGAGAAAGGCAACTGTACCAATATGAAATGAGAATGAGAGGGTATGCAAAAGGAAATAGTTATGGACCATACCTGAATGTACAAGTAGACTTTCACAGGAGGTGATTCAGGCAGCAACAGGCTCTTAGGCCGTTCACCATTTTCCGTGGGTCCCGAGGAGGATTTGGTCTTGGATTTCTCGGCACATTTAGCAGAGCGCTCAAATTCGATGAGGGAGTCCTCCTCATCTGTGGTGGCATATGCTGCAAATGGTAAGCGCAGGGAATGACCATCTGATGTGCGGCGATCAATGGTGATGCCACTTGATGAGGAGTTGACAGACGAAGTAAGAGTTCCGTTGTTTCCCGTGTCCCCAAAGGAAAAGTGGTCTTCAAAGGGCCGCAAAGGGTTGAAGGGGTGAGTTCCAGTCTCCCAGGAAGAGTCCTTCGCAACTGATGTGCCAAACTTGTCAGACAACGAAGATGTGTATCCATCAAAGCTGCACAAGTAGTGAGAAGTTTGTGAAAGAGTCAAGCACGACATATACTACTTTGGAGTTTTTATATACACCAATGACCTGCTAACAAAATTTCTAAAAGTAATTCTAGAAGCTCCTCAATCAAGAAGAGAGGTCTTCAAATCAGGTAAAAAAAAAATTCACCGCTTAACCACCGTCCTATTTTCCTTACTAGCGTGCCCTGCAAACTAAGGGAACGCGTCATCTACTCCAATGTCATAAGCTTCCTCGACTGTCACAACTTTTTTCTTCCTGGGCAACACTCTCAACAAGGCTTCTCATGCAAAACACAGCTGGCCATATTTATTCATGATTTACATGCTAATCTTGACTCTAACCTACAGAACATTGCTAAAAAGGCTTCTCATGCAAAACACAGCTGGCCATATTTATTCACAATATACATGCTAATCTTGACTCTAACCTACAGAACATTGCTATTTTTCTAGACTAAGAAAAAGCGTTCGACAAAGTTCCTCACGAACGCTTACTACTAAAACTTTCATATCTGAACCTTCCCTCTGATATCTTTAATTGGATAGAAGAATTCTTGACTAACTGCTCACTGTACTTTGCCGTTACCAGCCATAATTCCAATACTAATCCAGTAACGTCCGGTGTCCCGCAAGGGTCCTTCCTCGGTCCGTTTTTGTTTTTAATTGATATTAACGATTTACTAACAACTGTATGTAGTAATATTCACATGTTCGCCGATGATTGTATAATTTATCTTCTGACCAAACATCCCTTCTAGACGACCTTAACTGCATTCAGGAATGGTGTGCCAATTGGTTAATGGAACTTAACCCTCATAAATGTAAAATCTTGTCCTTCCCCCGTCACCATAACCCGCTTCATTTTCCATACGTAATAGCTAACATCCCTGTACAGCTGGTTCTATCATACAAGTATTTAGGCATTACCTTGTGCAGCGATTTATCCTGCAGCACACACGTTACGAACAACATTTCATCTGCTCACAAAACGCTTGGATTTTTAAGATGTCATCTCCGCCAAGCCCCCAAACTTGTAAAGTTACTGGCATATAAATCTCTTGTCAGACCAAAATTAGAATATGCCTCACCCATTTGAAACCCGCACCAAGTATAAATGCACTTGAATCAGTACAAAACAGAGCAGCCAGATTCATCCATTCATCGTATTCTTACAATATCAGTGTGTCAGCGTTGAAAGCTGAATCCGACTTATTGCCCTTATCTTTTCGTCACCGCATTGCCAGCCTTTGCTTGTTTCATAAACTTTTCAATACTTCACTAGGACGCGCACCCTACATCGTCCCTCCAGCCCGGATATCTCATTTCACTCGTCATCCTTTGCAAGCTTCCCGACCTCGTGCTCATACTACCACTTTTACCGCATCATTCTTTTTTGTACTGCAGCAGACTGGAACAACTTACCTCACAACATCGCAGCCATCACGTGCTCATCCAACTTTGCCAATAATGTTACCAGTCATCTTTCTTTGTGTTAGCACTTGCTCACTAAAACATATGTACCCACCCCTTATGTAGGGTGGGTCTTTAAGGTAATAAAGTGAAAACCACAGTGATATAAACATGGCTATGAATTTCAGTGCAATATGAATTTGTAAAATTCCACAGCTGAAGGCCAACACCATACAATTTGCAAAATTTATGTTGTTCCAAAAACACAGCCCTACACCTATACATGACTTATATGTGGGGGCTACAACTGCACTCATGAATTGCACTGGCATCAGTCGTCTGGTATGCAGTACTCACTGCAAGCAGTAAGCGGTGGCAGAGGGCTATTAAATAATATCTACATCAATCAATTTTTAAATTTTAGAAAATGCCACCCTCATCTCCACTGCACCGAAAAATATTTTGGGGCCACACTTGGGCAAAAGTGAAACTGCACTTGCCCACTCACTGCTCCTACTCAGGTGCTGCGTAGAGAGACCACAGGATAGCAATGTGCGCTCGTAGGAGTGGCTAGCACTGTCTGTGGCTACTCAGTTTAACTTTCGCTCACTCGCGTGCAGACCTGAAATTTCTCGCACTGTAGTGACAACGAGAATGGTGTGTAAGAAAATCTAAAAACTGATATGGATATTCCTTATGGTGGCCTTCAAGCCTCTCAAATGAATAAAGTAGCCTAACAGCAATAATTAAAAAGGTAACTATTTATATTAGATAACCAGCCTGCTAGCTAACACCTCCACAGCACTCTGATGTACCCCGCCACTGGCAATGCTATGCTTGAGAAAGGCAGTCTTACAACTCAGAAATTCTATTTTTTAAAATCACGGAAACCACTACTACTTTTGGTGTAGACATTCACTGCGACATGATTTATCAAAGAGGCAGGTCTGTTCACTGAGTTCAAGAAGTGTTTCAGTGACTCTAAAATCAGATAAAACTCTGCAATGAGTAAAATATTAACGAATAATTATTCCCTTTGCCTGAAGCAATGCCTTGCTAATTTCAATGCAAGCTAGCTTTCACAGCAAGCAAACTACAGGCCAAACACACCTTCCACGCCAGACGTCATCTTGATGCTCCTGCCAGCCAGGAGGTGGGCTCTCCAGCCAAGCATTGTAGTACCGCACAATGCCCGAGTGGTCTAATTTTGCCAGGGCTTTTGCTTCACGCATCACCTTGTCTCGAGCATCTGGGCTGCACAGATGTGCACAGTGCATGTTTACTACAAAAGAAAGACACTCGCTCTGCTCAGCCCCCCCCCACACACACACAAAAAAAAGCAGGACACTGCTCCACATACTTGTTTGGAAGACAGATGCGCTTTACAGCATAGGTGCAATCATCCAATTTGTTCCGTGACTCAAGAACAAGTCCAAAGCCCCCTTTTCCAAGGCAGCTGACAGGCTCGAAATCTGCAAGGTACCTGCGTATTATAAAAGAGTCACTAAATAATTAAAGACAAACTACATTTTTTCTGCAGTTTAAAGGAGTAGCCAAATTTTGGGCCGTGTGTTTTATCTGAAATGAAGAGTTATACATTGGTACATGGGTCGCCCCATGGTGTTCCCCTACGACTGCTAAATAATTTATATTTGAGTATGTACCTTCTTGATGCTGTTTCTGCTTTGCTTGCAAAAGCTGAAAGATAGCTGTAAGGTGTACTTAGGTTATATGAGGCATCAAAAAAAATAATAATAAAAATTGGGGGCATACGGCATGATGCAATGGCATTAATGGCTCCTGTCTGTGGCTCCCCAGGCTGACTATCATTCTTAATCACTAACCTCTTATGTGCCTTCTATTGTCTCACATACTCATTAGCATACAGTCGTAAGCTAACACATTATAGGTGAAAGACCCCCCACAACACCAACACCAGATTTTCTGCATGAAGGAGCTTTCATCTGTCGCGTTAAAAACTTGAATATAATCCCTGATAAGCAGCTTTTAATTCATTACAATAAGCTGAAGCCAACATTTGGTTATTAAAACCAAAACAGAAACAGCACCAAGAATACACTGAGTTACAGTCAATCCTGGATATATCCAACTCAACTCGAAGTGAATCGCAAAACGGTTCCATGTATTGATAATTCGATATATAAAGCCCGGCAAGGAATAAGGTTGCCAGCGACAAAGATGTAAAAGTATGACGCATCAACTCCAGGGACACTAGTCCTAGCCCACTTGGTTGCCAAGCTGCTGCTGAGGGCACTTTGTAACTACCCAGTGCCTAGAATAAACGGCCTAATCGTATTATTGTTGTGCTATAAGCACAATATTCTTTCGCTACAATTATCATAAAATACCATGAAAGTGCCCCCCTCCACTCAAGAGATAAATAAAATAAAATATGAGGAGGACCCTTCCTCGGTTCCACACAAATATTTAAGATGGCAAAGTGAAAAAAAAACAGTGGACGCTGAAGACTGCTCCACAGTGACCTTGTTCTTTTTAATCACTGTCAAAACTACTGAAGTATTCCTTGAAATTCGATCCAAAAAGAGCTCAAAACATTCGTTCCTCAGCTCATTGTAGTTATTAGGGCCATGGCACCAATCTCGGCGAACCAATTGTGCAGCTTGCCATCTTTAGCATGTCGAGCGCATGTGGCTTAGTACTTCTAGTCCCATTCACGGATTTTTTGCTATCTAGCTCAAACTCCCAAGACGTTTGATACACATTCTTTCCACATAGCATGTGCAAATGAAAAACCTTTATCTTCTTTCAAACGGTGAGCAAATGCATACTGCATGCAAAACTACAATTGCCCTTGGCATTATCGAGTGGTAGAATGGCAGACAGGTGGAGTGGGCAAGAAGAATGCACCCACGTTGGCTTGGATATGCGTGTACAGTCAAAGACATAAACTTTTTTTCAGGACCCACAGTGGAAAAAGAGAGGGCGCTTACTTGGTAGTGCATGGAAGTGAGAGATTTACAGGAAAAGGGATGGAGGGATGAGGACGCTTACATGAGAGGGGGCGATCATGAACAGGGTTGTAGTACGGCATAGTTAGCTTTAGTAACGCCTCCAACAACAAGGAGAGCGATACACGATTGGCAAGTTGTTGGTAGCCTTCAGTCAGCTAGCTTAGCTTCACCGCATGGCCAGCATTGTACCAAATGCTGGCTTTTCTGCATGGCAGCAGTGTCTGGTGGAAAATGGCACCTCCGACTGAAGGCTATACCACAAATTACATGCCACTGCTGCACAACCTTACTTGAATTTATGCATCAATATAGAAGAATATTTCTCAATCACCTGGAGGTGTACTTCGGCAGGTCCCCCACAGTAGAGCCCACCTCAACAGAAGGCTGCCCAACTGGCTGACTGACTGGTTGCTCAGGTGCAGCCACTGTTGCAGATTCGGATCCAGAGCTGCTTTTTGCATCCTGAGAAATGGCAAAGCACGTAATGAAGTGATACTGAGTTTCATTTGAAGGGCACCAGTTCTGTGGCTGGAAGACTGCCTTTTACATTAAATGAATGAATTCATAAATTCGATAATAGAAATGTGGTTGTCAGTACCACAACTGCAACAATGTTATACCCATGAGAGTAAAAAGGAGCAAAGATTAGCTTAAACATTTATGATGGCTTCTAATTATTTTACTATGAAAAATTCACAGATAGCACATAACATATAAGGAGGAAGTGGTGGCAAGTCACACCAACAGCTGGTCAGACATAGGGTGCAAGCAAACAGCTGCCCAGCTTGGATAGTGTCTTCGATGCCATGAGCAACTAAAATCGAACCTCAATATAATGAACCTCAATGTAATTAAATTTGCGATGTAATGAATTTTTTTTATTCCCCAATCTCTACCATATTGAAAAATGGTTTTCTTTTATTTCTTTTTTTCTTTTTTTGCAATTTAACGAAGTCTTTTATGTTGCACTTTCGATTTAGCAAAGTCCTTACGCATCGCATGCATGTACCAGCAGCCACCTTGACAATTGGATGATACTGTGAAAACTCCATAATTCGAAATACCGGATAATTCGAAGGTTTTCTGTGGTCTCATATTTTCCAATGTAAATCTGACTAGATAATTTGAACCGGCGGCCTGCACCAGCCCGGTTAAGGGGGTAAACAGGTCTTAAAACTATTTTCGTTATTTACCAATCAAAATTGATGCAACTTGGTGGGTTTGTGTAGTTTCTTGTGCAGATTCCAAAACTGCAATTATTTCTTTTGTGATCCAATTATTTCATGAGATAATTACACCAATTAGTCTAATTCTTACAAGAACAATTACAAAATGGTTGGTTGGTTTGTGGGGTTTAACGTCCCAAAGCGACTCAGGCTATGAAAGACGCCATAGTGGAGGACTCCGGAAATTTCGACCACCTGGGGTTCTTTAACGTGCACTGACATCGTACAGCACACGGACGCCACTCCGTTTCGCCCCCATCGAAACGTAGCCGCCGAGGCCGGGATTCGATCCCGCTTCCTTGGGCACAGTAGTCGAGCACCGTAACCACTGCGCCACCCCAGCGGCCACTGAAGAAAAACTTCAGATGAACACATTGCTGGACACTAGAAAGAATGAGGAACACAATGTTGCAAGCAGTTTTTTGATTAAGCAATTATTTCTTGTTTTATTGCATAACAAAATTCAAAGGTCAGAATACAGCATATAATGGTCACAGAAAAAAGCCATTTTAAAACTTTTGAACAAGAAATTTAAAAAATCTACTTTCAACATTGTGTGCTCCACATATTTGGCTTCATGCTGAAAAAGAAATTATTGCTCTATCTGCAATAGGTGCCGAGATATAAAGGCCGCAAAACTGCAAGTGGTCGACAATGCATGTTATGAGAAAAGAGCAAAAAAGAAACAGGGGATTATTTAACAGACGTTCACTGGTACAATCCACACATTTACAATTTAAAATGGCTAGAAACCTCCAGGAATATAGTCTCCTTGCTTTCCAACGTCCAAGTGTTGCCTCTTTCATTTTGATTTGCAGTTGCAGCACATTCACTTCTCACTTTTCGGCTGCGCGAGTCACATGCAGGCAGAGTTTTTTTTTTTTTTTTTTTTACGTACGTTGTTTTGCTACGTCCTCGCATCAAGACCGCGGTGAGGAACGTTTATTGCGGAAAAGAAATGTAATTTGGAGCTGTTTGCTGCTTCCCAGTGCTCTGCATTGCACTGGAAGCAAGTGCATTCACTAAGGACTATGAACAAGGTCCGATCGGCGCAAACACGCGGCGAGCTCTACGAAGACGACGTGTCTTGCAGTTTACGCATTGGGGAATAAGTGTGACAGCGATTTCTTATCCCCGTTCACTTTTTTAAATGCCAATATCGCCGCCGTATGTTTTGCGCTTCGCCAATCTCAGCACACTGTTTAGATCTGACGATTATGAAATCCGCCTCGCCAAGCGGACCGTCCGCCGCGCTGCCGTCATCGTCACGAAAACAATGTCTACCACTTCGTTGCTGAAGTTGGCGCGAGTTCAAGCTTTTTCTGTTTTGAGCTTATCTTTCTGCTCATCTGTGGCCTGCGATATCACTGTCGCGGCGGGTGCGACCGCTGGCAGTAGCAGTCTCCCGTGCTGGGGAACACGCTAGGCCTACTTCAGGCTCGTACACACAATCGTTCGGCGCACGACTTTCGTCGGCCTGAGCGCGCACAGCTAGGGCAGGGCATCACCTGAGATGATTATTCAACTATTTTTTTTTTTCACTTTTTTCACAAATTCTTGCCGTGAACGCACCTCGCGGTTCGGAACCAAGCGCGGCCGGCGTCACGTCTCTGCCGTCTCCCCGCGGCTCGGGCGCGCCGAGCAGACGCCGTCAGCCAGTTCCACCAATGCGGTGACGCCTTATTGTCACATGCACCCCGAAAGCCAATGGTATTGCAAATGCCACGTTTTCTTTTTTGCTATTTTTTTATGCTACCAATGGGCAAATGTAAACAGCAAAGGCGGCAATTTGAAGACGAAAGGTGGCTCATGAGAATGAGACCAAGATGGCTATGGTACCGCGCACAAAATGGGAGCTACGCCTTGTGGAAAATGGTTGTCTCGGGGGGTCGTTTTGGGCCCAAATTTGGGCGACATCGATTATATAAATTGGCATTGTGACTAAAATACCGACCCTAGAGATGAAAAACTTAGCAGATAGGTAGATAAAGAGCTACTGATTTCGCAAATCACATTTTTCTAAAAAGTGATTTTTTCGCAATTTTTTGGTCCGAAAGACCCGTGTCCTCCCTTAACTTAATTTGGGGTGTTATGCGGCAATGCCCGATCCATGTTTAGCCGCAAACCCAACGAAACGCCGACCCTACAGAGCCAAGAGGCAAAGCCACGTATTGATGGCGATTATTTATAGGCGAAGCGCCCCAGCCGAAACACTTTTAGCACAAAAATCGGTCCACAGTGCGCCCCGCGGACCACCGAAACGCGCTCCTGCAGAGGAGAAGACGTGCTTCATTGCAATGCGGCAGGCATGCTGTTTTTATCTCATTATCTAACCCCCCCTCCATCCCACGGCATGCTCCACCCTCTCTTCGCACTGCGTCAGCGACAGCACGCGTTCCGTGCCATGAACACTCTTCCCCGTGCCTCTGACGTTGCAAATATGCGCTATGCAGGCCTCGCCTGCGCCATTTCTTTATGTTGCGCAAGGCAGTTAGGAGTCGGCTACTGTGCTGTTGTTTTTTGGGCTGTGCAGAAGTGCTAGTTTTGCAACCGTACTAGTGAACAAAATGCCGAAGCACAAGACTAACGCTGCAGCAGAAGTTATGATTGATCCAAGAAGCAGGCAAAAATGCTTGTTCCAAGACTGTGTAGGCTAAAAGGCACAATGTGCCCCTCTCGACGTTGTCCACAATACCAAGCAACAAGTCAAAGATACTAAAGGCCTATGGCAAGACATATTCTTCGAAGCGGTCATGAGTGTGGGCTCCCACATATCAAGATGTGGAATCTGCTCTGCTTCGCTGGCTGCAGAAAGATACAGCTCACCTTCCCACAAATGGAATGATATTGTGGGAGAAGGCCAACGACCTGGGTCTGCAGCTTGGGCATGAAGAATTCAAGTGTAGTAACGAATGGTTTAGCCATTTTAAAGAACGTAATAATTTGACGTTTCTGACCGTCTGTGGTGGCAGCGGCAGCACTAACGAGAGCGTTGTCAAGAATTGGAAGAAGCACACTTTGGCATCGCTGTTTAGCGAATACGGTGCAGACATTTACAACCTTGACGAGGCTGCACTTTTATATAGGATGCTGCCAACAAAAGCATTTGCAGTGAAGGACAACGCATTCAAGTGTAGAAAACCAGCCAAGGACAGGATTACTGTACTGTTCGGTGCAAACATGTGTGTACACACAAGCTGCCACTACTGGTTGTCGGGAAGACGGGGAAGCCACGCTGCTTCCAAAATGCGCGGTTGCCGCCAACGGATGAACTCATCTACAGGCACAATAAGAAAGCCCAGGTGACAGGTGCGATATTTGAGGAGTATGCGGCAACTTGGCCGCAAGTTCGCAGCCACAGGCAAGAACGTCCTATTTGTCGTCGACAATTGCTTGGCACATGGTGACATCCGACACCTCCAGGCCATCAAGACGGTATTTCTACCTCCGAACACCACTTCGACCTCACAGCCGATGGACCAAGGCGTCATTCACCACCCAAGGAAGATTTATTGGTACTATCTGCTCAAGCGCATGCTCCTTTGCTACGACCATGGCAAGGAGTATTCCGTCGACCTGCTCGAAGCCATATGCCTCATGGTGTACGCTTGGAAATAAGTGGAGCCCACATTGATCAAGCGCTGTTTTGAACACACTGGTTTTTCCAGTCTTGTTGATGCCGATGCAGACTATCCATGTATGCTTCACGAAGAAGGAGAAGAGTGTTGCGACCACATCAATGCACTCTGCGCACAGGATGGCGAGTCCAACGAGTATCTGAACTTTGAGAGTGGTGAGCAGACAGGCTACTCAGACTTCGAACGTGAGGTTACTGCAGTTGCAAACATACGCGATGACAATGACAATAGCAACGACAATAGCAACAACGATACCATCGAGCCTCCCAGAGCACCTGCTCTCTGTGAAGTTATCAGATCGCAGAGTGTTACCCGCAGTTTTGTTGAGTGCCATGGTGGAAGTTCTGAAATATTTCACCTAGTTGACCAACTCGAGAACATGACCTTCGGGGCCGCAAACTCCACAAAATGTGGCAAACCAGCATCTCTGATTACATTAAGTAATCAAAAATATGCCGAATAAAGGTAGCACGTTCCTTCAACAAATGTTTTTGCCTGAGTCGTATTTCTTCGTGTGTTCGGTTAATTCGAAAACTCGCTTAATTCCATGATTTCTCACGGTCGCGATAGCTTCTAATTAACAAGACACACTGCATTTTGGATTTGCCCTTTACATGCCAATTTTGTTGGCAGTCTGGAACCTGTGAGCGAAACAAAATGATGATGATAGGGTAGGCGTGTGCCGCTGCGCCATCTGTCATGTGCATACAAAACCTGCAGTGCGGAAGTTTCAGGAGGCGTCACGCCATGACGTCACTGGCCAGCTGGAACGGCAAAGCTCTAACCAGAAATACCGTATATACTCGCATAATGGACACAAGTTTTTCAAGAAACATCGACGTCAGTTTCAGGGGAGGGTTCAATACGAGCGAAGTAAACTTTTTCTTTTTTACAAGTCATCCATCCTCCTCCTTCTTCTCCTTCTCTCTCTCTCGCTCCCCCCCCCCCCCTTCAGCCCTCGTGGGCAGTGATCCCAACCGCTGCATGAAATGATAAGGCAAACCTACTAAGCAACTGGACAAACTGAGCATGCCGGCACTCCTGTCAAGGCTGCTGGCACTCTGCCAAGTCCCCCCCTTTAACCCTCCACTAGAGCTAATGCTAAGAAACACACCGTGATGTTCTCGCTGCTTAGAATCTTGGTGCACCAGCATTTTTTTTTTTTTTTACATGTTCTCAGCAGCAAAAGTGGGAGACAGGTTCATTATACAAGTGGGTCCATTACGCAAGTAAATACGGTACACATAAGCGAGGCCTGAGCAAAATATTACCGCACCAAGGTAGCCGCGCTGGCGTGGGTGTTGTGTTGTGTTGAGGTTTATGGCATATAGGAGACTCAGGCCATCATGCGCCAAGAGCAAAGTTTGAAATTAAACAGTTAAGAGATTTTACAGTTGGTTTAAAAGCTTTGCTTCTTAAAAGAATGAAAAAACGGAAATATTAATGAGTGACTTTTCTCCTATTAGTAAGCTTTGGTGCAGTGGGGTGTGTTCTTTATAAATTAGTGGGAAGTGTTTCGGCCTTAGTTGTTGAAGTTTTGTACATGTAATTAAAATGTGGTTAGTGGTGACAACTTCTCCGCAGAATTCGCATGTAGGTGCATCTCGTTTTGTGAGTATGAAGTTGTGTGTTAAATGAGTGTGACCGATTCGGAGGCGACATAAAACTACGTCAATGAAACGCTCTTAGTGAGTACATGATTTCCATTCCTCTATCACTGGCTTCACTAAGAGTAATTTGTTCCTTACTTCCTTGTCCCAAGAATCCTGCCATTTCTCTTTCTGTTTTCGTTGCATGAATTTTAGACCATCTTTAAGCGGTATGCTTACTTTTTCTATGTTAGCGTTCCGAGCAGCTGTGGCGCATACATCAGCTCGCTCTTTACCACTGATCCCTACATGACTGGGCACACAGCAGATTTTCACTTCACGTCCTTGTGTTATTGTTTTTATGCAATGTATTATTTTTCCTATCAAGGGTTGCATTGCATTTCTGGAGTGTAGTGCTGTGATTAAGCTGTGAGTCAGTGTAGATTGTGCTCTTTTCAAATTTGCTCCTTACTATTTTTTCCACAGCTAGCAAGACTGCGTAACTTTCGACAGTAAAAACTGATGCACACTGAGGTAACCTGACTGTTTTTTCGTGTTTGTCTTCTGCTACACCACTACCGACATAGAAAGCTGTTTTAGATCAGTCTGTATAGAATGTTTTATAGTTTTCATACTTTTCATCCAAGGCCAGGAACTCTTGTATTATGTGTTCAGGTGAAGTCTGCATTTTACGAAATTGTGTTAGTGTAAGGTGACATACAGAATGCAAACTGTACCAAGGGGGTAATAGTTCCGGGCTTTAGGCAATATTTGGAAGTGCATTAAATATATTCATTTCTTGGCATTTCTGTTCGTAACGGAGGATTAGTGGTTTTATTGCATGGGGCTTGTTGTTAAACAGTGTTCTAGATGGGCATTTTGTGACTATCGGGTAACACATGTTTTGATAGGGATGTAATTTTTAGCACGTAAGTACATATAAGCATTGTCCTTCTGTCTTCGAGAGGTGTTTCATTGGTTTCGATATGGAGTCTATTTATAGGAGATGTTCTCTACGCACCTGTCAAGAGTCACAGGCCGAGGTTTTGCACTGGGTCAAGACGTTTCAGGTAGGACGGTCTTGCTGACCCGTACACCACGCACCCGTAATCTAAGGAAGAGCATACTACAGAGTGATAGATGCGCATAAGGCAGGTTCTGTCGGAGCCCCAGTGCTTTCATGACAGCACTTTGAGTATATTTAGAGCTTGAGAAGCCTTCTTCTTTAGATTATTTATATGCAGTAGGAATGTCAGTTTCTCGTCAAAGGTTACTCCCAGAAATTTGCACTCATTCTTTAAAGGTAATATGGTGTCATTTAGGCGTAAGGTTGGTTGTTTGTAAGCCTCGTTTGAGCGAGAATAAAACGGTCACTGTTTTTTGTGGAGAAAACTGAAATCTATTTCTCTCTGCCCATGATGCAAGCCTATTTATATTCAACTGCAGTTGCCTTTCACATGATGATATATTCAAGGATGTGTATGCTATCTGCAGGTCATCCACATAAACTGAATACATTACACATTTTGGTATTATTTTGCTTATAAAGTTCATTTTCACAATAAAAAGAGTTGTACTTAGGATGCACCCTTGAGGTACTCCATTATCTTGGACAAAGCTTCTTGAGAACGTTGAGCCTAGTCGCACGTGGAATAAACGGTTCGACAGGAAGTTTTTTAGGCAGTTTAACATCCTGCCTCGGATGCCCAAATCTGCTAAGTCACGAAGAATACCAAACCTCCAGGCTGTGTTATATGCCTTTTCCATATCAAAAAAGACAGCAAGGCAGTTTTGTTTGTGTATAAATGCTTCACGGAGAGTGTTTTCAAGGCGGACTAAATGGTCAGTTGTAGAACATGCTTTCTTAAAGCCACATTGCTGAATGTCTAGAAGTTCCCGGGACTGAAGGACAAATGCTAGCCTGATGTTTAAAACACTTTCGAAGGACTTTGCAAGGCAGCTTGTGAGAGCTATGGGACTATAGCTACCAGGGGAGGTTGGTGGCTTCCCTGGTTTCAGGAATGGCACGATAATAGCTTTCTTTCAGGCATCAGAAATATTTCTGGTTTCCCATATTTTGTTAAAAAATTTCATAAGTGCTTCTATTGCAGGTGTGGACAGATGAGCAAGCATTTCATAATGTATTTCGTCTGGCCCAGGTGCTGTCCTTTTCACGGAAGACAGCACCCTATTTATTTCTTGGACTGTAAATAGAGCATTATATGGTTCATCTATGCTTCCACTTGTTGGAAGTTTTTGTTTTTCGGCCATGCATTTGAACTTTTTAAAGGATTCTGTATAATGCGGGGAGCTTGAAATTGTGGAAAAATGTTCACCTAAAATATTTGCTTGCTCCTCTATGCTTGTTTGTGCGCTAGGGTCTGTTAGAAATGGAATTGTGAAAGGGGAGAAGCTGCCATTTAGTTTTCGAACTTGTTCCCACATTTTTTTCGATGTGATGAAACATAGGCTTGCCAGGAAGTCTTCTCTGCTGTTCAGCGGACATATCGAGCTTTGGCTCTAGCCTGTTTGAACTTTTTAAGGTTTTCATTTGTTGGGTATCTGCGGAAAATCCCCCAGGCTTTGTTTTCTTTTAGCTTCCTTGCATTCGCGCGAATGCCAAGCCTTCTGATTTTTTAAACTCTTGAGGACTGTGGGATAGCTATGCCTGCTGCTGTAATAATGCAAGCCGTAAACCTTTCATTCATATCATCTATGGTGAGGTCATCAGAAAAAGCTTTTTCAAGGTTGGCTTTTGATTTAAATAGTTCGCAGTCAGCAACGTGAATTTTCCACCTGTGTGGCTTGTTTAGGGTCACAGATGGTGAAGATGTTAGGCTAATTAAAACAGGCAGATGATCGCTTCCGTGGGGATTGTCAAGCACATCCCATGGGTGTTGTGAACATGTGACAGCGTCCCCGGGTTAAAGTGTTAAAGTCTAGCCCCCATTTGCACACTTTGATTGATAATCATGATGACGATACAAGTGGTGACATCTGGCAGCGGTTTCGAGTAATAGGAGCTGTGCTTGCTCTTTGCTTTGCTCACATGGAGAAAGATGATGTGTTCACGTCTGTTCGCTATCACTCATTATCCTCCTGATTTACTAAAGAACATCTGGTGCCCTTGTTAGCACTATTATTGCTAGAATTTCTTGCTTATATCCTTAATTCATAGTTTACAAGTTCCCACCTACTAGCAGTGTTCCACGAACCTGTTACTTTATTTGGACAGCTACAACACATGGAAACCTTGATATAACAAAATTAGTGATTTAACCAAATTTGGGTTTCGTTTCGTTACAGTAGGGTTTCGTTACATTGAGTTTCGACTGTATCTGAATGCAATAACGGCTGTTATGCAAGCAAGGATTAACTACGATAACAAAAGAGCACACAAAATATGTTAAACTGACTCTGTCTACTGTTTACTGGCAACATGGTGCTGCTCTAAAGTTCACTGTACGATCAGAAGTGTGCCTACCTAACTACAATTAATGTTTGTATGAATATAATAAGAGAGAAATATTTCCTACGACTCGCCACATAAATATGAGCCTTGTGCACGGTTCTGGTTTTGTATTCTGAATGCAACACAAGATTTTTGCACAATGCAGCTGACTCCAACCAGCAGGCATCCGAGCTACAGGACAGGACCTATCACTTCTCATATTGTACTAAAATAACGAGCTTTATTGTAAGGCGAGTTTGTTTGCAGGACTAGGTCGAGGCTTGCAGGTAGGCTCAGCTCAAACAGCTGATGCTCGTGTCTCGTGCCAGCGCCAGGTCATCTTTTTTTTTTACACTAACTATGTACAGTGAAACCTCGTTATAACGAACAGTTAAAAAATCGAAAATAGTTCGCTCTATCCATAACTCGTAATATAAAATTTCGTAGAAAATACATGCAAGAGCAACGAAATTCATTCGGAGAAGGCACAGCAACTCAAAGGGTGCCTAGTTAGGTCACGTCCATTTATTTACGCACAAAGAAATGCGTTATCGCGGCCTGCTTTTTTGTGTTGATCGCGTTCCGTATCACACCCTGTTCCACAATTTGCAAACACTCAACAAGGGCAAACCCACTGCTCTCAATAGCACTGCAGTGGCGGCGCAGTAAATCCAATGCAGCAAGCGCTTCTTGTGAAGTCGTAATGTTCTCATCGTCTGCAGGGTCAGCCTGAGCTTCGTCTGCGGGATGTTCAGAAACTTCCACAGCGATTTCAGCGTCCGTCAGTACAGCCGTGGTCGCCGCAATGTCGTCGCCACCTACAAAGTCCTCTACAGTCATTGTTGCAGGCATGTCACCAACAAAACGCGAAAAATCGTTCTAGGCTCATCGAGCTCGCGGAGCTCTGCTTCTGCTACGTCGGGATTGTCCCCATCGTCACTTGATGCACGGGCCTCTGCTGGAAAACCTGCGTGCCGAAAGTAGTTGGCAATTGTTTCGCCTTTCACACTGTCCGATGCCGCTTCAATGCTCCCAGCAAGTCAATCTTCAAGTCCTGCTCCATAAGAAGCTTCACGAGAAGAGTGTCAATCAGTCTCCTCTTGTAAACTGCCTTGAAGGCCCTGATTTTATCTTATTTCTTTGGCTGTCAACTCCCAATGCCGTCGTCGCATCTGTGGTACTGTCAGCGCCTGCGAGGTAGTCTTGAACGTTTGCTCCGCCGCACAACACGTGTGTAGTGCAACGAAGCCTGCCTCCTGCTATTAAAGTGAGGTAGTGCTTGGCGTCACGAAGTTCGTAATATCCGTTTTATGCCGAACCGCGTTCGCTATGGGAAGTTAAAAATACATGTGTTTACCAAAATAATTTCGGAAGAGTTCGATATATTCAATAATTCGTAATATGCTTGTTCGTTATATCGAGGTTTGACTGTATTTCTCGTTGCCTGCCTGGCTGTGGCCTGTTCTAAACATGTGTCTATATTAGGAGCGTGCGAATATTCGAAATTTCAAATATGAATTGAATATATTGTTATTCAGTTCATTATCAACTTGGAAATCTGATATTCGGAATTTTCCGAATATTCAAAATTTGCCAAATTTACAAAAAATTTTGGATATTTGAACACATCTGAAATACTATAAAGTCTTCGGAAATAGTCTAATCCGTATTTCCCAACTAACGGGGTTGAATTAGAGCCTTCAGCTACAAGTTTCGATGGCCACGTGGAACACAGAGCAGGCAGCCGCCGCTGTGGCCGCCAACCCTATGGCGCCATTCTGGCTCTATTTTTCTTCCGTGATTTTGCCTAGTTTCATATTCTCTCACCATTTCGGAGAGGCGCAACCTCGTAACTATGTCACCTTTTCTCGGGAGCATTTATGCCCCATATGCAGAAGCACATAAGTTCGAATTATCCATGATGAAACTGACTCACATTCAAATTAGTGGCATTTTTCATACACAAATTTGTATGATGGCCGGACTGAGTAATACAGTTTGATTTATCTGAAAGTTCAAATTATGGAGGTTCGAATGAACAAGCTTTCACTGCATACACATCAAATTTTTTTTGCACGGCTTCTTAGTAATTATGCGTAAGACCATCATAGACAGATGACTGCGGTATTTGTCCCCGACCTCCAAATGATTAGCAATTGAGCTACTTCTCTTGGGTGCCATTTTGGCTTCAGTCTTAACAGCCAAACACGGGCTGTAATGTCAAAGCTCAGTATAAGTCACTGATAAGTCACTAAAGATGGAAATGAAAAAACTGAAATATAATCACTTTTCATATGTTGACTTTAGTGTTCCAGTGAATTATGAGATTAAGAAGTTCGCAGGGGTCAAGTGGATGCAGCTAGCACAGAACCGGGTTAAGTGGAAAAATATGGGAGAGGTCTTCGCCCTGCAGTGGGTATAATCAGGCTGATGATGATGATGATGAATTAAAACAACAAAGCAGCAATTCATATCGCTTTCTTCGCCTCCCATCATGTGACTTATACTGAGCCTCAACATCGCAGCCATCATTCGTATGAGCAATCTGTAACAGCACTAGAAGAAACAAATTCAGTTATAAATTATTATGCAGTTGTAGGCAAATATCACGTAGTAATCCATGAGCAGTAGTATTCCCGCATGCAAACAAGAAATTTACCGTCTGCAGTACTATAAATCCAGCTACATCGGCAGTAAATATATCTTTTCTTGCCGAACAAATCAATGCATACAGCCCCACAAAACAGCCAAGCCATTCATTTTTCTAACTATAAAAGCCTTCTGGAACTCTCGCCAGTATCACTTTAACAACTGGTTCCTCTTAAATTCCTCTTGATCTTTACTGTTCTTGTCCTAATTTACAAATGGTGCCTGTGTGATTTTACATAGCCTTATTAAGTAAAAGCTCAATTATTCAAACTTGGTTATTTTGAAATCCCAGATAAATGAAAAAATTTATATGGTCCCATTATTCCTAATATAAATTTGATCAAAAATTGAAGCAGGGGCCTGCACCTTCCCAGTTAATTTCGGGGTGCCATGCAGGAATGCCCAACTAACATTTCGCCCCAAAATGCTCGACATGAACAGTGCCCCAGCTTTAGTACTTTCAACACAATAAACATATCCATCCTACAGCTTCCGAACTGCCAAAGCATGCCTGCATAAGAGACGTGCTTGCTGCAACACAACAGGAGATGCTGGTTTCAATGTCATGTCATGCACTTGGCACCTCACTGGCTTCCTCATGGCAGAGTCCTCCAATGCTCTGTAGGCAGTACTGTCACTCCTCCCTAACCAGCCATGGCATCTAGTGGACACACTAGTGCGTCAACTGCGTGCAGAGCTCACTGTGCCAAACACAGGCCTGCGCTGTTTCTTTGAAAGACATACCATGGTTGGAGGATTAGGTTACTAGTACTTCTAATTACCAAAGTACAGTAGCATACACTTCTCTTGCAACAAATGACCATCACAAATTGGAGGGTTAATGTTAATGCGGAGCCAATCTATTAATGGGCTTAAGGTAGTTTTTGATGAGCAGTGGGTAGCATGTACTCCATGATGGTGCCCTCTCCCAGCAAAGTTCCATTTGTCAAAGAAAGCCCTTTATTTGTAACCAGTAGTTTACCCGGTTCGTTTGCACTGGCAGTTTTTTTCTTAGACAAGTGATCAGTAATGCAAGAGCAAGCTTACTACAATGTGCGAGGTGTGCACAAGATGGAATCCAAAACTACAGGACCATTCGGTTTCCCACTAGTCAGGTCTCATGCATGTGGAAGGCAGGATGGAGCACCATCTTTTCGCTTTTTATATCCGCTGCCTTCCAATCACTGCCCTTCTGATTGTTTATTGCTTTATGTGTGCACAACTGCATCCTGTGGAAAACTACAAAACAAAATGCAGCGGCAATGGTCAGCAAGGGTTACAAGTTGACTGGTAAACTTTTACATGCCAATATCAGGCAATTGCACGCTCCGTCCAATAAATGCAATGTGCTCTTGCAACATGAAGTTTTTGCCTGGATCTTATTTTTTCTTTTGCTGTTGTCAGCTAATGTGAAAATGCTGTCAGTTCAATACTTGTAGTGGACCTGATGACACTAAATTAAAAAGGTTTTAGTGCGTTTCTGGTACTCCTGAGAAGCTGAACTTCCCAGAGGCTGAATGAATTTGGAGGACGTCATTTCTGTCATCAAAGAAGAGCCAACTGTATATCCACAACTGCTATACTGCTTACAGTGCCACATTTACTGCCACACCAGGCATTAACAACTGAATGTGTTCCCTGCCGCCCACAGTTCTTGGCAATGGTGCGCACATCAGTTGGTAAACGCAAATAATTTTACCTTGGACGACAGTTCCTGCAGATGCTTGAGCTTGAACCTCTGTAGCACATGCTTTGTTATGAAGATGTTTATCATGAATGTAGCCAAGACAATCAACGAAATTTCTTTCCTGCCAAGAGGAAAAAAACAGCAGCTCAATTTCACGCCCCATTACCAAACCATACCCATTAGAGAGAGAGAGAAATAACTAAACTACACAGATTACCCAGGTGTCACTATGATTTGAACATTCAGGTATATACAGGTTGTATAAGTAAGGTGTGAACATGATGGCAGATATTTCACTGAATGCATCGCTGAGAAAAATTTCTGCTTCTAGACTGGTAAATTTTTAAAGATGAGTGTTAAAATCTGCTGCAATCCACACATTTCGATAAATGAACAAATTTGGTACACATTAAAAAAAACAAATATGCCAATTTTCTTTACGATTTTCCTGAAACACCTTTAGTACCTGGTAATTAGGGAGTAGTACTGCATTATATCGTTCAAAACTGTAATATGAGATGCTAAATGGGGACCATGTTTCACTCAGCAACCATTATGTACTAGATATTGTTCATTTAAAAACAAGTACCATATTTTCCGGTGTAAAAAAAAAATGCGTAACTAGTGCGTCTTCCATGCTTCTTATTTTTGTTATTCCTTATGCGCAATGTTCCTAGTTAAACTTAATCATCAAGCAGTGGCGACAACGATATTCACTATAAGGCGTAGTCGTCTCACAGGCATGAAGCATACATGTACACCTGTGGACAAAAGTGGTATACTCAACGCGCTGCGAGAAAACTGCCCGCCCAATTTTTCCAACATAGAAGCAATTGTTTCTGAGATATGCATAACATGCCCTCCTTGATATACTTGCCATCTTGTCCAAGCAATTTTGTGTGGCACATTTTTTTATACTAAAAAAATGCAATCGTTGCGGTTCGCGTGGAGTATACCACTTTTGTCCACGGTTGTACATCAATATGAAATGCCAGATGATGATGACATCCACGCTCCTTGCATGCCCACATTGCCAAGCCAGGACAAGCAGACTCATTTTCCAGATGCCATGAAAGGAAATGTAAGCAGTTGTTGCCGTTTGCAACTTCTGTTTGGCGGCTACTGCCCGTTTGCTTTCCGCTTCTCGCATGGACCATGTGCACCTGGCTCTCGGCCTCTCGGGGCGCAGGTTCAACAACAATCAGAGCAGCGATTCTTAGTGCATAGAGGATGTCTCAGCAACACTCCAGCCAAAAATTGGCAAACTTTTGATAGCGCGTCAGGAGATGAAGCATTTGAAGGCGTAGAGTAATAAGAAAGTGTTTCTGCTCTGCCTGTGGGATTTTTTTGGGCATGAGTGTTGCTTCTTTTTTTCTATTCCAGTACAATCTCCTTACGAGACATGGTTACAAGAGACACTCGGTTATAAGAGACACATAAAAATGGTTGGCTGGTTTTCCTATGTTTGCCATGTTAACAACATTGCATACAAAAGACATGGTTAAAGAGACACTCTGTTACTAAGGGCAACTTTTGCAGGTCCCTAAAGTAACTTCTTTACTATTTAGAAGAGACACAATTAACCCAGGTGCGCTCATGCAATGCAGCTGACTCGTACGATCTCGTATGTGTGGCAGTTTAGATTTCCTTATCTAAATTCTGTTTCATATCAGTGTCCTATTTTGTTGCAATATGTCAGGAACCAAGAAGGAGTGCCTCCTCTTGACTGGGAAATCAAAATGTCCCTGTTGTTTCAGTCACACAGGAATGTGATGTTTCAGTCACACAGGAATGTGATGACAGTGGCTGAAACAATGGGGACATTTTGACTTCCCAGTCGAGAGGAGGCATTCCTTCTTGGTTCCTGACATATTTCAACAAAACAGAAAACTGATACGGAACAGAATTTAGATAAGGAAATCTAAACTGCCACACATACAAGTTGGTAAGAACTTTTGGCTAAAAGTGACCTTGGTTACAAGAGACATCTTTTTCGGGTCCCTTGAGTGTCTCTTGTAGTGAGGTTTTACTGCATTTCATCCTGTGTAAGGAGCGCTCTCACAGGCACGAAGCATTTCGCGATGGTCGCGCAAACATGTAAAGTTAAACCTGGTTATAATGAAATTGTAAAATGTCCGCAATTTTTTGTTACATTCAAGTTTTCGTTATATGCAGTTTGCACATCAGAACTCAAAAGGACTCAGTTGTCCTAGGAAACTGACTCCACTTCACGTCACTGGCACGCTCTGCTGTTCTCTCTTCCGACACGCAGAAGCCGCGAGCAACCACATGGCAGTGATGGACGCACACTGCTCAGCCCGTGTCTTTTTTTCTTTGTTCTGTTATTTTTTGCTTAAACACTGAAACAACATCCGCAAGCAGCCAACAAATTAGTGGTGCACCAGATTTCTGATGCCATATCAAATATAATGACAAAAAATTTACTTAACAGTTCTGTATCTCTCTTGGGGAAAATGGCTTGAACTTTATGTGGACTTTTTCATGTCTTATTGTATACCCTCGCCATCTTTTTTTAAGTACAGCAACAGCAACAATTATCTTTTTTTTTTCCATTGTGCACTCACACTTTGCTTTGAAACAAGGAGAGTTGCTAGAGTTATTTCAGGGCCAAAATGAGGTGAACTTACCACCAAAATCGCAAAGACTTGACAATGTGCTCATTGAAGGTTTCAGCAGCCTCCTCCTTCTCACACAAGAGCACAGAATCATTGTCTAAATCAACACCTCTGTAGAGATAGTACCCAGTGTCTGGACCAGAAAAAAAAAAATGAATTTAGTGCATAAGTCAGGAAAACATTATAGTGCTGAAATCAAATAAGGTGAGTAGCAAAAATTATTCTGAAAAAAAAAAAAATAATAATGATAATAATAATAATAAACAGCCTCAAATTTGCAAAAGCACCCATATACTTTGGTATGCCACACAAATTGCCAACAATCGAATACAAGCAATGATGTAGGTCGTGCCAACCTGAACTCTACAGAACTTTGTGCTCTTGTAGAACACAAATAATATAGCCTTAGTCATGAACAATTTCTGGCAGTTCTCACTAAGTATGTTCAAACCTCAATAAAAAGCAAATACAATGGCACTCAAGATGTCTGCTCAAGCACACAGTAAATATGGCATGCATGGCAGACAGTGCCTTCTTACCAAAAGGGTAATCCAATATGTCATCCTTGATCATAAGTGCTTTCCTTGAAGAACTAGCCTCTTCTAACATTGACGGTGCTGCTTTGTTCCCAGTATTGATAATGGGTGTCCGACTAGGTGCTGCAAGGCAAAATTTTTCTCATGAACAGCAACTTCCAACCAGCCACTTCATCATAGCCTTGAAGAACATCTAAATATAGCTGCGATAAATTTTAAAGACAATTAAGTTCTGCCATTAGGTACACGACATGACAGCGTTTATGGCTTCTGCCTGCCGGCTCCCATTGCGGATCCTCGTGCACATACTGTACTTTGATACTCACTTAATAACTAATCCCTTAATTTGTGCCTCTATACCTCAAACATACTCAATAGTGGTCGTCAGCAGGATTTTGTCTGGGAGGGGGGACCTCCACAGCACCCAAGGGACATCACGTAGAAAAAAGAAGAAATCTCTTTTCTGTTCTTAAAGATTACAAGTTCCACGGTGTTTTCATACATCACAACCGGGAAACACTCCTTTACATGGTGTGGTATGAAGGGAGGGAGGGGGAGGGGAAGTGCCTCTTTTGCACCCCCCTGCTGCTATGACGCCCACGCTGCTAAATAATGTCAAAGTCTGCTCGACAGATACAAAGCCCCGCCTTAGCTAAGCTAGTGTGGCCTAGGGGTAGTGTGTCTGACTCAGGATGCAAATTTCCCGGAGGGTACCATTCCCATCGCACCACCCCATTGGCAGCACCTACTGACTTGGCCGTGACATATGGTCTCATTATATCACACTAATGGCCATGTCACCTGCCAACTACAACCTGCCAAGGTCATGCCCATGACGTTTCACTCACAATGCTGACAACACTGTCACTAATGCTACTGTACTGACTAAAATCACTACTACATATACTGTAAAAACCCGCCTATAATACGAGGTGTAATTTCAGGATAGCAAAAACGGGAAAAAAAGTTTTCCATCCACATATAATGCAGCGAGGAACAATCAGCAGGAGGATTTATTTGCACTACAATTCGCAGTTGCCCTGTCAGTCATACGCGCTCCGCGCTTCCGCATCTCACGCCAGGCGCCGTATAGTGCCATGAACCTTCATGTGCTGGTGGTGCTGGTTCACTCCCCTTCTCACGCCAACATGCTTTATCAGAGAATTTCCCACACTAGGAGAACAAGAGCAGCGCACAATCGCCACAGCAATCACGGAAGCCACATAGTCCTCCGGTTCTCCCAAAAACCAGTAGACCACTTTCAGCTCGGACGCAGAACGGCAGCACATGGGCTGCTGGCCATCACATCTAGCGCTCTGGAAGGTTTCCGAATTTGGAGTTTTCGCAATCGTAACTCTTCAAAAATTGGGGGGGCCCTTTGGCTCACTAAAGTGCTTCAAGGCCTTCCCCGCTGCGCTACTTAGGCATTGACTGCGAGACCGTTTGTGATTGACTAGACTTGTGACAGATCGTCATCATCATCATCAGCCTGACTATATATACCCACTGTAGGGCGAAGGCCTCTCTCATATTTCTCCAATTAACCCGGTTCTGTGCTAGCTGCATCCACTTGACCCTTGCGAACTTCTTAATCTCATCCGCCCACCTAACTTTCTGCCGCCCCCTGCTACACTTTCCTTCCCTTGGAATCCAGTTTGTTACCCTAAGCGACCATCGGTTATCCTCTCTTCGCACTACATGTCCTGCCCATGCCCATTTCTTCTTGATTTCCACTAGAATGTCAGTAACTTGGGTTATTTCTCTGACCCACTCTGCACACTTCCTATCTCTTAATGTTACCCCTACCATTTTTCGTTATATAGCCCTCTGCATTGTCCTCAACTTAAGTAGAACCCTCTTGGTTAGCCTCTACGTTTCAGCCCCATAGGTGAGTACAGGTAAGATGCAACTGTTATATGCATTCCGGTAAGCTGCTAGTTATAATCTGCGAGTGCTTGCGAATGCGCTCCATCTCAATCTTATTCTTCTTGTTATTTTTTTTCCATGGTCCGGATCTGCAGTTACTACCTGTCCTAAGTAGACATATTCGCTTGTGACAGATACTGCGCCTTTTCTTTGCTGTCCACCAATTTTAAATGCTGCTGATGCCTGCTGTACTGCGTTTATTTCTATATATGCTCTGTGGTGCGGCGTTCGAGGAAGCGCCAAATGAAAGGTGCCGGATGGAGGCCTGGGCCCGGCGAGGTCAGCTTCGTATATGCATGAATCTCCTGGTAACGTCTTCATAGAGAATGTATAACATCGACCAAAATTTCAAACGTTTGAAATCCTTCTCGTTCGATTTTCAGGACTTTTTCTGTCAATTCGCAACTCAAGAGCTACCGAAAACGCAAACAACACCGGTGCCATTTTACATTTCTGGCCTCTGCCATATTGGCTTTCTGCAACCTCGAACCCACGTGTCATATCGTCTGCTGATCACACCATCGGAACCTCGCGACCTCGCGCCACGGTCGCCATTCTCGTGTGGTGTGTTGTGCTGTACAATGCCACAACATCCCTACTACAGCCCACGGACCAAAGCGTTATCCAGACACTCAAGCACCTCTATCAGTCACATGTGCTCAGTCGCATGGTGTTATGCGTGGACAGCGGCAAAACCTACAGTGTCCCCTTGTATGCACTCGGCATACTTTCCGATGCATGGAAGGCGGTGACCGAGGAGACACTGCGGAACTGCTTCCGTTTCGCGATCAGAGATGAAGTGCCGTCGTCTTCCGATGATAGCGCCAGTGAATCCCATCAGCCGTCTTCATATGCTGATTTCATCGAGCACTTGCGCGCTGCAGGAGCCGTTCCCATGGAAGTGACGCTGGAGCAGGTTGCTAACGCTGACAGCGAGCTATGCGCTGAACTCACCGACGACAAAAATTTTCACCAGGTGCTGGAAAGTGATGACTCGGGCTCCGACAGTGAGGAGCCAGAGGCTGTGCTGCCAGCTAGCAGTGAACTAACCCGAGCTCTGATGGTGCTTTCGGCTGTGTATAGCAAGAACGTCACCCTTGCCAACGTGCAAGCCGACTTACTTGTACGGCAACGTAGCGCCCCGCAGAGGCATATTGACCAGTTTTTCAAGCCGTTCACAAAATAAAGTGACTTTTTTTGCGTGAATTTGTTTTTTCGGACTGCCTGATTTTCCAGATGCTATGTCGACCCCAAAATCAGTCGGCGACTGTAGTGGTAAATTATCATGAAATTATCTTGAAAATGCCTTAACTCATGTCCCGATATCATCTGATTGCTATGATCAGGTATCGATTCAATGGTGATTGGAATATGCCCATATAAGGCATGCACCCAAATAGTGGACACATTTGCTAACGACAGTATGAGGCATTAAAGGCTTTTGCCTTAATACCTCTAAATACGTTCGACATCCTACATTTCTCGAAAGCGCGACTGACGCGGTCCTTGGGAATACTGGTCAAGAGTCCACAATTCGGCAGTAGGGAGTGTCCGGCATGGCTGGAGAGACCCATGATACACCCATGCAACGTGCTGACTAGTCCTTTCACCATCCCTACATCACGTGAGGTGTGATCGAACTTCTGATCGAAACATAAGGATCACGGGGTGAGCGTAATGAAACAGAAGCCATCGAAACAGTCAGCCGGCACCACCGCTAAATAGCACCTACTGTTAAGGAAGCCAGATGCTGATAACGCTGATTAATAAGAAGGCTAGAATTGCGAATTTAGGCTGAAATTTATTTAAAACTACACATAATATGAGGCGGAATTCTGACATCACAAAATCAGGAAAAAGAACTTATATTAAATGCAGGTTTTTACGGTACTAATTTTTGCCTTGAATACATAAATTCATCACAAACGCAATGCAGTAAAACTTGAAGTAATTGGGACCCTAATAAATAATGGAATTTAACCTGTTTTTCCAATTAACCGAGTGCAGCAAAATAAAAGTTACACAGGAATAAAAATTTTGGTTGCTGCAACATACTGCATTTATTGGATGACCGTTGGGATTGGCCCATATTTTGCAGTGTAAAAGTTGATCCTTGACCTAGTACTGAACATTGTTTTGTAAGTTCTTTGCGGGATGGCATCATAGCATGCGCCTTGCTAAAAACAATAAAGGCACAACAGTGCGATTTCACAGGCAGCAATCTGAAGACAATGGAAACCAAAAGTGTAAAAACAGAGCTCCATCCTGCTTTGCCAACTAATGTGTGGCCCGAAATACCAAATCGAACAATACTGCAATTTCAGATTCTAACATGAAGCATATTCCAGAGATACTCTTGTAGTCTGTAGAACTCGTACAAGAGGTACCGGCACAAAGGAGACGGGCAAACGAACGACGTGCAATTCAATTTTTTTCTTTTTCAGCCAATTTGCATACAAACGACCTTTATTGATGCATGCAGCCCCATGACCAGCAGAGAGCGGTTAAGTCGAACCCGGATATATCGAACTCGAAGGGGATCGCGAAAAAGCTCGATATATCGATAATTCGATATACAAAAATTGGCTTGTGACGGCACTTACGATGCGAAAAAACGATACCATATTTGTTGCATAATCAACCCACTCGCATAATGAACCCACCCTCCACTTTCGCACCCGAGAATTTGAAAAAAAAAAAAAAAAATGCATTAAGGCCAGCACGCTCACATGCAAGCGACTGAGCGATCTCAGCAACGAGCGGCAGCGACAGAGCGAAAATTTTCAAACTTGTTGGAACTGCGTCCCTCTCGCAGCTCGAGCCACCGCAGCAGCTCAAAACAAGGTTTCTGTTTCGCCGCGGCGGCAGAAATCGCGAGCATTTTCGCTTGCATGTCGATCACGCGCGTCAGTCAGTTTCGGTCGTTTCATCCACAGCTCATTGGCAGCGTGCCAAGATGCTGCGCAGCTATAACGTCAGGGCGCATTTATCTTTTGATAGCTCCTGCGGTGGCGGGGAGCGAACTTAGCAGAGTGCCCGTGATGGCTTGATTGCACAAGCCTGGTTCGATTTATCACGCCGCGCTTGGGGCGGGCGTCATGATCGCAGCAGCTGACGGCGTGCTTCCCTTGATTCATACAAGCAAAGATAAACGGCTCCCGCAAAAAAAAAAAAAAAAAAAGCCTGCCGCTTCTTAACGTCCGCAGCCGCCATATCTTACGCTACATCGCGCGTACAGCACAACGATAAGAAAGAATGACTCTCGCAAAAAACAAAAAACAAACAAAAAAAAGAGAGCTGCCGCCTCTTAACATCCGCAGGCGCCATAGCCACGTCAGCCGCCACGCGCAGAGGGTTCGCAACGCACGCTGGAGAAAGCGTCCCACGTCTGTCTGAAAACGGGCTGAGCTGGCTTGGCGCATGCGTAGCGCACGCTGAAGGAGAGAGCTCGGCAAAAGAATGGGGCACACCCACGCACATGGCTTGCAAACATCATGTGTTGGCGCGCGGGAAACGATAACTGCAGATGCGCGCGCCTTTGGGGAATGGGCGCGGCGCTGTCCAGAACTGTCTCCTCTCATTCCTTCCGCGCGTGGCTTGAAAACGTCACGCGGCAAACGGCCAAGAGTGATGCGATCGCCTTTGGGGAAGGCACACTTTCCAGTGCATAGTGCGGAGTTCGATATATCGAACGACGGCGAAATTGAGTTCGATATAACCAAAATTCAATATTTCCGGGTTCGATATAACCGGGTTCGACTGTATTACACACCAATTGTACAAAGCTACCCGAAAGTCCCCCCCCCCCCCCCCCCTTCAATTACAGATGGTCGTTTTTATGAAATACTGCTGGGGGGGTTGCTGGAAATAGGAGGTGCTTCAGAATCATGCAAGAGCCATGCACTCAAAAAATATACCTGCAAAGAATCATTAATAGCAGAGTTATGGCAGCTGTAAGCAAGCAGTTCTGCCACACTTTTTTCACACCTGTCTGCTCCAAGGCACTTTCTCTCATTATATCAAAGGGCCAGCCTTTACCAGCAAAATTCCCGTTCTACTCTAGGGAATGTGCGAAGCTGTATAAGACCTCTATACCATGTACCGTGTCTAAGCTGTGGCAGGGGTATGCTGACATCTGCCACCTGCACACGGTGGATCACACCAGCGCACTGTGTATCACATATTAGAGAAAAAGTTTTAACAGGTTAGTTAAAGAGCCAGATATACATAGAACCTTGGTGATACGAATCTCATGGGGTCGCGAAAAAATTCGTATCATCCGAGCATTCGTATCATCAAAACAAACTAAAATAAGCATGCAGAAGCATAGGAAAGGCAGTCGCCCATATCTATTTACGTCCGAGAAGGTTTATTACGGTCGCGTGGTCACAGCTCGCCCCTCACGGCACACACAGCGCGACAGTCGATCGCAATGTGCAGGCCGCGTGGCTTCGCGAACTTCTCGCGGCGCGTATAGCACAACAAGAAACGACGACCTGTCAGCGGCGTGGCGCTGCAGATTGCTCGCGATGCGTACAGCGCGACTAGTGGTCGCGAAGTCTACGATGTGCGGCCCATGCGCTCCCGTTACCGCATGCGCCACCGGCTACTACTCACAGTCGCGCGCAGTTGCAATCCTTTCACTGCGTGGAAAACGATCGCGATACCGGCGATGTGTGGTCCGCCCACCTCCGCATACTTCTCGTGGCGCATACAGCATGACTGGAGATGGTGACATGCGGGCCGTGCGGTGTCACAAACTGCTCGCGGATCACGATCACGGAGCCAGCTATGTCCGAACTGTGCGCACCCACCGCCGCCAGCTGCGGCGGTTGCGACATCTGTGGTTTGTAGGCCATGCACTGCTGAAAGCTTTTCGCGGCATGAACCCGACAGAAAATCCCGACATCAGCAAGGCACGAGCCACGGGTCACAGAAAATTGCCCGTGATGCGTACATACAGCGCGATTGGCAATCGCGGAGTCAACAATGTGCAGGCAGTGCATAGTGCTCAAGGTTGCAGTTACAGTTCGCATGTTCGTATCATCCGTAGTGGCGCGGGAGAGTGTTCTGACCATCCGAAATTTTGCACATTGTACACAATGCAGTCTGGAAGGGGAATTTCGCAAATTCGTACCATCCCGAAATTCGTATCAACCGGAATCGTATCACTGAGTTTTTACTGTAGTAGGCACAATGGGGTAGTTGAAGTCACACCACAGAGCATCTCGCATGGAAAGGAGACAAGCTGAGAGCTGGGGAAGAGTGGCGGCCTCACGGAGCATGCATGCTCAACAAGAGAGCAGAGCACATGTCACTTGCTATGGCAATGAAAGTGGCCATCACATGGCATGGTGCCTAGCAGTACATCAGCTGCACAGACACAGCAACTTCACAGTAATGGATTTAGAGCCCACTGTGCAAAAGCTGCACACAGGCAAAAGCAATAAAATTGCAGCACAAAAGGAAACAAGCAAAAGAACAAATAAAGACGGAACAATACAAAGACCTCAAAGGAACATGACATTAAGAGCATAGCATAAAAACAAAAAACACAGACCCACATCACAAGCACAATGCCTCCTGTAAATGGGAAACATTGTTGCAGTGGTTAAGATGCCCGACTACTGAGGTGGAGTACCCGGGTTCGATCCCGACCGCCAGTGGCTGTGTTTCGATGGAGGCGAAATGGAAAGGCCTCCATGTATTGTGCGATGTCAGTGCATGTTAAAGATCCCCAAGTGGTCGAAATTACTCCGGAGCCCTCCACTACAGCACCACTTTCTCTCTTTCCAATTTCCCTCCCACTTTCCTCCCATTCTTTACGGCACGGTTTAGGTGTCCACAGAACAAGTGTCACAGATACTGCGCCTTTCCTTTCCTGTGGACCAATTATTATTATTGTGCATGCATTTCACACTTTTATGAAAAAAGATAACTTTTATTTGAAATAATGTGGCACACTCAAATGAACTGAACAAAAATTATAGCACGATACAAAAAAAAAAAAAAAGACTGTTTCATTGCACTGGCATTGTTACTAAATATGTCTCCTTTAGCATGATTTATCCAAGCACTAGGAGTGTTATATTCTTGAAGCTTGGTGAACAAGTCTCTAGGCACTAGCAAGATCAGTACCTGAGGCAAGATAGGGCTTCCACTCCACATGTGGTATATGGCTTCTGTGAGGGTCAATCAACTGCAATGATGCTCCGGAAACTTCTGTCTGCAGGTGGCTATTATGCTGCACATAAAGCTGCCTGTCATGCATACCTGTGTATGAAATTAAATGCACAAAACAATAAGCAGCAAAATCTACTTCTCAAGACTTCAACCAAGTGCATGTTCAATCCAGAACAACCAACTGAAACTGCTTAGACAAAGCCTCAGAAAAGAGCCCAACCATACTTCAAAAATCTAGATTCAAGTTAAAGAGGTACCTGGTTGCTTCTTTTATGCGATGTACTTAATAAAAAAAAGTGCCTTAGAGATTAATTCATGCTCAGGAACAAGAATTTGCACGAACATGAAAGGGTACATGACACTGAACTCGTGAACCTAAACTTCCCACTACACCTTAGTCCCCTCACATCAAAAACTCCTCCCTTCAGAAACTGAGGTCAGGCCAAAAATTTCGAATGTGCACCTACAAAAAAAATGCACTTTTTCTAAAAGCATCGCTTGTGCTGTTGGTGTGGCTTGCTGAATCTACTACCCATTGCAATTTATATATTGTTCATTTGTAGTAACAGTTGTTTTCCCAAATTTTCACCGATAATTTTTTATTAACTTTTCCTTGTGAACATATTAGCACCAACACTAAAGACCCTCTTGGTGTATGCATTGAAGACAAGGGCAGTGCTTTGACATACAAAGACCTTGTGCACCAGCCCACAGTTATGCAAAGCGCTCCACTTCACCACTGTTTGTGCCATGAGGGGACAAAGCCCAAAACTAGTGAAACATGGCATTCCATTGTGATACTGTGGAAAGATCCGCGCACTACTTTAGCCTGCATGACCAGATATTTTGCATGCACAGCTTGGCAGTAGCCTAGTGATTTCAGTAGTTTCACTATGTGATATAACAGGAGGCCGGTCGGGTGCCTCCTGTGCCTCTGGCATCAGCTACATGGACAGAGAGTGGAAAACGAGACACCAGGAAAGAGAGCACAGTGTGGGAGAGTACCATTCTGGGTTTTCCTTCCTTTACTCCACACTCTAGAGGGAGAGGCTTGGTGGGCATGGCTATACGTTAGATGGCAGGACGTGCTGTCAAAGTGATGAGTTTGTCACCTGAGTCACCTTGCGCGCTGCGCTGTGACATCTAGAAATGCTTAGCTACGTAGGCCGCCTTATGCATTCTTTCTTTCCCACTTCATGCTCCTGTTCTTCAGTCCTTTACACTGAGGGCGCCTAAACTGTCACACAGGTGCGTGACTGATTTAGTCCAAATTTGCATAAGATCTGCCATTAAACTACTAGTCGCAACTTCAGTTAACCACAAATCGGCAGCCGGTTACTAAACTTTCCTCTTGTGTTGTCTGGAGAATGAAGACTTCAGCACTCAAATAATAGTTCTTTACTGGCTATCAAGCTGCAGCTGATTACGCAAAGAAATATGAAAAAGATTCATCTGTAGACTGCCTCCATGTTTGAAAACAAACGATGTGTGCTGCAATCTCTAACGAACTTGTGGTCAGTGGAAAGCGACTGATCGAACTCGGGCACAAGTGGCAGCAACGCAGCGAGAAATTTACAGCGCGTTGAAACTGCATCGCTCTGACTGATCAAGCCATCACAACAGTTCGAAACCCGTTTTTGCGTCGCCACAGAAGAAATTACGAGCGTTTTTGCCTGCATGTGAAACAGGCTAATGACCGTGCCGTGGCATGGCAGAAGGGTCCTTAGCATCCAACCACAAGAACTGGTGTACTATCCTACTGTTTGCTTACGTTTGCCATCAACACTGCATCCTTCGTTTTCCTTCAACACTGCAACATACATTAGATGACTGGCTACAGCCTCTTCTTTCTTCTTTATGTATGTGCCCCTCGGTATTTTCTCGACAATATTCTTCCCTATTCCGTCCATGATGAACAGCGCAGCACCCAAACTCTTTGTTGGGCCGAAGAAGCTTGCCGTCTGGCCCATTTGTAGATTCTCGCTTCGCAAGAGCATTCCAAAGCTTGGTATGACAGCCAGCATCATCACGCTTCCTACACTCCTGGAAACATAGTGTAGCTATGGAGGCCTCTCCGGAAGTGGCTTAGCGCAAAAATGTTGGCACATAACACTGGCCCTCACATCGTCCTCAACCGCGTCAGTGACCTGAACTAAAGGATAACACGCATGACCGTCAGTGGCCGTCACTCCGCCACAACCAACGTTACTACCTCACTAGGGTGGCTTCAGCTGTCCAGGAGGGAAAAGTAACAACCCTGAAGACAAAGTTGTAAGGGGAAATGTAATATTAAACACCAGAAAATTGATCCTAGGCCATTTCTGTTGGTTTACCCACTTCCCAAATTGGTTGACAACTGAGGTCCTCGCAGTCGTTTCCCCATAATTTATGGTACTGTTGATCTGCCGTTATTACATACTGGCAAAAAATAAAGAAAGAAGCGTTCTGGTACTTGAACAATTCGCGTTCAAGGATGTCTCACACAAGCTCACAGTAAAACACTGCTTCACAAAGCAATACCAAATCACGCACCATGCAATTAAAAGTGCAAAACATTCATGCATTGCTTTCTCCACACATTAAAATATGCTGTTCTCGCCATACTAACGTAAACACGTGAGAATAATACAATACACAGTACAACCTTGTCAATTCGACTGCCGTTAACTCAGAAATTTGGATAATTCTAACTAACACAGTCCCCAGCTGATGCCCATGCATGTTTGTGGCGTTGGTAGCTCATAAATTCACTGAGAGGACTCGCACCAGTTAATTCGGATGGGGGATCACGTCGAGGTATGACCTGCAAAGCCAGCGATTGTCCAAATTAGACCTAGCTTGACCTGAACTGCATAAAACATTGGTGCCAGCGCACATCACGCATGCACAACGAAGATCAGAAGTCCCCCGTTGCCCAAATATAGCCCAGCAGCACAGGCGCAGTTCTGGTTCTCTTAAATCCCCGCCATCCTGCCACTGCCATTGAGCACGTGCATCGGAAAGTCCTACTGTTTATTGCACTGCTTTGCGCATCGTTGGCCTTTTATTCTAGGATGGCATTACATTGTTTGAACACCTACGCATACTTCTCTCCCTTGCATACACGTGCTTCCTCCACTCTTCCAAGTAGGCTGAACCATTTCAGGATGTTCGCCACAGTTCAGAGTCCATGCAGTGAAGCATCTTCAAAATGTGACATGGCCAGGGAGTTCGATGCATGCGAACACCACTCCTATACTATTGCATGGGATTTCCAAGGAAATATCCTTAGAGTTCGATGTAGCCAATAATTCTATATATCTGGGTTTGATCCAGGGGTGCCTGTGGTTGCCAGACAAAAAAAAAAAAATGCTCACCAAGGTACAGCACAGGGTTACTTTGCTTGCTTTGGTTAGGACCATCCAAACCCAAGATACGAGTGTGCTCAAAGAGATCGACCACCTCTAACTCTCCATTTCGTAGGTGCCAAGCTCCAACAACAGGACTAGGAAGCTGCACAGTGTGAAAAAAAAAAAAATTCTTTTTCTTCAATATGTAAAAAAATGGCCTACTTTGTCAACAATGCAATAAGATCGGCAAAGAAAGTGAACTGAAAAGAAGGAAGTGTGCCTACTTTGACAGACCACTCCATTGATCCCTCGGTTCCACTGGTTGAGGCAATGAGGCCCTCAGGTACTACTACCTGAATCAGGCTCTTCTCAGGGCAGCCTTCTTCATTCGAGCAGTTTGCAGGCTCCTCCATCACATAGGAGTCGGCGTCACCACTATGGCCAGCACTACCAGCACAACTCGCCATCAAGCCCTTTAAAACAGTCAGCTGATTCTCCCCAACACTGAAGTTCCATCTGGAAAAAAAATGTCCGATACCATAACAGAACAACTTCAAGCCGTAGCTCTGAAGCCTCATAGCTTCAAGTCACAAAAAAAGAGTGAAAATAAGCTGCTTTGCTGAAATACAAACCTGAACAAATGAAACAAGTTCTTTTTTTTTTCTCTTACGTTTACAGATATGTATTTTAAATACTATGAGAGGTACCTAGGTTCAATCTGTGCAGGTGGGTTGTACAGCAAAGTGGATATAATGTATTTAACAGATTAGTGATTAGAAGATCAATGAAGTAAAACTGCCTAATCAACATATTTATTTCTGACTTTAAGAAACAATATTATACAGCATAATTGAAGACCGTCAACACGGAAGGAGAGTTCTTGTTTTATATTTTCCTGACTAACAAAGTGGCCCAAGACATCCAACATAAAAAATGTGCACCTCACAGCTCGTTGAGTTGGCTTTCACGCACTGCACATTTATAAAGTGGCATTGCTGCACATGGTATTGTCGCCAAAATCATGTTAACTACTTCTACATCATCAAAGATATAACTGCTGCACATGGTATTGTCGCCAAAATCATGTTAACTACTTCTACATCATCAAAGATATAAACAGCATCGGTATGAAATGCATAAAAAATTCAAGTAAGGCTGTTCTATAAACGTAAAATGTGTGAAGGCAAACTGCACCAGCTTTGAAATGCGTATTTTTGACATTTAATATTATGAGCCACTTTGCTGATTAACCCTTTCGCTGTCACAAACGTACCGGTACGTTTTCGCACTTCCTCCCCCATAGTGTCACCGACGTACCGGTACGTTCTCTATCGTGCATTCAAAACTTTGCGCCTGAGCGCGAAGCTAGCGCGCTTGGACTGGCTGCGCCATCTGTAATATCTTTCTACAAGTTCGTATTTTTGCCCCGCATTGTGTTGATACGTATAAACTGAAGAGTATGAAGCGACCGCGCCCACCCCCGCCACCTTCTTTGCAGGGGGCGCGGTCGCTCCGCGCGCACTACTCTATCACGCTAAGCGATCATATGGTGCATGCATTTCACAACGTGTGCGTGTGGTTACGGGCTCAAGGGTTGTTCTGCTATCTGCTGCAGGTTTGCAGGTTTTTATTTTTATGTTGGAGTGTCTGCTACAACGCGTCACGTTCAGGGGCTCACGCCGTTGCCTCTACAATAGGTCGACACATGACTCGATCGCTGCTTTCGCTCTTTCTTGCTGCGCCATTGCTTGCGGCTAGCAGCAACAAAGGGAGTTGGTTTAGCCTCTTTTCACCTCCCTCTGTCATCTTCATTTCACAACGTGCTATTACTCTCCATTGTTCGGGCCACCAAAAGTGCACCCTCCATGCGCGCGGTTACTTTCGGATGGCTGACCGCGCGGGACCTTCGACTGCGGACTGGAGCGATGGCTCTTTTGATAATAAATGCAAGCCAAGCTTGGATTCGAACTCTAAAGAAGTATCGAGCAGTTTTTTTCTTATATTATCCTCATTTATCTAATTTATAATCAGACTAATAATGATAATGATGTTAATTAGCAACACCTGCAGAAAACAGAAATGTGTATATTCCGTTGACTATGTTATTTGTATAGCAATCATAATAGAAAATAAATCGCTATGATCGTTCCCTGATATGCTCATTCCCTGAAACCAAGTCGACACTGGAGGTGCGTCATGGCCAGAAACGCCCGACAGCGAAAGGGTTAAGAAATCTATAAAGGAGTCTCATCTCTTATGGTCTTTCATTTGCGTAATAAATAACAGATTAATATTGCTCCACTTTATTTGCATAACGACATATGCCCCTATCTAAATGTACTGCATTTCTTGGCATCCTACTAGATGAACATTTGAAATTTTTACATGCACACTGAATCATAATGCAAAAAAGTCTCTTTTGGTATTAGGGTGCTTCTTCAGACACATCATTACTGTCAGCAACGTATACTTTGGACACTCTATTTGACATTTATTCACAGTCACTTAACATACTGTATAGCATCTTGGGAAAATACATATCTCACTCATATATCAAGCATCTGCCATTTACAAAACTGTGGAGTTCGAATAATTATACTTGTTCCCCGTCCACTGCATCAGCTGCCCCCTTATACCAAAATTTAAACATCCTTTATTTATTGAGCCTGCCCAACTAAAATTACCAACACTTATATACAGTGCTCATTATGGTAGCATTGTAATTACTGCCTTTCCTTCACCTTCCCTCATGAACAGTAATTTGACTAGATTTTCCCAGGACGACAATTTGCTGCTCCCCAGTATTAACACTAATTATAGCAAGCAAACCTTTTTGTTTTCAGTTATAAGAGTATAGAACTCACTATTCTCATGCATTAAAGCAGTTCGGTCCTCCAGGCTTTTTAATAATAGCAAAGTTATAACCACACTGTAGAGCATTTTTTTTTTATGATGCCTAAATGAAAGTAAAAACTAATTAAAGTTAAGACAAAAATAAAAACTGACACTTCCAGTGACTGGAAATAAAAACCTGTGATCATAATACTGAATTCACATGTGGTCTCGTCCAACATGGCATAGCATGCTATGGTTATGGTATGTTATGGTAAGGACATAGACGTAGGATACAGACATACACAAACTCTTGAATAATAAAAATGCATGGCATGCCAAACTACAGCAGTACTTTGCATTCAAATCTAAACAAATAGTGCGGTGCGGTGTGGTGTGATATACAGGGTTGATCATACCAAACCCCATATACCATGCTAGAGCCTGTCGTTTGTTTAGATATGAATGCAAACTATTGCTGTACTTTAGAATTCAGTGTGGTGTGATATACAAGGTTGAACATACCAAACCCCACATACCATGCTAGAGCATGTCCTTTGTTTAGGTCTGAATGCTAACTCTTTCTGTACTTCAGAATGCAGTGTGGTGTGATATACAAGGTTGAACATAACAAACCCCATATAACATGCTAGAGCATGTCCTTTGTTTAGATCTGAATGCTAACTACTTCTGTACTTCAGAATGCAGTGTGGTGTGATATACAGGGTTGAGCATACCAAACCCCATATAACATGCTAGAGCACGTCCTTTGTTTAGATTTGAATGCAAATTATTGCTGCACTTTAGAATGCAGCGTGGTGCGATATACAGGGTTGAACATACCAAACCCCACACACCATGCCAGAGCATGTCCTTTGTTTAGATATGAAAGCAAACTATTGCTTTATTTTTGAATACAATGTATTATATGCACCAATCAAGCATATGTGTCTGTCTGCTTACCATTCACCCAAGGCCTGTCATTTTTAGTGCATTCATTTCACATTTGTGTTTGCTTCTAAAAATAAAATAAAATAAAATAATGAAAGCAACATAGAATATGAAAGATGCCATGCAGAAGGCTCCAGATTAATTCCAATAATCTGGGGTTCATTAACATGCACTGACAATGCACAGTACATATTTGACATTGTCGCATTTCACCACTGTCAAAATCTTCCTTACCGTAGCAGTCTGGGCGTGTTGGTTATTCATGATGGAAAAATACAGCGCAGAGAAGGACGAGGACAGAATGAAGACACATAGGACACACGAGCGCTGACTTGCAACAGTTTATTTCGAGCCTCAGAGCCTTATTGTACAGATGAAACCCCCAACATCATACATGCGCAGTAGGCGATACATTCATATCTTGTCTTAAGTATATCAACTCCTTACGAGTAAGAGCGATAGAAGGCTTGGCCACGCAAGACTCACCCAACCGATCTATCATTTCAGCTTCTATAATCTCACGAGTCAGTTGACATCGGTTTTTTGCGATAACATGGCATTGTTGGTAGTCAGGATGGCACACGGACATTTCATCTGGATCGTGTTGGTTTACATTTTCGTCATTACAGTTTAGTTTACATTTCCTGCAGTGTACATCCAAAAACCCTCCTCGCTTTTTAGACACATTGTTACAATGTTCCCGGAGGCGGTCGTTCAAGCACCTACCGCTTTGCCCTACATAGCTTTTCCCACATTTCAAAGGGATGCTGTAGACCACTGAACACGAACATTCTACAAACTTTGTACGGTGGTTCTTCTTGCAATTAGGGTTTCTTGAACCACCGGGCCTTGTCAATCTGCACAACTTCTGCAGCTTATCGGGGGCAGAAAAGACAACTTTCACATTCCCTCGTTCACCGATCTTTTTCAGGCGATGAGACAGGCCATGAATGTACGGGATCACAGCAATCCGCTTGTTAGTAGGCGGCAGTGATTTACTAGTTTCTTTTGAGCACAAGCGCTTAAGTAGGGTTTCGGCGACACTGATAATGACATGTGTGGGATATCCCGCAGCTCGGAGACGAAGGATCTGTTCATTGAAGCTGGCAGCCATAAGTTCAGGACAAGACTTACACAGGGAATTTCTTAAGCACAGTCCCGCAATACCCCTCTTTACAAGTTTGGAACGTGCAGACCCAAATGGGAGCAGTGGCTTATTGGAGCGAGGTTCATACTTCCAGTAAATCTGTTCATTACGGAATAAAAGCCTGATATCCAGAAATCTAATGCTGTCGTCAGAAGGCATCTCATGTGTTAATTCTAGAGGCGAAAAACCTGCACGTAAAAAGGTTAATGTGTTAGCAGCTAGTTCTTCAAATGAGTCCGAACTGCAGTCAAGGAAAATTAAGAAATCGTCAACATACCTAAGAATCTTTGTTATGTTAAAATTTGGTAGACGGCTACAAAGGGTTCTGTCAAGATCAGCTAAAAATAAATCACTAAGAACTGGGGCTATACAGGAACCAATGCAAATTCCTTCCTTTACAGATAAGGTTGCCCCTCCCATTGGATAAAAGTTGACCGAAGATAAAAACTAAGGAGTTAAAGATTCTTAGGTATGTTGACGATTTCTTAATTTTCCTTGACTGCAGTTCGGACTCATTTGAAGAACTAGCTGCTAACACATTAACCTTTTTACGTGCAGGTTTTTCGCCTCTAGAATTAACACATGAGATGCCTTCTGACGACAGCATTAGATTTCTGGATATCAGGCTTTTATTCCGTAATGAACAGATTTACTGGAAGTATGAACCTCGCTCCAATAAGCCACTGCTCCCATTTGGGTCTGCACATTCCAAACTTGTAAAGAGGGGTATTGCGGGACTGTGCTTAAGAAATTCCCTGTGTAAGTCTTGTCCTGAACTTATGGCTGCCAGCTTCAATGAACAGATCCTTCGTCTCCGAGCTGCGGGATATCCCACACATGTCATTATCAGTGTCGCCGAAACCCTACTTAAGCGCTTGTGCTCAAAAGAAACTAGTAAATCACTGCCGCCTACTAACAAGCGGATTGCTGTGATCCCGTACATTCATGGCCTGTCTCATCGCCTGAAAAAGATCGGTGAACGGGGGAATGTGAAAGTTGTCTTTTCTGCCCCCGATAAGCTGCAGAAGTTGTGCAGATTGACAAGGCCCGGTGGTTCAAGAAACCCTAATTGCAAGAAGAACCACCGTACAAAGTTTGTAGAATGTTCGTGTTCAGTGGTCTACAGCATCCCTTTGAAATGTGGGAAAAGCTATGTAGGGCAAAGCGGTAGGTGCTTGAACGACCGCCTCCGGGAACATTGTAACAATGTGTCTGAAAAGCGAGGAGGGTTTTTGGATGTACACTGCAGGAAATGTAAACTAAACTGTAATGACGAAAATGTAAACCAACACGATCCAGATGAAATGTCCGTGTGCCATCCTGACTACCAACAATGCCATGTTATCGCAAAAAACCGATGTCAACTGACTCGTGAGATTATAGAAGCTGAAATGATAGGTCGGTTGGGTGAGTCTTGCGTGGCCAAGCCTTCTATCGCTCTTACTCGTAAGGAGTTGATATACTTAAGACAAGATATGAATGTATCGCCTACTGCGCATGTATGATGTTGGGGGTTTCATCTGTACAATAAGGCTCTGAGGCTCGCAATAAACTGTTGCAAGGCAGCGCTCGTGTGTCCTATGTGTCTTCATTTTGTCCTCGTCCTTCTCTGCGCTGTATTTTTCCATCAAAATCTTCCTGTCACATTAATCACTTAATTGCGTTATCGCAGTAGAACCAGTGCGATATAAATTTCGGGATTATACGAATTCGTAAAATTACACCGCCGGAATGCATTGTGTACAATGTGCAGAATTTCATACGTTCCGAACACACTCACTACACTACATTACTACACTACAAATAATATGAACACACTAAGCGCGACCACGGTGCCTTGAGCACAATGCATTGCTCGCACATGTTGCAGACATCGCAATCGCCTGGTCATGCTTAAACACAGTGAAAGGTTTGCAGCGGTGTGCGACACACAAATCGTCGACGTTACTATCGGCAGTCACGCTGCGCATCACGAGCAGCTGGCGATGGCACACGTGGCAGGCGTGGACACACTGCACATCATTGGCTCCGTGATCACTAGTTGTGCTGTATGCAAGGGGAGTAATTTGCTGTGCCACATGGCCCACACATCACCAACATCCCGATTGTCTGTCGTGCCACAAGTGGTGAGTTGTGGGACCATATACAAACCTTCCAAGTCATAAACAGTTTCGTGAATGCCTTTCCCATGCTTCTGTACACTTATTTATGTTAATTTTGATGATAACAATTTTTTTGAGCTTCTGTGAGATTCGCATCACCGAAATTCTACTGTAACTGCTTCTCTTAAATTTTCGAAGAGCAACTACATAGCAAAAAATTAAGATATGAAAGAACACTATGCTTCCAAATAACTTAGAACAGTAACCAGGCAATAAAACATTGCTGCATAGGACAAAAGGAAGAGGATGAAATGCAGTGAATACAGGAGGGTCATGCCCCTTCCAAGGAAAATTAAAACCAGCCCAAAGGTGGGCCATGACACACAGGAATTAGGGTTGCAATAATATGATGAACACTTTAAGCACATGTAAGCCCATATTGCACAACATTTTTTTAGAAGCCTTTGCAACATTAAATAATGTGATCTGGTACACTCTTACCTAATCTTAAGTGACTATTGTTGCCATCTGTAAAAGTTTTTAATATAAAGAATAGAAGTATTAAACCCCAGAGCCAGTGATCAATCACCAACCATCAAAGTGCGGCTATCAGGGATATAAAAGTTTGCTTCAGGGTCATGCACTGTGGTACTAAAATCATCAGTGTTTCAATGTTCTCAAGTGTGAGATGACCTAGAGTCCTCCTACAGAGATCACCTCTCCAGAGATCAGGAGCAGTGCAGGCACTACAAGAGCCCTGCTACATAAAAGTGGCTCAATGACAGCCTTAGTGGCTGGCAGTTTTCATCTGAAAGGTGTATGCGTGCACCACGAGCATGTGTTGCAAGGTCATAATACAGAGTATGTACAAGCAAGAGTGCAGCTGTTAACCCCCTGTAACAAGAACTCTTGACAGCATGGATGGGAATAAGGCCAGTGCTACCATAGAGAGGCCGCTGGAGACGGGACAATACTTTCAGTATGTTTGTGGCAGCTGATGACCGCTGGAGCGCAGTTCAATTTGACTTGTTTTTCACCTGTGTCATATTGACGGGGAGAATGCATGCTCTTGATGGTCCCATTCTGCAGTGTTTAGCATGAGGCTGTGGCCTCACAAGTGCTCAGAAAACATGTTGCAGTTTGCTTATCTCACCAACCTCGAACACTGTGCGCGACAGCTCACACGCCTTTAGAAAAAATCAGGAATCTGAAGAATCTCAACATGCAGATTTATTTGCTATCCAACCTTACAAACACCACAAACCCAATTTTGCTCCGTTTTTTTTTTCTCATCTTTGTTTCCTTCAAGCAGCAGCTTTGAGGCCAAACTCAAAAAATTTGCAAGCTGTCACACACTGTGTTCAGTTGCTGAGATAGCAAACTGCAGTGTGTTTTCTCTGCACATGTGGGACTGCAGCCACATGTGAAATGCAGCAAAACGAGCCTGCCAAGAGTGCACACTGTAGACACAAGCGAAAGGCAAGTCAAATCCAACTGCGCTCCAGATACCCTGAACCGTCACTAACACACCAAGAACAATGTCTTGGCTTCAGCGACCAATGCTTCACAGCACTGGTGTCAGTCCAAGCCAACGTGTAGAGCATTCATGTTAAGTATGCTGACGGTGGTAAAACCCGTCCAACAGCAACCAGCTGTACCACTGAGGTAACACACAGCAAAAATAAAAAAAAAAAGTCTTCAGAAGGCATGAAATCCACGCACTTTTCTCGGCCAGAACGTGGCTCAATAGCCCTGACAGTCTGGGTGTTGCGCTTGACAACGAGGACATCTTCAGTGCTGAAATCTTCTTTCATATGGTCACAGCCGCCCATGGTGCACATGTATCGCACCTGCATGTAAGTACCATACAAATTCATCAGTGGTGAAAGCCCCATTTGAACATACTACCCGTCCCATCTGGTTCCAGTTAGAAACTGGAAATCGTCCCCCCATAAACTAGTTGTTGCAGCCAATTAGAATTTTCACATTCCAGCCACCAAGCAATGCTTCAGAGGAACAGAATGAAACAAGAAGGGTCATGTTTCGTGGCAGGGTCTGCACAATTTTTATGCCTAATTGCATTAGAGATACCGACTCTATAATTACGCTGGGTACAAAAGCTGTGACCCACCAATAAACTACTATACATCATGAGAAATCGGACCTCATCTAATGCTGAGTGTGAGTGCCCCACATGCTTCATCTCATACTGAGCAGTGCTGCTCTTGTAATCTTTAAAGCACAATTAGAAATATGTTTGCTCTCTATCAGAACTACATTTGTGGATGGCTCACCCATTCCGCATGGACAAGGGCAAAACAGTGGCAGTCCTTGACTTTGGGGAAAAACAAGCTCATTTCCCAATCAGTACATTGAGCAAGACCAACACGGTATCCCACCCTGCTGAAGAAGACTACTGAACCTGAACTGAAAATTAATGGCTTGCAATCCCTGACATCATAGATGACAGTATGTTAGGCCTTGCTTTTACCAATCTGGAAGCTTCGTTAGAATGCAAAAATGTATTCTTGGGTTTGCATGTCAGATTTTCCCTCCCTTTTGCATCTATGCTACGCAGCAAACCTTTTGCACCTGCACATGTAGAGCCCACCTAAATATCAATTCAGGTCCAAGCTCACCTGGGTGACAGAGCAGACTACCTACCTCTTCATGAGCATATACATCGCACACATGGCAACCTCATGAGCAGGAAGGGAGGTTATCTGTGTCACCCAGGTGAGCTTGGGAGAATATGTAGGCAAAGAAGAGAAAGAGATAGCAATAAACAAATAAGATGCCAGCCTAGACAGAATAGAGGGGCTTCCATGGGCAATTAATTGGAATGCATTTCTACAGCAGCTGCACACACGTTTCACAAGTGCATTTTTTTACCAATTTTTCTTTTCAAATCACTTGTGGTGATGCCAACAGTGCACTGTTGTGCATCCCACAGCGCAACTTTGCTCAATGCATCGACTCCAGCCAGAAATACTGGCATTGCTATCACATGACTTAACCTTATAGGAGCCATGTTTAGGTGTTCTACGCACCTATCCATATTTTCTTTTTTCTTCTTTTTCAATTAAAGTCGCCCACTAAAGTCTCATATGATGGCCTCTGCAATCAAATGCAAGTCCACTTCCAGCATTACTAAACACCCCAAGAAAGCAGCTGCACACAGTGGCTCACTGATGGGTATCAGAACAACAAAGTAAATATAACTTTAAAAAAATGATTTGCAGAGAGTAGAACTTCAAGAAATGATTGTGCAATGAATGTGCTGAATACTATCACAACGTTGAAACACAGAACCTCTGCAATTTATTAAAGCGTTCCTTCCCCAGTACAACACTGTTGACATCTCAGCGCCGTCCTGTGCTTCTTTGTGTGTCGTCCTTTAGCACTGCAAATCCTTTTAATAATTATGAATCAACAAGCCCAGCTTGAGGTTTTACTACATCTCAGCTATTTTGTAGGTCCCCTCAGGCAGGAAACTGAATTCCAAAAAAAGTTAATGTTTCAAATGTTTTAGTGAGCTCGAGTCTCCATGGGTGACAGACAGAGCAGGCTCTGCTAACAGTTAAACAATGTGTAATTTGCATGCCCCACTCCTCACTCAAGGCCTTCATGAAACTCTGCAAGCATATGCTAATGCACTCTAGGCATTAAAAGGGACCCTGAAAACATTTTATGCAATGTGTACACAACATGCTCAGCTGAAAAGCTGTTGCCATAATCCAAATTGAGAAAAAAGATGTCAGAGAAAATATGAGCGATTTCGTACGAAAATTGTGATGCAACCATACTTTGTTCAGGGTGGCGTTATAACATTTTGCTTCCCACTTAGCCTCCATCTTCTAGTCAAATTGGACCCTAGTTTACGATAGGGATTTAAACCAATGACATATGCACCTCTGGCAAGTGTAGGTGTCCACTGAGAACTGAGACATTGCCCCTTCCTTTCCCCAAAAATAGACTTACACAAAACTATAAAAGTATTCCCAGATTGAACAGGCAGCGTTAAAGGTGCCTCGCGTCTACACTTAAGGCTAAGTTTGAGCATCTCCTGCATGAAATCTGCAGAGGTGGTCTTTGCAGGTATTCAAGTTTAGAGGCTCTGTGTGAACCCTATAACTTAAAAACATTTAAAAATCTGCTCCTAGCAACCGATCAGGATGATATCACGTGTTCGCAGCTGCGCTTGCCTTATTGACGTAAAGTGCACAATCTAGATGAGCACCAAATCATTGGGTGCACCCAGGGTGGGATAGGGTGCAACAGATGCAATTTTTTTTTGTAACAATATTTATTGCCTCAAGGCATCAGTGGGGTATGTGATGAAGAATGAAGAAATCAATAAATGAATAGTTAATTCAACACGTGGTGGAATACCAATCTCTTGCACACCTTTCTTAAGCTTGGTAAATATCCTTTCATGGATCCTTTAAAACTAAGTGTAAATGGCACATAATGCAGTGCAATCTTAATGTCATTACTTGTTGTAAGAAATCAAGTATGTTAAAGAAAGAAAAATTTTAAAGATGCTGAAAACTCCCTTTTTTCATGATGAACATGAACTGGCACTTCCACTACCTCAGGCAACTGAAAGTTCAGAGGCTTTGGGCCCACTGCCATTCGAACAAATAAATTGTACCTGCATTTGGAAAATGATCATTTCTATACATCCTTTTTCTTATCATCTTATTGGTTAAGTAAATTATGACAAGCAAGTTAGTTCATCACTGAGGGGTGAAAAACAAGGCTGTCTTGCCTGCCCAGTGTGCATGTTGATTCCATAGGTGCGAGCCTCCTTGCCGCCTGTAATGACAAGGTCATCACCCAGGCGATAGGAGCTCCTCAGAAGGAAATCAGCAGACAAAGGAAGTGGTTCCACAGTCTCCCCGTTGAATTTATACAGCGAGCCATCCAACGATGGGACAAGACGCACCCGCTGACCTCGGTTATGCATCTAATACCGTGAAGATATAAAGAGCAAGCAAGAGTGGGTGAGTGGTTGACATTCAACATTGGCATTACTTCAAACTACATTCAACAAATGGCCACACTAAGTATTTGGAGGCATGACTGCATGAACATGCAATAAATTTGTGGGTACACTGTTCCAAAGTCACACAGTGAAAAGACTGAGCAGAGGTGACTCTCCCAAAAAATTTATGTATCACTAACTTTTCCTGCAAATTAATTCAGGCAAGCACAGCTACAGCAGCAATCCTTGAGCATACAGCACCTATGAATTCTGTAAACATAATCCAATAAAAAAAGCAAAAATAGTTTGCATACAAAAGTCAAGGAACACACAAAAAAGAAAAATAATGCCCTTATATTTCTTTTTACCATACATACATTCAGCAATATAGACACATGCATTAGGTAGACAAATAAAATCTTCGTGTAGGCTAGTCAGTTTATTTCTAGCCCAACAAGTTCCCCAAAGGCAGTTTTTAATGCACAGGGCGGCCCAATGAAAACTTTCACATTTCTCTTTTTCATGATTCTTATTCTTCTGAGCACTTTTCACATGGCTGACTTATCTGATTAAGCAGTATATGTGCACTTTAGAATTATGCCCTGCATTGCTGTATAAAATAAAGTTCAAAAATTACGCTTCCCCTTTCATGCAGCAGAAACATTCCATCAAGAATGAAACAACTATCCCGATAAGTCTTATTAAAAACTTTGTCAGGAAATAAACCCTAGTGCAGTCATGTATCCAGCAATATTCATGGTATCTGCCAATTCTGCAAGGGAAGGCAGCTGCGTTCATAAATTCAGGCAGCAGTTGCTAGATATGAACTGTCATAATAAGATGGAGCATCAACTAGTGCAAAAATAATGCATCTTCTAAGTCAGAAAATGCAGAGTATCAACCACAAAAAAATACAAATAATAAATGATTGAACCATACTTATACACTTCATACGTTTATAACAAATGACATTAAACATAGGGTGACACGAAAACCTCTCGAACTGCAGCCATCCCAAACTTGATTAGCACAGGATAAATATTGGTGCATGCGCATCGTAACATTGCAATGGAAGGGTCTGCTTACTTCTAATTTACTAAGGCTTGAAGAAAGAAGTCCTCCTGGTCCCGTTTCGTGCGACCACACAAGGTTTCCGTGAGCTTTGGGATCAAGGGCCGTGATCTTGCCATCGAGTGTGCTTACAATAAATAACTCGCTGCAACAAATTGCATGAGTACACATTCCAGTCAATGCACGTAAAAATGCGCCATGCATGCTGAGTATAGTTAACATGGGGCGTTAAATCCTCGAGGCCATCTGTACGCTTTGCTAACGTTCTGTGCCAGCTGTGCTTGAGTCAACATGCCAAGAAAGTGCATACGATCAACATTCCAAAGGTGACAAAGCGTGAACTGTTGTAATTCAAAGATGATCTAAAATACAGATGCACTCGGAATACACAGTTATCGCTGCCACAAAATTGTGTGCAACAAATCAGCAGCAGCAAGGCACCGGCATGCAGAACAAAGCTCTCGCAACAAACAAGGAAAACCGCCTCAGGCACGTGCGTGGGATCTGGAACTCGCTCTCAGTAAAATTAGATGACAGCACCAATCGGAACAGAAGTCCTGAGGTTGTGATTGATTCCCTGCGCAAGGAGCACCCCTCTAGATCCTAGGAAAGGTTCGGACACTTGCCGCGCTATGAGTCATGCTCTCACCTGAACGTCTTTCCCCCAGCAACATCGCCTGGTTTCGGTGCCTTGGAACAGTCTGGAAGCTCTTTCGCAGACGACTCGTCCGTGCCTTGAACTACAAAGGCACACAGGAGGATAAGGAATGCGTGAAATAAATGCATTCTAGGCTGCTATCTCGGCATGACAGCTCAAGAGCACACGATCCCGAGCATCACGTGAGGACCGCCGAACGGCCGCGGTGCGTGCAGCAGACGTTGACTTTGTTTTCATCCAAGCCCCAACGTGTAAAGCAATGACGTGTTCTCACTGGGCCGTTCAAGGCGAGTCGCGGTTTCACATTTGGTTAGATATTGCTAGATATTGCTAAACGCTATTATGAAAACTACGCTTAGTAAATTTGAGCTCAAACATTTAAACCCAAAAAAAGATAGAAAATTCAAGGAGGTGATCACACTAGTCAGTAGCAACGTTTTTAGATTCCTTTCAGTTTGCAAGCTCCCCCGAGTCACTCCCGAGAAAGCGGCTCCCGTCCGTTTCCACTCGCCACGCGGCGCTGCTGTCGCTGTCGGCCCGAAACCGCTCGCACTCTGCTGTTGGTGTGGTGGCAGCCTTCGCCGGTTCTCATCCACGATAAAACTGGGAACGGACACGTAGAGCTCAAATTTTCTGGGCTTTTGGAGCTGTCACGTTAAAACTTCAGTCTCATGGTTAAAGAAACTGTTTCGCCTGAGGGTACAGGCTGGGTGAGGTAAAGAGCAGGCTGATGCCAGTTCGAAAAAAAAAAAAAGATCGTTTATTTGCCTCGCGCTTTATCGCATCGCATTTGCGACGTTTATCCTGGACATTTTAGTATTTGTTGGAGTAAAGCTATCAATAGCTATTCGGGAGAATGCACGGCACATTAAGGAATGAGAACCAGCGATGTTCCGTTTCTAGTTCGCATTCACGAAATTCCGCGCTGTTACCAACAGAGCACCGCACATACGAGCAGCGTTTTCACGTTTTTTACAATGCCGATTTCACTGGACACAAGTATTAAATGCAGACACACTTAGCCGGATGCACGGAGGGAATAGCTGCAGAAGACGAGCTTTTTATTTGCAATGATCGCACAACCGGGAGCAGCGTTTTGCACTTTAATTTTTAGAGTGTTAATTTCAGTGAGCATAGGCAAGCATTAAATGCAGGCACACTGAGTTGGAAGCAGAGAGAATAGCTACAGAAGGCGAGCTTTTTTATTTGCAATGGCAACCTTTTCTCTGTTTTCCAGCCGGCGATTCTGGTCTCTCGCATAGAAGTGCATGCGTGTAACTATGACGAAATGCAGAACCTGGCATGTAAAAGTGGCCTTATGTTCTGCACAACCAAGCCGGGCAAGGTTTTGGAATTCCAGCTCATCAAGCACATCCCAAAAAATTTCCCCAAAAACTGGACCTCCTTTCAAGGAAACCGAAACTGCTTTGTTCACAATATTAGTAAACTCTAGCACCTTTTTTGTGGGATGCTTTAGGCATCCTTGCTTGAAGCTTTTATACACTGTAAGGTATGCGTCTTTGCCAACAACTGGCACGTGAGAGCTGATATCTTCCATGCAGGAAGTGCAAGTTGAGGTTTTGGAGAATTTGTGGACCACATAGCCTGAAAAATAGTATAGTATGCTTTCATCGGCTTCTGCTTTCGAGTAAATGTGGTCACTGTCACTGTGATCGGGCGTGTCAACTTCAGAAGTTAAGTCGAGCATCCTCGACTCAATCAGTTCATGCAGGTGAGCTTGCTTGCATCGGTGTGCTTCTCTGCATTTCTTCAGTGTGTCTTGAACACCCACAAGCACAGCACTCGGTGCACCCTCCACACTTCCACGCAGCAGTCGAAATATTTGGGTAAAGTTCACAACTGTAGGATGAGATTCATGCCCACTTGTCGCGCGGAATGACGACAGTGTCACCATTAATCTGGTGCACAAAATGTTTTAGTACATCCTCGTCGTGGAAGTGTACATCACATACAACGAAAGAGCTGGAAAGCTGTCTGTCCAGTCGGGGAATCATGCGCTGCCATTCTAGGAGATGTACAGGGTCGCCGAAAAAAATGTCTTTTCCCGGTAGCAGGTGTCTGGGAGTCATAACCGCTTTTGCAGCCGGGCACGAAGCAACGTGGCATGTTCGCTACTCATTTCGTAGACATAAGCAAGCGGCAATAATCACGGCACCACACACCACAAACACGCTCATATGCAAAACCACTGCGAGCGCAGGTACAAAGGGCCGCGCCAGTCGGGCAAACCAATGTTTTGGGGTTTTGGGGCAAACAGCGTGGCGAGCGCCACCGCGCGGCAGGAAACGGAAAGGCGACACTCCCCGCGCCGCAGCTTTCAAACTGAAAGGGATCTAAAAACGTTGAGTCAGTAGTGTCGCATATCAACGAGTTTCTATGGTTACTTTTTTTTTTTTTTTGTCATTTGTTGCTCATTTAGTCTTTACGTTTCCTCAAACTCAACTTTTCTTTTTCATGGAAAAGAAAGACGAAGCGGTCAATAAAACCTGGCTCCCCGATCCCACGATGCGATTCGATTATCCCCAAATATAGTGAACTAGAATACTTTCTAGTGGCGCGAACCATAGAGTTAATACAAAGACTGTGATTAACCCTATGGCGCATAGGAAGGAAAATGGGCGCCTCTTGCACGCCCGACGCCACTGACCGCCGCTGCTGGCGCTGCAGTTACGTTTACTAGGACCGCGTGCTGCGCGTCCGCAAAGGGAAGTCAAGGCTTGGTGGTGGTGGCGTGGTGGTGGTGGTGAAAAACTTTATATTTGGGAGCCTTAAGGGAATACATGCTAATGATGGGTCGGCTCTTGGCTGCGTGTTGTGGCCGGAAGCTGGTGCTTCCCAGCGACGCCCAAAGCCCAGTCTGTCAGCCGCTTTTGAACGGCCGGGTCAGAGCTGGACACCGCAGCCTCCCATCGCTCGAGGTCGGAGAGTTGCCAAGTGGCTGGAGGGTGGAATTCCGAGCATTTGATCATAATATGCTCAAAATCAGCTTTAGGTGCCCCAGACAGGGTGCACTGCGGCGAGAACAGTCCTGGACGGATCAAAGATAAGAAAGCAGGGGATGGGAATGTACGGGACTGAAGCTGGCGCCACGTCACCTGTTGTAGCTTAGTCATAGATTTATGAGGAGGAGGGTAGATGGTTCGTTGATCACGGTAATGAACAGAGATTTCGGGATACGATACCGCTCGCGAGCATCTCCCCAGACAGTGGCAGTCCCTGCTCGGCTGACGTATCCTCGAGCAAAAGAGTGAGCTGCTTCGTTGCCTGGGTGACCCGTGTGAGCGGGCACCCATATTAGTTGAATAGGGTGTTCGGGTGGGGGGAGGGAGGCGAGGAACCGGAAGGCTGGGGTAGAGATCCGGCCGCGGGCGAAGTTCCGTACGGCGGATTTAGAATCGCTAAAGATGGTTGTGGCTCGGGTAGTAGCTATGGCGAGGGCAACCGCCGCCTCCTCCGCCTCCAGGGAAGTGGAGGCAAAAGTTGTACCGGCCGCGACCAGTTGCAAAGAGTTGGAAACAGCGCTGAGGGCGAACGCTGGGCGGGAGGGGTATGAGGCAGCGTCTACGTAAACGGTCTCTGGCTGGAAGCCATAGTGCTTGCGAAGAGCTTCTGCGCGTGCCTTGCGGCGAGTGACATGGTGCTCTGGGTGCATATTCTTTGGCAGGGGGTGCACCTTAAGAACGCGGTGTATCGCAGGGGGAAGTGTATGTTGTGTAGAGCAGTGACCGGGAGGTGAGAGATGGATGCGAGCAAGGATGTTCCGGCCGGTGAGGGTAGATGATAATCGCTCCAACTGGGCTGAGCGGTGGGCTTCCGTGAGCTCAGTTAGGGAGTTATATGGATGCCCATGTGAAGAAGGCGTTCATTGGAAGTGTAGCGGGGTAAGTTGAGGGCGGCCTTGTACGCCTGTCGGATAAGTGCGTTAACCTTGTCTTCCTCCACCCGCGTGAGGAAAAGGTAGGGGAGCGAGTACACAACACGGCTCAGGACAAATGCCTGTACCAGGCGTCTGAGGTCATCCTCGCGCATGCCGCGATGGCGATTGGCTATGCGGCGAATGAGGCGGATTGTTTGATGAACCATCACCGTCAGCTTAGTGATGGTTGCGGTATTCTTGCCATTGTTTTGTATCAGAATACCAAGAATCCTGATGTTGTCCACTTCTGGTATCCGGGTGTTGTCAATTGTCAAGAAGATCGGGGGAGGAGGGCCTTTGTCTGTACGACACCTAGGAGGTCGGAGTATGAGAAGCTCCGATTTGGTAGGGGAACAAGCCAAGCCGACATTTGCGGCAAAAGATACTACAATGTCTGCTCCGGCCTGTAATGTATCTTCCATGGCGCCAATGCTACCTGTGGTGGTCCACAGTGTAATATATCATCGGCGTATAAGGAGTGGGACAGGGCAGGGATTTGGTCGAGGGCGTGTGCCATGGGGATAAGGGTAATATTAAAAAGCAGTGGAGAGAGGACAGAACCCTGTGGGGTGCCAATGCTACCGAGTTTGAAAGATGGAGATGAGAGCGAGCCGATGGTGATTTCTGCTGTGCGATGACTAAGAAAGGCGGATATGTACTGGTGGACACGCGAGCCGACTTGAAGCGATGAGAGAGCATCTAAAATGGCTGCGTGACGGACATTATCAAAGGCCTTTGTGAGATCTAGGGCGAGAATTGCTCGGGTGCGCTTTGCGTGGCGGGGGTGAAGGACATCTTCTGACAGTTGCAGCATAACATCCTGCGTGGAGAGATGTGGCCGGAAGCCGACCATTGTGTCAGGGAAGAGGTTGTGGTCATCTATGTGGTTCTGGAGGCGTGCCAGCACAACATGTTCAAAGAGTTTCCCAAGACAGGAAGTTAGAGATATGGGTCGGAGATTCTTGATGTCGAGTGGTTTGCCGGGTTTGGGATAAATGTGATACGGGCGTGTGTCCACTAGGCCGGAAGGGTTACCGTGCGCCAGCATTGCCCTCCAACTTTCAGTTCTGCCTTCCATCACACCATGCGATGTTCGAAATGGCCAGGAAAAAGACCAACTCGCACTGTTTTGCTCCGAGATGCCGAAGCGCGGCTATCCGGATGCTCCAGTCACCTTTGTTTGCTGCTCTGAGGGACAACAAACATCGCACAAAGTGGAAACGAAGCTTCTGAAGGCAGGAAAAGCCTCTCACAGAAACATTGGCAGTGTGTGAGCATCATTTCGAGCCGCATCTCATCCTGCTGCGTGACTATATACTACATATATGATCAACGACAGAAGTGAGGATATACCGTGTGAAAAGCCATCACTGGCACCTGATGCAGTGCCTATACAGTCTTGTCGGGTTGTCCGGCATATATTACCGTCCAACCCGTGAAGCCAAGGCTGGATGTGGGCAATATTGATGTTGCAGAGAGTTGGGCTCAGTGCAGATTCTTGCTATTAAGCCTGTGGCACCAAACGATAGCCGACATATTTTATACCGCGTGTCCAAGCTAACTTTAGCCAAGGGTTAAAAATCAACCATTTGAGATAGGCCAGAGAAACCACTTGCTGACAGCCACCTGGCGCACCAGGTCTGAACAAAAGGAAGGCTTCGGGGAAGAAAGCTTCGACCGTATGCGTGATCTCGAATACTACCACTGGCTCAATAAAGCAGACAGCTGAGATTAAATTAAATTCAATTCCGCGTAGTCATGGTATGTCCTTGGATCTCTAGCTGGCACATTTATTAAATCATTTATTCATTCTTCATATCATACCCTGCCCTAAGACAATAAATATCGATGAAAAAAAAACGGTGCAGGCAATTTTTCACTTTGCAATTCTAATTTACTAAGTATTGCGTTCAAATAAATGTGATTTGCAAAGTTGGGGAGGACCTTCTGAAACCCCCATTTCATTTATTCCCGATAAAGGAAACCTCACGTGCATAGTTTTTCCCACATCTATAAAAAGCCCGCGAAATAAAAAAAAAATCACGTGACTGACGCATTCATGCGCTACGATATTGTTGTGCTCCCAACCGTGCATGGTTTGAGTGACAGAAATCAGCTGCGGCCGTGACTCAACAGCCCAGTCTCAGCGCTATGCGGGCTGATAATTTTTGTATTTCGCGGGCTTTCTTAGAGCTTGGAAAAACGATGAGGCTTTTTTTATCGGAAATAAATGGAATGGAGGTTTTAGAAGGCGCTCTAAAATTCTGCAAACCCAGTTATTGTCTAGAGGCAATAGTTAGTCAATTAGAAAAATAATTACTAATTACTTCAAAATAAAAAAAATTGCCTGGGGTGAACCAGTTGGTTGGCAGCTGTATACAATTATGGCCTCTCTATCCTACCTCAAATCCTACTTCAAACTAACTGTGAGAAAGGCTTTAATCGTTTTTTGAAAAGAAAAAGATAAGTCACATGTAATACACTTGGCTAATTTTACTAATTTTAAGGACAACAGAGACATTTTGTACCCTTCAAGTGATACCAGTTTGTGGCTGACCTTGAGAATGTGTTTACAACCTGCTTCAGCCTAAATTCAAGCAGACAGCTTGTACTCAGTGCATGCTACAGGCCAAGCAAACCTGCTAACTTGGGTGCTCTGACCACTGTCAAATTGGTGCAGCTGAAATCACTGCTTAACTACCTGCATGCACGTTTTCACAAAATGCAATAACGAGCGCAATGTCAAAATTCAAAGCACCTGAAGATGAGCAGATGGATGCTCTTAGGACTGAATTTGTGTAGTCAATAATTTCACAAAACAATTCTCATTGTTGATGGCTTTTGTCCCATGCACTCAAATAAAATAAAATAGCAGTGGAGAAGCCTTGTGAAGTACCTAAACAAAACTTCTCTGCCCTCCTCATGTATGTATTTTTGGCATATATGTTATGCATATGAGATGATGAAAAGATTTTAGCACCTGGCTTACAGCGATGATTTATAACAGATATTGTTGCTGTGAACAGAGAATAATGGTGACGCCACAGAATATCACTGGATGATTCGTTTCAAAGCATAGGATTTGTTTTTTTCATGACCACTTTGTCAATATATATATATATATATATATATATATATATATATATATATATATATATATATATATATATATATATATATATATATATATATATATAACAGCCTGAAGCTGCTCCTCACTTTACCAGTTGGCAAATTTCCTAACGCTAAGCAGATATCAAGCTAAAATGAGCATTCCTGGTTACCAGTGGATACCAAATAGCGCAGTGTAATATAATCATTATTATTGGCTAAAGGACAGTTACTGCGACGTGGTTGGAGAGATGCGAGAACCCGTACGTGCGCACGATGCCTAGCCACTCTGCTACCAGTCTGCTGCTGACAGTTGAGTTGGCTCTGTAATAAAGCGGGCTCTGCAGGGCTCAGAAAAATACCCGTCCCGTACAAATAAATGTGCCGTAACGATTTACAGTGCGCGATAACTCGTCCCGCATGAGCTGTAGCAGACGCCAGCGAAATAAGAGCGCTTTCACCCTAGTGCAACGGCGAAAACCCGAATAATGTCGAATGAAGCGCCTTCTCTCATGGGTGCAGGTCCACATACGTCGGCATAGGGAAAAAATCATCACTTTTACTGAGTAGGCGCACAAAAGCACCGGTACTATGTCGCACTATTGCAAGAAAGCATTGAAAAGTCGACTAGTAGATGTTGCAGAGGCGCCATCTGGCGGCGTCAGTGAAAATCGGCGTGCCCGAGTGTCGTCGTTCGCGCCACTAGAAAGTATTCTACAAGCAGATCAATTAAGGGAAAATGAGGGTGCTCGTTATAATACATGAAGGAAAGAAGCCAACAGTCGGCGAGGCCAAGGAAAGCGTTGGGGATGATACTTTCTTTTTTTTTTAATGTTTACTTGGATAATCACAGAGATTAGTAATGTAATATGTTTAGGGGAAAGATAATTAAACACAAAGTAGAAGAAAAAACAACGTGCCGATGATGGGAACCGAACCCACGACCTCCGACTAACGCGTCCGGTGCTCTTCCAACTGAGCTACATCGGCCGCTGTCCCCCCTGCTACTTTCTTGGGTATTTATATGTTGTCTGTATACGAACCTTGAGAGTGTTCACCAGCGCCACCCTCAGCCATGGCGGCGGACGTGGAACGTCCTTTGTTACCGCCAGCGTCACGTAGAACGTGATCAAGAGCGAGGGCGAAAGCTGTGCTAGAACCCTAGCTCTTACGCAACCTATGGCTTCAAGACTGCCAGAACCGAGACCCCCGTAAGCTACAAGCAGATCAATTAAGGGAAAATGAGGGTGCTCGTTTAATACATGAAGGAAAGAAGCCAACAGTCGGCGAGGCCAAGGAAAGCGTTGGGGATGATACTTTGTCTTTTTTTTTTTTTAATGTTTACTTGGATAATCACAGAGATTAGTAATGTAATCTGTTTAGGGGAAAGATAATTAAACACAAAGTAGAAGAAAAAAAAACGTGCCGATGGTGGGAACCGAACCCACGACCTAGTTTACTATATTCCCAAGTCATCGGCCTTTTTGGGCTAAGCTGGCCTCCATGCGGGACCATGCCGGCTAGGCCTAACTGTTCGGGCACCGAACATAAAAACAATAAAAATTTCCCCTGCAAACATCACTGCCAAACACCCTGCTCCCGAAGTAGCATAGTGTTGTCTACGTTCTTTGAGACGGCATATGGTTGGATTTTCCGAAGCGTTTGACAGAACTCCGCAGGGCAGGGTTCGCTCGCCGTTGCTGCATGCGGCGAAGCTTGCCCACTGCGCTTGGACGACCACGGTGATCCAAGGTCTACATGGGTGATCTCCGCAGCTTGGACTGCGTGGAAAAGCACACGAAAGCGTTCCCAAAATATTTGGAACAAGCATTACGGCTTCTGCAGCAGACGGGCGGTTCACAATATATTCAGGCCTGCACGCTGACAAAATCGAGAAATAGGTGAACTCCACGTGTTCCCGTAGTCTTTTGTTGGGTAATGACACGTGTACTTGTCGCCTGCAAACCGCATACTTTTTTTTTTGTTATATCTCCAGTTAAACCCCCGAATCCTTGCTGCTCAAATTTCGCACAGAAACATTTGGTCGGCAGTACTTTTTTTTTATACCAAATTTGTTTCAGGTGACCAGAAATTTATTAAGTTGATTGACTGACCAGAAAAGTCCCTCGCACTGAAACCGAATGTAAACGTAAGAAAATAAAAATAGTAAAATAAAAAAGTAAATAAAATAAACATAAAATGCATTAATTATAAATAGAAACTAAAAACAAAATAAAGCAAAAGTAAAAATCGTAGCGGTAGCGCCAGTGCCCAGTACTTTCGTCACTTTCGCTTTCTCCCAATACAGTTTCTGTAGGGAAGTTTTGCTTTATGACATCATTTACGTGACCGACGCATGCTTAACCACGGCCGGTCTCGAGGAAGAGCGCGCTCTTGAAGAGAAGCGCGCTCTCCCTCGAGACCGGCCGTGGCTTAACTAGCTTAACTGCTTAACTTTACCAATCACGTTTGTGCAGCGGGAGGATATTATTGCAGATCGTGAACGCGCAATCACGTGACACTAAAGTGACGTAGGGCTACGTCACTTATGCGTGCCCTGTCGACGTTTTATTATTATTATTATTATTATTATTATTATTATTATTATTATTATTATTATTATTATTATTATTATTATTATTATTATTATTATTATTATTATTATTATTATTATTCTACTGGGGCAGTGAGAAGAGCGCTTGGCCGTACGGAGTGCGGCTTCGAGCTGGCGGAGGGGGAGCATCTAGCCGTCCACACTCAACAGCATGCACTCTTTCTTCTGTATTTGCTTTTCCTATTAGTGGGGAGAGGTTGAAAGGAGGGGCGGTTAAGCCCCTCAATAAAGGGGCGGGCAGGCTAGCCAACGTAGTCAGCGTGGTATAAAACGAGTGACGGCTTGGAGCTGCCGTCGGTAAAGCAGTATGTACGCTTGCAATTGCTTCCTTCCTTCTTTTTCCCTAGCTGTGAGGTATGGGCTGGTTTGGCTTGAGCAGCAGCGGAGGGAGTGCTGAAGAATTGCTGTGCCGTTTACTTGGCTCAATCAGCCGCTTTTGCAACTTAAAAGTTACGCCTCAATTATGTACAACAAATAAATAGTGTGTGTATGTGTGTGTGCGTGTGTGTGTGTGTGTGTGTGTGTGTGTGTGTGTGTGTGTGTGTGTGTGTGTGTGTGTGTGTGTGTGTGTGTGTGTGTGTGTGTGTGTGTGTGTGTGTGTGTGTGTGTGTGTGTGTGTGTGTGTGTGTGTGTGTGTGTGTGTGTGTGTGTGTGTGTGTGTGTGTGTGTGTGTGTGTGTGTGTGTGTGTGTGACGTATAAGTAACATCTTGTATAATTTCATGGCTTAAAAACATCAACTTTTGCGCGCAATTGATGCTCTCATGCAGTTAAAGTTATTTGCTTTTTGCCACTACAAAACTGCATGTTTGTGGGCGCGGGCGTGTGCAAATAACTCATGCGCAGGTACTCAATATATTTGCGGCCTCGCATAAGGTCGGTACTCTTGCACGTTTTCATTGTAGTGAGGAAGCAAACTCACAATCCCTGCAGCGCGCTGCGAAGAAGCAGACTCGCGACTCGAAGTCCCTGCGTCGCTTCGAATACCAGCTCTAACCCCGCCAGACCACCGGAAGAAAAAAAAAACTAAAGTAAAAGACCGCGAACGCACAAAATCTGCGCTCACTCATTTCCGCGGGGGAGGAAAATTCTGCTTTCTGCTGCCCATAGTCATGTCAGCACTGCTTGGAGCCATGGGTATGGGGGGAGGGGAGAAGACTGTGTTAATTGGAGGAGTAGCCATAGCGTGGAAAAAACGTCTCTGACAAAACGAACAAAACAAGCTGCCGGGAGCGCTCCCTCTTACAAGGAAAAAAAAATAAAAAAAGAAACTCCACGAGATACGCGTACGTGACGTGTAGGCTACGTCACCCATATGTCACGTGATTGCGCATTGACGATCTGCAAAAACATTCTCCCTTGTGCAGCTGCCAGCTGCTATATAGAGCACTATACAGCTGCACAAACCGGGACAGAGGGGTGGGTATTTTTGCAGATCGTGAACGCGCAATCACGTGACACAAAAGTGACATGGAGCTACTACGTCACTTCTGCGTGTCCTGTCGACGTTTTTTTTTTCGTTTTGTTTTATTTATTTTTTTTTATTCTGCTGGGGCAGTGAGAAAAGCCCTTGGCCGTCGGAGCGCGGCTTCGAACTGGCGGAGGGAGAGCATCTAGCCGTCCGCACTTAACAGCACGCACGCTTTCTTCTGTATTTTTCTTCTGTAAAGCGTTCGCGGCCGCGTTAGTTTTGTCCACGCCATGGCTCTTCCTCCAACACAGTCTTCTTCCCTCCCCCACACTATGCAAGCAAGTTTCCAGCAACAGGCTTGAGAATGCAGGCTTCCCCCAGTCAGTCATGACGGGGGTAGTGGAGTCGCTTCTTCAAAAAGTAAAAGGAAAGAAAAACAAACAGTCGAATCCTGAAAACCGAAATAAATAGGCCAGTGGTTATTCCCTATAACCATCGGGTAGCCCATAACTTGAAAAAAAGTAGCCTCCAAGTTTAATTGGTACCAGTAGTTTTCTCTGCCCCCTGTAAGCTGGCCGCGTTGTGTCCTCGTATAAACTCAGAGAAACAGAGACAGAACATGTGGAACAAAGCATGGGCATGGGTACGTAGAGCGCAATGAAGGGGTTATATAAGGCGTACGAAAGGTTAAGGGAGCATGAACGGTCAATGAACACTGCAGAACGGGGTCCAACCTGCCGCTGCATTGTAAGGACTGTGATCGCCAGTGCAAACCTATTTTAGAAAGAACGATGGTTTTGGACCAAAGCCGCGAACGTGTTGCCCGCGAACTAAAGGAAGCTTTTTGGATTAGAAAGAAAGGCCAAAATTGTGTTAGAGATGCCTCGGTTTCCCTGTATAAGAGTGAAGAATGTTTTTTTGGAAAAATTTGGCTGAACAGAACAAGAATACGAAGTGTGCTACTATATACTGTGTGTATCCAGGAGACGAAACCTTTGGTGAATGCTTACGCTGGTACATGTGTCCGTTCTGGTTTGTATGTTTTCGCGTGCTTTTTATGTCGTCTCTTATCAGCATTTCACTGGGTCCCATCATCATAGAAGTTTTGTTTGCCTGTTTGTGGTGGCACAAGGTGCTTATAGTGCTTTAAAACATCGAAGAAGGTTTAGGATGTTACATGATTTCTCGGGGTTGGGTTTTTTAAGTTCTGCTCACTTCTTATTCATTCCATTATGTTACTTATTTGGCCCTTTACACCACGTGTCATTTTGTTTTTAAAGTTATCTGTGTTTTTATCGGTTTTAGTCCACCCTATGGTAAACATGGAATTTATTGTTTATTGTTTTTTTTTTTGTTCTTTGTCCTTTTACGTACCACGTGTCGATTTGTTTTTAAAGAGTAAGGTGTTTTTATCGGGTTTAGATCAACCTATAGGTTGAACATGGAATTTTATGTTAGATAATACTGCCTTCTGACGCGTAGGAAGCCGATAGGTAATGTGACGATGTCCCTATATATTGTGTGTCGATTTCAATAAAAGAATAAGTTGAGCGCGTTGCCTTGTCTCCTCTCTTGTGTTTGTCTCTTTGTTTGCGCTTACTTTCCCCGTATTCTCCCCTCCCCCATGGCTCCAAGCAGTAAACAATTTTCCTCCCCCGGGGGAATGAGTGAGCGCAGATTTTGTGCGTTCGCAGTCTTTTGCTTTCGTTCTCTTTCTTCCGGTGGTCTGGCGGGGTTAGAGCTGGTATTCGAAGCGTTGCAGGGACTTCAAGTCGCGAGTCTGCTTCTTCACAGCGCGCTGCAGGGATTGTGATTGCTTCCTCACTACAATGAAAACGTGCAAGAGTACTGACCTTATGCGGGGCCTCAAATAGTTTAGTGGCAAAAAGCAAATAACTTTACAGCATCTTGCGCTTAAACGTTGATGTTTGGAATTAAGCTGTGCAATTATACAAGATGTTACTTAGTTTACAGATACGTCACTATCAGAGGTGGGCAAATGCCCTCATTTTGACCTTTCCTCCCTCGCCCTCAATTTACAATCGGCAGCCCTCCCTCACCCTCACCCTCACTTAAAAAAAATTATTCGCCCTCCCTCGCCCTCATCCTCACTTAAAAAATATTGCTGGTCCTCACTCACCCTCACCCTCAACCTCATGCCCAGCAGTTTGAATATTTTAGTTATTTTTCATTATTTTCTATCTATGACAACGTTACAACGAGTCAAAGTAGACGCAAACTATTCTTATCTGCGTCTGTTTTCGGCAGTGTCAAGCCGCGTTGATCATTTAGCAATCCGAATTTTTCGAAGCTAACAATGCACTTAAATAAATGACGGGGCTGCGTTCATGCTGTAGCGTATCACTGGCAAGAGCCGTCTGGTACTTAATTGTTCCGATCGACAGTTGCTGAGAGTAAGATATGCACTGCACATGGAAACCAGAGACTGTGAAAAGTGCAAAGAACAATTTTTGCAGTGCCCTAAGCAGGCCAATCAAAGGCGAAATTTCGAGGAGGAAGGAAAATAACCACTGCCATAGTTTACCGGGCAAACCTGCCCATCGGTTCACACGCCATGTGTTTGAAGGAGATAGAGCGATCAAATACATTTACACAGCGCATGAGGAAGGAGGAGGTTCTAACTTCTAACCAGCCGCAGACGGAAGGCATGAGGCATATACGGCATATTAAACAACAGAACAATGTAATCTAATTCAATTACAGAAAAACGCTATCACACAGAAGCGTAAATTTCGAGGGAGTCAGGGGGTCATGACCCTCCATCGCTTCGCAGAGGGGGTTGGGATGGAGGATATAGCATGCGAGCCCGGGACCGTGCGCGATAATTCCAGACATGTACATGTAGTGTCATTTGGGAAACGCCGCGTAAAAATGCGGTTGTTAGGACACGGCGCCGTATCGCATCCCGCTTTCGTCCAAGAACAAACCGAAAACGCAAAGTGAAACACGTACCTCTGTTGCGCTTCTGGTTTTCACGAACTCCGCCTCAGTATTGCGTAAAATTTTTTTTTTTCAATTTCTATTAAAGCTATACGAGAATAGGACCAGACAGCGCCTAACTAGAACAGTACGATGTGCAAAGTGAACAGGCCAGAATTTCATGCATAAGGTTTGATTATGCTTCCTGAATAGTGTGCTTAAATCTAGGATCACTTATGAAAAAAGCAGTGCTTATAGAACGGGAACAGAAGAGCAACACATATGCGCCAACTAGCCGAAATCAGCACTCTGCATTAATTCGCCTAAGTTCACATCTCCATAGCTGATCTGCTTCATTCCGGACAAACCCGCATATGCAAAAGCCGGGAAACGGATTGTCTGCACTGTGAAGGCAAAAGTGGCAAAAAAAATGAAACTCACCCGGAACCTGCATGACGTCCTACACACCTTTCACTTGGACCGCGCATTTCCCAATAATATCCGAGGACACTGTCACAATGGAAACTTATTCGCGCACATAGTACACAGACGTCCTTGAGCATATAGAATTTGCAACAGCGCACCAAAGTGTTGTTTCAACAAGCGACAACAACTTGAGCGGTCCGATCGAAAGGACACAGCAACACAAACTGAAGGGCTTCCCCAGCCATTCCTGCAGTTCGCTGTTTCTTTTCTTTCCTTTTTTTTTTTCCTTTTTTTTTTTTTTTTTGGGGGGGGGGGGGGGGGGACTGAGCTGAAGGAAGACCCTTTCTTTGGACAGAGAGCGGGAAAGGACCGCTCGGGAAAGGACCGCGCGGTGGTGGACGCATGTGTATCCTTCCGAGAGCAATGCTGCCACGTCCATCCATGTCTCCACCCGGTGCCTCAGGGAGATCTGATAAGATCAGCCACAGCCGCCTTTTGAGCCCAGCCGTGGACCAGCGTACGTGCCCACCGCTCTGATATTTTTTTTTTCTTTTTTAACAGCTTTCCTAATGACAGCTGCCCTCGCTATGGGAAGGGGGGGGGGGGGGGGTCAAGCGCCTGTCGTCGGCGCATTGCCACAGGGTGCAAAGCTAGGCGCACACTGATTGTTTTGTGCGTTATCTGTCGCCCTCCCAAGAGGTCTTCAAACGAAGCGCCGCTAACCAAACCTCTCGGGCATGCAGGCTGAGGTGCACCCCGGCTAACAACGTTCCGGCTTACAGCCTTGTAGAATACTGTAGCCCGCCGAATGGAACATCTTCCCGCGGCCTAGTACGAGCAGTGGCGTTCGTTGCTTCGTTCACACTTCACACTGCTTCGAACCCATTCTCGAACCCGTTCACTGCTTCACACGAGAAGCAATCAACCGCTTGCACAACAACATGGGAAATCCGCGGAAGAGAGGAGGCCTCTTTCCTTCCACAGAAATGGCTAAGCACAATCAGGTGCACAAAAATCAGGGCTGCCATAGTTTCAACCTGCCAGCTGGAGATCCTAGGACATACCACGACTACGCGGAATTGGGCTTACTTTTATCTCAGCTGTCTGGTTTATTAATATTGGGTCAGTCTTAGAGTGAATGTGGGGTGCTGAAGATGAGAGGTAGTGTTGAGCGTTCGAGAGGTATCACGCAAACCCTCGAAGCCTTCTTCCCTAAAGTCTTCCTTTTCTTCCGACCTGGTAGACGTTTTGACAGTATGCGAGACAGGTGCTCTCTGGTGCGAAATTAGCCTTAGCGGCATTGTATCTCAGCTGGTCATCTTTATGTTAAGAAAATGTAGGGACACTTATTAAAACGTTCTCATAAAGTCCGAAGCTTTGGCTTTGAGGCAGTGGGTCTTACTCGAGGTCTAAGCGTCCTGGAGGGCTGGAATTCGACGTCACCCTCTCATCGCATAGGTCAAAAGCACTCAGTGCGGACCTCTATAACCAAATGTGAATTGATGTTTTGTAGCTTTCCTGAAATCTAAAACCCTGCTTTACGTCAGTTAAAAATTCCAGTTCAGCGGTTGCCCTATTCTGCAGCATTGAGCCTACATCACTTTTTCGCTTTATATCGCGACGTACCAAGCACAGTAAATCATGCTTTGGATAAGAAGGTGCTGAAAGCCGACATAAACGTGGTCCACCCCTAGAGTGAAGCTGATCTTGGCAAATTAAGTAATGGCAAAATAAGAACGCTGGCACGTTGCCGTACGTGCGACTCCTTAAGTTATCGGATAAGGCGACGGAGGCTTCAATTGCTAACACAAGTGGTGAATTCCATCTTAATGTATAGTATGCTTCGTATACTTTTCTGCTTGCTTCGAACGCGAACTTCTTCAAGATTATCGTTTCGCAGAATGGAGGTGCACGTTTTTGGAACAGATCTCCACGACACTGACGACATAGACGGCCAGTTCCCCACCACCCCGCCAGTGCGTCTAATCCTGCGTGGAGCTCTGAAGTGCGACGTTTCTGCAACATCCAATTTGTTCTGTGTATGCTTCTGACACGGGAGATTGGTATATGGTAAATGACGGCACTCTCCCTCGGCACGAACCTGCCTAAGTGTTTGATACTGCATCCTTAGCTGCTTTCCTTGCACTATATTGCACAAGCTAGCCAGTTTTTTTGTGTACAGTGATGACTACCAATACGTCACCTTTCTGAGCCATGTTTTTTAAGCGGTGGGAAATTTGATAGTTATATGGAATGGCAACGGATCTTGTACCTTGCGCTTCTTCAGCGCAGCGGTGCTGCTCTACATCCCTAGCATCCCTGGCAAGGTCCTCTAAAACAAAGGTGACCACCTCAGAGGCAAACCTTGCACTGGTCAGAGTTTGCAGCCAGACATCCACGCTATATGTGCCATTCCCCGTAGGCAGGATTTGTCAAGAGCGGCATACAGGTAGTTTTTAGCAATGCTCAATAGGAACCTTTTAATGAGCTAACTGCTGGCTTAAAATACCTTCTTTTTTTTATAGCGAGGCTGATACCTCAAGCATGGTTTGATTTTGCGAACAGCAACACATGTATCTAAGAACTGCAAGCACCCTTGAGCACCCAACCCGAAAGCGCATTCGGCAAAGAATTAAACCTGGTACAGTATTGTCATATCCCCGTCATGCGTGAGTCTATGACAGCATTCAGCCTTACGATCGTCGGGCATTCCGATGCATTAAACTTATTCTGAATACAGAACAGATGCTAAAATCAAAGAATATTAAAGAACCTTCTCCGGTGCAGGACTTCAACAGGTTAGCACGAAATGAGAACACTCTATAGACTTTGGATATTGGAAATGAAACAACTCTTTCTCGAAATTGTGCTCAATGCTCACACGCTGTAGTTATTACTTTCAAATCGATGCTATGTTAACATCCATCTCAAGAAAACTTTCTTAAGAAAATAGAAAAAGTAAAACTTAATGCTATTGAAATTGCGGAAAAAACAATGCGCTGTAATTACGAGCCGCACATATTAATGAACGATTTGACAATTTTGATAATTCACAACAAGGAGAAAATCGATAAAATAAATAAGAAAATATTTCTTGTTCTTGCAAACACATGAGAAAGATTGCAACGGATATTGAACTGCGGTTTATTTTAGGCTGTGGCTAAAGGTACGTCGGACGGACCCGATCAATGGTCTTAAAGGTACGTCCGACGGATCCTGTGCGTTTTTCTTCGGGATCCGTCCGACGGATCCGGGAAATATTTTTCAGAGGTACGGCGGACGGACCCGATCGGTAGGGTTCTTCCGACGGACCCAACGCATTTTTCTCCGATATGGGCCTTGGGATCCGTCGGGAAAGCCGGACGGATCCGAGATCCCCAGATGTGGTTGTAGGTGGGTTGTAGCAACAACATGGTAGCCATATGTAGCCAAATCGAAGTTGGTATGAGGTGTACGTGCGAGGTGCAAGAAGTATGTACTACATACTGCATGCGTGAAATGTGAAATTACAAAGAATAGTACAGTGGCAAGAATAGTGCCTAGAATGGGTGATATACTACGTGATGGCATGATGATAGGTTTACGTGAGTTGGACCGCGGCAGGGTGGCAAGCAGGACCAGAGCGCAAGCGCATGTAATCGCGGTGTTGACGGCCAGCCCGCGGCCCGCACGCCCGCTCATTTGGTCCTCGTTATTATGTGGATTAACGTCTACGATGGTCGTTATGTAATTATGTAGTTTTGATTCTTCAAAGTTTCCTCACTTCCATCTGTGATGAGATGCGTCACGTAACGCATCGCTTTCTGCTCGCATTGAGGTTTGGTGCTGCAAGTTCCACGTAGTACAAGCGGCGCTGAAAATGCTGGGCACCGCCGGCGTGTCTCTAGCCCAAGCATCGCGTCATTCGTGTTTGTTGTACAACTGGAGGTGTGGTTTGTGCTTACCATGAGATGCTGTGATGTACGGATTACGTCCTACTAGAGTGCTGTGATGAGTGCGCCGATGTCCGGACGGACATCATTGTGTCCGTTTATGATCGGCGATGTTGCACGTGCATGTCAGTGTTTATTAGGTGCAGTGGTAATTTATTTACACGCGCTGTGCAACAATCAGACGAAAATAAGTCATCGACAATTTGTTAGCCTGTACTACAGAGCTCAAAACTCGGAAAATGGGAATGCACATGATGCAGTTTTCGCATGTTGGAGTGGACCGAAAAATAAGTGCCCAGCCCACACCGCCGGGATGCGCATTACTACAGGTGAAATGGTTCAGGTTTCTGTAAAATAGCTGCCTGGCACAGCACCTTTTTAAATGTTCAGGCTTTGTACTATTGTTGAAGGCCACTTTATCATTAATAAAGGAACGAATATGCTTTATGTGTTAATGACTAGTGCTTTTTCAACTTATTATCTTCATTTTTTTTTTCGTTTTTCCTTAGTTTCCTTTGTTTTTCATGCTAGACAAACACAAATAGTACACTTTTAAACTTGTCAGTCCAAAGCTGAACATGAATATCTGCCATGCATGTGACAGCTTTAATGCTAGAAAGGTTGACATGTATAGCATGTACGTACACGCTGTGACATCTTAGTGGCACGTTAGGCTACTTGCCCCAAGGTCGTGATGTTTAATACCAGTGATGGCAGTCGCACTTTGGTGCAGGTGAAATGCAAATGCTTCTGTTTTCTGCAAGATGTCAATGCAAAGTACAAAGCCCGGGCAGTCAAATTAGTCTGGAGCTCTCCACTACGGTATTCTTCATAGCTACATATGTCACTTTAGGATGTGAAACCCTACATGCCACAGGTAGGCTGCATTGTTTTTTAGATTTTGTAACCTCTCATCTATGTTTTGCAACATTTGGCTAATTTTAGTTCCCAAACAGTTGCTAAAGATGAAACCGAAGCAGTTCTTGGCATGGTTTGCTGCTTAGATTAATTTGCTAATTGCAGTTCTTTGAAACTTGCATCAATGCTGGACAGTTCAAATAGCAAGCAGTTGAATTACAGAAATGATGTGGATCATGCATTTCAGTTCTGACAAGTGGAAAGTAACGGTCCCCTCCTTGCATGCATAGGTGCCTTTAGACAAATACATACTCGGGTGTGTGATTGTGACGCATATCAAGGGTCAACAGAAGGCCATGTGGAGCCAGTGTGATATTCTTCATGAAGGCTAAAGTAAAATTGTACAACAGCTGCTGTACCATGCAGAAAAAAATTGATCATTTAGTGTATGATTAACTGACCATGAATAGCATCTTACTCAGAGTATGATGTGATATATATCTGGTTTAGCATCCCAAAATAACTACGGCTATGAGGAACACAATAGTTGAGGGCTGCGGTATAATTTCGACCATCTGGGGTTCTTTCACATGCACTGACACCGCACGGTGCATGACGGCCTATTGTTTCGCCTCTATTGAAATGCTCCTGCTCTGGCTGGAACCAAATCTGCATCTTTGGGTTCAGCAGCCAAGCACTCTAACTACTGAGCCAGCACAACGGGGCCAAGTATCAAAATGCATGCCATTACATTTCCTTCTAGCCTGTGGTTTTCTTCACAGAACTAATGTATACAAGGAAAAGTAAATAGCAAGAAAACACTAGTTTTATTGCACATTATATTCACATTTCAGCAAATATTCTCTAGGAAAAAAATTCTCATAATGTTTGCATGGAAACCATGAACATCTTACAAAAACAAAACAATGCACTTACTCCACTCCAACTATTAATGGGCAAGGTTGCATCTATGCTACTACACTGCACTTATCACAAAACCACAAGCCCCATCTGCTTCGGCCAATCACTTGATGAAACTAACGGAGACAGATGTCGCACACCACAGACTGGTCGTCTCGCAACATATGTCTGCATATGTTGCATTTCAATTTCATGCCTTTCCACTTAGCTTCAACTGTTGCCAGCATTACTAGTCACCCATCTTTTCTGAAATTCCTTTTTACGCTGTTGGGATCAGCATCCTTGTTAACGATGGTCTCTGGAATTTTCGATGCTATCATTTTCACATCTTCCTCATCTGGAAGAATGAAGGAAATGACAAGCTTTGAGCAGAAAAAAAATTAGGGAGACTCCTAATCTCCACCTGTAAGGGTATGGTGTGCCAGCGTTAATGGTTTTTGTCTGCAGATCCCACTGTGGATTCCCGTTAATTTACATGCCCTTTGCTACAAACATAATTACTAATTCCTTAATTCATGTCTCTGTTGTCTCAGATATACTCATTAGCATACGGTCGTAGGCTGCCTTGTAAGGTGATAGACAACCTGGCATAGACCTCTGTAAGCCTCAACCTTTCTTAATTGGAGCTGAAACATCCCAGAACATATTTCAAATATAACTTTGTAAGCTTGACTTAACAGCTCCTGCCATGTCGTGTGGCCTCGTGAGATTTGGCTCGTGGCACTTTTGGCTTGTGCACAGGGGTCATCTGTTAAATACTGGTTAACATGCATGAAAAATACATTTTCACACAAACTGGTGGCAAATGGTCAAGTGGTGCACTGCAGATTCTGAAATGTATACCCATATGCATGCAAGGATCGCATCATCACATAACATGATCAAGAGTTTTATCAGTACCTGTAGTTACATAGCATTTCAATGCCCATTAAAGGACCACCTCAGACAATGGTTGTTGTTACCACAAGACCTGTTCTGAGAGCGTACTGACACCATTCCACTGAGCGATGGACATATGCATACCCTAGATAGCTCATGATTGTGGATCTCATTTATTTCTATGACTTCCAAGGATTAAAAGGTGATGAAAAGAAATAACCAGGTTACCTTGACACAATGCTAAATTACAGAGGGTGAATATGCTGCATGAAGATACCAAGAAGCTTGTACAAAAAAAGTTAAAGTGAAATGGCAGGATTTTTGAAACACTGAAATAAACTACAAACTATACTTGTCAAACCTGTCATTAAGGAATGGAAATCATGCAGTAATCAGAAACACAACATGGAGGCCATTTTAGGCCATCTTCAAAAAACACATACCAACACCTCACACACAGCTTCATACTTATGAAAGAGGACAAACCAATATGCAAGGAGTGTGGAGATGAACTAACAATAAACCATATCTTACACGTGCGCCAGAGTCGAGAAAATAAGAGGAAACATTTTGTACAATTTTGCAACAGATCCCTTTCCATCCCAGCATGATCCTAGGAGAGACGTGCAAATTTCCTGCATTTTTGGTTTCCTAAAATGTTCCTAAACAAGCTACATCCTAAAAAACATTTTAGTCATTACACACAAAATAAATACATTAAACCTTGTTCTTGGTGCATGGCAGCATTAGTCGCTTATGCACCATAAAAATCAACACAATGCTGTAAGGTATACCTTAGTTAGCTATGTTATATGAGACAAGCTTTTGGTCTGGTGTGGTCCTTATTCACGTGAAAGCGCTGTCATGAGGGTCTATGTCCCAGCGATCGGAAAGTGACCTATTCCAATACTTTTACAAACTGAAGGCGATTCTACAGATTTCTAAAGACTGGAGTGCTCAACTGTTTTATCAACGTCCGCCTGCTTTGACAGCCTGGAGTGAAACTGTTGAAGAGAATACATTTTTGAGCATTTAACGCATTTCTGAAGGCGTTGCTTTCATTTACGGGGCCCACAAAAAGCAGCTGAATGTCAAACGCCGCCTAGGTAGGCTTTCTAGCAAGACAGCGGTGTAGCGTGGAAAATCGCTCCGCCGGTCCATCGCTGGCGCCGCTGACTTGACAGGCGAACTGTTCAAACTTATAGCTACTGACCAAACCTGAAACACTGAATTGCGCATGATCAAGGCAGAATTTCTCTAACACTGAGCACTGGTAGCTATCGATTTCGCGCCCAATATTGTGAAAATCTGTCCTCTCTTCGATCATTGATACGTCCACGGTTGAACATTTATGCGCCTCGGGGTAGGCCAGCCTTTGGAATATGGATGCGTGGTTGTAGCAACGATCACTTGCATGGCCCACTCTGCAAAATTCCAAGAGTCAGCTTCTGCAACGAAATGTGCAGCGCACATTTTCTACCGCGTACCTAAGTCCGGCGATGCATGCATATCGATCCCGATCGTTTCAGCTGCGCGGCCGTTCAGTCGGGTCAGGCTAACTTCGAGCATGCGGGGGTTTAAACTACATGTACGCAAAATTCAACGACAAGAAAAAGATGCAGGCTAAGCACTTTAGTCCAGTCTTCCCCTAAATACCAAAGAACATTGCTGTTCACAGGGAATTCGGATCATTCGCGCTTCCGGCTTTCCGGTTGTGCACTCTTGCGGTGCGGTGCAGTAGGTCTTCGCCTCGACGAGTCGATGTGCAGCTCGCCGTAGTAGCAGCGCAGGCCTCTAGTAGATTCGGCATGTCTTCTTCCACGGCTCTGAGGTAGAATTTAAACGAATAATTTAGCTAGAAACATCCTTTTCCCTCGGTCTGCTAAGAGGAACGAGCATAATGCCATTTCATATACATACTTTGGACTGCCGAATGTTCTGCACGGCGAGGTGTGTGTGTGTTGTGCCGGCGCTAGACCTTCGGAGGTCGATGCAGGACCTAAGACAGCGTAAATGCTAGGAATAGCTCGCTCGCATTACGGGCAGATCGAGGTGATAGTTTAGTGCGAAGCGAAAGCTGCTCGTGAATGTGCGTATCTCGATGCCAGCTGGTAGAGCTGGTGCAGTACGTAGCATCGCCTGCAGCTATGTGCGTGACAGCGATGCTTGCCGTACACAATCCTGAGTGAAGACCGTGATCTATGTTAGAACGGATGCACTCTTCGTAACACCTCATCGAGAGTCGCGGATAGCTGATATGGCTGATATCCATTCACGCGTAGCACGGAATGTGGCCGCGCTCGACGTGCATACAGCCATGAGCCTGTATATCGACGTCCGCCGTATCTTTACGAGAATCGAATGGATACGTCGGACGTACCTTTAGACACTTCGTTTATTTTATCGAAGTGTCTAAAGGTACGTCCGACGTATCCATTCGATTCTCGTAAAGATACGGCGGACGTCGATATACAGGCTCATGGCTATACGCACGTCGAACGCGGCCACATTCCGCTTGCTACGCGTGAATGAATCTTATCCTCTACGATATCAGCTAGCCGCGACTCTCGATGAGGTTCTACGAAGAGTGCATCCGTTCTAACATAGATCACGGTCTTCACTTAGGGTTGTGTACTGCAAGCATCGCTGTCACGCACATAGCTGCAGGCGATGCTACGTAACTGCACCCGCTCCACCAGCTGGCATCGAGATACGCACATTCACGAGCAGCTTTCGCTTCGCACTAAACTATTACCTCGATCTGCCCGTAATGTAAGCGAGCTACTCCTATCATTTACGCTGTCTTAGGTCCTGCATCGACCTCCGAAGATCTAGCGCCGGCACAACACACACACACCTCGCCGTGCAGAACATTCGGCAGTCCAAAGTATGTATCGGGTCTTGAATATTTGGGGGCTGGGATTTAAAGAATTCCTATGCAAAATCTACTACCCCATTCGGGCTGAAATAACGTTCACAAAGTAGCAAAAGATGGTCTACGTTATCTGATAAGTGATTAAACATCGGTACTTGCCTAGATTTCTCGAAATCGAGAAAAAACTGCTCTCGGTGGCGTGCACAATTTTCGCAGAAGACAGTCTAAAAGCTATTTTAACATGGTGCGTCATCTGTCGGGCAGCGAGGCAAGCGCGCCAACGGTCGGGATGGAGCTTGTCTCACTGCTCGACAGATGGCGCATCATGTTAAAATAGCTTTTCGACTGTCTTCTGCGAAAATTGTGCACGCCACCGAGAGCAGTTTTTTCTCGATTTCGAGAAATCTAGGCAAGTACCGATGTTTAATCACTTATCAGATAACGTAGACCATCTTTTGCTACTTTGTGAACGTTATTTCAGCCCGAATGGGGTAGTAGATTTTGCATAGGAATTCTTTAAATCCCAGCCCCCAAATATTCAAGACCCGATATGTGAAATGGCATTATGCTCGTTCCTCACATGCAGACCGAGGAAACAGGATGTTTCTAGCTAAATTCTTCGTTTAAATTCTACCTCAGAGCCGTGGCAGAAGACATGCCGAATTTACTAGAGGCCTGCGCTGCTACTGCGGCGAGCTGCACATCGACTCGTCGAGGCGAAGACCTACTGCACCGCACCGCAAGAGTGCACAACCGGAAAGCCGGAAGCGCGAATGATCCGAATTCCCTGTGAACAGCAATGTTCTTTGGTATTTAGGGGAAGACTAGACTAAAGTGCTTAGCCTGCATCTTTTTCTTGTCGTTGAATTTTGCGTACATGTAGTTTAAACCCCCGCATGCTCGAGGTTAGCATGACCCGACTGAACGGCCGCGCAGCTTTGAAACGATCGGGATCGATATGCATGCATCGCCGGACTTGGGTACGCGGTAGAAAATGTGCGCTGCACATTTCGTTGCAGAAGCTGACTCTTGGAATTTTGCAGAGTGCGCCATGCAAGTGATCGTTGCTATAACCACGCATCCATGTTCCAACGGCTGGCCTACCCCGAGGCGCATAAATGTTCAACCGTGGACGTATCAATGATCGAAGAGAGGACAGATTTTCACAATATTGGGCGCGAAATCGATAGCTACCAGTGCTCAGTGTTAGAGAAATTCTGCCTTGATCATGCGCAATTCAGTGTTTCAGGTGTGGTCAGTAGCTGTACTTTTGAACAGTTCGCCTGTCAAGTCAGCGGCGCCAGCGATGGACCGGCGGAGCGATTTTCCACGCTACACCGCTGTCTTGCTAGAAAGCCTACCTAGGCGGCGTTTGACATTCAGCTGCTTTTTGTGGGCCCCGTAATTGAAAGCAACGCCTTCAGAAACGCTTTAAATGTTCAAAAATGTATTCTCTTCAACAGTTTCACTCCAGGCTGTCAAAGCAGGCGGACGTTGATAAAACAGTTGAGCACTCCAGTCTTTAGAAATCTGTAGAATCGCCTTCAGTTTGTAAAATTATTGGAATAGGTCACTTTCCGATCGCTGGGACATAGACCCTCATGACAGCGCTGTCACGTGAATAAGGACCACACCAGACCGAAAGCTTGTCTCATATAACACAGCTAACCAAGGTATACCTTACAGCATTGTGTTGATTTTTATGGTGCTAAGCGACTAATGCTGCCATGCACCAAGAACAAGGTTTAATGTACTTATTTGTGTGTAAAGACTAAAATGTTCTTTAGGATGTAGCTTGTTTAGGAACATTTTAAGAAACCAAAAGTGCAGGAAATTTGCACGTCTCTCCTAGGATTACAGTTGAGAAGAGCGTGTTGTCGGGCTAGTTGGTTCTGCATAGTATATAAGAGAAATGCGCAACAACTTAAACAGGACACTTATTCTCTTATTTATTTCCTAGGATCATGCTGGGATGGAAAGGGATCTGTTGTAAAATTGTACAAAATGTTTCCTCTTATTTTCTCGACTCTGGCGCACGTGTAAAATATGGTTTATTGTTAGTTCATCTCCACACTCCTTGCATATTGGTTTTTCCTCTTTCATAAGTATGAAGCTGTGTGTGAGGTGTGGGTATGTGTTTTGTGAAGATGACCTAAAATGGCCTCCATGTTGTGTTTTTGATTACTGCATGATTTCCATTCCTTAATGACAGGTTTGACAAGTATAGTTTGTAGTTTATTTCAATGTTTCAAAAATCCTGCCATTTCACTCTCACCTTTCTTTGTACAAGCTTCTTGGTATCTTCATGCAGCATATTCACCCTCTGTAATTTAGCATTGCGTCAAGGTAACCTGGTTATTTCTTTCAAGACAACTGTCCCGATTTCATAAAGTGTAGGGTTTCTGACGACAGGAACTCCTTGGAAGTCATAGAAATAAATGAGATCCACAATCATGAGCTGTCTAGGGTATGCATATACATGTCCATCACTCAGTGGAATGGTGTCAGTACGCTGTTAGAACAGGTCTTGTGGTAACAACAACCATTGTCTGAGGTGGTCCTTTAATGGGCATTGAAATGCTATGTAACTACAGGTACTGATAGAACTCTTGATCATGTTATGTGATGATGCGATCCTTGCATGCATATAGGTATACATTTCAGAACCTGCAGTGCACCACTTGACCATTTGCCAGCAGTTTGTGTGAAAATGTATTTTTCATGCATGTTAACCAGTATTTAACAGATGACCCCTGTGCACAAGCCAAAAGTGCCACGAGTCAAATGTCACGAGGCCACTCGACATGGCAGGAGGTGTTAAGTCAAGCTTACAAAGTTATATTTGAAATATGTTCTAGGACGTCTCAGTTCCAATTAAGAAAGGTTGAGGCTTACAGAGGTCTATGCCAGGTTGTCTATCACCTAACAGGGCAGCCTACGACCGTATGCTAAGGAGTATATCTGAGATAACAGAGACATGAATTAAGGAATTAGTAATTATGTTTGTAGCAAAGGGCATGTAAATTAACGGGAATCCACAGTGGGATCTGCAGACAAGAACCATTAACGCTGGCACACCATACCCTTACAGGTGGAGATTAGGAGTCTCCCTAATTTTTTTTTCTGCTCAAAGCTTGTCATTTCCTTCATTCTTCCAGATGAGGAAGATGTGAAAATTATAGCATCGAAAATTCCAGAGACCATCGTTAACAAGCATGCTGATCCCAACAGCGTAAAAAGGAATTGCAGAAAAGATGGGTGACTAGTAATGCTGGCAACAGTTGAAGCTAAGTGGAAAAGCATGAAATTGAAATGCAACATATGCAGAGATATGTTGCGAGACGACCAGTCTATGGTGTGCGACATCTGTCTCCGTTAGTTTCATCAAGTGATTGGCCAAAGCAGATGGGGCTTGTGGTTTTGTGATAAGTGCAGTGTAGTAGCATAGATGCAACCTTGCCCATTAATAATTGGAGTGGAGTAAGTGCATTGTTTTTTTGTAAGATGTTCATGGTTTCCATGCAAACATTATGAGAATTTTTTTCCTAGAGAATGTTTGCTGAAATGTGAATATAATGTGCAATAAAACTAATGTTTTCTTGCTATTTACTTTTCCTTGTATACATTAGTTCTGTGAAGAAAACCACAGGCTAGAAGGAAATGTAATGGCATGCACTTTGATACTTGGCCCCATTGTGCTGGCTCAGTAGTTAGTGCTTGGCTGCTGAACCCAAAGATGCAGATTTGGTTCCAGCCAGAGCAGGAGCATTTCAATAGAGGCGAAACAATAGGCCGTCATGCACTGTGCGGTGTCAGTGCATGTAAAAGAACCCCAGGTGGTCGAAATTATACCGGAGCCCTCAACTATCGTGTTCCTCATAGCCGTAGTTATTTTGGGATGCTAAACCAGATATATATCACATCATACTCCGAGTAAGATGCTATTCATGATCAGTTAATCATACACTAAACGATCAATTTTTTTCTGCATGGTACAGCAGCTGTTGTACAATTCTACTTTAGCCTTCATGAAGAATATCACACTGGCTCCACATGGCCTTCTGTTGACCCTTGATATGCGTCACAATCACACACCCGAGTATGTATTTGTCTAAGGGCACCTATGCATGCAAGGAGGGGACCGTTACTTTCCATTTGTCCGAACTGATATGCACGATCCACATCATTTCTGTAATTCAACTGCCTGCTATTTGAACTGTCCAGCATTGATGCAAGTTTCAAAGAACTGCAATTAGCAAATTAATCCAAGCAGGAAACCATGCCAAGAACTGCTTTGGTTTCATCTTTAACAACTGTAAGATGCTATTCATGATCAGTTAATCATACACCAAACGATCAATTTTTTTCTGCATGGTACAGCAGCTGTTGTACAATTCTACTTTAGCCTTCATGAAGAATATCACACTGGCTCCACATGGCCTTCTGTTGACCCTTGATATGCGTCACAATCACACACCCGAGTATGTATTTGTCTAAGGGCACCTATGCATGCAAGGAGGGGACCGTTACTTTCCATTTGTCCGAACTGATATGCACGATCCACATCATTTCTGTAATTCAACTGCCTGCTATTTGAACTGTCCAGCATTGATGCAAGTTTCAAAGAACTGCAATTAGCAAATTAATCCAAGCAGGAAACCATGCCAAGAACTGCTTTGGTTTCATCTTTAACAACTGTTTGAGAACTAAAATTAGCCAAATGTTGCAAAACATAGATGAGAGGTTACAAAATCTAAAAAACAATGCAGCCTACCTGTGGCATGTAGGGTTTCACATCCTAAAGTGACATATGTAGCTATGAAACATACCGTAGTGGAGAGCCCCAGACTAATTTGACTGCCCCGGCTTTGTACTTTGCGTTGACATCATGCAGGAAACAGAAGCATTTGCATTTCACCTGCACCAAAGTGCGACTGCCATCACTGGCATTAAACATCACGACCTTGGGGCAAGTAGCCGAACGTGCCACTAAGATGTCGCAGCGTCTACGTACATGCTATACACGTCAACCTTTCTAGCATTAAAGCTGTCACATGCATGGCAGATATTCATGTTCAGCTTTGGACTGACAAGTTTAAAAGTGTACTATTTGTGTTTGTCTAGCATGAAAAACAAAGGAAACTAATGAAAAACGAAAAAAAAAATTAACATATGCTGAAAAAGCACTAATAACACATAAAGCATATTCGTTCCTTTATTAATGATAAAGTGGCCTTCAACAATAGTACAAAGCCTGAACATTTAGGAAGGTGCTGTGCCAGGCGGCTATTTTACAGAAACCTGAACCATTTCACCAGTAGTAATGCGCATCCCGGCGGTGTGGGCTGGGCACTTATTTTTCGGTCCACTCCAACATGCGAAAACTGCATCATGTGCATTCCCATTTTCCGAGTTTTGAGCTCTGTAGTGCAGGCTAACAAATTGTCGATGACTTATTTTCGTCTGATTGTTGCACAGCGCGTGTAAATAAATTAGCACTGCACCTAATAAACACTGACATGCACGTGCAACATCGCCGATCATAAACGGACACACTGATGTCCGTCCGGACATCGGCGCACTCATCACAGCACTCTTCGTAGTCTCACACAGCACTCTAGTAGGACGTAATCCGTACATCACAGCATCTCACGGTAAGCACAAACCACACCTCCAACAAACACGAATGACGCGATGCTTGGGCTAGAGACACGCCGGCGGCACTCAGCTTTTTCAGCGACTACGTAGAACTTGCAGCACCAAACCTCAATGCGAGCAGAAAGCGATGCGTTACGTGACGCATCTCATCACAGATGGAAGTGACGAAACTTTGAAGAATCAAAACTACATAACTACATAACGACCGTCGTAGACGTTAATCCACATGATAACGAGGACCAAATGAGCGGGCGTGCGGGCTGGCCGTCAACACCGCGATTACATGCGCTTGCGACCCTGCCGCGGTCCAACTCACGTAAACCTATCATCATGCCATCACGTAGTATATCACCCATTCTAGGCACTATTCTTATCACTGTACTATTCTTTGTAATTTCACATTTCACGCATGCAGTAGTACATACTTCCTGCACCTCGCACGTACACCTCATACCAACTTCGATTTGGCTATATATGGCTACCATGTTGTTGTTACAACTATACCACATCTGGGGATCTCGGTAGAGTCCCTAGAAGTATTTGCTAGTCTGCCGTCCGAGCGGGGTTCCCTATGGAACCGGTTGGCCGCTTCCCGGATGAAAGCGCAGGGGGCGCTGTACGCATTCGGAGCGTGGTCGCGTACTGCGAATCTGCGCCGCGCTGATCCGTTGGTGCCGTGACAAGGCTCGTGCACCACGTGCACTTTTCGCTCGCGAGCCGGAATGCGCGCAAATTAGCTAGCATGTGTGCAAGTGTGCCTTTTTTTATGGATGTGTGATCGCGTCATGTCCAGAAAACGGGGTAAGCGTGATAGCACGTGTTTCTTGCCCGGGTGCAAGAGCGGGTAGCGCTCGTGCAAGGTGAAATGCTCTCTCTTCAGGACACCGAAAGACGCAGGGAAGAGGCAAGAGTGGGAGCGCAACATCAAGCGCGGCGGCAAAGCCAATAACATTGTTTATTGCCTCAGCTAGGGCATAAAGGAATATGTAAAACGAAAATTAAAAGGCGTAATAAATGGAAGAAAATAGGTTGGCTGTGTTCTAATAAAGTTCAAGATAGAACGATGATAAGGCCCTGCCGATATTGTCGGCTTCAGTGGCGGGCAAACCCACAAGGGGTGAATATCTTCCTCATTATTTGTGAGTTGCAGACAGGAAATCCTGAACGTTGATATAAATATCGGTATATATAAATATCGGAGGATCCGGATCGGGGTTATTGCCCTCACATTACTGTAACACGAACAAGCTATAGTGTCGACGTTTGTGAGCGACACCTCAAACCCTGCTTTATTGAGCGAAGTTTTAAGACAGGTAAAGGTAATTGAGATTCCCCGGGATGTTACGCAACTCCCCAGACGGCCACTGACGTCCGACGGACAACCGAACTCGGCCGCAACTCGGCGGCCGATTTCGGACGTCCGCCGGAATTCCGGCGTACGTACGAAAGCGGATGGTCGAATCCGCTCGCCCAGCGGACAGCCGCCGTACGTCCGCCACTGGATTTGGTTTTACACAGCTATGATATAGTTTGTAGTCGTCGTGCTCGTCTGAATTGCGTATAAATCAGTAATGCCGTCAAGTCTGCATTATATGATGTCAGGGCGAATCGATGCGATAGAAAGCGTTTCCATTAAACAGTTTTTTTTTATTTTCCGCATGTTTCATCGTTGAATTCTGCCATCAAAATTTTTGATTAAAAGTTAAATGACCATTAAACATTTTTCTATCATGATGCTTCGGTGAAATTTTAATCAGTGGCTGAATAGACGCAGCAAGCAGCAAGCTCAAAAAGAACGAAACCGAACCTATCCTCAAAAAAATCTGATATGAGCCAATCCAATCCATCTGATAAGTTGAAGTTTAGTCATGGATGATGGCTTCGCGTTTCCGTGTTCTGCATTTACTGCGCAGTTACAAATACCTACGGCTGTAATGCACTGCTAGCATTGTTTTTGCTGTGGCTTGGTGCGGCTGGCACACTTTGTTCACCCGCCGATTCCAAAGTAAGTATTTCACCGAACTTTTGTTTCTTTAGTGGAACTTTTCGATGCACCGATGGTGCTGAGCTTTTGGGTAAGGAAACAGCTCTGTACAGCAGCCGAACGGTCGAGTGTTTTAAGCGCGACTGACTCCGCATAGAGAAACATATACTCTCTATGGACTCCGCGCCCACTAACTAAAGTGCAGCCTCAAGTCTGAGCGCCATCTTTCTCGGCATTACTGGACGCTGCGCCAGTAAGCCGCGCAACTTCTCTGTCTCTGATAAAGGAGTGCCTGCCCGAGCTTAAAGGAGTTAATTTGTTAACCATGCGCAACGTGCTGCGTTGTAAAAACTATACGAGAAATCTTTTGCACTCGAGCCTATCGTGCGACATGCCTACACTTGTGAAAACGTCGCGAGCTTTTTTTTTTTTTTTAAATGGACAGCCGCTGATCTTTCTCGAGATTTACGGCAACTACAGTTTCTAGAAGGAACGGCTGTAGCTACTAAATAACTAAAGGTTTAGTACTCTCCTTAAGCTTTGACAAACCAGGACAGCCCCTTGCGCATGTTGGTTATGCATGTGCGACCGAACCGCGCAGAACAAGCGGACAAGGAGATGAGAGAAAAAAAAAAAGTCAGCACTTGTCTTTTTCTTGACCCGCTGTTCTGCGCTGTTCTGGCACGAATTTGACATACCGCCGCCGCGATACAGTTGGGCTGTGAGCTCTGGTGCCTGCAACGCCTTCTTTTATGCAAAACAGGCATACTGGGAGGCCATGCAAGCCGCAGGCTCAAAAAAAAAAAAACACGAGTTGAGCAAAAGTGAGATGAAAACAAAATTGTTGTTGCTTTATCCTTACAGATATTCAAAGGCTCCTCAGAACTTAATTGCATTATTGACAGCGAGATAATGCCAAAGCTACACTAGAGCCATGCAGCACCTTATAGTGCATGATACTGAGCTTATGTCTCGCACTGAAAGCTCTTACCATGTTCTTAGATTATCATATTAAAGTAGCTTTAAACCCATGCTTGTTAATACAGTGATAGCCATAAATTGAATCTAGGGCATCATGCTCACATACAAGGCTTCTGATAACTGCTGGTCACATGATGTGGGCTATAGCAGAAACCTGTACCTGGTCATCTTACAAGCATTTGTGCAATTGATGCTTTTAATGTGTTGTAAAAGTTTTTGTGTTCTGTTTCTGTATGGGAATGCTTTCCTTATTGAAGGCTAACATTTGGCTTGCTACAGCAAAACCTCTACCTAGTCATCCTAAAAACAGTACCGCAGTTGGTGCTTTTAGTGTGTTGTAAAAGTATTTGTGTTCTGCTTCTGTATGGCAATCCTTTTCTCGTTAAAGACTAGCATGAGGCTTCCAAAAATTTTTCAGATGCCATTTGCTGTAGCCGATTTCGTAGGCCAACAGGAAGCAGCACTTTGAACATGGAAAACTGTCATCCACGGGGGAAAAACAGCAACATCCCTTTGCATTCTCATTTCTTTGGTATGGCTAAAAGTGAGTATTGTATCATTATCTATATTATTAATATTGAATCATGATTGTCAGTGTTGAAGTTGTTTGAGCGTGATTTTAAACACACAGGACATCCCTTCGACATTAAGGTTTTAGCTTGTTTACATGTAGGATGTAGAACTGGTTTCAACAAACTTTATGCAGCAAATTCTTTTTACATTGTCCACCATGTTACTTTTTGTCATTGTCCATTGAAGTAAATAACCAGTATTTTACGTTTACACAGTCGTCCACTCTTAGCTTGAATGAGAATGTGTGGCATGCAGTTTGCAAAATAGCAATGCATCCGTCACAGCCATGCATCAAGGCTAAGTGGCTTGTGCGTAGAGGGACCAGCCGCTCCAGCTTCACGTCATCTGCATCTTTGTTTCGGTGTGCAGACGTGCATTGAGGCAAAGTGGTTTATGTGTAGAGAAACCAGGAGCTTCTTTGTCACATCTGGCTGTTTGTTACGGTGTGCAGATGCGCATCGAGGCAAAATGGCTGATGTGTAGAGGGACCAGGAGCTGCTGCTTAACGTCCTTCGCCTCTTTACTACAGTGCACAGCCGTGCATTGATGCTAAGTGGCTTGTGCATGGAGGGCCCAGGAGCTGCAGCTTCACGTCTGCCTCTTCGCTCAGGTACGCAGGTGCGTATTGAGGCAAAATGGCTTATGCATAGAGGGACCAGGAGCTGCTGTGTGGCGTAGTCTGTATATTTGCTATGGTGCATATCGAAGTACAATGGGGGGGCTCATGTGTAAAGGTACCATGAGCTGCTGCGTCATGTCGTCTGCCTCTTTACTATGGTGCGCAGGCATGCATCAAGGCAAAGTGGCTTATGCGTAGAAGGACCAGGAGCTGTTGCTTCACATCTGCTATGATGCGCAGCTGCATATTGTGGGTGGTGGTGGAAAACATTTCCATCAGATACAAATACATGAGGTTACTCACTAGCTGACCCTGAGGGGGCCTGTCCTGACAAAAACAAGGGGTCCCTAGTTTGGGACCCCAGTGGTGGTAGAGGGACTAGAGGCTGGTACTTCACAATGTCTGCCTCTTCGCTACGGTGTGCAGCTGCGATGGATGCAGTGGCATTTCAAAAAGTGCATGCCACGCACTCGCATGTTCAGCCTGAGTGGACGACTGTGTACCTGCTTTAGCTTTGTTATTCATAGAATAAACCTAGGCCAAGTTGGATAAATTATAGCTCACCTCATATGTGGTCAGCAAAGAAAAGCCACTCCAGAAAATCTGATGCATTTACTGTCATAGGATTCTTATTCATATACATGCTACTGACAAGTCAGATTCTTCACCCTCAGAAATTCCAGAAAAATAACCAAGGGTGCGTCTGTAATAGTCTAGCTTCCTCTTTCTCTGCAGACGAGTCAGATGTGTGTTCCATTGCTGTGGGTGGGACAGGTGTGAATCTTTGATTTTAAGCTTGCAACAAGTATGTTATTGTAGTTTAAAGGCAAAACGGTACTAATAATCGCAGCCCCCCGTGGCCTTTATCCCCTTTTAATAGTGTTGCTAGACACTGAATTATTAGTTTACTCTGCACTGTTTCTGTCTAGTTAATGTGCGGAGATGTACATATATTTATATGACTTGGAGTTGTCGACTTTGCACTTAGAAACATTGTAGCGTTATCTGATGTGTTGCTTTCATTTCTTTAATGATTTCTGTAAGGGATCGGTGGGTATGCTAGGCACCATTATTAGTCTGCTCTTTTTGGGTCACCTGTTCAATGCCCAGCTGCGGCCGTCTCCCACTTGCCCTCGGACAGGAGGCGGAGAGACGTGCACAGAGAGGCAGCTACAGCAGCTACAGTGCTTAACGGAAACGTAGGCAGAGAGGGAAAGAAGTCCCCTCTTCCGAGGACTTTGCTGTCGCACTCGAAGACGCGGGGACAGGCAGTTTGTTCTCGTTGCTGTGTCATGTAGGGGGCTCATTTTTATTTAAGAAGCTTTACGAACAGTATACAACTAAGGGGTCCTTAGTACTAAGCGTACTAAGGGGTCCTTAGTACGCTGACTGGACTCATCACCCGGAGGCAGCACAGCTTTGAAACGAGCACCTCTTTTGGAAGAACTGCTTATCGTTCAAAGAAAAAATACTGTCAGGTTGAAGGGTGTAAGGCCCTCTTCCTTGTTGGGGAGCCCATAAAAGTGACAATTATTCAGTGCAGGCGCGCTGAGTGGGGTCTCGTTGAGGATTCCAACCCTGGATGTCAACAATGGTGGGAGATGGCGGCGTTGAAAAAGGGGCAGTGTGTAACAGTGACGGTATGATGCGGAGCGGGAGGATGTGGGTTGGCTCTTCTGATGTGGTCCGCAATGGTGCTGACTCGGACGCCAATAATTGCTATAATTGCCCTGTAAAAGGAGCCGCCAAGGATGCAAGCTTTGGGAAATGGTTGCGCACGTGGGACACCGTTTTGATGGGTTCTAATTTTTTTTTTCTTTTTTTTTTCCTAGGGGACAGATTTTGGCATGTGACCTAGTGAGCCAATCATTTCGAGGTCCATTCTCTAAATTCTGTTTGTTGTGAAACGAATTTGTTGTCCCTTTTGCATTGCTTGTATTAGGGAGAGGGTGAAGAATTTATGAAAGTGGAAAGACATGCCAAAATGTTTGTTAGCCAGTCATGTGTGAGTTCGTTGTCATTGGGGATGAGAAATGTGGGCGGAGTCCCGAAGTTAATGAAACGGCCCCGCGGCCAGGAGAACTCGTTCTGAGCTAGATTTTGATCTCTTTCCTCTTCGGCATAGATCATGGTCATTGTTTCACCTGTTGTAAATACGTACATTCATGTATAAAATTTTCAGTTCATCTTCCTCTCCGTGTGCAAGTTCTTGTGGCCAGATGCAGTAAATTCACTATTTTCATTTCTATATACTGTGCCTTTCTGAAGATGGTGAGCTCTTTTGTCCAATCCTGTAAGAAAGCAGCAAAGCTCTCCCAAATCTTCCACAAAACTGTGTGATATCTTTAATCCTAACTGCGGCTTGGTGTCACTCAAAACATGTACTTGAGGTAGATTTCTCCCCCCCCCTTCTTTTTGTTCGTTCAAATGAGGACCAGCGGACACTAACTCTTGCTTTTGTAATGCCCTAGGCCCCACCTTAAGGCAGTACTTCAATGTCAATACCATTTTTATAGCTATGGCTGTCCAACAGCACTAATGTCTTTTATACACTTCTTTTACTAATCTCTTACCCAAGTGGTGGCTTATACTGCGGGGGCGAAAGTCTCTGGACAGTATGTCTAGATTTTGGACTAGAATCGCAAATGTAAACGAATTGTGACCTTATTTCTCTTGCACACATGAAAGAACTAACGTTCAACTTTCACATCGACAAGTATGGTCCGAGTTTCCTGGTCGATGTGAAAGTTATGTGCTTTGATTGCAGTTTGTGTAGTCCACACACTTGTCCCAGATATTACATAGGGGCAAATTAGGCGCCTTTACAGGGGCAGTTTCTTTGGCGCCCTCTACCTTCCCCATAAAAAAGCTACAATGTTTCTTGCGAACAGCTGGCTGCATTTATAAATACCATTATTTTTTTTTTGTAATTTGTTGTGCGTAGTTGAGAAATCTATGACATACATGCACAGCTGGTTGCCAGAATTATGCAACCATATTTCAGTAACTAACATCCATGCTGCATGCTGCCGGTAATACATCAGGAGCTTGTGGTTGTCAGCTTTTTGTGTTTTGTGTGACTATAAGCCTTGCTATTGTAATGTCACATATAGCGCTGTGGGTAAACAAATAACTTTACTTTTAACTCTTGTAGAAGCATGAACACTGCGCAATCACAGCGGCGGGCTATGCTTCCACATTGGGCTTTAGCCACATGTCAAATGTCCATCTTTATTCTGCTGCAGCAGCTTGCATGTGATCAGATAAGTTACTTCGTCGCAGCTGCTCTAAGGAGACGCTTTCTAGACGCTTGTAGCCTAGATGTTGATGTCGATATACCCCCGACACGCCCAGGCAATGTCTTCGGTAGAGGGTACATGGAAACCAGCGAAATGTGTAGTTTACAGAACAAAAAGGTAACAATTTTAAATGATGTTATTATTGATCACTTCTTTTCAGAGCAGGAACAATTACTTTAGAAATCTGCCTGTTAAACCGCTCAAAGTGCAGGTTTCTGCCGCCAATGCGTACCTGTGTAATACTGCAATGCTCTGGCTGTGCTTTATGTTCATATACAGCATCCTTTATGCTTAGTTTCTCTGCATGTGCACTCCATGTCTTGGGCATTGCTGAGGGTGCATAGCAGCAAGCATAACATGCCGTGTTTGGTCAGAGTGGCATGTTCAAAGAGACGACATAAAAACATTAAAATACTGAATGCCAGGTTCTGGTCAAACTACGTTTGTATATTTTGTTATTCTGCATGGGTTTTGCTGCAGTTATATGACCTTTCTATATAGTATGTGACAGTTCTGAATGGAGATGCATGCGTACAGTGCCATCTAGAAAAAGCAATTGAGAGAAACTGGCAGTTGCCCTTGGAGATGTGTAATCAAAGTTCAGCACAGATAACTTGAATTTAATTTTCCCTTCTATTGCAGGAGGAGCCCAGCCTGCTCTTTCCATCTTAGGCCTGAAAGACCAGCAACAGCTGATCGAGCAAATGCACAGGATAGTAACTGCTCCTGGAATCCCGGCCTGCGGAGGCCGCCCACAGAGAACTCGATCATCTCCTCGCTAATTCCGAAATATTAGGTTTCAATAAATACCTTTTCCTCCACCACCTCCCCAAGGGAAGAGCTGTCACGGCCAAGGATAATTAAAAAAAATTATTCAAGTAGATTCTTAATACTCCCGTTGGCCTGCATTTTACCATGCCATTCCTTAACATCGATATTTTTTTAGTGTAGACTATTTATGCATGCAGTTTTTGCAATAAAGCCAAAAAAATGCTTTTTTTACAACCTCGCATGCTGGTATGCCTATGCACTTAGCATGTTTTCAGGAATGGTGCATTTGTGTAAAGCTCAGCTAGCATATGTGCCTCTTTGATGGAAGTTTTAATTGCACACTACTGTTCAGTGCTTTGTGTGTGAAAGTAAAGCAGACAACAGGAAACTTGAACCTGTTGCATATTCTGTTGTCTGCTTTACTCTCACGACAAAGGCATTGAGCACTAGTATGTGACTGAAATTTCCATGGCACATGCTTGCTGAGCTTTACACGAATGTTATTGGCAAGTTTTTGCACCAATAGCGGGCCCTGCAAGCATGTTCCGGGAAACGTCCGAATGTCCGCCTCCGGCTGCCCGTCGGACGTCCGTGGGACGCGATCCGGATCCACGAACGATAGTCCGACGGACGTCCGCTGTACGTATATCGAACATAACCGGACTTCCGTCGGATGTCCGAAGGTCCGAAAACGGACGTCCGTCGGTCGACCGTCGGACGTCTATGGCCGTCTGGGTCACGAAGGATACCATCTCAATGCTGTTTTCTGACACTCCAAAATACTTGTTGAAACCCCTGCCTCTCAAGAGAAAGGATCACTTGTACGAGCAAAAGCAGTCAGCAGGGAGACCTGCAGAGAAAGAAAAAAAGCGCACTGATCCTGAAGCATCAGTGGAGCCAGTTGAAGAATACAGCGGTGGTGGATCGTGTGACGCGAGCCTGCCCCAGGAATGCAGAAAGCTGCATGCCACCGCCACTGGGGACAAATGTCGATATTTCTGATGTTGAGCATTAACATTCGCATAGCCACTCAAGCGAGGACGAATCTCCGGAGGCAATCTACGCAAATCGGCGAGTTCTGTACGTTCCATCGCAGTGATACAGGTGAAGCTGCCATGAATGCTGCTGTGTGCATTCGAGGAAACAAAGTCAAGGAGATAGGTGTAAAGTCGACAGAAGAGGTAATTAATTTTCTGCAGGACATTGCGAAACTCAGCTTGTGTCCTGGCAGCGGATTGAAGCCTATTACCAAGACCTTTCCCTCCTACAATGGGCGTTACTTAATTTGCGACGAACTGTACCAATATTTTTGATGCAGCTTGCATATAGCCTGCAAATACTTGCGAAAGTTAACTCAGAACGCCCTGTCAAGAAGAAGAAAAAAAATTAAGAAACAGACTTCTAAGTCTCGAGCAGTTTGTCGTACGAAGGACAAGGTGGCAAAGCTGGTAAAAGCTCCAGGTGAAATGAAAAATGAAAAGGAACACCTTTCAAGGACACAGTTTGAAAGAAATGTTAGTGCCCTTCCTCTCAACTAACAGCTGACTGTTAAAATATGTTTCAGAGGTTGCAAAACACAAGTCAACAAAAGTGGTGGCATACTCTGATGAGTGCATGCCTACTAGGCTTCCTAAGCACCAAAGAATGCCTATCAGCAGTTTGCCTGAAGCGCGGTGCGAGTTGAAGGGCTCGGGTTCCCATCTTGCGTGCTTTAATTGTGCATGCATCCGAAAGTTTCTAGTTCTACATACGTGTTATAACTTAGCTAAACGTCCGAAGTTAAGATGAAACTATAGCGTGAATGAAAACGCCGGCGGCAGCGCTGTTGCTTGCACACATGGTCCTTGGAGCCTGGAATGTGCGTCTAGTACAGTACTCCATGCAAGCGCAATTGTTTGCACAAAATCCTCAGAAGTCTTCATTACAATACAGCACGGCGGTAGCTCCAGCAGGATAATAGGGTATAAAAAGCAGCTTCGTTTCTACATCGGCTCAGGTACATGCGCGCATAACTTCGGTCACGAAAAAAAAAATCGTATCCTTGGTTATGCCAACAACTCGGCTGCGAATTCAATATTACGACTAAACTGAAATCAAAGACTAAAGAGCGGCTTCGCATGTACAAGGCACCTGACAATGAGCATATGCAGCGAATGCATTTCGAAGCGCACGGGCGCGCGCGTCGTCTGCTCCGCCGCCGGCAGTGGCACTCCGCTTCACCGCAGCGCCACCGCAGCGATCATTCAGCGACAGCCCCCGCCGCGGCCGGCGGACGACAGACTAGCAATATTTCTAGGGACCCTAATCTCGGATCCGTCCGGCTTTCCCGACGGATCCCAACCAAGGCCCATATCGGAGAAAAATTCGTTGGGTCCGTCGGAAGAACCCTACCGATCGGGTCCGTCCGTCGTACCTCTGAAAAATATTTCCCGGATCCGTCCGTCGTATCCCGAAGAAAAACGCACCGGGTCCGTCGGACGTACCTTTAAGACCATTGATCGGGTCCGTCGGACGTACCTTTAGCCACAGCCTTATTTTATTGCAGCTATTGTCAGCACAAATTCAATGCTGTTTGTTTATTTCCGTTGGTTTTGTTGCGAATTGTAATTTACACAACTTATGAAAGTTTTATGTAAAACCTTGCTAACAAACAGTCAAGTAACACTGTCAAGAAACATTTCGCATGCGTCCGCTACTCATGCAAGATATCTGGACGAGAAAAAAAAAAAAAACATGTGGCAGGGTCCCAGCAGATAAGATCACCCCACCTCGGTCTTTTGTGTTCAACGTTTCTCTACGCGTCCCCTCTACTTTAGACGCGCTTTTTTTTTCTGGGCGTGTTTTTTCCTAAATGGCAAAGAAACGTTAGCAGTTAGAAACGGGGGTCCTGTGTATTTTGCCGGTCCTGTCGTGTTCTGTGAGGCTGGAAAAGGCGACATCGTTCTCGGTGACTTCCTGGAGCTTCCTAGGGTCGTTTTTAGACTTTTCTTCACCACGAGCGCCGGGGCAATTCTGTAGCTTTCGTTCCGGCATCTTCTATAGCTGCAGCGCCTGTATCCCGTTCCATTACATCTGTTTTCTATACAACACATGCCCAGTGGAGGAGAAAGTGTGTTGCCCCTCATGCCTTTCGGGTTGCCGCGTGTTTTTTCTTACTGCAGAAACTACGCCTTTCGTGGAACATTTGCCCTCGCCCCTCAAACTCTGTATCTTTCCCTCCCTCACCCTCCCCTCACCGCCTCTGCCCTCCCTCACCCTCGTCCTCACGAATTTTTCAGCGCCGATCCTCCCTCGCCCTCACCTCACCGAGTCAGATCCTCACGAGGTGAGGGTGAGGACGCCCTCATGAGGGTTCACCCTCGTGAGGATGCCCATGTCTGGTCACTATATATATATATATATATATATATATATATATATATATATATATATATATATATATATATATATATATATATTGTGGGCGATTCCTCTACCCGAGGGATGCGCACGACAAATACACAGCGGGCCGTGTAACAAACATCTTTAATCTCACAGGGGGTCGTCCGGGGGGCTGCAGCCTGCGGGTCGTCTTCCGTGGAGAAGCGCCAGGAGCGAAGCAGGAACGAAGAGCAGGATCGAAGAGAGGAGAGACGGCGGCGCGTGCCTTGCGGGACAGGTTATCCCCGAACGAGCGGGGAGAGGGAAACAGGCACAGCGCAGGGAGCATTGGGAGCAGTTCAGCCCTGTCTGTTCTCTCTGTGGACATCAAAAGGCAGACACACCACACATCCTATACTTATGTAATCAAGACAAGCCATCACAGTCTGCAGCTCTCTACTCAATCTCAGTGGGAGGCCGCGCGCTGCTCAGCTCCAACCCGGAGGTTCAACTCCGAGTCACGGAGCGGGCCGAAGAGATCACCGAACGACATCGTCGGTCGGCCACCTGGCGTCCGGCCTAGAAGAGGAACTCACCGCGGGGACGGGAACGTCAACCCACCCCGCGCCTACGACCTCTTCTTTAATAAAGTTTACCTCCTCCTCCTTACAGATATGTGGCGCGGGGCCCCACAGTATATATGAAGGAAAGAAGCCAACAGTCGGCGAGGCCAAGGAAAGCATTGAGGATTGTACTTTTTTTTTTCTAATTTTACTTCAGTAATCACATAAATTGGCAGTGTAATCTGTTTAGGGGAAAGATAAACACAAAGTAGAAGGAAAAACAACGTGCCGATGGTGGGGACCGAACCCACGACCTCCGAATATGTGCGCGTTCACGGTGTGCAAAATAAAGTGCCTAGAATATACTGGCATATTCTAGGCACTATAGTGCAAAAATACCCTCCCCCCGCACAAACAAACGTTACTACCAACGTTAGTCGTTGGCACAAACCTCCCTGAGCTGCACCCACAGTCACCCACAGAGTAGGGCGAATTCTTGGGCTGCAGAATTGCTGCAGTCATGAGATAGTGATAGAAATAAGAGAGATCGAACCGGATGAATAGTGCCTTGTTATTTTTGCTTTCTACAATTAGTTACAGCAAGGAGGTTAGTTACAGTTACAGGGTTGATTTTTCTTTTTTTGCCGACTGGGTCGAGCACGGTTCTATCATTCTATCTTCGTCGACATTCGCCTTGTCTTTCGTAGTCTACAAGAAAAAAAAAATCAAAATCCGCGCCAAGAGTACGTCATTATGGCGTCGTTTTGTTTTTTATTGTTTGCACCAATATTTAAAACCAGGCGGCGCCACGGAACTCATGCTTTTTGAGACGCGTGCTGGTGCATGTGCCGCTTTGATTCTTCGTGCAAGCCGCTGTGTGCAGGGCGCACCATCACGAAAGATCGTCTACAGCGTACATCAGTGTCTGACCCAGAGTGAACCTGCCGTGCTAATTGGCTTGTGTGCGTGGAAAAAGGTGTGTGTGTGTGTGTGTGTGTGTGTGTGTGTGTGTGTGTGTGTGTGTGTGTGTGTGTGTGTGTGTGTGTGTGTGTGTGTGTGTGTGTGTGTGTGTGTGTGTGTGTGTGTGTGTGTGTGTGTGTGTGTGTGTGTGTGTGTGTGTGTGTGTGTGTGTGTGTGTGTGTGTGTGTGTGTGTGTGTGTTCACCCCTTCTCCCCCCGCTCTCCGGCACAGCAACAGCTAGCCATGATCATCATCATCTCGCTTGGTCCTTTTGAAATCTGTCGCGTGTTTCAAGACTCTATGGTGGATTAGGTGGATTGAGCTTTGAGGGTCAGTGTCAGCGGTGTTCTACATTTTTCTTGCGCTTTAGAATGGTGCTGCTGCCTGGTGTTTCGTATCTGGCCAGGCGCATTTCTCTCATTCTACCACATCGCTCTCCTGTCCGCGACTTCCCTCTAGCGCTGGGACCCAGGACGTGTGCTTGCCGAAGTGCTGCAGTAGTCATTCTGCGACGCTTCTCTTTTGAAACAGATTGCGTCGAATTTGAAAACTTTGTACAGGCGAGCAGCTATGTAGAGCAGCAGCCTAAGTTCTCTTTGCTAAACTTGCCTTGTAGAGGTCATGACGTCCTCGTTGTGCAGCCTCGAATCAAAAAGGGGCGCCGGGTAAGAACCGAAACAACTACCGCATTGCAACTCGCCGAAGCAGTAGCCCTGTTGGAAACATTGCCAGGGTGGAAGGCTGCTGGCAAGCTAACGCTCAAGACGGACAATGACATGCGTAAATTGATATTCAAAGCAGGAAACTTGGAGAGGATTCAGGACAGCGCTAAGGAAAAGTCTGCTACTGCAGTTTTTATTAACGTCGATATCCTGACCGGCGTGCAGCACGTAGCTCTTCAAGAGTTCTTTGGTCTTCCCATCTATGATCGGTACACGGTGGTTCTGAACATTTTTCGTCACCATGCACGCACTAGAGAGGCGAAGCTGCAGATTGCGCTTGCCGAGATTCCGTACTACCGTGCCCGTATCTGGCACCTTCACAAAGGCACTGGCCGTAATATGTCCGGCACGGGACAGACCTACTACGAGCAGCAGAAGCAGCAGCTGGCGAGTCGCGAGGCTGCACTCCGCAGGCAGCTGAGCGAACTCAAGGGAGAGCGTAGCCTGTTACGCAAAAAGCGGCGCCAGCTTGAGTACCCCACTGTCGCAGTCGTAGGCTACACGAACGCCGGCAAAACGGCGCTCATTCAGCAACTGACCAATGACAGTCGCTTGCAGCCGCGCGACCAGCTTTTTGCCACGCTGGACGTGACTGCACATGCAGGCCGGCTTCGAGCTATGAAGTCTGTCCTCTACATGGACACGGTAGGCTTCATTTCGGACATCCCCACCACCCTAGTGGCCTCGTTCGCGTCTACGCTCGAGGATGTCGTTTTGGCAGACGTCATCGTTCATGTGCGTGACCTAAGCCATCCGGACAGCGATGCTCAACGCAAGAATGTCCTCGAAACACTGGAACTCATTGGTGTGCCTCCTAGACTTGCCAACAGCATCATAGAAGTGGGCAATAAAATAGACCTGTTGCCATTGCCACCTGCAAGTTCCGAAGAATGTGTGCCCAAGTACCTAACTTCTTGCGTTGATGGAAGAGGATTGCCTGAATTGAGAGAGATCATAGAGCGCAAGCTTATTGAAAACACCGGACGGACAGTAGTGAGGCTCCGTGTGCTCACTGGAGGGCCTGAGTATGCTTGGCTGTACAAGGAGGGCTCATTCCTTTCATGCACTGCAGATGAGCATGACTGCAACTACTCTTTCATGGATGTTGTACTCACCCCTGCTGCTGTTGCAAAGTTCAGGCACCATTTTGGAAGTGAATGGATCATAGAGTAAGTCATAACATTAAAAAATTCTTACATAAAACAACCTTCTGCTCTGCCACAGTGGAGAAATCCTAGATCAAATGCTGCCAATCACTTTCACAGTACTTACAATCACGAACACTGACGAGGAGAAGACACCATAAAGTGCCTTGTGGTGTGGTCTCTTAAGGGTGTTCGTCTTTGCGCCGTGCGATTGCAAGATGATACACACTCAGCAAGTAGCTTTAAGTACTTTAGCAGGTTACTTGGGTTCAAAATACAGTATAACTGCTCAGGGCTACCCTCTAGTAACAAAGAACCCACTTTGCTTCTATGCCATTAGTGTAACATGACATCATTGAAGTTATTTAGATGTACATTTTTTATGAAATTTGAATTTTGCAGTTTGCAGAAAGGCAACTAATAGTACTAGAACTGGCACACCAGTATTTTGAGTCTGAATTATGACTGGTGGCGAGAGAACATGGACACAGTCCAAGTTATGCAACAACTGTAAAAAAAAAAAGCAACCCATTAAATAGCCCTGTTCTTATTGGCTGGTATGTCTGCAGGTCAAGGCTCACTGATCAGTTTGGTATGTAATCAATGTAATTTGGCTCCTGGTATAACTTCGTAGCAGCATGTCATGCTTCAGCATGACATGCTAGGGAGCACAGCACATATTTTGCATCGCTTACCCACTGGAAGTGTTAAATGAGCATTGCCAGGCCACAGAAAAATTCAAGTGCTTTGTTCAGACCCTGACAAAAAGTTTGTCTCAAGTGCTCGTGGCTGGTGTATGAAGTCATAACCGTTGCATTTCGTTCTCAAATTTTAGTAGTGATGCCAAACCGAGTAACTGAATCACCAGATGATGGTTAAAAAGAATTTCTGTACTGTAGATACTAACCCTTTTCACTAGCCTTTGAAGTCCTAGTTTCATATTTTCCGATGTTCCTCGACTCCTACCACATCCACTATTTTCATTTTGCCAATATTTTTTGTAGTGTGATCTTTATCTGAACCGCTAGTCTGGCCAAAAACCGAGAACTCCCGATTTAGCCGCTTAAGAAATTGCAACCCTAATTCTGTCCATTCAGCAACCAGCCTATCCTTGTTTTCGACACTGATTTGAAGGATATGTAGACATGAAATGCAGCAAAGTGGACATTGCCCTACACACTGGTCTGCTGACTCAGCATTTAACAAATGCAATGGAATAAAGCCAAAGCCATTTGACACAAAAAGTACACACAAAATAAAGAGACACATAAAGCTTATTAGAAATGGTACTGAAATATATTGTTAAAAATTTATTTACATGCAACATGGCATATATCTAAAACATACTCCAAAATGGGATTTTGAACAGCTGTGCTGCAGATAGCTTGAAGTGAGAGTGCATGCAGCAGTTGAAAAATGCCGATTCAGAGCAATACACTGCAGGTACCAGGCTTGGGGCTAGAAGGTTCGGCCAAGAAAGAAAACCTCATCAGTCGGAAAGTCTGGCAAAGCAATCTCAAGGAAGCCCAGCTTCGTGTAGAAATCGACCACATTCTTGTCCCCCACGGTTACTTCTGAGAAAACACCGTGAGATCCTGCAATGGAGGAAACGAAATGATCATGAGTACTTTTGCACAGAAGCTAATTTGACACAAAAATGACCTCGCAAACACCTTCCAAAGCCTTGGCACAAGAGTTAAGACAAAGGCAGACAACAATCAGTTCAGCCTCATGTTTTTACAGGTTAAGGGGTTGCTATGTCATGCTATGCCAGCCACTTCAAAGCTACCATACCAGGTATCTAGGTTATGCAGAATGCTCCATGCAATTTTGCAGGTTTTGGACGCCGGTACACTGTGTATAGATTAGAGCTAACATTGCATTATTATTCATGTGAAACAAGCAAACCGTGTCTGCTGCTAGCATATTGCAGCAGCATCTTGATAAAAAAAATTACGAGGGACTTTAGCGACTAAAGTAGTGAACGGCGGAAGTCTGAGTGCTGCATTCTGCTACAAAACTGGCACTGATTAGTAATATAATTAATTAGTAGCTAAGTAGGAGAATAATATATTAATCAGTTAAATTACCTAACAATTAACCAGTAATTCATAATTTACTGTGCTTGGTCGAGACCTCTATGACGTCATCCCGTGCCGGCCAACCGAAGCCGCCGCAAAAGTGGGACATTTTGTCCACGACAGCATGAGCCATTAGCTTTTGCCTTAATATCATGGGATTACAAAGAATGTTTTTATCGCCCAAAGACTGCATGTACCTGCATGTTGAGGCATGGGAAATGCTTTCATCCAGATCCATTTACAGCGGACTGAACTTGTTTACAGCCACGCCACTGCTCTCTGCTTATGGTGTGTACCATATGACTGGTGACCACGATGTTGCTGATGTGCGAGCGACACAGCTCACTTGTGGCTCCTGGTGCGTACCACCTTCACGCACTAAGTGCTGCTCATACATTGGTGATGCCGTGATCATAGTTGCACTGAAAGGTGCCGGCTGAACACACAGGGAGCAGTGGCGCAGTTCAAGTTTTCCATTTCTCAGGCTATGCCATAACATATGGTACACCAACAGAGTATTGGTGACAGTTACTGATACTGATACAAACTGATGTCACGGATACATAGAAATTTTGCATAGAAATAGACAGGCTTGCGCATATCAGTTATATGTCATAAAATAATGAACAACTAACATCTGCAATGAATAACCTTGATCCTGTACATATCTTCGTTTTCAGTGTTCATTATAAATATGCTCAACTGTATCATGAAAACAGGCTACTGTAATTTGTGCCTCGATTCAACAGCGCCGGACTAAGCACTTCCTTAGCTATGATGCACATTAACAAGACTGCTTCCACCTGCATCACACATCACCTTCAAAAATCAACTAGCATCTTCTGCAAATACGCACCATTTATCATTAACCACACAACTCGTTTCATGACAGTGATGTCAGCAGATACTGAAATAAATTCCAGGAAATGCAATACTTTAACAATTAAAGCCCTACCCGAGAACAGTGTACAAAAATACTATGGCTGCTTTTCTTTGAATATCGGCCATCCTTCAGTTCAACGAGTCATTTTTTAGCTAAGGAAGGCAGAGAAGATGTCTCCAGCCACAGTCCACAAACAACTGAATACTCACCATTCGCTTTCAGTGCTGCCAAAACACAAGCTAACAGGCGCTTAGACACACTGGAGTCCATTATAGATGGCAGCATGCTCATTGTCACACGTGATGGGTGGTGCTTGTATACAACGTCTGGGATTGTGATAGTTCTTGAATGGAAGCTGTTCATTATTTCCTGGGAAAAAACAAAAAACACGCACACACAATATGAGGAAAACTAATTGCGATTGACGTGTTTAAGCTTGATAACTATGCAGTGAGGATCCCCAACAGCTTTTAAACGATGCTGAGAAACCCCATGTGTTTCAGCTTCAGTGCCGACCCAAGAGATGTTCTGCTCCCCAAGAAATGCCCGAACTCACTCAGTGCTCATTAGCGGCATGGTGAAATCATCTGCTACTGTTATTAGCAGTTTCAGCATGGTCAGTCTCAGAATGAAGGAAAGGTGTGGGGTTGAGGCATGCATGAATTTAGGTGGTCAAGAAACCCCAAACGCACCCTGGTTTCTGTGGAGCGCTCAATATAAGCCATGCATCGCGAAGCAAGCAGTTAAAACGCCTGAGCTGATTCAATGTTTTTATATAATTTGATTACAGTATTTGTCATTTAATGCATGATCACACGTATATGACATAAAGTGAGTGCATTGATGACAAGATGAACTTGTTAATGAAAAACATGAAAAAAGAAAAATTTAGTATCTCTCATACTGAGTATATGGACACTTAGTTCCCAACACCAGCACATCATACCTCAGCTGGAGTGAGCATCTCTGAGGGCTCCTTGACAGGTGCAGGGTATTTGAGGCACAGTTCAGGTTTCCAAGCTGCTTCCAATTTCTTGCCGAATTGCTGAGCATCAAGTGCTGCCAGTGCATAGCCGCATACTCCAGTTTCGTCTTCCACAACAAAGCAGTACTCATTGCTTAGGGTTAGAAAACCACCAACCAGTCTGCAAATAAGATATACGAAGAACAGATGTTTGGAACAAAGACAGCACAAAAAAGGACAACCACAAAAAGAGGATGTGACACAAAGAACACTACGCTTTTTTGCATTATCCTTTCAAGTATGAATCACCAACTAGCCCAGCACCATGTTTTATTGAAGAAGAGCAGATGTGAAAAAAAAAAAAAAAAAAAAAAAAAAAAAAAAAAAAAAAAAAAAAAAAAGCCAGTACTACTGAACAGAAATATAGTGCTACCAATTTCAAAGGATGTAAATAGGACAAGAACCAATACAGTAGAATTCCTTGATGACAACTTCAACGAACCCTTATCAGGAGTGTTTCCAAACGCATGTGTCCAAATACTTTTTAAACGAGATTAAATGAATGGAATGGCCTTGCAGGAAAAAATACTATACTGCAATTTAAGCATTTATTGCACTATTGATGGCATTCTGCCCTTTCCACAAGCAAAGCACGCACTCTCGACTGTCACCCAGTCTCATTTTCTTTTGTGCCTGTGAAAATCAGGTGGATTCCATACAAGCACACACGTCACTAAACTTTTGAGAAATATTTTGGTGACCTCTACACTGTTTCATAGCAAACTCGCCCATCTTCGGACACACCAGTTACCAGCGCTCTTTCAAAATGCTGGTAGTCTTTGCTAGTTTAGACTAGCTAGTTTAGTCTTTGAAAGCTGGCTGATGTAAACTTCGGTCAACACGTTGGCCTTCCCATGAAGAGTGGCCTTTTCAAAGCGGTTAGCCAACCGATTGTAATTGTAACACGGAGTACTATCACGCTCGGCATGAGGTACACCTCGCCGATCGTGATGTGTTTTTGAATTATCGTGTGTGTGTGGCTGTTACAACGAGCGCGCGTCACCACCACATGCTCTCATCTTTGTCCTAGTTTTTTTTTTTTAATTTTATTATTATTTTTTTATGGTGGTATTTAGAATAACTGCAGTCATGACTCAAAGCCCAAACTTCATGCTCAGGCAAGTCCTGCTTTCTGAAATCAGCGGTATCTGGCCTGGCACTTTTGGATGCATCATTTAATTTATTGGGGAATGGAGAACTGACGCACCACACTCTCGTATGCACTTTGTAATTTTTCAACTCGTGGCTCAACTTCAATAAAGACAGAACTAAATAATAAAAAATGCCAGCCAACAAATAAATGGGGTGATGAACGGCTGCAGAAAGAGCCTTACCATCTCCCAGTAGCTGGGAAGCATGACAGAATCGGCACCACTGTACAACCAGGGAGTGCACTCAGCCACATGCTCACTTGGTGCAGCTCATACTGAGCATGGTAGTATACACTGCATGGTGGCATAGGTGTGCTCTGAGGTGGCAGCACTGCCTGCTTGCTTTTCAGCATATGTTATCTTCACTGCTCTATGCAGTAACACATGTTGTGCCAAGCTTGCTTGCTTGCTTTCTTTTTTTTTTTTTTTGCAGGGTGGGACAGTCAAAATATCTCTGAATAGAAAAGTTTGCGTTCTAATATAACTGCGTTAAAGGTGCTGTAAAAGGTGCTGTTCTTCGGAAAATACAGCATCGGCACTGTGCGTGAAAAATCAAGTTGGCACGAGCTGCCAACTTGGGCCTCTCCTTTCAGATTGAGAATGAGATCAGAATTTCCCCTCCGGGAACCCTAGGCCACATAGCACGTTTTTATGATGTCTATGCTGGGTGGTCTTTCACATACTATGCTAAAAAATATATGTGAGAAATTAAGAAATTAAGAGATTCATACTGAGATGAGTAGCTAAATTGATGTAGGCAAACAAGGATCCACACTTTCAAGTCATACCCTTAAAAGGTGAGAGATCCGCAAAGTAACATCAAAGCCTGCTTTGGAGCGGCACGGCTAAAGAAGGTTATACGAGTGCACCGAATTGCGGATTCTTTGCAGACTACAGTAGAACCACTTTATAGTAAAGCCACTCGGACAGGCAAAATTTTTTTACTATATCTTACTATATCAGTTGGTGATGATATAGCCCCTAAGATGCTGTCTAGTAATTAAATGGCTAATTACTAAACTTATGAAAAAATGCTCTAAAATACCTTCCATCCCTTCATTATTATCTCTTTGTGCAATATATATATATATATATTAGCCATTTAAAAAAAACTTGGGGTTATAATTATGTATTGCACATGCGACGTCATTTCGTGAAAAGTATGTCGCCACGGCTAGACACATTTTACGAAACTGATTTTTATCAAAAATGTCTAATATAAAGGGAAAAAACAAAAAAAAAAAAACGTACAGTTATCTATAGAAGACTAACTGGGACTTCAGTTATTTCACTATATAAAAGTTTTTACTATATCAGAGTTTACTATAGAGGGATTCTACTGTACAGCAATACAACGCAAATGAGCCATTCATGGTCATAAAGAAGAGTGACATTTGTATGTTTGTGTCACGAATAGCAATCCGCGCAGACCAATCCGCGCAGACAGTCCAGGATCCTGTCCGCATTTCTGAACCCACCTTAAGGTGGGACTGAGCTCTTGGAACTTCCTTCTTTATTTCTGGACTGAATGCAATGAAAGTGCACAGTATTAATCAGTTTTCTGCTGATTTCAACTATGTAATCGGTTTCATGATATATAATCAGTTTCATGGCTTTTGCATGCTGCCAGTGCATTACTGTGCATTGCGTGAAAGTAATGCACTGGAATGCTGCCTTGTGAAAGGCTGCCTTGCATTCTTGTAATGCAATTACAAGAATGAAAAGCAGGTTAACTGACATGACAAGTGTGAAATGCTCCAACTAGTGCATGCCGGCCACCTGGAATCATCAATGGTTGGCCACGAGTTGATACACAAAAAATCCTGAGCCATCCACACCATGAGATAGCGTAAATCGCTGCATGCTGCAGGCCTGTTTCACTTCAGTTTTCATAATGTGGGTTGACAGCAAGGCCCGCTTGCATGAATAAACAGGCTGCCTGAGGGATTCTTGGAAAATTAGATTTTTCACTAGTTCCACCGAATGCAGATGTGGGATTACATGCAGCGCACTTTTGGCGTGGATTGCTTGCATTTTGCCATAATGTAACAGCACACAGAAAGTTCTGCCGTTTGCCACAGTTCGGCATTGCAATAGCACCAATGAAATGTTGATGCTAAGATTTAGGTCATTATGCCTGCAACACTGCATGCTGCACCCTTGTTTGTTACTGAGGGCCACTTCCTTCAATTACAAACATCACTACTGAGCTGAAACCTTTCTGGTAATACTTACACAATTTTGAAAAAGCATCTGTGCAAAAGAATCAAAAACTGTTCATTAAAAACATCTCTGAAATCTCATCTTTCACAGAACAAATTTATATCAAGAAATGCCAGACACTCAGCAGAAACTCGCTGCAAATAAGTTCCTTATGCGTCTATCTGTAAAATTACAACAGTCTGCTTGCACCATAACACTCATAATAAATAAAAAATTACAACAAAAGCCCCTCAAGAAGGGCACTGTTTATGTGAAATATGCATTTAAAACAGTACAAGTAAGGAGAGTAACACCCCACTCCAGCACTACAACTGTAATCTTTACGGCTTCTCACGTAAATACTGCAGAAGCGAAAAATTCTAACCAATATGCTTACTTCACTTAAAAATGCACCTAGGACACCCTTTGAACATCTAATCTAGCCCTCTTGATTTCCTCTTTAGAACATTTTCAAGCGGAAAACAGAGCCCTTAACTCATAAATTCTTCATGAATTATTCTTGAAGTGTTTTGATCAAATACATTTCAGCTATTACCACATTTACTCGAATGTAACGCGATGGGCGACTTATATTGCCCAATGGGAAAAAATAAAACCACGAATGTAATGCGAGATAAGCGCTTGAAAAAGTACCTTTAACAGACATTGTGTGTGGCCCTTGCAGTAACGCTCATTTTTCGTCGTCGGAAGCCTTATCGGTCAGGTTGACATTTAAAAATCACCTCCCACTGCATACGCCACCCGCCTATGGTAGATTAGTGATTAGTTAACGTCTAGCCATCGAGCTGTCAAAGTATTTCAGATTTCTTCCGCTATCAGAATAGCTTTTTTGATGTAGCGTCATACTGTGCACCGCGCATTGCTTGGTGTGAAATGCGATAACGATAGAACTGCGCTAATCCACTGCGAAAGATGTGATAAGCGCGTCAAAAGGTGACAACGCGATTCAGAGCATATGAGCAAAATATGCGACATTTTGACTTTTGATGGATTGGAATTTGGCTTATTTGGCTTCCCTGATACTCATGTAAAACCGCAGAAATATGGCTGCACCCCGGCGCTGCTTTAGACTGACGAATCGCAGTATTAGATTATAATGCGAGGGTTGATTTTGAGAGCCAAAAATCATGCAAGAAACTGATTACATTCGAGTAAATACAGTATAACTGGATGTATACCCCCCCCTTCTACTGTTGCCACTCAAGTTAATTGCGCACTCTTTGTAGCCATTCGAGTAAATACAGTATAACTGGATGTATACCCCCCCCCCCCTTCTACTGTTGCCACTCAAGTTAATTGCGCACTCTTTGTAGCCATTGCAGATGCTTTCAATAAAAAGCAGGGCAGAAGAGCACACAACTGTGTTGAAAACAAGGTAATGGCAGAATTCAGCTTGAAAGGGCAGATGAAGTGCAGCTGGAACTTCCGCATGCTTGTCGTTTATTTCCACCACGTCTTTGTGACTGTCATGGCTCCCATGCACCACCATTCTAGCTTCGCTGTCCGTGGGACAGCACGTGCATAGCAGTGCATTCACAGCATGGCATTAGGCCGCACCCCACAGTCTAGTATTGTGGTGCGAAGTGGTGCGGATATGATGAAGGCATGGAGCCTCTGGCTCAAATACAAGTGAACACTGCGGCTTGTGACTGAAACATGAGATTCAGAAAAGTTCCCAACTTTTGCTGCCAAACTGGGGCCAGTTCTAATATCTGATTTTTTTTTATGCTCACAGACTTTTCGGACTGTTCGATTATTCAGACAATTTCTCATGTACCTCTGAGTTCGAAAAATCAGTCGGCGATTGTTGGGCTCGACTGGTCAGGAATTTGGACAGTTGGCGTCAAACCGCCGAGTTATGGGAAAAGCGGCCTGTTGCTGCAGGACGGTGTGTGTGCGTGTTTACTCGCCGGCATCCCGTTTGGAGAAGTGTTTTCATCGTGCGCACAAGTTCCCGAATGACGACCCATTTCTTTGAGGTCCAGACGCCGCCTGCATGCCCCCCTTCTTACGGTCCGGAAGCAGCCGGCGCCCCTTTTACGGCAGTGCAACCGCCACCACTCGATGGGAGACACTGCTCGCGGACCGCTGCCTTGGAAAACGGCGGCTGCGCGGGGCGACAGGACCGCGGGGCCGGAGATCCATAAATCGACAGTCTGCCGAGACGCGGCCATTTGAACGCTCAAGTTCACTTGGACAGCGGGCTGACAGCGGAAGAGCATGGATCACCTTCGTTGGCTCCGAAGAACTTGCCAGTCCAAGGAGTGATGTTACATCAATCGACCAGCCGCGTGGTGGGAGGACCGGCGAGAGTGTGAAGGCACCGCCTTATCGTGGGCAGGCTTTCGTCAACGGGTGTGATTGGTTGACTAAAAAACAGCCAAATTTTCCCTCGCAATTCGGAAGCCTTAAAATGAGCCTCTGAAAAGCCTTCAAGCATCTTGATACTCATCTCGATCCTTGATCCTGATCCTCGATGTGGATCACGACTAGTAATTATGTAAATAAATTGTGTCTATCTCTTCTAACTTTGGTGAACCGGCTGCATCTTATTCTGCACTTCGTTGGGGAACCGAGAAACCTCGGAAACCATCAGAAGTACGAACCATCAACATCTTAACTGGCGCAGTCGAGCAGGATTCTCCAGCGGTCGGCAAATGAGGGCAGCAGCGGTGGACACCGGACGAGGTCGGTGGCGTGGACGGCGGACCCGAGAACGTCACTGAGGAGTCAGCGGGCTGCTAAAGCGAGTCCCTCCAGACCTGTGGAAAAAGAGAGCATCGCGGAGTGACTCTCCAGAAGTCACGCGAGTGCTTCTTGGTTTCCTGTCGGGCGCGGTTGATGACGATGCCATACAACTTGCGAGACAGGGAGGTTAACACCACAGATGCGGAGTCTGACGGGGTTGAAAGCTTGCAGGAGTTGGCGGTGACCAGTGACGCGGGGGGGGGGGGGGGGGGAGAGCCGAGTAGCGCCATGACGCAAACAGCGTCGGAGCAGCAGATAAAAATGCTGGAGCTTCGATTGAAAATTGCTGAGGCAGAAAAGGAAAAGCAACGCTTAATTCGTGAGAGTCAGAAGTCGCGAGCCCAAGAGCAGGCCGGTTCCCACGAGGACGGCAACAGCGGAGCGTTAGCTGTGAGTTGGTCAGAGGAAGATAGGCGCCTAAAATATGCATCCTTATTGAAGGCAGTACTAGCACCGATGCCAAGGCGGGCGTTCCTAGTGCCCGGATGGTTTGAAGATGTGGAGGCGACTCTTGATTCTTATGATGTCCCCAGCTGAGTGGCGAGAGGCGCGTCTTGCCGAAATTGAGTGAAAGGGTACGCGGATTGCTTTCTACGTAGACAGCCCAAGATAGAAAGAACTAAAGCAACTGATAAGTGCAGACAGGTTGAAGGAGTGCGTAACAGCTGAGGCAAGGGCTCACATAGTTGTCAGTGAGAGTGAGAAGTTCCTGAAACCAAGCGAAGTCGCCAAACTGGCGGAGAGTTTCGATGAGAGCGTGAAATTCAAACCAGGCCTAGAAGCTCATACGGGAGGCTGTCGAAAGAAGCCGAGTGATAGAGAGAAAGGGCAGGCTGGTGCAGGACCTCGTCAAGGAGAGAATTCTTTCGCAACGGAAAAGAAAGGACGGTGCTTTGAATGCACGTCAACTAATCACTTTGCTAGGAATTGTCCCCAGAAAAGGACAGGCTCTGCTGGGCATAGAAGCCATGAAAAGCCAGGAGATCCCGCTGTAACAGCTAAAGTTATGGCTCCTTTAAAGGAAGTAACTGCGGTGAACAAGGTTGGCATACACGAAACAGAGCAGGTGTGAGCCGCCTCACAACAGTAACATTGAAAAGTTTAAAACAAAGGCTTAACGCTGTAATTGATTCCGGTGCGGAAGTGAGTGTTATCAGGCAGGCACTAGTGCCGAAATATGAAGCACCTGGTTCCAAAATCAGGCTGAGGCGAGCTTTCGGTGATGAAGTAAGCGCTGAGCTAGCGTATGTGCCTCTCGCAGCAACGGAAAGTGTGCCGTTTGTCTTGTTCGACGATGTACAACCAGCTTTGCTATGTGCGCTTACAGACAAATTGTCGACCGGAATAGATGCACTCATAACGCCCGAAGACTACAAACAACTTCTCAAAGAAAGGGCAGTTGTAAGCGAGGTGGTATCCGGGGAAGAGACAGAACACTAAGTGTTGACCAGGTGGGCGCTGGCTCTCCAGAAACGTAACATAATAGTGGGGCACAAAAATAGGTTTCTAAACGCAAATGTCGATGCTATATCGCATCTGGTCACCAACAACGAAATCTGGTAAGATCAGTCATCTGTTTTCGCCACCTGGGTTCGCGGGAGGTATGGCGTTGTTGATCGCTGTGTCGGCAGGGGGCCGAGGGGCACTTGTCAACATGTGAAGTGGTGGCAACGCGTTGAGCTCTTGTACTTTGTTGTGTGCCGCAAGCTCGAAGACTGTGCAGCACAGTTTGTTGGGAAGGTGTTGGGCTCGACTGGTCAGGAATTTGGACAGTTGGCGCCAAACCGACTGAGTTATAAGAAAAGCGGCCTGTTGCTGCAGGACAGTGTGTGGGTGCGTTTACTCGCCGGCATCCCGTTCGGAGAAGTGTTTTCGTTGCGCGCACATGTTCCCGAACGACGGCCTGTTTCTTTGAGGTCCAGACGCCGCCTGCGCACCCCCCTTCTTGCAGTCCGGAAGTGGCCGGCGCCCCTTTTGCGGCAGCGCAGCCACCGCCGCCCGATCGGGAGACACTGCTCGCGGACCGCTGCCTTGGAAAACAGCGGCTGCGTAAAAAGAAGTGTGGCGACAGGACCGCGGCTCTGGAGGCCTATAAATCGACAGTCTGCCGAGACGCGGCCGTTTGAGCGCTCAAGTTCTCTTGGATGGCGGGCTGACAGCGGAGAGCATGGATCACCTTCGTCGGCTCCGAAGAACTTGCCGGTCCAAGGAGTGATGTTACATCAATCGACCAGCCGCGTGGTGGGAGGACCGGCGAGAGTGTGAAGGCACCACCTTATCGTGGGCGGGCTTTCATCAACGGGTGTGATTGGTTGATTAGAACACAGCCAAATTTTCCCTCGCAATTCGGAAGCCTTAAAATAAGCCTCTGAAAAGCCTTCAAGCATCTTGATATTCATCTCGATCCTCGATCTGGATCCAGACTAGTAATTATGTAAATAAATTGTGTCTATCTCGTCTAACTTGGGTGAACTGGCTGCATCTTATTCTGCACTTCGTTGGGGAACCAAGAAACCTCGGAAACCATCAGAAGTACGAACCATCAACATTTTAACTGCGACTACAGTAAAAGCTTGTTAACTCGAACTTCATGGGATCGGGAAAAAAGTTCGAATTATCCGATGTTTGAATTATCGAATGACCCCGAAAAAACTGACAAGAACAATTTGTATTACCGTAAATGTACCGTATTTAGTCGCGTAACGAACTCGCTCGCATAATGAACCCACCCAGCCCCGATTTGTGTCAATGAATGCAAAAAAAAAATATATATAAAGGCATCAGTCGTTAGCGCGTCCTGTTTTGTGCCGCCACAGTCCACAACACATTTCTTACCAGTGGGCCAAGATGATGCGCCGCAATAACGGCGTGTTTATCTTTTGACTTTAGCTCCAGCAGGGTGGAGGGAAGCGAACTTGGCAAAATGCCAGCGCTTGTCCGGTTGCGCAAGCCCCCTTTCAGTACATTCGCTTTACCATGGTATGAGCGACTGGGACATCTACTGCCACTCCAATAATTGGAACGCGCGATAGCAGCAAGCGGCTTTTCCCGAAGCGTAGAATAACGCTTTTGTTTTGCATATGAGAACGGTGCTAAAAGCAGGCGTCACGATCACAACTGACGTGCGTGCTTTCATTGACAATTGATGGTTGGAAGGATGGATGGCTATCGCAAAAAAAGAAAAAAAAAAAAAAAAGTAACCCGTAGTGCCTGTCCGAGATCATAGCCTTTCATGGGCGTTGGCTGGGACCGCACCGACAGTACTTATCCATATTTCCAAATTAACAGGGTTGGAATTAACGAGTATTTAGTTCCGAGCTACAGAGGTTGCGCAGAAGAGGGAGCAGGCAGCCGCCGCCGTGACTATGCACTGACCGCGGCCGCCGTCCCCACCCTCCAACGCCGCCGGCCGCCGCGCCGGTCATGGCGCCATTCAAGTTTTACCCACTTTTCCATGGTTTTACCTGGTTCCATTTTCTGTCCCCATTTTGGACGTGCGCAGCCTTTAACTATGCCTTCCGATCGCGGAGGTGTTTCTTTACTTTTTTTTTTTTGGCCGCGTGATATGCGCCAAGCCGCCCACACGCGGCAGTGTGTAGTTCGAATTATCCATAGCGGAACCGACTCGCGTTTGAATTAACGGGCTTTTTTATACACCGATCTCTATGGAGCATGTAGCTCGAATTATCTGAAAATTCGAATTATTGAGGTTCAAATTAACGAGCTTTCACGGTATCTTAATTTTACTGGCAGTTCTAATTTGTGCAAGGTTGAATGCTACGTTATTAGAAGTGCCAGTGTGCTTCAAGTGTGAAAGATAAGCTCTGGTTACGGCATGCTCTGGCAGGGCAGATTAAAGCCAAAAAATGTTAATTATGAACAGTAATAAACATAAAGATTACAGAATAACCTGTCCAAAGAGTGATGTTTGCTAGTGCACTTTCTACAGTAGTTAAAAACTGGCAACAAACTATACTGTACCAATAAATTCCCAAGTTTCACTCACAACAGCACAAACAAAAATAACTACTACCATATAAAAATAATAAGACATGAAAACGCGCGTATATGCACACGCACAGCACAATGAGCACTCTAAGTAATGACTACTTACTTGTCACCTATAAGGTTAGGAAATTCAGGAAACACTTCGGTTCCATCCATTCCATCATCGCACGTCTTTCGACACACTTCATAAACAAGGGGCTAAAAAAGAATAAGGAATGCAAAAAACAGTCAAACCTCCATTACAGGAAACGTAAATATTCACAAATAATACTTTGCAAAAACCGCACGTAAGAACAGCACAATTAGATCAATGACGACACAGAAACTCTGGCAACCCTTACTATAATATGCCACCATTTCTAAGCTGCTCGCAACAATTGCAAAGCCCGCAAAATCCCAGTCACCAAATGCCATGCAGGCCGGCTTTCCTGCAGAGGTGATGGCAGGCCACACGTCAGCTGCGGTGGCTTCCCGCACGACAGCAATGTCTATAGCAAAAACATAAGCCAGAAGGCAAACTACTGCTATTTGCACCACCTCCGTGACAGCCAATATGGGCACAGCACGGTTACTGAAAGGCTACAACCAACACAGCCCATGCAGTGGCTTCGTGGCCATAGCTTTTTGTCCAAGGTTGCGAAAGACACATGCCGACCAAGTAGACCGGCAGATTGAGCTAGTTGATGTTGATTCATATTTGTGGATCCACGATGCTACCAGACAGGGACAGAGAAAAGAACAAGGCACACGGTCAGGTGCTGGCAGGCATTCAGCACCCCTACGTGTGCCTCGTTCCTTTCTCTGTCCCTGTCTGGTAGCGCTGTAGATTGACAAATATATTGACTGCTCGGTTACCCAGCTTCTCGAGGCTGTTAGAGATTGCGACGTAGACACAAACCATGGTGCGAATGCTTGCCATCTGAAGACTTTTCTTTATAAGAATTTGAAGAATAGCATACTGCATGACATTATCCTGTTTGCCGCATCCACACGTTTAGTTCAGCATATGCCAATGAGGTAGCAGCGACATACGAACCTAGTGGTGCCATCTGGTTTTTCAGACAAACCATGTTTTCCAATGAACTGACTTCTTTAGGATTAAGAAAGGCAGGATAACCACCAAAACAAAAAAAATGTGTTCATGGATGGTGCTGTAGGTAAGATGAGGCCACACGAAAGCCCGATACGCTGTTTACGATTAATGAACACACTTTTTCAGTGTTCACTCGGAAGGGAGATGTCCTGCTTAAAGAGATGCGCCGCTATGTTGGCAACACGATTTTATGGTACTCAGGAGATGCAGTCGCTGCTGAACTGGAGAAATAATGTGTGTAATTAGAGTGTATACAAAGGCTCAATTTGAAATAGCGTTTTACAAATGGGCACTTTAAAATATGTTATCCCATATGCTCATATGACTATTTTATACCGGCACTACATTGCGCAGGTGTTGTGTCTTCAATATACTGGGGCTCTAATGTGTGACTTTTGACATGAGCATTCATTTTGTAGCGAATAAAGTTTGTCTATGTTGGATTCAAACGAAGCAAGAAGCATAGCGAAATGCTCATCTATGTAGTGGTAATGTAAGGTGGTCGCCACTACCTCAGAGTTCTATTGGAGATTATTGGTGGAGAGCATTGCTTGATTATTGGTTTGGTTGGTTCATCACGCTGCTTTCGATGAGGTGAATCCTTTACGATAACAAACTGGACACAAACAAGACGTCTTGTCTTGCCTGTGTCCAGGTTTTTCCGTATCATTAAAGGTTCAGCGCTTCGAAAGCAGCATGTGTATCCAACTAGGCCCAGTTCTCACTCCTTGGAATTGATTCACCATGTTTAAGGGGGGAGGCTACATTTGTATACCAACTATTTTGTTTCTTGAGATAATTGAATGAAATTTTCAGGTTAGACTCATGGCAAAGCCATTTGAATAACTGCAAAGTTTCATGAAGCTGCGCACATTGGTGCTCAAGTTACAGAAGTATATCAGAATGGTTCACATGGGTTCCTTGTACCATGCCTGGAGAACTTGCAAAATGTGTTGGCACTATAAAATTCGTTATGAAGGTTCCTGAATAGGTACCACAGGGCAAGACAGAGCCCTTTTTTTGAATTTCCCTGCTGAAAAATTTTAGCACTGCATTGAGGTTAACGCCACTAATTGGACTTGCATTAGCCTAATTTTGATTGTTTATTATAAATTCCAGACTCAATATTTTGAAAAAATGAGCTTGTCTTGCCCTCACAAATTTATTCAGGCACACAGTAAAGAAAACCAGGTGGGAATTCGATTAGCAAGCATTCGCAAACAAAACAAGACCAAGATGGCGGGGATCAGTTCAGCGGCAGAGAAATGGCGCGCACACTCAAAGTTTGGATACTTTTGCCGTTTGCTCACGACTCTGGGGCTGCCGCACCCAGTTGTATATTCAATTTAAAGCAGTTCCACGATGAATTAGGCGTTTATAATTATAGAAAAGGTAGTTTATAACATATACAGTGGAGATATGTACTTGAAAAGCAGACTGTTTTGCATTTCTTCGGCTTTCGAAGCCCACGTCCCCCCTTAATGTCCCAAAGCAGCTCAAGCTATGAGAGACGCTGTAGTAGAGAGCTCCTAATAATTTAGACCACCTGGGGTTCTTTAATGTGCGATAACATAGTGCAGCACACAGGCGCACCAAGTTTCGCCTGCATCGCAATGATGCGATGTTGTGGGCCCCATCAAGTAGAGACATATTACAAGGATCAAAGTTCATTTTCAAAACGAATGTTATGCGATGAAAAAGCCTACTTTAGAAAAGGACATCACCTTGCTGCACTTTTGCAACCTATCTACTTTTCTCCAAAGCAGTTTGGTTAACAGTATTTTATCACTGAGACAGAAGCATATGTATTCTTTTCAGTTTTGAACTCATAAAACATGCAAAAAACAAATAAAACACATTAGTGAACTGGGTTGAGGTCTTGAACTCATCCTGAGCATTGCATAGCTTGCACTCAGAAGAACCTATGTACTACCCCAAGCTACGCTGGTCATGGTGTTTCTCGGTGTCTCAGCACTTCAACAATTCACAGCAAACTAAAATGGTTGTAATGAACACCAGTACAATTATTTGCCATATATAATATACATCGGCATCTGCTGACTGCCACTTTTCCCTACAGCATTTTGATGAGGGCCGCTCTGCAATTGTTTTACCAGCTCTGGCCAACCAGGGGTCAAAATCATTCCAGTAGCAAATAGCAATTGAAGGTACTCCGAAAGGCCTGGCTCCCATTGGTGATGAAGCAGCAAGGCTGGCCTACATGTGCAGACGTGCATGGCCACTAGCACCTTGGCTATAGAAGCCAGTGTTCAATGTTACTGGCTCACTCTGAAGCACACTAGTATGGATTGTTCGGTAAATTGTTGTAACTGCACTTAAACAATAACCTCCCACAAATGTCTGGAATGTCAATAAACAGGTTTAGCACTAGCCAACTCACTTCATCACTGGGAAGGTATGGCCGAATAGTGTAGGTCTTGTTACTGGGAGACTCTGGAGGCTTGTAGAGAAACAGATCGCTCACGCTCTCCAATGGGAGCAGTCGCTGCAAAAGGACAACATTGAAGGAATACTATTAAGCAAGGCAAGGTTAAACAGCTGCGTGATCTACCTTGGATAGTACAACTTTTTGGCAGGCAGAACGCTTTTCAATAAAAGCAAAAACATTGAATAAAAAAGAAAAAAAAAAGTGACCACTCTAAACACACCTAGGACAACAAAGATGACCAAGCAGCTGTCCATCCTTTGTACTAGTGCATATTGTACAGTGTTTGCACCTACTATTAACCAAAATGCACTAGCATCATTATTAAACAGCATGCACAAAACAAGGCCAGCACCAATCAATGCATGCTCTGATGACTTGCAGCGAGATATGCCAGAAATTCTTGCACACGTGCCTACCATACAGTGCAATAAAACCTCGTTGATATGTTCCTGGTTCAGCAAAAATGCCATTAAAATTAAACTACTTTCTTTCTGGTTAATATGTCCCCAGATAACATTTCTTGGCCACTAGGTTCAAAATGTTGGCAACTTCTTGTCATATAACATGTTACAGCTACCAAATGTACATGTGCAGACATAAGAGTGAGCCAAAGCTAGGGCATGTGACATGAAGAGCTGGACTGAAGCCGCAGTCACTCACCACAGTACGATTTCTTTGCAATGGCTAGACGCAAAGTGGAGACTAATAATAAAAGAACGAACTTCAGAGCGCTAACATTGAAGTGGGCCATTCCTGCAAGGATGTGTTTTGTCGTGTTGGGTATTTTGGCGCAGAAGCAACTCGGGCTATCATGTGCCAAGAGCAAGGTATGTTTTATTTTGTAATTAAGAACTATAAAGCTCTTGAGCTATTAAAGTTTGTTTAGGAGCTTTGCTTCTTTTAGGAAGTCAAAAAACATGAGAAGTTTTTACCAGTGCATCACTTCTCCCAAAAACAGGCTGGGACAAAAAGGAATTTGTTCATTGCAAAAACGTGCAAAATATTTTTTTCCTTATTTCTCAAGCTTAGTGCATGAATGTAAGGTGCGATTTATTGTTAGTTCCTCTCTGCATCCCTCACATACAGGTTTGTCTTCTTTCTTGAGAATGAAGTTGTGTTAAGTGAGTGTGTCCGATGCGAAGGCGACAAATTAACTTCAATGATGCGTACCTGATGACAACATGATTTCCATTTCTCGATGACTGGTTTGACAAGATGCAGTTTGTTGCTTATTTCATTGTTTCATGAAGCCTGCTATTTGACTCATAGTCTTCTCTTAATGAATTTTAAAACATTACATGTGGTATGCATACCTGCCAACCTGAAGATTTCAAAATTCATAAAACCTCCGCGAAAGGGGGGGGGGGGGGGGGGTCAATGTCATAAGCAAATCGCAGATTACTGAGGTATTCTCCATCTACCCTAATCCCTAACTGCTCCCATTCCAAGTCTCTGAATACTTCCTCTAAGCAAGCTGTGAATAGTACTGGGGAGATCGTGTCTCCTTGCCTAACACCTTTCTTTATGGGAATTTTGTTACTTTCTTTATGCAGAACTATGGTTGCTGTGCAGCCACTATATATATATCTTCCAGCACTTTCATGTACGGCTCGTCTGCCCCCTGATTTCGCAATGCCTGCTTCATCGCCGAGGTTTCAACTGAGTCAAATGCTTTATCGCAATCAATGAATGCTATGTATAAGGGCTGGTTATATTCCGAGCATTTTTCTATCACCTGATTGATGGTATGGATATGATCGATAGTACAGTACCGTTTCCGAAAACCTGCTTGATCCTTTGCTTGATTGCAGTCTAAGGTTGTCCTGATTCTATTAGAGATTACCTTAGTAAATACCTTATACATAACAGACAGTAAGCCGATTGGTCTCTAATTTGTAAGGTCCTTAGAGTCCCCTTTCTTATGAATGAGGATAATGTTTGCATTCTTCCATGGTTCCGGTACCGTCGATGACACCAGGCACTGCGTATACAGGGTGGCCAGTTTTTCTAGCACGATATCCACCCCGTCCTTCAGCAAATCTGTAGTTATCTGATCCTCTCCAGCTGATTTCCCCCTTTTCATAGTTTCTAATACTTTCTTGACCTCATCCTTCGTAACTAGTGAAACGTCTGACTGTTTTTCCCTACCGTCAATCTCCTTACGGTCCTGACTACTTTGGCTACTGTAGAGATCTGTATAGAACTCCTTGGCTACTTTGACTATCTTGTCCATAGTCGTGGTGACGTTGCCCTCTTTGTCCCTTATCGCATACATCTGGTTTTTGCCTATGCCCAATTTCTTCTTTACCGCTTTAAGGCTTCCCCAGTTCTTTACAGCATGCTCAATTTTCTCCATGTTATACTTCCTTATATCGGCCACCTAGCGCTTATTGATTAGCTTTGATATCTCGGCCAATTCAATCTGGTCTGTTGGATTGGAAGCTTTCATACTCTGGCGTTTCTTAATCAAATCTTTCGTCTCCTTAGACAGCTTACCGGTATCCTAACTATCCTACCGCCTACTTCTACCGCACATACAGTAATATCTCTGAAATTATTGTTCATTGCTTCTAGGGTAATGTCGCCATTCTCGTTTAGAGCTGAATATCTATTCTGTAGCGAGATCCTGAACTCTTCTGCCCTCCCCATAACCGCTAATTCGTTGATGGGTTTCTTTCTAACTAATTTGTTGCGTTCCTTCTTCAGATTTAGGCTAATTAATTCGGGACCTCACCATCCTGTGGTCACTGCATCACACTTTCCCGATTACCTCTACATCTTGCACAGCACACGAAGTGGCGTCCGTGTGCTGTGCGATGTCAGCGTATGTTAAAGATCCCCAGGTGGTCGAAATTACTCCGTAGCCCTCCACTACGGCTCCCCTTTCTCTCTTTCCACTTTCACTCCCACCTTCCTCCCTTCCCTTACGGCGCGGTTCAGGTGTCCACAGAGCAAGTGTGACAGATACTGCGCCTTTCCCTTCCTGTGAACCAACCAACCAACCAACATCTTGCATAATGGCGGGGGTTGAACAAATTATGAAGTCAATTTCATTTTTAGTCTCCCCGTTAGGACTTTTCCATGTCCATTTCTGGTTCTTCCGTTTGCTGAAGAAGGTATTCATGATTCTTAAGTTATTGAGCTCTGCAAACTCAACTAGTAACTCCCCCCTGCTATTCCTACAACCAATGTCATAGTCACCTACTGCCTTGTCTCCTGCCTGTTTTTCCCCTACCTTGGCATTGAAGTCGCCTATTAGTACAGTATACTGCGTCTTTACTTTTCGCATTGCCGATTCTACATCTTCGTAGAAGCTTTCAACTGCCTGGTCATCATAACTACATGTAGATGCGTAGGCCTGTACAACCTTCAGTTTATATCGCTTATTAAGCCTAATAACGATGCCTGCCACCCTCTCATTAATACTATAGAATTCATCTATATTACCCGCTATATACTTATTGACAAGGAAACCTACTCCTAGTTCTCGCCTCTCCGGTAAACCTCGATAACACAGTACATGCCCGTCCTTCAGAACAGTATATGCCTCATTCGGCCTCCTAACCTCACTAAGCCCTATGACATCCCATTTCATACCCTCTAGTTCCTCTAACAGCCACTGCTAAACTAGCTTCACTAGCTAGGGTTCTAGCGCTAAACGTTGCCAGGGTCAGTTTCCAATGGCGGCCTGTCCAGCGGAGCCAGGTATTCTTAGCACCCCCAGCTGCGTCACAGGTCTGACCGCCGCCGTGGTCAGTTGTTCCGCAGCCGCTGGTGACTGAGGGCCGGGGTTCACTTCCTGACATATCTGTTCAAAACTAAGGATTACTGGTCTGATTGCTTGGGGTTCTCGAAGAATGTTTTCAATGGGCACTTTGTGAATATAGGGTAACAGGTGTTCGGGTATGGACCTCATTTTGAGCACGTATGTGTATGTAAGCAATGTTTCTGTCAGAGAGGTGGTTCGTGTGAACCTCCTCTCTCAGACAGAGAACCTCTCCAGGTTTGCAAGCCACAGCCATAACTCTCACACTTGAAACAGTGACGTGGGTTTGGTATGTATGGTTTCAGTTTTATCTTTGTGTACCCACCTTCCACATCTTCGGGCAGCGTGCTCGATGAGATGTGCCTGTTTGGTGTCTCCTTGTTATCTTGTCTCATTCTGATTCAAAGCCGAGTGACATTTTGATTTTTAAGTCTCTCGGACAGTTGGAAATGACACCACGCACTGTGTTCAAAGAATGATGTCGGGTAATTGTTACTGAGCAGTTTCCAAAGCATGTCACTGTTGAGTTTCTCGAACCGATGATTATACAAAACTTCCAGAAGAAGGTCGCCGTTCGGTAGTTTTTTCACTTTGTACCCTTGACCAATTGCTTTTTATGTCTTGGTAACCATAAATGGTGAAATCAGTCTGGCGGATGTTTTCATTCTCTTCACTGTGGATTACGTGGAAACGTGGAAAGTTGGTAGCAGTTTTCGGGAGCGATCATTTGAAAGTAGAGAAGAAGCCATAAAAAATATCTTTTGTTCGGCCAGGGTGATGGCCACCCACCACGGAGCCCAACAAGGGGACAGAGCAGGAGCTTGCAAGAAAGTCCTGCTCACGCCAGCCATATACCCTAACTATAACCGAATATGGCATAACACAGGGTGGTTAGTTACACAAGGTTAACCCTTGCCGCTTGAAGGAAAGAGAAATCCAAGAAAAGAGGAGGAGACAGGACAGTTGTAAGAAAGAAGATAGGAAAGCAAAAGATGAAGGGGAGGATAGGAAAAGGAGACTGCAGATTTTCCCCGGTCGGGTCAGCCTGGAGGTGCCGTATATGGGAAGCGTGGGCCAAAGTGGTGTGTTGCCTCCGCCGAGGAGCCTTAAAGGTCCAAACACTCGACATCGGCTCAATCACCAAGATCTCATTTTCCCGACACGGCAATGCCACGAATGACTAAGCGTGGATGCTCCGAATCCGTGGTGTCGCACAGTACACACAAACATCTGCTTTAACAGGTGCCCCTTGCGGGGTCCTGCAAGGATGTAACAGGAAGAGAACATACACAGCGGCTTCTTTGCAGCGCAATGCTACGACGGTCAGCCACCGCAGTGGCTTCCACCCTATTCGCTGGTACAAGGTTACGAAGCACAAGAGAACGACAAGGAAGGATACCTGTTGCTTTCGCTGTTGCTGTCTACAGAGAGAATGTGTTGCTGGTTCGGTTTGGTTTGTGGGGTTTAACGTCCCAAAGCGACTCGGGCTATGAGAGACGCCGTAGTGGAGGACTCCGAAAAAATTCGACCACCTGGGGTTCTTTAACGTGCACTGGCATCGCACAGCACACAGGCGCCTTGCTTTTCGCCTCCATCGAAAAGCGGCCGCTGAGGCCGGGATTCGATCCCGCATCCTTGAGAACAGTAGTTGAGCGCCATAATCACTGCGCCACCCCGGCGGGAGAATAAGTTGCGTTTCTTCCCTGCTAAAAACAATGCAAATGCAGACTGAACTCAGCGAGCGCTGAAAAAACTGGTTCAGACGATGCGCCAAAAAATGCTCTGCACCACGAAATCAATATCCTTGTAGTACCTCCCTCAATTATCACATTTCAACTGCTGCAAAAAAGCACAGTTTGAATCATAATCTTCCTGGGTAATATCCCCCCCTCGTAATTTTTTTTCTTAAATCTTCTCAACGAGACTTTACTGCATAAGAGTAATACTGCTTTACAGTACATTTGTTATTTTCCTCCTATCCAAAAATGTTACTTTGTGTGTATTCAACTTGTAAACGCTAAACAGTGCACCTTCACAGTACATAAAAAAAATAACTGGTTTAGCATAAAACTATCATGACAACTTCTTACTATTTGTGAACTTACACCTGAAAACAGTAGAGAGCGTACTGTCAAAAGAAAGGAGAGAAAGAGATATGTAGGCACTGAAATGTAGTTGTACACAAGCACACAAAAGTCAACTGATACTAACCTGCAGCTCGGCTGTCAGACCGCCCCGAAAAAGCCATGGCTCTTGCTCACCACTGATGAATGCTTCCTTGTAGCCTTTTGAAAACCCTGCACAATGCAAGGAAAACAGTGACAATGTCACGGGTGCACCACAATGGCAACCAGTCAACCAGCAATAATTCTCTCTTGTTCCAGTCAGAAGAACAGACACACCAATCAGGCTTCCATGTACAACCGCATGTAGCAAGTCTTCCCTGGTTGCTCTTAAAAGCAATAACATATTCCCTCAACTGTTAGAAAAGCAAGAGAGGTTAACAAGACAGCATGACACCAGAGGGGCTGGTGCCTTTTCTAAGGCATTAGAACAACTCCTTGAGCTCCGAATACTACCAACCCACCTTGCCTACTACTGAGGAGGAAATCCATGTGACTGCTCTCAGTCAGTCTTCACTAATACGCAGTACAGGCCTCAACAGGCATTGCAGTACAGGCATTGCATAACTTGCTTTTGTGTAAGCAGTTCTCCTCAACAAGCTTTCCAATCCAGTGCTTGGCATCTACTTCACTTTTGGCTTCCAAAAGCCTAGATGTGGCAGCTCTTTTCACCAAGCTCAACACCCTTTCTTGACACTTCTTGACTTTTTGCTGAATGCATGCCTAATAATACATACTCATCACTTTCTGCTCAACTTTGGTGCCGTCGGGTCATGGGTCAATGATACCTGCTATTTATCTACCTTGTTCTAGCCACACAACTGTCGCCACCTAAGTATCTATCATTAGCATGCCTCTACTAATTCTGAGAGGAGCCAACTCTGTACACACCCCCACTAGATGGCCAGTTTTAAGCACCAAAGCTATAAACAGGCAATAAGGTGCAGATAGTGTACAGCTACAGAATTTTTATCATTTGTTTTTTTACCAGGCTCACAGTTTTTCAATTGCCATGACCAGTAAATTGCCAATGAGTCAACAGTGAGGTTAAATTGCAAATCTATGCTACCCACAACCCCATCTTCCAATAGACCATTTCTCCATTTCACCCACGGCAGTACTCACTGAACTCATAATAGTCCTGTCACATATTACAACCCATTCTGCTAGCACAAAAAAACAACAACACGTTTCAGGTTCTGTCTCTTAAAGTAACTTTCATACCATGAACAAAGTGCATAAGCATACCTTAACCCATGGCAATGATCGAGCCACTAAGGACCCCTTCACGGGCCACTATTCTCGCTTCTTTTGCCTCTTTCATCGTAGACCCTTTATCCACATCTCTGCCTTCTCAATTTCTTTTTGTACTTTTTGTACTGAGTGCAAACATTGTTTCACCCCTCACTTGGCTGATGAGAAGGTGCCCAGCTACCCAGTGAAGTGACTAGTCCCATGTCTGAAAAATAATTCTTTGAAGCCTCAGTTGGCAAGTGCCAAAGTAGAGAGATCACCCTAACTACTTTCAGAAAAGGGGAAAGGATAGAGAGGAAGTGGCAATAGGTGGCACATGTGGGAAAGTAGAGAGGAGGAACACGCCTAGTACTACCAAATTTCTGCTGCATCAGTTGCGTTGATCATCTACAGTCGGATCAAGAGTGCAATGACAAATACCCCTGAGGAGGCCCTCCAGCCAACGGCATTGACAGTGATTGTCATGACGTCGCGGTTATCTCATTTTAATGAGTGCACCCTTCTATTCACCTGCAATTCACAAGGGATTCCCCGCCATATCATAAGAGCCAGTCTAAGCCACTGCCTTGATGGACATGCGCTGCTGCATTCTTGGATTTGTACCAGACTACATACTTTTAGTATTGCTGGTCACTCCATGAATAGAGCTCTAGAATTAGGGCCACAGCAAAAGCTTCAATGATGTTGAGGGCATAACATGCTTTTCCTGAAAAGCATGCTGCAGTGACCCCCCCCCCCCCCCCCCCCCCCATTAAAAGCAAAATAAAATTTAAATTTGAGGCAGTGTAGACTCCTTTTATTACTACTGCAAACAGAAGGCAAACAACAGTGCTGGGCATACACAACATCCTACTGCTTTTAACATGTTTCTTGTCGGCTGTACTCACCCGTAAGTGATCACCGCCATTAAAACTAGAGCTCAGTCATGAAGTCATGCGCCAAAAACAAACCAAAACAAGTCATATAAGCCCTCCAAGTGGCTGTACTAACGGTGATCAAAACTGCCCCCCATTTTAAGTTTGCATTCATTAAAACCAACATTACAACATCCCCCATCTTTTCTTTCTTCTATTAATTCAAGTGTGTTTGAAATATCCCTGCATGCTTAGCACTCAAGTTCTCTCTCTCTTCTCTCTCTCTCTCTCTCACACACACACACACACACACACACACACACACACACACACACACACACACACACACACACACACACACACACACACACACACACAAAGGGCAGCCTCTACTTACAGAAATCTTTTAGAGGTTATACTTACTCTCTGCATCCTCCACTTAAAAGCAAAAGCAGCAAAGGCAATTAATTTCTCAATCTATTTCTAGCGAATGCAAATGAAAAGATGAATAAGGCAAGGTTTGACAGGGGTACATTCCCTGCAAATGCTTTTTGCTGCCACTAAGAACGTCCCTCGGCACAAAATCATGTGGCACAATGCATGCTTTGCCAAAGACAGATAACCTGGAAACTAGGCCAGTTCCCAGTTATTACTAGCCAACAAAACACTACTTGCTTGTATCTTGTACGTCATGCAGAAAGAGGGCAGTTTAACCACTTTACTGCAGCCAGTAAATGGTACTGCGGATTGGAATGTCTCAACTCTTAAGAAGCAATGGTGTGAATGTAATGTCAACATCATTTTGGCACCAAATTCCAAAGATCTTAGCAAGCATGCTAAGATACCAGACGTAACACAGTCAATCCCGGATATGCCAAATTCTTGTTTATATCAAACAGCCAGAACATCTTGAACCCTATGCAAAAAAAAAGCATAGCACACCATTCGCAATTATCGGGCTTCGTTCACAAAATATTCAGAACACTGAATATACTGAAGAGTAATTATTAAAGATTATACCACAATACTAGCCAGTATAAGACAAGTATAATGCCAAAAATATGCTGAGCAGATTCCCACAAAGCAATGACTGGCTGAATCTCGTTGCGTCCTGTGCACTTTTGCAATGCACTTGTATTCTGACAAAATATGTGGTAGGGGCTCTTGATTACTCATAAATTTATGTTTACATAGGCCTTCAGTGATGTAAAGGAACAAAACATTTCTGCTTAGTTGCGACCACAGAGTGAGATAAGACAGGAGAGCCGACTCTGGCGCACTGCAATGCATTCGGCGTAGGCCGATTTTGCTAAACACCGAGCCCGCGTCTGGCGCTCAGCTTTGGACTGTACTCTCTTCCTCCGCTCCCCTTTCCTCGCCGACGCGGCTTTGGTCACTCATTCCTCTTTCTATCCTCCTAGCCGAAAGAGACATTAATGCGCTGCCTCTCAACAGTGCAGCGAAACAAAATGATCCTGAGCACGATCCAGGCGACCGCGCGAGCGTCGCATACAATGGACTGAGAGCAGACGGAGTGGTAGCTTTGCAAGTCGTCTGCTAGCCAGAAAATGCAAAAGTGGAATCGTCATCATTGCGCGTAGGCCAACCTGTATCTTTTTAGAGCGCAGCTCTTTGGCTGCCCGTTCCTGGGTTTCGCGGCGTCGCCGTTGTCCCTCGTAACCAGCTCCACTTTCACTCCCACCTTCCCTTACTGTGCGATTCAGGTGCCTACAGAAACAAGTGTGACAGATACTGCGCCTTTCCATTGTAACCAGCTTCCCTTTCACTCCCACCTTCCTTCCTTTACTGCATGATTCAAGTGTTCACAGAAGCAAGTGTGACATACTGCGCCTTTCCATTCCTGTGAACCAATTATGAAAGGCACGCTTCAGAGTTCAAGTGGAAGATGTGACCACACATGGTACACACTGCTAAGATAATTCATAAATAATGCGAGCGCCCACACCGAACTGCAGGGTAACATGTGCACTAACCGAGAATTTACACTCACAGAGAGAAGCATCATATTTTGATGTAGTTTGCGTATATGCAGTTAGTTTCATAGTCCGGATTTCTAGCCGATCATCCCTTTGCTTTCGAGGAAGGCCTGGCTTGGATATAGCCCGCCCTCATTTTCCTTTAAAACATATATTACTAAAAAGTCGATGAGACACTTGCTAACTTTAGCTACAGCGTTTTCAAGTCAGTTTAAGATGTTTGCGAAGGTTCTTTCTTCTCGTCAGCAGCTTGTGGCATTAGTCTCTATGCCGCGCAACGTTTCTATGGGCCCACGCGCTACCTCCCGATAACTTAATTGCTATCTTCATTCCTCCGACCACAAAGCTTCCTTCATGACAGTCAAGAACTGTTAGTGGAGTGTTTCTAGAGAGAATATGTGTGAAAAATAAAATAGTCTGTAATAGTACATAAATGTCGTGCTCGAAATCTTTGCCTCAATCTATCGAAAAAGGTGAAACAGCCGACTAGCTGCGCTCAAATTTCGCATTACGAAGTAACGTAATCGTCTGCAATTTTTTAAGCTAAAACTAAGATAAGGCTCCGCCAGTGTCGTTTATTTTGTAGTCTGCATATTCCCTTGAGAATGTGTCGACAGTGGCATGCAGACAAACCACGCAGCGAGATAACCAGTACTCGGTCGGTGGTACGGCATGTGGCATGGCAGATGTGGGAGGAGCGCATACTGTGCACTGATCATTTTTTTTTTTATGCAGATGGTAGGGTAGGCGATGAAGTGTTTTGTCGTTGGCTGTAATTCAGGGTACGACGAAGGAAACGAAAAAGTCTCAGTGTTTCGGCTGCCATCTGATTCCAAGCTTTTCGAGCTGTGGAAGCAGAACATTCCCCAGACTGGCCGCGAATTAGCTGAAAAGCACAGGGTGTGTGCACGGCATTTCAATGATGAATTTCTTTCCCTAAAATAACACAGCAGCTGTAAAGGAAATGTATTACTTGATGAAAAAAACGGGCCTCAGCTAGTTAAGGGCACAATTCCCAGCGTATTTCACCGAAATCAAGAACCCAAAGCTGTTGCGCGCTCAGCATCACTGGAAAACATGAAATGGCGCTTGTAGTGCACAAAACAATATTAGTCTCTTTAGGTGTCCTATCTACTCGCTGTTCTTGTATGATAGGTGACCGCCAGTGCACACTGAAGAGGCAGGTTTCTTTTTTGGAATAAACTTCTGTAATATTAACAGTAGCTTTCAGTGATGGATCTGCATTTAAGTACTTTTGCCCTGGCGTGTGTTTACATGGCCTTGGCTACATGGCCGAAAAACTGCTCACTCTCGCAAGACTTACCTTCAGTCATTTACAGCCATAGCAAGTTGTTTGCTCCGCGCTGCAATATCCTTCTGCCACCAATGGTGCATCTACAAAATTGAGGTGCGGGAATTTAATAAACACGCAGATTGTGTGCGCGCTGTGCGATGTCAGCGCACATTCAAGAGCCCTAGGTGGCCGAAATTGATCCAGAATCGTCCATTGTTCGCCTATGTGAACACACTTTGTAAACTATTCAAGAGCCCTAGGTGGCCGAAATTGATCCAGAATCGTCCATTGTTCGCCTATGTGAACACACTTTGTAAACTATGTGAACTTGACATCACATACCATTTTTCGTATCGTAATACTCAAAAAGCTTCCATCCACAGAACGCCATAGAAAACACAGACGTGAAACTCACTGTCTGCATTGGGATTTTCGCGTTTAGGAAGGAGTCAGCGGTACGCGGCAGGTGAACTGTATGAAGCAGGCGAGCGGAATGAGACTGAAAGACATATTGCCAGCGATGAAGCAGGCAACAGACGATACATCAGTGCAGTTTTCAGATGCGATTTCAAGGGATATATTCCAGCGACGATGCAGGCGATATGGAAATGCAGCGACAGGAAGCAGACGACAGACGCGGCGACAGCACAGAACCGCCGGAGCGGTGGTTCGGCGGTGGCACGCTTCAACAGCGTCTGAAAAATCCTAGCGCCACCTTACGGATCCGCTGCCAAGCTTTCTAAGATGTAGCAAAATTCGCCTTTCCCAAAAGCGGAGTCGGCGCTCCTGTCTATCTTATCCTGTGGTTGCGACTCAAAAACTATTAATGCAACATCAAGGTAGAACTGAAACTGACCACAAATAAGGCAAGATATGTCGGAAGTACTTGGTAGTAACACTGTGACCACCCCCATAACCTTGGCTGCATGGTCACAAAGCTGTCCCATTGCTTAGTGGCAGACCCTAGTGTGCTTCCCTAGCTTTGCTGTCAAAGGTGATGCAGAAACCAAGTGTATCTTGATTTTAATGAGACACTGTTCCAGTTATAGTGTATTGATAGCAAAACTAGGCCATTTATAACACCTAGAGAGAGAGAGAGATGCACCGGCAGTACACCGGTGAGCAACATGTAGCTGCAAGAAGCGCATTGCTGGTGCGCAAGCACTGCATTCAGCCATCTAGGTTACAAACATGGTTATCCACTGCCTCTTTGTACACAATGAATTATCAATATATTGAACCATTTCGCAATCCCCTTCAAGTTCAGTATATCCGGGATCAACTACATTACACTACACTGACAGTGTTCTGTTCCACCTAATTATAAGGTATACTTGTAACCACACAAAATTACTTTTGCTCCTTTACATTGTTTTTTATGCCAATCTAATGATGCAAGTTAACAGAACATCTTGGCTGGCATGCATCATTCTTGCTAAGACGAAACTGGTATTACTGCTTCAGGAGCACTGCCTATTTGCACTGTAACCAATTTGCTCCAGAAGCCACTGTGCCGCAGCAGTCTGATGAGCAAGCCAAGGCAGTGTCACTCGTAGACCTAGGCAGAAGGGAACGCATGTTATTTCACCTGGGGTCAAGCGGAAGTGGGCCATAGATGAAAGGTCTGGGGTCACTGTGCCTTAACTGCCGCACTGGAAATGAACACCACAGCAGCGATTCAAGAAGAAAGAGAAGAATCACCGGGTGCGTACATGTGAATGAAGGTGCTGCAAAGGCCAACGTAGACGAGCACGCCACGTCTCCCAGAGCTAGGCAGAACATGGAGAAAAGAGAGAAGACTTGTGTTAGAGCAGCAGAGGCCACATATGCCTAGGCAAGCCTCCTCCATTGCAGCAGCACAAGCAGGGCAAAATTGCCACGTTCCTCTAGAGAAGCTGTCAAAACTTCTGGCAATGTATAATAGTAGCATGCTAGGAGCTAAAACCACAGTGGGCAGTCATGAAAAATGCCCAATAAAAAAGTAACACAATTTTACATGTTACAAATTGAAAAAGATGAAAAAATAGCACATTCTGCCCTTCCTAAAGCTTTCAAAGCATACTAACAGCCAAACTGTTGACAGCTCCTGCTGCTAGCCAGCCTGTTAGTGGGACCTGTCTCTTCCAACAAAAAACGGGCACTCCACTCACCTATCCACTTGATGTAAGAGTTGAGCAATGAGATGACTCCCTTGATGTCCCAGATGTATGGGTACAACTCATACAGCAAGGAACGGTTGGGCACAAAGGTAAGCCGTGCAAACAGCCGTCCTACAGCCTGCGTCATTTGATCAAACTTGGCTGCCCGCTTTCGCCACTCCTCAAGCTCAGCCAGGCCTCCTTCAGGGTCTTTGGCAGCATGTTTACGCCGCTCCCAGACTACATGACCATTGGAACGAAGCCAGTGGAACTCCTGCAAGAAAGCCACTCCCTGGTGTCCATGCTCAAATGGCAGGTAGAACAGATCCACTAAAAGGGCAAGGTCTTCCAAAGCCAACTGCCGGTTGTCGTCTGCTGCCTCCTCCGTTTGCATGGCTTCAGCGGCTGAGTGGCAGTCCATGGGCTCCATCGGAGTTGAAGGTGACTGCACCAGTGAGTTGACCAGCTCACTCGACAATGGCTGGAAAGAGGCTGCCTCCTCAAGGTGACTGCCACCAGCCCCACCGCTGACACTCGGTGGGGTGGGCACGCCTCCACCACCCAGAAAAGCACCAGACAGCAGCCGCCCATATGCACTTTTGGTCCGGTAGAACTCTGGCAGCCAGTCAACAAGCGCTGCCCGCAGTGCCTTGCGTGGGTGATACATGTGTGGTCCCAGATGGGAAGTCACCTCTTCTGCTTCGCCCTCAGTTTCAAGCCGGATGTCTGCACTCACAGACTCATCTGGAACCACAGACAGACTACACTCAGAAAGGCACCACCCAATGGTGACACGACAACTAGATAGCAAATCCAAATGTTGTGTTGTGTTGGGTTTAATGGTGCCTAAGCAGCTCAGGCTATCATGCGCCAAGCACAAGCTTGTAAGTGGTGTATAGTATTTATTCTATAGTTGCTTCCTTTAGAAAGCTAAAAACATATGGTAAATCAACAAGTCCACTTTCACCTAAAATCAAAGCTGGATGGAAAGGACATGATGAATAAACAGTGCTACAGACTAGGATGAAGACTGTCTTATTTTTCTTTAAGAGCTAGAAATTCTTGCAAGATGTGTTCTTGTGGTGTTTTCTGCTTACAAAAATGAGTGTGAAATCACAAACAACAGGAAGGCTGTACCAGGGTGGCAGTAGATCGTGTCTCGATGCAATATCAGAGAGGGCATGCAATATTCCTAGTTCTTGACATTTATCTTCAAAACGAGTAACAAAGGTTTGATAGCCTGGGGCCTATTAATGAACAATACTCTGGAGGCACAATTCGTGACAATAGGGTAGCATGTGTGTTTTGGTAGAGAGCGTATTTTTATGATGTATGAAAATGTAAGCATGGATCGTCTATATTCTAGGGATGGTTAATTTGTGTCTGCATAAAGACTGGTGATTGGTGACTTCCTATAAGCACCAGTAGAAAGACACAAACCTGAATTATGTACAGGGTCTAATCTTTTCAGACATGAAGCTCTTGCTGACCCGTATACTATGGAGTCTATGCAAGGGCAAACGACAGAGTGGTAGATGTGCAAAAGGCAGGTCCGGTCAGAGCCCCAGTGTTTGCGTGAGAGGACTGAGTATATTGAAAGATTTCGAGGCTTTCTCTTTTTGAGTGTGTTGACATGAGAAAGGAAAGAGCTTTCTGTCAAAAGTTATACCTAAAATTTGGTGTTCATGTTTTACTGGTAGTGTGATTTCATTTAGGCAGATAGTGGGGTCAGTGTGCAGTCCTCGTTCAGCGTGCAGAAAAGAGAACAGCCACAGATTTTTGCGTGGAAAAGCTGAAACCATTCTTATCTGCCCATGATGCCAGCTTATTTACAGTTAGCTGAATCTGCCTCTCACATGTTGCTACGTTTGATGATGTGCATGCAATTTGCAAGTCGTCTACGTAAACTGAGTACATAATGGACTTCGGTATTATTTTCGCTACAGAGTTCATTTTTACTATAAAAAGTGTGGTACTTAACATGCACCCCTGAGGCATACCATTTTCTTGTGTGAAAATTTTAGAATGGGTCGAACCGAGACGTACTTGAAATGACCGCCCAGACAGAAAGTCCCCCAGAAAACCGCGAAAACCAAGTTCTCCTTAATACACGTAGGATTCTGAATCTCCATGTAGTATCATACGCTTTTTCGAGGTCAAAAAAAGACAGCAAGGCAGTGCCGTCTATGTACAAAGGCTCCTCGAACTGTATTTTCTAGGCAGACAAGGTGATCAGTAGTAGAACATGTTTTCCTGAAACCACACTGGTGAATGTCAGGTAGTTTTTGGGATTCAAGAATAAACATTCTTATATTCAGAATACTTTCAAAACACTTCGCGAGACAGCTTGCCAGGGCTATTGGCACCTGGGGAGTTTGGTGACTTCCCAGGCTTCAACAAAGGTACTATAATGGCTTTCTTCCAGGTCTCGGGAATTTTCCCAGATATCCAGATTTTATTAAAAGTTTTAACAATGCTTTTACTGAGGCAGCAGATAAATGAGCTAACATCTCATAGTGGACCTCATCGGGGCCTGGAGCAGTGTGTTTGCCGGCTAAAAGCACTCGTATTTAATTTTTCCAGTGTAATTAAAGCATTACAAGGTTCTTTTGTGCTACCAGTAATTGGAAGTTTGTTTTTCAGCTGTTTATTTGTACCTGAAAAAAGAATCTGTATAGTGTGTAGAACTTGAAACAACAGCAAAATGTTCTCCCATTATGTCTGCTTGTTCCTGTATACTTGTTAGTGTGTCAGGAGCTGTAATAAGTGGAATTGTAAAGAGGGAGTATTTTCCATCCAGTTTATGTACTTTCTCCCACATGCTTTTTTAATGTAAACGAGCTCTTAATGGAGGACACATATTTCTGACATTGTTTTTCAGCCGTGCGGCAGATATACCACGCTTTAGCTTATGCTTTCTTGAATTTTATAAGGTTTTCATGTGTTGGGTAGCGCTGAAAAATTCACCATGCTTTATTTTGTTCCTTTTTTGCTTTTCTACATTCTTGCGTGTACCAAGCTTTTCAATTTTGACGTACCACCGCCGATGTCCGGGGAATGGCTAGGTGAGCAGCGTCAATAATACATGCTGTGAATATTTCATTTATCTTGTCCACATCACGACTGTTGGAATAAATTTTTTCTAGGGAAGCCTTTTCACGAAAAAGCACCCAGTCAGCCAAATCTAGCTTAAAATGTTGCGGTTTTGTTAATGTGATTGATGGTGATGACGTTAGACTGATGACAGGTAGGTGATCGCTCCAATAGGGGTTGTCAAGAATGTCCCATTTAAAATCAGTAAAAACACTTGAACAAAAAGACAAATCAAGGCAGCTTATTTTGCCTGTGCTTGAAGCACAAACATAGGTTTGCCCGTATTTAGTAGGCAGACATTGTTGCAAAGAATAAAATCTAAAATCTGACCTCTGACGTCTGTTTGTTCACTTCCCCAAAGGGAGAATGAAAATCCTCTACTAAAATATATGGCTCCAGCAGTTGCATTAAAATTGTTTGTAAATCATGAAGTGTAATAATGAGGTTCCATGTATAAAGAACATATTGTTATAGTTTTAAAATGCACCAGGGTGATTGCGACAGCTTCAAATGAGGTTTTAAGTTTGATTTCCCGTGTCGCAACGCCCCCTTGAACCACGATAGCACCGCCTCCAGAGAGCCTGCTTGAGTTTTGTCGGTCACAACGGAAGACTTGATAATTTTTCAGAAAGTTTTTGTTCTGTGGTCGAAGATTAGTCTCCTGGAGATACTTAACTCCAAATGCCAGGACCTCAATTTGAGTGAATGCATTAGCTTAACATGTTTCCAAGTTTTATGCTAGAAGCAACAAATTCCACGTGAAGAAAGTTCAAAACAGAGTAGCTAATCAAATCCTACAAGTTGAACTGTTCAGTCTAAACTGAGGAGAAAAGAAAACAGTATGCAGAATTCAGTTTTCGCATTCTCGAAAAAGGTCAGTACGTATTCTTGGCATGTTAAAAACTCAAAAGGCAGGAGGAGACTGTGGTGTCATTGGATAAGACGTGCTGATGTGTGATGGGAGTATTGCTCCACTCGCTTCCACGCCTCTGCTGACCAGAAAGGACTAGGAGTAGCTACTGCTCTAAAGCAGGTTCAACTGCATGTAGGACCTAACACGAAACTATGCATGGGCATCATGAAAGGGTATGCTATGGCTACCATGACAATTAATGGAAGTTCCACTGCGGCCATTACCACGTGATGCCCGCCCTCTTGCTCAGCCCAGCATGGCACATAATGGTAACAACTGTAATGTGTAGTCCTTAGAAGTAAATTTCTATGTGTGTTTTTGTCTGCTGGCCATCTCATTTAACTTGGTTTATTTTTTTTATAATATTTTTCAGGCCCAGCTCTAAGCATGTACTATCACATAAACATTACATACTAGTAAAGACTGCTCATGCTGAAAAAACCCGAGAGAGACTGAATGACTTTTGAGAACACAGAACTGCCACATTTAATAACTTCAGGAAATTCATTCATCAAAAGGAATATGTGTGGAAAACAAAAAGTAAACTGCATTCTAAAATAAGCACCAAAAATGTTAAAGATTTTAAGAAACTGAAATGCCCTACCCTATGAATATCATAAGGAGCATTGCCATTACAGGCAATAAAAAGCATACAAAAGTGGCCCACTAGAAAGTTTTCTAGGCTAAAACAAACCTAGAAAAAAGCAGACTCACTCAGGTCCCTCTTGCCATCACTGCTGCACTTGCTCCACTGGGCTAAGGTGTGAACTGGGACAAAGTTGGCCTCGTACTCGCAGTTGGGATTTGACAAGACCCCACGCAAATGAGGCACCAAGTCCGTTGACCGGCCACTATACGGCCCTAAAAACAAACGCTTCTGGTCATAGTCATTTGCATGTAGGTTGTCCCATAGCACCGGAGGCCGGCGCAACACTTCCGTCAACTCCTGGATAGACTGGACTGTTATTATTTTCGAGATAACTTTGTGGCCTGCAATAGGAAGAGTAACATGCAAGTTTAAGCTTGCAATAAAAAAGCCTGCAACCGTGGAAGTTGGTGGACATAGTACACTTACCTGTCCACATGATATCAATCCCAGGCATTAACTTCAAACCAATAGTATTCAGGTACTCAGAATTCTGAACATTTGGTACAGCCCTGGCAGCACAATATTCTGGAAAAAAAAAATAAAGGAAGGGGGGGGGAAGAGGTGGAGAAGAGTTAAGTACAGTGTTTCCTTTCCAGAAAGTATAAAGAGCATATATGTATGCAAATGCAAAGGTAAGCAGACAAAGAAAAACAACCGAATGCAATCACAATGCATCCCATTTTTGGACAATCAAAACTCAAGTTAACAGGAAAAAATATGCCAAGTGGGTGCAAGGCATATGGAAGCTTGAAGACTACTTCAAAATAAATCCAAATTACAAAATAAATCAGAAAAGGCTAAATGCTGTGAAGATGAGACCAGTAGTTTTGGTTAATGACCCCTTAACATTAATACATTCCACAATTAGTTTACTAGTCAACACTGCAAAAGTACTGTGAAACTCAATAAAACATTGTCAAAGTCAGTATTGTAGATGAGTTTTCTGTGCCTTAGCGCACACTAAAGGGAAGGACTCCATACTTTGAGTACAATATGCCAGGAAGTGCTCACTCGCCGCTCATCACTACAGTGCATCCTTTGTCAATAGTAAAGAGCGCATTCATTCTAAGCCGAACTATGTGGAGCATTATACACTGCAAGCATTCCGAATTTCTTGAAGGTGAAAGAACCTCTGGCCCACGGGCTCCAACTGGATGGCTTAGGACAAGCACATTTGGCTCGGAATGTTTGATAAAGGCTACACATCAAAACAGGTGCAACAGCAGTCTCTACTGACAAGTACAAGCACATGCAATCATCTGCTTTTCCTGAAAGGGTACGAAAGTGAACATGTGGGTGTGCAAGACAATGCTATCTTTCCACAAAGAGTGCCATCATTTCTGCACACAAGAGCACTTGCCGATTTTCCAAGCACTATTCTGCACTCTGGCTTTGTTATGGAGCCAGAAGAGGTCTCTGAAACATCGACAATCAGCTGCAAGCGTTGCAAATTTGTGGTTGCTATCGCAATGTTTGCACTCTTTCTTGAAACAAACTTCAAAATCATAGTTCTGCGCAAATTTCCGGGGTCATGTTATCCAAGTCAGCATGGATAAAAGTTTGTATTACCTGTAAAAAAATGCATTACCACCACAGGCTGCGAGACGAAAATGAATAAAAAATATGCCAAAATATTGTATTATACAGAATAGTACTAATGAGATTCCACCAAAGATGTCTAAGTCTTAACCAAATGGCAGGAAAATGTCTCAGTTCAATCTCTGAGCTATAAATGTGCTTTTCCCTACCGGACATACTCAAAAGGAACCAGATTAAGGTTTAACAAAACTTTGATGTCCTTAGTGCTCCTTTAAACCCGCAACTCATGCTGAATGAGGCACAAGCTCTTAAATAATAGAATGACTGGCAATCAAAAATTACAGCTGAGTTACTTGGTACCAACTGCAATTTCAAAGTAAAACAAGTGAAAGCCAGTAAAGATGGGGCTATCCTGGGCCTGTCACCTTGTTCTATGTCGTGCAAAACAAGCCAGACTTCTTCAGAGCTCCTACAGCAACCAGGGACTGAAATTTTCAGCATCCCACTAATCACGCAAATGTGAAGTTCAGAAAAGGCACAGTTAACACTCCAGAAAAATACAGTGCACAACTTTACCAGTCTTTTTTCTAACGTAACATTTCTGTCCCTTAAGGTTACTATGGTGGTGGAAGAACTGAAAGCAGTCTGCTTGTAATGTAGAAATAGCAATTTCTGGTGGGAAAAATGGCATTTTTCAGCAGATTTGCAGCTTTTGGCTACAGAAAAAAAAATGTTTCATACCAAACTTTCAGCCCTTGCAGCATATAAAAGCAGTTGTAGCAAAATTTCAGTTTTTAGAAAGTTGAATTCACTAAGCTATCAGTAGAAAGCAAAAAATCCCCCCCCCCCCCCCCCCTTTTTCCAAATGCTGTCATTATAATTCTCATACACCACTCAATATTAGTAAATGGTTATGAATGTGCCCGTTTATCCACTGTGTCCTGACATGCAAGTCGCTGCATCAGGAGGCATGCTTTGTCTTCCCCTTTTTGCCTCTCCTCACGGACATGTTGCATAACAGGGTTAAACAAAAAAACCACTATAATACTATAAGAATGTAATCAGCACCAAACAGAAGAATGAGATTCTTGAAACTAAACCCTCCAAACCTGCAGAACTATTTCCGCTGTGCAGTCTGTGCGGCCACTGTGCAGAAATTTCTGCCGTACAGGGAGACTGACTAGTAGGTTTTGCAACTGGTCTATGATGTAGCTCATGAAATGAACGAGAAGTGGCAGTTTCGGCTACAATGCGACCGGCATCATCTATTAGATGCTCCCTTATAACCCCTGGAAAGCAGTGCAAGCAAAGAAATTCTGCAAAAACTGCCCTTCTGAAGACAGCAGACATATCCGAAGGCATTCAAAATGTTTTTCTAAAACCGTGACAGGGTGTATTTCAGAAACTTTCAGGAAATTTCTCAAATGCTCACATGCATTTACTACTGTAGCTCATACAGTTCTATTGCCACAGTGAGAAGAGTGCACATAACCAAACATCCGAAGCTGAAACTATGCCACGAGAGACAACAGGGGCAGTTCCACTAAATGCACCTGCATGCTTCTCCGAAGCTTATGTTTCAAGTCTTCCACTTTTTATTCCCCGTATGGCCTAAAGGAACATTCCAATTAATTATAATTGTGCAGGGCAAAAGCGGTCATCGTAGCTACACCACTGGAGTGCATGTGAAATACAGTTCCATCTGTCCCACTATCCCCTGCAAGCAAATTCCGTGCGTGCTGCACAGAAGTAATTGAAAAGAACAAGACCATTGGTGCCTATTCAAATCCTTTTTTAGCCTGTCCACAGCCAACTGTTTGACACCAGTACTACACAATGCGTGGTGCAGCGCTGTTTTGCAATCTGCAAGTGCGCAGCCAGGTGACTTCGATAGCAGTCAGCAAATATATTTCATTCAAGGCCTAGAACAACTGCACATGCGGTTTTATCGCATGCTAATGATCAACCACATGGGAACAGCATAAGTTCCTTAATATGAAACGCACTGATTACAAACTATTTGATATTTTTTCTTTTCATCACCCCTGCACACTGAAAGAATATGACCCCTTCGTTACAGCAAAACAAAATGTTTGGTTTACAGGGTTTTACACCGCAAAGCAGCATTAGCTATAATCGATGCCGTAGTGGAGGGCTCCAGATAATTTCAACTACCTCGGGTTCTTTCATGAGCACTGCGATAGCATAGTATGCAGGTGGCCTGCTTTTCACCCTCATCGAAAAGCAGCTGCCGAGGCAGCATCCTCGGGACAGGCCGCTGAGTGCACTAACCAGTGAGCCATGGCAGCGGGCTGCTTGCACATTTAGATAATACAGCACTCCTACAAGGTGCCCAAAAGCAATGTAAGAGCAGCAAGACACAGCTCTGAACAGTATACACCACTTGTGTTTCTGACAGCACACCAGATTATCAGCAGACAAAGTGTACTAAACAATTATGCGTACCCGCACGAATATAAAAAGAACACAGTTTGATTCAAATTTAATGACATTACAATATGTTAGTCAATTACACTGACCCAACACTACCTTTGGGCGACTTAGTGGAAGTGACTAATGTCTGGAAACAATTCAATAAACATGACCCTTAAGCTCATTTACACTATTTCTTGCAGTGGAAAAAAGCATAAACATTCACCTGTTGGACAGAAAATAAACTTGGGCTGGTTTAGCTCCTGGTAGACTTCATTAGTGATTGACACCTGGGCGTGAGCAAATGACTGGAACACCTCTTTGTCAGTCTCGCTGATCTCTGGCTCAATGTCATCAAAGAGGAGTGCAAATGCACCGCATCCAAACTGGGCCACCTGCACAATGAAGTGAAAGAGGAGAAAGGATGGTGCATGAGCTCGAACGTGCTTCTACAATGCCTTCACTGTAGACTGATACTACTAGCACTTACCTGCTCTAGTTTCCTCTTCAAGCAGGCAACTTCTTTGGAATTGGAATATGTGATGTCTAGGCCAGGTGAAAGGGCATAGTAGAAAACGATAGAGTTTTCCCTAGCTGCCTGAATAAGGTTGGTCAAGTGCTCTGCAACCGGAGAGTGGAATGGTTAAGGAAACTCCCACAGATGATGGTAAACAATGATTTATTCATCAATTAACCATAAATATGCTATGCAGCAAACAAAAAATAAAAAATAAACAGAAAAAAAAAGGGAAGGAAAAGGAAGGAAAAAAAAAAAAGTGGTGGTATTGTTTTAATGGTTTTGTTTGGTTTACGTTCCAAAATGACTCTGGATATGAGAGACGCCAGCATTGGTTTAAACAAGGTAGAAAAAAAAAAAAAACAGATTTTGCAATAATTATTTACAAGACCGGCTCAATCGCTCTGGAAGATACTGGCTTTTTCCAATTGTTGAAGAGTGCCCTAAGTTTCAAGTACTATGTCTGCAAAATATATTGCTAAGCACTATGATACAATGAAAGAACATACTTTTGGTAGCCTTGAAACCAGCTTTCTTTATCAGTATGCTTCATATCCTTCATATGAGGGAAGCAAAAGCCAATGACATCAAGGAAAGCACAGGGCTCTTTTGTGTGTGGTGTTTATCAAAGTGAAATAATAATAATGATTATAATTCGTTAAAAGGTTGAAAAAAAAAAAAAAAAACATTATTTCACAAAACAACAAGAAAAAGATCCCCCATGCTTTCCTTGGAGTCACTGGCAGTTACATCCTTTGTATATACTTCGTAACGGACATTTGTCTCCTGATTAATATCCTTCAGGCACACTTATATCAATTGGCATCAATATTTTGCATTTTAAGTAACCCTGAAAAAGGTCGCCAACTTCTTATTTTGAAAGAATTGTTAGAAAAAATTATGCATCAGTATTAGTGGTGATGCATTTTGCCAATCCAAATCTATAACCTTCTTGAAGCACCAATATTGTTAACACAGGCTCTCTGAAGTGCACCTGTGCAGTGCCCAGGTTCCTACAAAGATTTTTTTTGCATTTCCTATGAGGTACTTTATGCTTATTTACCCCCGGTTAACTTACCCAAGTTGTCTGGTTTTGGCTTGTTAAACATATATTTTAAAGAAATATACTCTTCTGGCAGTCATAGTAATATGCCTTCAAAGGTATACCATAGAGTCAACATGCTGAGATGAATTTTGAGCATTATCTTACACTTCTGGTTTTCAAGTGATTCTTCTAACTTGTTCTGGAGTAACCATTTCAATTTTGCAGCTAGCAGGTGTTGGTTACACAAAAACCTTTGCTGCAGAAATTTCATGATCTCTAATACCAGGCGGCACACAAACATACAGAGCAACTTTCTATCAATGCATAATAACTCTAAAGCATTTCTGCATGAAGTATTTACAACAAATTGTTCAAGCCCATACTTCCACGCAAGTGCAATCATCAGGGCACAAGTCCAGTCCAGCCAAAATGTCTATGCAAGTACTGGACAGACAACAAGCTGAACTGAAACCAATCATTCCTTTGTGAGGAGTGGTAGCCGTGCACCAAACTGAATGTTGTCGACCATAACAATTTTAGTAAATACAACTGCTCTTTAGCTAATAGCATTACATTCAGCTTCAATCTAAGTAAACAAACTGAGCCCAAAACGGACAGTTCATGAGCAATGAGTAATTCTGTAAAGCATATTGCCAACAGGCGAATGCAGAGAGAGTGAAAGCTGTGCATTTCCATGCTCCCTGAGCAATTTTTTCGTATACAAGATCCATTTCATCCCACACACACATAAAAAAAACTATTTTTTCACAAAGCTTTCTAATATTGCACTATAGCCAAATGGGCGAGTTGGTGGAACATACTGAATGGAAAACAGCGTAAGAGCCGAATACAAAAGCAGAGAACCACAGGACGAGCGCTACAACAAACTTTCCTCAATGTTCCTCAATGTGAATTTCTTCCACAGCTGCTGTATTAGCACAGATCCCCTCCAAAGGTAGGTAGCCAGTAATATGGGTGCCAGGTGGGCAAATTTATTGTCATCTGCAGCGAATGCACTTCGTACTATAAAATGCCACTTCGGCGACATGGTGCAAAACAGAGAAGAAAAGCCTCATTTGTACAGGACCTTTCTCCAATAACATAGTGCATGGTCACTCAGCCTCCTAATCTGGCATTTTTGCAAGAAGGCATTGCTGCACCTTTTTGCCTATGACTGCTGTTTCCTCAGTCATTCAACGAACTGTGGAACATTACATCAGGTGCAGGGGTAGCATCTGCTAATTACACACAGACACACACACAGTCACTGCTCTAACCTGCCAAAGACACTAGTTCATCAGCATTCTAAAGTCAAGAATTCTGTAGATTAAGTGCAGTGCTGACAACACCCTGCATGGGAACCCTATGGGAACAGTAGTCAAGCGCCGTAACCACTGCGCCACCCCGGCGGGGTCATGGGAGAGGTGTGTTCATAGAAACATCTTTTTGAAGTGCATTCAAGAACATGCAGCGAGTTAAAGCTTGCTTCAAACAGAGTGCATTTTATAACGAGTACCACTAAAGTATATGTGACTTTGCGCCTATGTCAATTATTGAAAGCGATACTAAATTTGCCCATGTGACAAGAGTGTAAAGGTAACTTATTTCGGTAATGATACAATATTTTAAAAAATAAGAGCCAACAGTTGCCGCAGTACATATGTTCAAGAAACATGGCACTTCTTAGTGGCTACCATAATTTGCCAGCACAGATGCTGTTTTCAAGCAACAGCTTTAACGCTCCTGTTCAGCAGAAAACCTGGCATTGTCCCATCGGCGTCCTGGAGTCCCGACAAGAAACTCCTTAAAAGACAGGGTCACGACGTCACAGCCACATGACCTCATGCAGCAATTTCAAACATCCCACAACGCTTGCATGAAACGCGATGTCACACACGAAACAAAATTGATTAAAACATCATATGTAATACAAATTAAAAGTTGACGTATGTTTTAACTGATACAGAAGTCATTTTTTATTTAGGTTTCATGTGGGCTTCGGACCCATAACCTTTGGTTTCAGAGCCAGAGACGCTACCGTTCAGGCCACACAAGGCACGCTTGTACAGCTTGGGAACAAGCGAGAATTTATGTGCATGTCGCATGGTATTGTACTGTCACCCGCAAAAGTTTGCGGGATCTCCAGCGCGTGGCTGAGTGGCGGGAAACTGCATTCCTGCGCCATCTACCGTCAAAGAGCACGGCGTCGAGGCTCACGGAAATGGCGCGCCAGGGGCGCTTTGCGCATGCCTGTCCTTTCTTCGCTATCAAGCATGTCTCGTCACTAGCTTCCCCGTGATGCGCTTTTGCCACTCGCGGCAGCCGCTGATGCGCCGCGTCATCATCGTCGCGTGTCTGCTTTGGCGGGTAAGATGAACGACGAAGCAAGCCGGTGTGTTTTGCTCGACGCGCAACGTTGTCACGGGGAAGCTAGTGACGAGACATGCTTGATAGCGAAGAAAGGACAGGCATGCGCAAAGCGCCCCTGGTGCGCCATTTCCGTGAGCCTCGACGCCGTGCTCTTTGACGGCAGATGGCGCAGGAATGCAGTTTCCCGCCGCTCAGCCACGCGCTGGAGATCCCGCAAACTTTTGCGGGTGACAGTACATAAAGTGGAATCTTATGACTGTAAGCTAATGAGTAATTAGAGAGGAGAACAGGCCACTACCGCGTCACACCGTTACGGCGAGGCTTAAGTATAATTTTCTTTTTTTGCACAATTGAAATAATGAGCAAAAAAATGTTCAGCTCACAAGAGAATAAAATGTGCCAAGGATGGCTTACTACACTTAAGTGCAAATGCAGTCAAGCAGTAACTGTACAGATTGACTGGTTCTCTTGTCAGCACACTCAAAAAGTTGCTTTTGTCCCCTTCAGTAAAAACAACGCACATATCTACACATTCATACCTCAGTGTAACAGGCGCGTAGCCAGGGGGGGGGGGGGGCTTATGGGGCCTCAGCCCCCCCGAAATGTTTTCGTGCTGTCATGCACCGCCGACGAAAACAACCACCGGCGCTCGAAAGAATTCTGGGTTTTGTCTACAATATCTTTTTCTGGTTCGTTCGAAAATACATTTCGTAGCAACGCCCATGCAGACGGAGTCACGTAAAGCCAGGAACCATTTCCGAGCACTAAGTTTCAAGGGCGTTTAGATAGCAAGCGGGCTCGTCGCGTCAACTCGCGCCGGCCGCGGAGGTGGGGGTGGACGATGAAACAAGACAGGTTTTCATTCCCGCTCAGTGTCTCAAAGGCGGTATTTCCCTCGCCTTACTCCCCGCTTCCTCAAAATCCCTGTGTCTCTCTTTTGGGGCTTTCTTTTTTCTCGTGCCTTCTGCGAATCCTCACCGTGCTGTAGCAGCTCTTAGTGGTACTCCCTCGCCCTTCTCCCCGTACACTATGCTCTCTCCGTGGTTGCGCTTTTTGTTTGTGTTTTTTTTTTTTTTTTGCATTTTCACGCTTCTTCCTACGTGCCGAAGAGAAGGAGCTGAACATTGGCCCAGGAGCGTCTTGGTTTTTTTTATTGAACCTCGCTTTTTTTTCCTACACCGCTCTACGCCGCCCTACGCATCTTGCGGACGCCGGTGAGCGACCGCGACCGAAAGGCATCAAAGTGGCGCCGATGGCGGCGGAGTGACCGTTTGTCTCCTGATGAGGCGCCCAAGCCCCCTCCCCGCCACCCCCTTTTTCGGGATGGAGACTGAGACGAGCTGCCCTTTCAGACCTTAATCCCCCTTAAAACGCTGCAGGCAGCTTCTCCGTACTTGCTGACGAAACGGCAGATATTGCTGGAATCGAACAGCTCACTGTTTGTGCAAGGTACCTAAAACAAGGATGCCAACGATATCGAAGAAGTGTTTTTAGGTTTTGTGCCAATTCAGGACCAAAGTGGTAGGGCCGTCGCAGACACCATTATAAAATTTCTGCTAAACCTTGGAATTAATATGCATAATATTCGTGGCCAAGGTTATGACGGTGCCAGCTCGATGGCTGGTAAAGCGAATGGTGTGCAAGCTGTCGTTCGTGAGAAATATCCAGCCGCATTATACACCCATTGCGCCAGCCACTCCCTCAACCTAGTTCTCTGTGCGGCGTGCTCCATCACAGATATCCTAAACTGTTTTGGAACGCTAAAGGCAGCGTCAAACTTTTTCCGCAAATCTCCTAACCGCTCGCACGTTTTACGAGAAATGATAAGTTTGATTTGTCCCGAGCCAGAAGGCAGCGACTTTTGGGATTATGTGAAACGCGCTGGGTGGAAAAGCATGATGCAGTTCTTTCATTTGTGAATCTGTTCGAACCGGTGATCGCGGCACTAGAGGAGATAAAATTAAACGGCAACGGCGAAAGTCCAGTTCAGGCAAATAGTTTGGCGTTGGCACTTTTGTCACCGGCATTCCTTGTGAGCCTGCATGTGGCGGAGCATGTGCTAGCGATGACCCTGCCTCTGTCAAAGAAACTGCAGACCAGGAACATCGACATGAGCGCCGCCATTGACGACATAGATGTGGTGCAGCAGGCGATCGAAAATGACCGCAAGAATTCGAATGTTTCTTTTTCAAAAATCTTTGCGCAAGTGCAGGAACTGGCAAAAAAAATGAATGTTGAAATCACCACCCGACGAGCCGGTGTCCGACAGCAGGATCGTGGGAGCGTTACATCAGAAAATGCTGAGGAATATTTCCGAAGAACTGTATACATTCCATTCATGGACCACGTATTAGCACAGCTACAGCAACGGTTCGAAAAGCACAGGACAATTTTAAAGGGCTTTTCTGTAATTGTACCATCGGCAGTACCACCAATGCAAGATGACCGACAGAAAGGAGCAGCAATTTCACTTAAATTACCCACAGTATACGACCGGTGACAGGTGTTCCTGTGCAATAAATGGAAAAAAGGACAGCGTCATTGGCCGTTGGACGTGTACAAAAATGTAAACAAGCGTCTTGGATGACAGATTCAATAAAGCATTTCCCGTCAAAGTGTTCATTTCTTGGCCTTTACGTTTTCATATCAGCGGTATGCACTGCTTTGCTGGTTTCGAACTGATATAGTTCTAGATTTCGTTTAATATTTTCTGTACTTATTCAACAGACAGAATCAGGGAAGCATTGATGTCAGTTATTTCTGCCACAATGTCACATACATATATGCTCTTTTATAATAAAGTTAATATCTTACATTTGTCTTGGCAGTGCGTACTGCGTGGCATTAAAGAATTCGTTTGCAGTACCTAATACACAATGGCTATTGGCTGGAATTAATCATATTTGATCCATCGACAAATTCTATATGGAGGAGGACGCGCTGCAACGTGAGCCCCCCCCCCCCGAACAAAATTTCTGGCTACGCCACTGCAGTGTAATGAAAACTGGTAGTACCTGTACCTATTGTTTGTCGTTACAACCTGGCTTTTAATTTCCATGTAGCCCACCTATCCAGTAAAAAGTTTCGAATTGCGAAAATAAAAACAAGAGCTTTTAAATTAAGTGCACTTATTAAGCAGCATTTCCTGAAATATTTCTTGACTGGTTACAGAATCTACTATAACAAAAAAAAATTAGGACACTTATGCTTTGCTTAAATAGACCAGCTTTTCATTCATCTTTTGGCATTGAGAGACTGGCATAAAGTTTGGCAAAGTGTTAAACATCTTTAAGTTGTTTGGTGGGGGGAAAAGAAGACTCAGTATCCGCCTCACTTTTCAGTGGATGCCTCAACTTACATAGAAAGGAATACAACTAAAGAGACAGTACATATATAGTCTGTTCGAACCTAAACCGTGAGCTAGCCTTCAACATGAGCAGCAGATGGACGCAAAATGTGAAGAGAAGCGGTATGACACCACCCTGAACGCTGCATAAAGAATGGTTGTGTCGCAATTTTGATACTAAATCATGCGCACTGGTTTTCCTGATCTCAATCTTTGGTGATGGCGACTGCAACAGCGACACCTTTTCAAACAAACGAGCTGCATACGCTATCACGTAACATGCTAATAATGCAGTCAAAAAACTAATAAGGAGAAGCCCAGTATGGCTGTTACCTGCTTCCTCCACAGTGTACAGTTCCCTCCAATATGCTCTGTGCTTGAAATCATCTTTGGGAGCATACATGTAGGTGTTCAGCCCCAGTTTCTTCATTCTGTGAGTAAACATATATGAATCTCTAAGCTAAATACGAAAGTATGCGCCACGAGCCATCAAAAACACGGCGCTATAAGTTCACACACGACAATATGGCGTGCATAACAAATCCCACCCACCTTTGAAACAGGTCTTTGCGCTGTTCCGTCGTCCATGGGCGCCCATAAAATCCTTCAGAGGGAAAAATAGAATATTCCAATATGGGTAGAATTACAAAAAGCTAAACGAAGAAACCTTAAAGTAAAACGACCCCACAAAATAAACAGGTAAAATATTCACGAGAAATAAAATGCCAAACAGTCAACGCGATTTAAAAATTTGTCAAGTGTATCATTCGGCTAACAAACCAACTGTCCACTCCCTCAGAGCGGCAGACACGATTGCATAACTAAGAGCAGCAGCTTGTATCGTATCGGCAGGTTCACCATGGTCTATTTGGGTTTCACGTTTGAGTGCGAAAATGGTCCGGATTTCATGGCACTAGGAGCCTGTCGCTTACTTTGCACAGTATACTTACTAGACTAGTCATCAAGCAGAGGTACTTGACCTACGCAACCTGCTTTATGTTACGCTATGCGAAATATGCGGCAGTAGCGCGGGAAGCACATGACGGCATCCAAATATTGCGATAATAGCAAACGTAAAGAGAATGCGAAAAAGTTTTCCGCAGCTGGTGCATCTAATGATGCATTTCAATGGCGCCACAGAGTGCACGTCGATTTAAAGCGCAGAACTCGGATGCAGCCAACAAGACATTCGGCGATATACGGGTACCGAGTAGCTAAGCCTCGGGCAATTGACAGTTGCTGGTACTTACCTTCAACGACACCACAGATCATATTGCGGTTCCTTGAATTAACGTTAATGGACGGATCCACAGACGACGCATCCTCGCCCATCTTCTTGAGATGGGAACCGTTCACTCTGGCAATGAGATCTCGAAGAAGCTTCCAAGCCAGTTCCCCCGCTCTCTGGCAAACATTTTAGCCTGATCGTTCCTCCAACGACGCCATACCGACCACAATTTTGGTGTCACCAATCGCACTAATCGAATATCTTGCAGCGAGCAAGATAAGGACTACCAAACCTGCCTGAGCACAGTGGCACAGCAGCGTTGGCGTCCAGAGCTTGCTCACTCGGCCGGCTGGGGGTCGGGGGTTCGGGGGTATGCGCGAGCTGCGCGAACTAGCGCGAGCCGCGAGGCTTCGTGAAACCGCCGCCGCGAGGTGCTGCACGCAAAATAAGCTCAAATGACGAAGAGGTGATCAAAGTTACTAGAACACTGTTTCACAGCTCCGCCCGGAGAGGTGTCTCCGGTGGCGGTCGCGTGAACTAGCGGCGCTGCAGTTGACTCTTGCTCCTTGCCGGCCGCGTCGTCTGCAACACGCGGCGCGGAAGCATGGAGCGCCCGGCATACACAGTTGTTGCGTGCTGCCGTAGCATTCTACACGGCTGCATTGCAGTTATGACTACATTATGACAGTTTTGGCTTCGAAGGTATACTTTACATCAGTGAAAGTTTTTGTGTGATCCGAAAATTAATGCCGTGAAACAACTGTGACAGCGTTGTCGACTTGCTCTCCAGAACCAGCGTTCTAGTAACGTTCTACTGTTCGGTTTCATTTCTTTCTATTACGCGATATGGTGAGGCGCAAGTCATTTTGTAAAAAAAATATGACGTAGCTGTTCATTGCGCAGCGTTCAGCGTGCTGTCATGCAATGTTTCGCTTTTTATTTAGCATCCACGTGCACCTTCTTTTCCAGTTTCAGTCCAATTTGTGACAGGGATTCAAGCCGCCGACATGTGTGCCTCCCATTCTATGCCGTTCACTATAAACGTAGGCTGTGCGAATATACCTTGCGTCTTTACCCTAAAATCAAAAATAAATAGACGTACGCTTTGCCAACTACGACCAGCCTTTAGGTGCATAAAATTGGCGGAATGAAGAGACGGCGTTAAAGGCGCTATCGCGTCCTCTCTTAAGACGAAGCTTTCTGTTATATTTTTTTTTAACATAAGACCTCTTCATGCCGGCCTGCATGCTTTGCACCGTGCGCAACGAAACCTATTGAAACGAATTGGAAGTCCGTCATTTTTTTGTGTCACTGATAGACTTCCTCGAGATTAAAATGTGGGCACAAGCTCTGCACATAAGAGATATAACTTACTTCGAAGTGAACAATTTCTGATCTGAATTTAGAAAAGGAATTATATTCAAGTACTCTCGTGATAGTTCGTGTAGCAAGGCTCTTTATTTTCTTGCTGGCACATATTTCGAATGCAAAAGGCATTATATATACCGAATAAGAGAAAGCACCCTAATAATCACGCTGCCCCGTGTGTTTCGACAGTAGTGCCAGTAGAGAACATGCAAGATTCCAGGAGCCTATTAGTGTACATAGCGCAAATCGGAGAGCTGAGTTGCACAAGCGGATTTTGATTTGCATAATTTTGAGTTCGTCGCAGTGCCAGCAATTCGAAGGAAATTTGAGTATATTTTCGCGACGAGGAAATAGACGAGCCATGAGGGAGAGGAATTTTGCTTGTTGAAAATACTTTTGTCATTGAGCAGTTAATAGTCACAGCATTTATATGTTGCACATAAAGTTCTCATATCCCGTGAGTTGAGCGTTGATTACAGCTCTGAAGCATGTCAATGAAGCGAAATTGTGCACGGGGCTTTCAACTCAGAGCTAATGTGAAGAGAGGAGACATCTAAGAACTGCAGAGAAATTCAAAAAGCAAGATGACCACAAAAGTCAAAACATCTTTAAAATAACTGAGCCTGCGGTGTAGAAAACGCAGTGAGCTGCGGCAGTTGACAAGGAAATGAAAAAAAAAAAAGAAAAGATAATGAATAAGTTAAGCCTTTATTTGATTGAAGGGATGACTTTCGACCACTGTTGGGGTAGTTAGGAGGGATAGGAGTGTAGCTTGTCGCTTCTTCACGGTTCTTCAAGCTGTTTCATGTTGTTAAAAGGTAAGCATCTAAAAAGCTCAGAAGATGATCTATATCGGCATCTAAAAGCTAGGCCTTCCAGACTTGCAATGGCTGGTACGTACGTCAAGCTCCTGCCTGAACTGAGGTATGATATGTCGAACGGCTTCGTAACTGCATTTTTGTGAGGCGGGTAAGCACAAAAGCTTTTAAGCTTCTGAATGAGCTCAAGATATGCTGCCAACCAAGCATATGAACTCATTAATGCATGCATTGAAGTGAATTCATTGCAAATATGGTTTTTGCTGCTGAAGGATTACAAAATCACATGGTGAAAAAAAAAAAGATGGTCAGGGGAAGTTGGGAACGCTAACGCTCATTTCTCACTAGACCCACACACACACACACACAAAAAGGATTATGCTGCCCACTCAAATATTTCCCAAAAGAGGTATAATGTTCTCTTAATTGCGTGTAACCTTGCAATGTCTGTCTATGTCGGTGAAGTCAAGTTCTGGTTGTTTGCTGCATTTCATTAGCATTCGACATTATCGTTCGTGACAATATTGCATTTTTTTCTTGTTGCGCTAATAAATAGCTTAGGTTCATGCAATTCACTTACAATACCCTTTCCGTAGCTGTAGATACCTTGAATATTGTACGTGTTTTAAAACTGCAGTCCAGTGTTAGTTTGAAATTACATTAACTTCCCCTACAAGCAATCAAATTGTCGTTTTTCTTTTCTCTGTGTGTGTGTCTAAAGGAGGAGGAGAATCTATCAAGGGCGTGACTTGATTACTTGCAATTGCAAGCAATCAAGTCACACCCTTGAAAAAACTTATATTAATATAAGTTTTTTTAATAGACTCATGCGCTTCTTCAGTCATTTCCTTTCGCAGTGCACACGCCCATTCTCACAGATTCCTCTTCTAGTAAACTCGTTAAATAACTCTTCACATCTGACGTTGTTTTAGACGACAAAGGGAAAAAAATTTTTCTTTTTTACACTGCTATATACGGGAGTGTGTGAGTGCCGATCCGAAGCTATGTTCCACGCCAAACCTCGGAAGTGAGACATTAAGAAAAGCGCTTCTAATTAGGCGACAACGAAGGCCGTTTATTCGTAATCTGTGTTCACTATATCGTCTGACGCGAGTAGCCAGACTTCATGTACTGCATGAACAGGCTGCCCAGGCTTGCAGATTTCTGCGTTTAACTGAGGCAATCTGCGCAGCGCAGTAGTAAATGTGACACCCACTGCATTACCTTCTGAGGTTAGAGTTCTCCTATGCACTGAAAATTTGACTAATTTGCTGGCATGACAGGATCTATGCCCTGAAAGAACATACTACAAAACACAGACCCAGGGAGTAACGCAAGAAACAGTGCTCGTGAGCAAGCCGACGGCGCTCACACTTGTTTCATAGCATTAACAAATTAATTTCGCATAACACAAACGCGTTCTCCAAAGTAATGCGTTGCTTCGAAGCCAAAGCTGTCATACTGTAGCTATAATTATACTGCAGCCATGTACAGTGCAATGGCAGCACACAAAAGCTACGTGTGTGCTGGCCGCTCCATTCTTTCGCGCCGCGTGTAGCAGACGACGCGCTCGGCAAGGAGCAAGAGTTGACTGTAGCACCGCTAGCCGCTAGTTCTCGCGACCGCCACTTGGGACAATCTTCTCTGCTGGGCAGTACGGGGAGCTGTGAAACCGAGTTTGTTCTAGTAACGTTGAAGGTGATTAGTCCAGAGGATGTTACTAAAACTTTCACGGTATGATAATTTGCACTGAAGTCCGCAGCAGTTCAATCCTTACTTGCAGTGGAAATAAAATTAAAGACTTCTAATTTCGTGAACTCAATAGAGATTTCTAAAGGCAGCCATCAGAGCCCAACCGCTCACCCTAATCTCCAACTGGACCAATGAGTTTTAGTGGGGATAGTGTGTCGTGGATGTGAAGGTATCTGCCAAGAGCTTTCTCTGCCGGTTTCGTACAGAAAAATGCCACTTTAGAAAAGGGTTCCAGAAAGTGAATTTTCATTCATTTTAAAAAACTGACGTGGCACAGTCTTCCTCACGCCTTCCAACTCTCAATTAAGACTAAACACCCCAGACAGCACGCCCAATTCCCATGGATGTCCCATTTAAGTCCCTACCTCCCTACTCCCAACAGGGTAATCCCCAGGACGTCGCCGCGAGCTCTCTTCTGAGATATGTTTAATCCCCGAAAGGAGGATCTCCATGGCATGTTACATATTTACTTCCTCTTTATAGGGCCATGCTAAAGATACATTTCAGGACAGTTGTATGGGATCATGCACCATGTCGCACGCAAGCTAGTGAACGAGAGCAGCACAATTTCACTATTAATGCCAAAAACAAAAGGCATACTGTTTGTCATTGTAACTAGAAATAATTGGTGCTGTCCCTGCTACGATATTCAACAGCTGCAAGCAAAATTTTGGTTGCACTTCCCTAATATAGTCTATGTTGGTGGGTTGCAACTGACTGTCCATTGTAGTTTTTCAGAGTAAGCTCACAATTGCATTGGATATTGGCTCCTTTGGAAAATACATAAAAGGCCATACAATATGCTGCATTACATGCAGCCTACTACGATATGAGGGGCATGAACAAATATGAATCACGTTCGCAAAAAAAGGGCATATGTTGTAACAGTTGAGCATGGCACCCAACTTCTATGAGGCACATAAAACAGTTCTAATCACTTTATTTTTATTGGCGACAAAAGAATGGAGGAGATCAATTAACAGAACATTGCACGTGACCCTGATTAATTGTACTGCAAATAAAATAACTACCACGAGAATATTTTATATAGCTTTGCTCATCTGCAGTCCAGTACCTGCACATACTGGGACGCTTTTATGGAGGAGTATATATAAAAGTACTTAAGAAAAGTGCTAATCTCAAGATGGTGACTGCGCTATGCTTTGCAAACTGTGGATTTGAGCGTAAGAGTTTGAGTATGTAGGAGTTTCAACTGTGTGTTATTATAATATGTGACATTCCTTGTGTGTCAAAACACTCCCTAGTACTAGCCATGCAGATAACGCTGAATGCTGCAGCATAACCCCCCCCCCCAAAAAAAAAAAATTGCTTCAGCACACGGGGATTTCATCAAATATATAGACAAGAATTTTTTTTTTACAAATTTTGAATCAGCTCATATTTGATCTCACCGAGTCTAACATGAAAAATAATTACCTAGAAATAATGTTGAGAATGGTCAACTCCAGCACCTTGGCCACTTTTTCATTGAAATTAACTCTGCCTCAATATTCTGGCCACACCAGACCTGCCTTATCCCAATACAAATTAAAGATGGCATGTTGAGTACTCCAATGCTAGCTTAGAATTATTTTATAAGGGAGAACTGAAAACAAAGCATTTTTGGAGGCCATTATAACTGAATGCTTATAAGGCCCCTGAAAAGACAGGGCCTAGAATAACAATATGCTGATGAAAGCCTAAACAGTGTCCCAATAAGCTCTCAAACAACCTCAAATGTGTCCCACAGTGGTATTGTTTCGGACGTTCCGAGGAAGTCACTAGTTTCACTTGGGATGTTTTTGGGATTTATGCTGTAGCTCTCAGCACTTCCCTAGGACATCCCAATCTCCTATAATCGGAATCTCTGGGATGTCCCTGGGAACCCTGTGTACTCTCTGGGGCCCAACTGAATTAATTAGTTTTAGTTATTTGTTGTAACACGTGTAATGCGATTACATGCGTGTCATAGAATGCTTCTCCCAGCTAAACCGCTGAATCCTTGCAATTACTAAATCAAATTTCTCAAAGGAGTGACAATTTGCCGTCAGTATTTTTATTCCAAATTTGCTTCGGGCACTTGTCCGATTCTATCAGAAATTGAATGTTCACATAGCCTGTGGCTACGGCGAAGCAAAAATTAGAGGGCTTCGATGCTGCTGAACCGAATGTGGAGTGAAAGCTTTGGCTGTGGGCAACCGAACGTTGCATTGAACGCAATCAGCACACCGCTAACACATCGAAGTGCACCAGTGTTCTACATGCCCTGCACATGCTATGCCGGCAGATGCTTTTCCGCTTCACTCGGTCAGCTCTCCATGATGGCGCACACATTTGCCGAATACTCTGGATGCTGCTACCCTCCTTGATACTCCTCTCAGTGGCGGGCACCACATATCTGATGAGTCACTGAGTTAACCACATGACACAACTGGCGAGCAAGCAGTTGGAGCGACAGTCGGTGCTATTGCGGACGTGTCTGCAAGGCGCACAGCTGTGGCTGCACGCCTTCCATTAGCGGTCATTTCCAAGTATGATTTGACCAGCTCTGCATGCTGGCAGACCTGCAGTGCAGTGAAGCTGATTGCGGCGGCTGTACTGATGTAGGCACAATGGAGAGGCATCTGTATCCATGTGCTGTGCAATGTCAGTGCATGTTAAAAATTCCCAGGTGACTGAAATTACTCTTCGGCCCTCCACTGCAGCACCTTTCTCTTTGTTTTCACTCCAGTCTTTCTCCTTTCCCTTACGGCATGGTCAGGTGTCCACACAGAGAAAGTCTTTTATGGTTAGTTTTATATTTTTCAACTAAATGATGCGCTCCATTATTGCTGCCCGATATTAACCAGGTGCTAAAGAATGTGGTTGGGTTCATTAATAAAAATCAAGGACATTTATTAAAATTCAAATCAAGGTTATCCTATTTATTGAAGTTTTTTAAATTTTGGCCGAATTTGAAACAATGTGCAAAAACAACTTGTACATTAAAATGTCTCAGTAGCAACACTTCATTGCATCGTGCGAAAATTTAGGGCTGAAAATCAACTTTTTTTTCAGCGCATGTGCTCACCATCATCATCACTAGCCAGACTATGCCCACTGCAGGGCGCGAGCCTCTCCCATATTCCTCCAATTAGCCCGGTCCTGTGCTAGCTGCATCCACTTGACCCCTGCGAACTTCTTAAAGGACTATAGACACTAAATTTTGTTGGAATTTTTCTTTTTGTTAATGCTGTGTAAGACATTCCTGTATATGAATCACCACTCGATTTTTTCCTACGACCGCTAAGTAATTTTAATTGAATTTTCTTTTCTCGCCAGTTTCGGTTTCGGCAGCCGAGATATGGCTGTGAAGTCACAATCAAGTCTAGATCATGTTCGGCATGAAAAAAACAGCGATATAATTGGTCACTCTTCACCTTTTGTAATTCCGGTCCTTGAGACCAGCTAGCTTTAGTGCTCTGGTGAATTAAAACGACACAGGAAGGATTATATTGCTGTTTTATTCATCCCTCACGTGACCTAGACTTCACTTTGACGTCACAGCCATCAATCGACTGTTGAAACTGAAACCAAAACTGGTGAGAAAAGAAATTCGATTATAAATTATTCAGCAGCCATAGCCGAATATGATAAGGCAATTCATGTACAGTAGTGTCTTAAGCATGATTACAGAAGATAAAACACAAACTCAAAAATGAAGTGCCTAAACTCCTTCAACCTCATTTGCCCAGCTAACTTTCTGCCGCCCCCTGCTACGATTTCCTTCCCTGGGAATCCAGTTTGTTACCCTAAGCGACCATCTGTTATCCTCTCTTTAGACTGCATGTCCTGCCCATGCCCATTTCTTCTCCTTGATATCCACAAGAATGACATTGAGTTATTTCTCTGACCCATTCTGCACGCTTCCTATCTCTTAATGTTACCTCTATCATTTTTTGTTCCATAGCCCTCTGCATTGTCCTCAACTTAAGTAGAATCCTTTTCGTTAGCCTTCACGTTTCAGCCCCATACATGAGTACAGGTAAGATGCAACTGTTGTATAGTTTCCTCTTGAGCGATATCGGTAAGCTGCTAGTCATAATCTGTGAGCACTTGACAAATGCGCTAAACCCTAAACTTATGCTAGTTGTTATTTCCCTTTCATGGTCCAGATCTGTGGTTACTACCTGTCCTATAAAGTAGACATATTTGCTTACTGAGGATGGCGACATTACCCTAGAAGCAAGGTACAATAATTTCAGAGATATCATTACTGAGTGCGCGGTAGAAGTAGGCGGTAGGATAGTTAGAGAGGATACCGTTAAGCTGTCTAAGGAGACGAAAGATTTAATTAAGAAACGCCAGAGTATGAAAGCTTCCAATCCAACAGACCGGATCGAATTGGCCGAGATATCAAAGCTAATCAATAAGCACAAGGTGGCCGATATAAGGAAGTATATATAACATGGAGAAACTGAGCATGCTGTAAAGAACGGGGGAAGCCTTAAAACGATAAAGAAGAAATTGGGCATAGGCAAAAACCAGATGTAAGCGATAAGGGACAAGGCGGGCAACATCATCACGAATATGGATAAGATAGTCAAAGTAGCCGAGGAGTTCTATACAGATTGCTACAGTAGCCAAAGTAGTCAGGACCGTAATGAGATTGGCGGTAGGGAAAAACAGTCAGACGTTCCACCAGTGACGAAGGACGAGGTCAAGAAAGCCTTAGAAACTATGAAAAGGGGGAAATCAGCTGGAGAGGATCAGATAACTACAGATTTGCTGAAGGACGGGGGGGATATCGTACTAGAAAAACTGGCCACCCTGTATACGCAGTGCCTGGTGTCACCGACGGTACCGGAACCATGGAAGAATGCAAACATTATCCTCATTCATAAGAAAGGGGACTCTAAGGACCTTAAAAATTACATACCAATCAGCTTACTGTCTGTTACGTATAAGGTATTTACTAAGGTAATCGCTAATAGAATCAGGACAACCTTAGACTTCAATCAAGCAAAGGATCAAGCAGGGTTTCGGAAACGGTACTCTACTATCGATCATATCCATACCATCAATCAGGTGATAGAAAAATGCTCAGAATATAACCAGCCCTTATACATAGCATTCATTGATTATGAAAAAGCATTTGACTCAGTTGAAACCTCGGCGGTGATGCAGGCATTGCGAAATCAGGGGGTAGGCAAGCCGCACGTGAAAGTGCTGGAAGATATATATAGTGACTGCACAGCAACCATAGTTCTGCATAAAGAAAGTAACAAAATTCCCATAAAGAAAGGTGTTAGGCAAGGAGACACAATCTCCCCAGTACTATTCACAGCTTGCTTAGAGGAAGTATTCAGAGGCTTGGAATGGGAGCAGTTAGGGATAAGAGTAGATGGAGAATACCTCAGTAATCTGGGATTTTCTGATCATTGCCTTGCTAAGCAACTCTGGGGATGAACTGCAAATAATGATTGATGACCTAGACAGGAAAAGTAGAAAGGTAGGCTTGAAAATAAATATGCAAAAGACTAAGGTAATGTTCAACAGCCTCGGGAAGGAACAGCAGTTTACATTATAGGTAGCGAAGTACTGGAAGTAGTAGGCGAATATGTCTACTTAGGACAGGTAGTAACCGCAGATCCTGACCATGAAAAGGAAATAACAAGAAGAATAAGATTAGGATGGAGCGCATTTGGCAAGCACTCGCAGATTATGACTAGCAGCTTACCGGTATCGCTAAAGAGGAAAGTATATAACAGCTGCATCTTACCTGTACTCATCCATGGGGCTGAAACGTGGAGGCTAACCAAGAGGGTTCTACTTAAGTTGAGGACAACCCAGAGGGCTATGGAACGAAAAATGGTAGGGGTAAGATTAAGAGATAGGAAGCGTGCAGAGTGGGTCAGAGAAATAACTCGTTACCGACATTCTAGTGGAAATTAAGAAGAAGAAATGGACATGGGTAGGACATGTAGTGCGAAGAGAGGATAACCAAAGGTCGCTTAGGGTAACAAACTGGATTCCAAGGGAAGAAAAGCGTAGCAGGGGGCAGCAGAAAGTTAGGTGGGCGGATGAGATTAAGACGTTCGCAGGGGTCAAGTGGATGCAGCTAGCACAGAACCGGGTTAAGTGGAGAAATATGGGAGAGGCCTTCGCCCTGCAGTGGGTATAGTCAGGCTGATGATGATGATGATGATTTGCCAACTACTTCCAGTGCTTCGCTACCTAACGTAAACTGCTGTTCCTTCCCGAGGCTGTTGAACATTACCTTAGTCTTCTGCATATTAATTTTCAAGCCTACCTTTCTGCTTTTCCTGTCTAGGTCATCAATCATTTCTTGCAGTTCATCCCCTAAGTTACTTAGGAAGGCAATGTCATCAGCGAATCACAGATTACTGAGGTTTCTCCATCTACCCTTATCCCTAACTGCTCCCATTCCAAGTCTCTGAATACTTCCTCTAAGCAAGCTGTGAATAGTACAGGCGAGATCGTGTCTCCTTGCCTAACACCCTTCTTTATAGGAATTTTGTTACTTTCTTTATGCCGAACTATCGTTGCTGTGCAGCCACTATATATGTCTTCCTGTACTTTCACATACAGCTTGTCTACATGTGTTCAGTTTTATATGCATGTTAATAATTCCAAACAATTAATGAACACTTTTTTAGCCCCTGATAATTATGCAGTATTGAGGTTTCTTAAGGGAGATTTTAATAAAAATGGAATCGGCCATTTTTTTATGTTCTTGAAGTTTTGCCGAATCTCAAGTGCTATGGAGCAAAAAACTACCAATGTAAAGACAAAAATATAACCTGGATAATACAAAAAAAAAGTTTCAGTGGCAACACCTTTTTCTTGCATCTTGCCAGAATGTAGGGCTAAAAACTTTTTTCCAGCGTGTCACACTTGGAGCAATGTTTACGGTTTTCCTTAAAGAACAGTGGCAACAAAAAGAGCATTTCTTATAGCCTTATTAAAAGTAAAAGTTGCATAGACTTAATGACTAAAAATTATGCACCCCACAATTTTGGTGCACAAGCAGCAGGGCTCCAAACTTTAAACTTTTTGAAATGCAAAAACAGTGTTCTTTACCTGTTGCAGTATACAATTCTTTTTTCCAAGAAAACTTCAGCGTATTTGCAAAACTAAGGTTCATTCCTTTATATTGACACATTTGCCCATCACATATTAAAATTTATTTGCAAACAAAAAATGGCCACGGGACCTTGATTGCTGTTCTTATCTCAACACTCCCATATAATATGAAGTTTGTTTGTGCAACATCATGTAACATCAAATATACTTCATTAAGGTATGTCACCACCTTCAAATATGCAATTTTTGGAAAAAAACATTTTTTTTATTTTTAGATTTTCAAGTTCCTTCTTTATTCAAGAATGTTCAAGGAAAACTTATGTTTATAACTCAAGCTGTTCAAACGTTATCGGCATTTTTTCAACATCTCTGGCATGCATCCAAAAACGAAACTGAAAATGACTTCACAATATGTGCAATTTCACTCCAAAAGATACCAATTGTATGTCTATTTCTATAAAATAATTTGTTGAAGTATGTTCTGAAAGGTTTCAGGAGCATTTTGCAGAACCTAATAATTTTAATTTAGTTCAAAATTTCGAACAGAGGGCTGTAAATGACACATTGCAGATTATTGACCTCTGCATGCAACTGCGAAGTTAATTCTGAACTGCACCTCTCATTTCGGATTTATGACTGTTGGTGTAATACCCCCATTTCAAAATATTTTTAATACAAAATTTTTGATACTTTCAATAATTTTTTTATACAGAACGTTAAATTTACCTAAGCTTCATACACCAAACGAAAACTGTGTTAGACAAATTGTGAATATTTTTTTGAAGGTGGTGACATACCTTAAGGAGTTCTAAGAAAGCACACAGCAGTACTTATGTGCTTTCTCATTTCACACAGATTGCTACAACAGTCTGTTATTTATGCATCAATAACTCCCTAAATTTTAGAACGGTATGAAAATTTACTATATGCAGCCGATACATCTGTGCTGTTTTTTGGCAAGCAGAATTACCAAATAAAATGAGAAGTATGCAATGAACGAGGCAATGACAATATATTTGCATTAAAATTTTTGAAAACCTCTTGTATACATCTTGCCAGCAACTGAATATAAAGATTGTATAACAATGCATAAATGATTTAAGGGGGCACAGTGACGTGCGTAAGGGCGCTAATTCCAGCCAACCTCTAGGTTCTTTGCACCGTGCTGATGTCAGTAAAAAAAGAATGACAAAAATCGGCACACAGAAACGACAGTTATTCAGTTTATAAAATTGTAAATACAAGAGAAAAAAAAACAGAGCGTCTGAGCTGGTGCGAGAGGGAGCCCCCCTCCCATTTCACTCACCTAGCACTCGACTTGGGCGGAACCTATGAGAAATCTCAGCTTTCTGCTGATGTATCGGAAGCTATCCACCATGGCTGCCTGTCCAACTCAACCTGCAGCCGCACTTTTTGGCAGCGTCGTTACCATGGTAACGACGCTGTGAAGCAAAGCTATGAGGACCGGCTTCTTCATCTGCTCAAAGCTAGCCTAGCCCACCAAACGCTGCTCCAAACCATCTTTGCCATCTAAGTGTAGTGCCCACATATCGTTCAATGCTGACAATAAATGTTTTCCAATCCAATTGTGGGGGTGTCGACGAGGTGGACCCAACAGTCAGCAAATCTGCGTCGCTATTTTGGTGTTCCACCGGCGTCCATTGCTGCTGCTGTCACGGATCGCTCGAGCGCTACTCATGCGAAAGTTCAAGAACGAGTGCAAAAGGCGGAAACAGGGGAATGGCGTACACGAGCTAAGGCGAAGCCTACCCTGCACCTGTACAGGGTAAGGAAGCGAGTGTGCTTCACGAGCGATTTCGACACAACTAGTGCCATCTGTGGAGCGTCGGCAGAAACGATCAAACACGTGATTTTGGCCTGTCCAGCGACTTTGCCAACCTCTGAGATCCGAACGTTTTCAGCTACCTTGAGATTTGAGGAGCCTGTGGGAGTGACCTTTGTGCTTGTGACCGTAGAGCCTGGACAGTGAATTGGCGGACTTTTTTCCTTTCTCTTTTTTTTTTTTTTTATTTTTGGCTCTGCCGTGCCAGAAGGTAGCGGCGACCCGCTACGAAGGGCAAAGGCACCATCACCATCATCACAGCAAGCAGACGCTCCATCACGCTTGTTGACAACACCGCATTTACCCGAGTTTACAGTCCCCACCGTTACAAAGCACTCCACGAACACAAGCGGAATTAAAACATCTTTTGTTTCTGCATAGTAACTTGAAGAACATTCAAATGTAAAATCTAAAGTGCGTGCCCAACCAATCAGCGCCCAAGCGAGAAGGAAACGTCATAACCGTTAACGAACTTCACCGTCGAGTATCGCTCACATCGGTGCCAAAACGCTGATTATTGAAGCGGATTAAAATATTAGGCGTTACGATTTCCCCGTTATGATTGGGCTTTAGGGCATTGGGAAGGTGTAAAGAATTATACAAGCCGGGTGGAATTAGTGGTCTGGCGAACGTCACGGCAACCCTTTAAGGTTAAAAGTATAGGAATAAACATGTAATGAATTAAATGACGAATATATTTACCGATTTATAACAACATGAAAGAAATATCTAAAGAAAAAATCTGAGTAAGGTGGCAACTGCCATCATACTATTTCAAAGGGATGCTCCTATATTCCATCCATTCCATTCCAGATAGAAAGGGTTCAGCCTTATCTATCCACCCAACCACGGCTGTGAAAGTTTGCCATTTTGGCCACCATGGCCACAAGCAATGAAGTGAATAATTCTGATTGAGTAGGACAAATACTCACTCAAACATAACATAAAACAAATTTATCACTAAATATCTCCTCCATGCAAAATTAGAGCCTGCAGAAATGAGCGCTTGGGTCGGGAAAATTGATTTTTTTATTTTCTGTGAGTTATGCGAACTGTCAGTATATACATGAAAGTATAATGAAGAAGATGCACAGCATAGTTAAAACAGTTCTAACCTACCACTACCGATAAATTATTTAATTTCTCCTTATTCCATCAATCCCATTCAGATAGTTAGCTTCCTCAAAATTTCTTGGATTTCCACCAGCTGTATTCCCAAGCACACATTTCAAATAAGGAAAAACATGAAAGTTTCAGATTCAGAAGTTTTAATTGACAAAAAGATTTTGTGAGATACAATTCAGAGCAGCTGGAGTGGCAGAACAAGGTAAACATCTGTGCACCGCATGTATGTGGTGCATGAATTGCCAGACCTTTAAGCCATCAGAAAAAAAAAAAAAAAAAAAAAAAAAAAAAAAAAAAAAAAAAAGCATTCTTTAAACTTTGTTTACATGATTGAAACACAAATACTTCACTGTGCAAGACACTTCTAGCAGTGCACTAAATTGCCACAGTTACTTTTACAACCTTTCATAAGTGTAAAACCACCTAGCACTTTAAACATCAGATCTGTCTCAAACGGAACCATAATAAAAGTGGTCAACAAAAGCTAAATTCTAAGAAAATAGGAAAAGTGTAAACATAACAATCACTAAAACGAGTGTTTAAAGACTAACTTCCTCGCAATGAATACTCAGCTGAGTGCTCCTACAACCTTAGCTTTCTCTTTCATGGGAACACAAATTGATTAGCTTAGCTTAGCTTTGGGGGAACTTAGTGACAGCATCATGGATGGCTTTGGCAACATACTCCACATTGCCAGTGTTAAGACCACAGATGCTGATGCGGCCATCTTTTGGCAAATACACATGGTACTCCTGCACCAGGTGCTGTACTTGTTGCTCTGTCCAAAGTGAAACACAAGAAGAGCAGGAATTTATTCATTAATGGCACAGCAAAATATAGAAACACTGAAAAGAAAAAAAAAAGCAGGACACACTTAAAAATTAAAAGCATTCTCCAAGTAGATGATGGCACGCTTGATAATGACAGTCATTACAAATGATCAACTACTACTACAAATAAAGCTACTATATCATCGAAGGGAACAAAATGTAGCGCACCAAGACAAGGACAGAGAAAGAAGACACACACAGTGCTGTGTGTGTCTTCTTTCTCTGTCCTTGTCTTGGTGCGCTACATTTTGTTCCCTTCGATCATGTACCAACAAGCCCAAGTATCTACCCTACTATATCATACAGGCAAGACAGGTGAATGTATATAGTAAACAAACACCACTCTTGAAATGAGGCATTCTGAAAAACATAGAACACTGCAGAAGGAGTTTCTCATAGCCTTAGTCGCTTTGGGATGGTAAACCCCACAAACAACCAAACCAGAACACTGCAGGAGATCACAAACCTTTGTTGAAGAGCCTACTTTTTTTTTCTTTTTTTTTTTTTCTGCTTAAAGAAATGAAGTGGCTGATCTCCAATTCCCAATTAAGCTCGCACCTGCACTCCTCACGTTTGGTATGGTAGCAAATTTTCTGGTACTACAGTCGTGCCTCGTTAATATGGACACTTTGGTTCCCGACCAAAACTGTCCATAAAGCGAGTCATCCATAATAACGAGTCATGAATAAAAACAAAAAGGATTTTATTGAGGAAAGAGAATTGTAATTAACGACTGCTTTTGTACATAACGGTGTGCACTGGACTCAAAATTTCACAGAACACCGGCACATTTGAGTGCATTATCCTTGTCATTGTTGTCTTCGAAAAATTGTAGTGCAGCCTGAAGCGACTCGCTTACCATGACACCCGTGATGTTGGGCTTTGTGTTGGTCGAACTTTCGAGCACGAACTCCCCACTGGGCGATGAATCAGCGCCTGATTCTCTGCTCACCGCCACTTCCAAAATGTGCTCTTCACTGAGCTAAGTAGCCGCTAAGTAGCTGCTTGAGATTCTCCTGAGGCGAGGAAACAGCTGAGCTGTCGTAACTAGTCCCTCGCAGCTTGGATTGACTGAGATGGCTTTTGCCGCCTGTATTCACAGATTTCTTCGCGCCTACGTTCAGCTCTGTTCTTTTGCGTTTAACTCCCGCCATGCCAAAAGCCAGACTCAAGTTCAGGGCTACAGGCTCCTGATGCTGTGCACTTTTTTGCCTAGTTAACCTTTCTGCCTCTCCGTTCTTCTGATTCTTTCTTTTTTTGCCTTGTACTGTTTCTGTAAGAAAGCGAAGGAGTCAAGCTGGCAAGCTGCTATGCAGAGGGCTATCGAACATCCCATCTTCTTGGCGCCGTTTTTATGTGTTTCCATAAAACAAACACTGTAAGCTGAAGTACAGTTTAGAGCAACGGCTAGCCGGCTACGAAGAGCTCCGACCTTGTCAAGGCCGCATCGTTGACTCAAAGCGGAGCCGACATACGGACCGCCTAGTGTGCAAAGTTTGGCCATTTGACAGCGCAACAAGGACGAAAACCAGGAGCATGAGAGGGAAGCGCGTCCAGGACGGGACGCCCGGTCCGGGTTGCGTGTTCGTACGTCGCCTCTTTTGTCGCTGTACTTTGTGAGCGTGTCTTAACTCTCACCGAAAGGCGTTAACGGCTTCATGGAACACACATTGCGCTTTGGGAAAGAGAACTTCAGTTCCAACCGCCACTGTAGGCACTTGTCTTTTTTCCTGTCATTTCTTTTTTTACGCTTTTACCGGCCTCTCTGTTCACGTTCAGCAGTATTTATTGCAACCACATGTTGCTGTTTTCCCGACTGCGGCGGCACTTCCGCTGCACCCAGAAGCCTCCTGGTTCCCCCCTTTCGGGGTCTTTCTTACGCTGGCCCTCGGTTTGCTGTTTACGCTCCTCTCCGCTCTTGCGCTCCCCTCCTCCCCCTTCCTTAAAACGGCGACACGCCGACTTTGGTTCTTTCCAACCCCACAGGACTCGTTCAGGCATCCCGCTGTATCGGCTGTCGCGTAGGTTCGCGGGCGGCGCGCCCTTCTTTAACTTGCGTTCGGACTACTCTGCTTTTTTTCAAGCACTGTCCATATTAACGAGACAAAAATACATGGGCCCAAGTGGGGCGCGTGCATTCTTCCCCTGTCCATTGTCCGGACAGCGAGTTTCCATATTAATGAGGCATAAATACATTGAAAAGGTTTCGTCCCCAGAAAAGCTGTCCATAATTCGGGTAGTCCATATTAACGGGGGTCATATTAACGGGGCACGACTGTATAATGATTTCACTATGTGACACCTACCAGTCATATATTTAGAGGCTACCAGTCAAGCAGCTTACTTCGTTTACAAATGCCCCTAATCAAAACTATAATCATCCACATAAAAAGACCACATAACCCTTTAACACGCCATTTTTTTTGTTTTCACCAAAAACTGACAGAAATAGCAACACTGAAATGCCACAACTTACCAAGTAAACAGCTGAAATATTTCAGAAATAATTTTTAGTTTCAAGGTGCACATTATGCTTTAAATTGAGGCACAAAGAAAATTTATATATATATATATATATATGTTACTACTGGTGGCAATATATCGACACAAAAATGGCAGACAACATCCTGACCTGCTTATTGTTTTGTAAAATATTCACTACATAAAAAAGTTCACTACATAACATTAAATAACCCCCTTGTTTGTGACATAATGGACATGACATTCACCTGAAACAAAGGAGTCACTGTTAGCAGCAGCATATTATCAGGAAAGGCTGAGAGGGTTTTTTATACAATTGCATACATTGTGTCTCAAAGGACCATAAGGTATTTGTGCTGCCATTTAGTCCCAGACCAAGCAGTTTTTCATGTGCGTCGGACTCCCCTCCTATCGTGATACATTTGGGAGGTTGGACTGTTTGGTTAAAGAAAAAAGTATGCCAAATTCAATTTTCCAAATTAGGTATTATCTAAAGAAGGCCAGTTTTCTTGACATAAAAACTACAGTATGCTGGCTATTCAGTAGGACGGACACAAGCAACGTCTTGAGAAGTGGCCGAGACCTTGCACCGCACAGTCATACATAGATGTAAAAATATTTGCATTCAACAGTTGTTATTGTGGTGAGGCTGAGTTGAGAGAGGACAGAATAAAGATTTTGTCATTTAACTGTGACTAGATAGTATTACTGCTGAACTGAATAGCGCAGCTGTGCGTTTTCTGGAGTTTTTGCACACTCTCTCTCTCACATGCATACACAATTTATACAGGACAGAGAAGTGTCCTGTAAAAAACACACACAACAGTTTTATGGATATTGTAATGTCATATGTGGCCATAATCCAGCCTCAGTTTTTTGTATCCATTTTTTCCGTATTAAAATTGCTTCGCTAACTTTAAAAACTCACCCTTGACAGCTGAGAAAGAGAAGTACAGGAAATATAACCAGAAAAGAACTCAAAGTGTCCATAATTCCCCAGAGTTTCCAACAACAACAAGTACACACCACAATGCTTCATGAATACTAAAATGGCCCATAATTACCTTCAGATGTGCCACTTACGGTTTAGTCCAGTGTAGGAGAACATGCCGATCTGCTTTGTTATATGCTCCCAGCTGCCAGGTGTACCTAGTTCACGCAGCTTATCCCGAAGTGCTTTTCTCATTGCGATGATCCGGTTGGCCATAGTCTGAATGTGACCTTTCCTTATTATTAAAAATGGAAAGTACGTGCAATACAAACAATTAATACACTTACTAAAACAAGAAAGCATGAATGAAAAAAAAATAACTGCAATCTCTCACACAACTGCATTATTATATTAATATGGGCCACAAACATGCAGAACGGGGACTCTTTCTATGTTCACATCGCAGTCTTATTCTCAATAGCATTGGCTAGAGCAATAATGATGCAAGCAGCGATCGTGCCACTGGCTAATTCAGCTCTCAGCAGAGTGGTAAAATTAATATGCCGTAATAAACAAATTTGAAAGCACAGCATTCTTTTAGCACCGTTTAGTTATGACGACTAGGTTTCTCTTTTTTTCATAAGCTTGCATTTCTTTGTACAGACCAGACTGCATGACTAATGCTACATATATTATTTTTAAATATTTTCCAGGACTGCTCCAGCCATACAAGGGCAATTTCTGTGTTTTTTTTTTCTTTTTTCATTACAGCTGAGGCATGCAGTTTAGAATTAAGAGGCATAATCTTCACTCGCACTGGAAAGTGAAAGATCAGACAGGGGGATAGGGAAAGGCAAGTGTCAATTTTCCCAGTTCGGTCAGTAGACAGGGGGATAGGAAAAGTAGTATGTTGTTATTTTATTACATATCCAAAAGGAAGGAAAAGTTGTTTGCCAGCCCCGGTGTCTGCTATCTGATATCTGAACAGGGGCGGCGGGAATAAAGGGATAGCGAGGAAGCGGTAGAGGAAATCAAAGAGGTGAGCAATAGGGAGAAAGGACAGGGTAGGTAAAAATAAAGGAAATCAAAGAGGTGAGCAATAGGGAGAAAGGACAGGGTAGGTAAAAATAAAAGAAATATATACACTATGGCACAATATACAATAATCTGCTTGAGGCCTGCAGCAAATGTCACTGAGCACTCGGCACATCGAGACGGCCTCCGCAATAGCTCCAAGTGCAGAGGCACAAAGGTCCAAGTACAGAGGTATACGATCCGCATTTGTGCTGTGTCCATGGCACTGTTTACGATGCACGCACGCGGCACACTGTACAAGACACTGATGGCTGACGTGTGGTGATCGGCTGTTATCGTCTGGAAGAGCACAAGCAGAGCGCTCGGTCGCAGCACGCACTATCTGGTGAGGTGAAACAGGTAGAACATCAAGCCCGCCTGTTCGATGTATTCACACAGGCTCACATGTGTTTTCTCGCAGACGCGCACACTGCCTGGTGGCCAAAGGAGCACAGCTACACTGCCCGGGATTACCCCCTGCACTCTGTAAGCCGCCAGCAACTCGTGGCGTGGTTTGGCTAGTGTGGCGCAGTGCGGTTTGAGTGGTTTGCACAATTTGCAATTGTGGTTTGAGTGAACGAAATTAGCTGCGGCTGTGCCTCAACAGCCCAGTCCCAGTGGTAGGCTGATACGTTGGCGACAAAAAAAAATTAATAATAATAATAATAATAATAAAAAATAATATCATAATAATCTAAAGGTATTTGCGGAATGAAAAGGCAGTGTCAAAGGCGCTCCACATCTACTCTTGGGGCAAAGCTTGAGTGTCTCCCTAATTTGATACAGGCACATTATAAATGCAATAAATTGTCAATTAAAGTTAGTACCATTGATTTCTGCACCATCTTCAGCAGCAAAGTGGGCTATAAGAGAGCAGCTGCAAGCTTTCAGTCAGCAAGGCTGGTTTCATCACACCGCAATCAGCGCACCGAAAGCTGGCTTCCCCATATGACAGCACAGTTGTGATAAAAAACAAGCTTATCAGACCGAAGCAACCCGGAAGAAGACTCAATTCCAACCTCATCAAAAAATGCATTTTTACGCATTGGCACTACCAGCATGTACACAAAGACACACAGCTGACCTGACTCTACGCGCGAACAGTGATTGTGAAGGCGCCATTAAGAGAAGCGCCCCTTAGCAGAGGCACGGTATGCAGTTCGATATATCAAATATTCCGCTGCAGAGAAGCTCAGTAAATGCAAACACTGCCGTGCTGTTGCTACATTTTTGCATGAGATTTCTAAGGAGATGGTTTGTGGTGTTTAACGCCCCAAAACAACTCAGGCTACGAAAGACACCGTAGTGGAGGGCTCAGGAAATTTTGACCACCTGGGGTTCTTTAACATGACTGACATCGCACAGCACACAGGCGCCTTGCTTTTCACACCTCCATAGAAAAGTGACCACTGCGGCCGGGCACATCCTTGGGCTCCGAAATAGAGCGTCCTAACCACTGCACCATTGCGGCAGGGTATTTCTGAAGAGATATTTTGAGAGTTTCATATAAGCATTAATTAGATATATCAGAAATCAACTGCATGGCCTTCTTTATTGGCAGTCCATTCCCAAATACCATTTGCCGCAGGACAAAAAATTAGGAGAATGCTTAAGCCTCACCTCAAGAGCAGACGCACTCTGATTTTTTTAAACATTCTTTTTTCACATCATTAAAAATATTTGAAATTATTCCTGTCACATCAGTACACATCCCAAACACAAATTAAGTCACACACACCACGAGTTCACTAGGTGCCCCTCCAACACACATGGTACCGACAACCTTTTGTGGCCTATGTGTTGCGTGCCCTACTGTCAAAGAGGGCCTGGGTTCGAACCCCAATGGCCACAAATTATTTTTTTGAATCAATTATTTTTTTCCGACACATTTCTGGGTATGGTTCTCAATTCTGTGTTGCAGTGATGGCTTTTCGGTTGAACGAGCCCAATATGCTATTGGTTAAAAACAAAACACAGGTTACACTACCACCTGCTGGTATCGCAAGTCAATGGCATGCATATGTTCACTACATCACCAGTGACTTGAAGACGGTGGTGGCAGCTCATCCTTTTTGATAAACCTGCCAAAGTTTTGAACCAAGGGGTGTGATCATTTTTTAAACCAAATTTTATTGGCAATAATTACATCTTTTGCTGGTAGACAAACCTGAATCACGGCCGGTCTCGGGGGAGAGCGCGCGCTCTTTATTACGACCTTCTCAATCGCCGCGGGAGCAATGGGAACGTTTCTCCTTGAGTTACCCTTTCCGCCGCCGCAAGGGGCGCGATCTGCTCACTATTCGCTTCACGTCTGCTTCAGCAGTGGCGGGTGGATTTTGCCTGGTTTCGCGCTGTCACTCGCAGGTTTCGTGGCGAGTGCAGCCACGAAACCTTTGATAAACCTGCCAAAGTTTTGATAAACCTGCCAAAGTTTTGAACCAAGGGGTGTGATCATTTTTTAAACCAAATTTTATTGGCAATAATTACATCTTTTGCTGGTAGACAAACCTGAATCACGGCCGGTCTCGGGGGAGAGCGCGCGCTCTTTATTACGACCTTCTCAATCGCCGCGGGAGCAATGGGAACGTTTCTCCTTGAGTTACCCTTTCCGCCGCCGCAAGGGGCGCGATCTGCTCACTATTCGCTTCACGTCTGCTTCAGCAGTGGCGGGTGGATTTTGCCTGGTTTCGCGCTGTCACTCGCAGGTTTCGTGGCGAGTGCAGCCCCGAAATGAAAGAACACAGAAGGTAGATGCTGCAGCAGCATGTCGTCAGCGTACTACGCACTTGAACAGAGTCTTTATATAAAAAACACTGTCACTCAGCAAACGTTCGACAAGCATATGACATACACTACGGCATGGTAGCTACTTTTGTCCATTTTAATCTGAATTTTTCCCAAGCTTGTACAAAAATAGGAATAAAAAAAAAAAAAACTGAATGAGCAGTGATCACATCGAACCTTCTTCAAGGCTAACATGACAGCAACTCCTCTGCACAGCAAAATCATCTTTCATCGCTAGATGCGAAACCATCCATGTAGCACCGAAGATGAAAATAATTTCATAAAAATTAATGTAAATTGCAAAATGCCTGCATCATATAAAGTGTTAGTATAACAGTCAAAGTAAATGTTGTAGGGCTGAGTTTTAAATAATATTTTAATTCATATACTAGCAAATGTCTTGTATTATAAACATTATTTTAATTTTGCAAATAAACGTTGTTTTAATGGAATTTTTACATGATACTGTTAAGCTTATTATGAAAACAATCAAAAATGGTTTGATATTCATGACACCACTTGTGCTGGAAGCGATAAACAGAGGCCAATAAATGACGCAGGTGATACTTGATGCAGTGGCTTACAAATGGGTTCACCTGCTATATCGAAAGTATGCAAGAAACTTCAAAAGCATTAAAGAAGGACACTCTCACTGAAGACACATTTCAGCGGCCCCATTGAGGCTCTTTTTGGGAAAGTAAGGCTAATGTGCAGAAGGGAATGAATGACATGCTAAATATGAGGGCCGTAACAGCTAGCGGCCCTTGACTACATTGTAAGATGAACAATTCATCTGAGAGCAAAATCAAAGCACCTTGCGTCAATGCCGAAAAATCATTTCTGCTGTGCCGCAATCAGTAACCGAGGAACTGAAGGAAGTGATGGCATCTCCTGCCATTCCATTACCCACTATGGCCATTTTTTTAAGCTACACCACCTACACCAGTGCAGCAAAAATCTATTGTAGGTATAGAAGATTTTCTACACTGGTGTAGCTGGTATTAGGTTAAACAAATGGCCCTAGTGTTACATATTTCGATTTACCTTACGTCTCTGGATATATTGTTAAGTTAATCAATGCCGGGTGTGACGCTTGCATATTCTTGAATCTAGCGAAAGAAGCAGCCCCATGTACACTCTTCTACGAGGACAATATTCTAGTGGACTGCATTATCCGAAACCACAGCTTGTTGCCCTACTGGACAAGTCTTTTTTGTTTTTGTTTTTAAAAGCTGTCGTGCACCTACTGCACACAAATGTTCTCGAAGTGCTTAACATACTGATTCAATCAGCACTTGAGAATTCACAACTTAGTTGCCCGGAAGGAATTGACAACAGCCATGTTATAAGGTCCGCTTCTTTGATATTTGAAAAAATTTATCAGAATCCTTCTTGTCAATTAATTATGTTAAGAAAGTGACAGAGAGGAACGAGATGCCAACTCCTTACGTGCACAAGCCGTACAGGAAGATTTTGAGACTGAATTTTCTAGCTGCAGATCGCATTTCGATGAATTGATGAATATGCAGTACAATGTGTAACTTTGAAGGACAATTTTTTTTTTTTAGTCTTTGCTGCTCTTTTCAATTATGCATAACTGTTTATGCCCATTTTCTTGATTTAAAGTTGTTTATCTATGTATTAAACAGACTATGTCTGTCATACATGTGCGTCAGTCGCGAGACTACATCTTCGGTCTTTCAACCGACTGATATGTTTTGAACAAAGCTAGAACAGCCCACTCAACTATACTGCAATTTTAACTATATGCGTAAATTTTTGTTCCCAACTCTGAATCTGAGACGCGCCATAAATTTTTGCCAACCTTCTTTTGCTCTGAACGAAATCGGCAGCAGCTGACAAAATCTCCACCCATAAGTTTGCCATGCATTCGCGTCTGATTGCGCTACACCTACTTACAGTGTTCAAAGGCACACTGCATAGCCTGGTACACTCATTTTGGTACAAAATTTAGGGGCAAAAACTGTTGAGGTAATTCTACCCGAAGCTTCATTCGACCATGCGCAGCCGCCCTGGCGAAAACACGTGCGCGCGGATCATTGACTGTATTTTATTCCTCATACAAGATAAATCTTAGACGCTGAATAAGGCGTATTTGTATAAACCATAAGGGGTGAAATGTCAGGACCTGCAGATTGCAACTGATGCGGACGGAGCGAAGAGCGAGCGCACGTTTCCCTTGCGCGTGAACGGCGGTAGCAGAAGCGCAGCAGTGGGGCAGTGGCGACACCACCGAGGTGCGGCGGGAGGTGGAAACGGACCTCATTGATGAGGCCGTAAGAGAAGAGAAGCACCCTCTCTCTCAAGACCGGCCATGCCTGAACATAGACATACAGAGTCACAGCAGTTTTTACTGAGAGCAATAAGTGCATGGAGCTGTCCCCTCTGTTCCTGTAAACGTCCAAATACCTGTTCTGGGTTCAATAGCCAGGATACCTTTTTTTGCTGGACATGACCATGCATATTATGTGATTGGGTAGTGTTTTGCCTGCGCTTTATCCCACTAGTACAGCATTTAATCATGAATGAAATAAAAAAAAAAAGAAACATACACACACAGAAGCAGCATCCTGGCCCTCTCAAGTGCAGTACATATTATTGCCAGCTGATACCTTTGACAAATCACGTTGCGCCACTTAAGGCACACTTAAAAAAAGGAAAAGAATGAAAGAAAAATAACACTTTCTCAGCCTAACTGTTCCCTTGCTCGAGTTCAAAAGTAAGCCTCGTTTTATGCTACGTTTGGTTGAAATACTTACAGTTGAATCCCGCCACAACGAAATTTCCGCGACAACGAATAATTTTTTATTCCCCGCGAGTATCCTATAAGAATTAATGGCCTAAATTTCTCTGCACAACGAACCATTTTTGCAGAGCGTTTCCGCTTCAACGAAATTTTCGCGTTCAAAATCAAAACCGAAACTAGTTTTATTGGCGAGAAGTCCAAGTCAAATCCAAAGCCACATTAAGCATGAAATCACGTGATTGCAGTTCCGCCATTTTGGCTTTGCGTCGTGGTCGCGTTGTTCACTCGCTGCCTTTCTCTTCGACAACGACGAGTTTTCATCCGCAGGACACGATGGCAACGCAAGTGAAAAAACGCAAAACTCTTTCCCTTGAGCAAAAAGCTCAAATAATCGCCCAAGCAGAAAGCGGAAGGAAGAAAGCGGCAATTGCTGAAGACTTCGGAATTCCTGCAAGTTCGCTGTCAACGATTCTAGGCAATAAGGACAGCGTGAGAATGGCACTTGCTTCAGGCACATCCTCGAAGCACAAAAAGGTGACGCGGCCCCTCCATGAAGAGTTGGACAAAGCAGTGCATGCGTGGTTTGTGGAAGCACGAGCCAGCAACGTCCCCCTGTCCGGAAGCATCGTCCAGCAGAAAGCCTTGAACTATGCATGCCTACTTGGCATTGATGATTTTAAAGCCAGCATTGGCTGGCTAAACCGTTTCAAGGCCCGCCATAACATCGTTGGAAAAGTGTTGTGCGGCGAGTCAATGTCAGTAGACGTGGACGGAGCAGCTGCTTGGAAGGCGAGTAACATGGCCGGAATTTTAAGCAACTTCGCGCCTGCAGACATTTACAACGCCGACGAGACCGGGCTATTCTACGAGATGTTGCCGGCTAGGACGCTCGACTTCAAGGGGCAGCGCTGTCACGGCGGCAAACACAGCAAAAAACGCATCACAGTGCTGCTTTGCACAAACATGGATGGCTCGGACAAGCGTCCGCCGTTAGTCATAGGCAAAAGTGCCAAGCCGCGCTGTTTTAAGGGAACTCGTAGCCTACCTGTGCAGTACAAGGCGAACAACAAGTCATGGATGACCCGCGCTATTTTCACCGAGTGGATGATGGCATTCGACCGCGACATGAAGCGGCAGGGCCGTAAAGTTTGCTTGCTTTTGGACAATTGTTCAGCGCATCACTCCGACGAAGTCAAGCTCACTAACACGGAGCTGAGGTTTTTCCCTCCCAATTGCACGTCTGTCTTACAGCCTCTCGATCAGGGCGTGATTCTTAGCCTGAAGCGCGCTTACCGCGGGAGGTTAATTCAGCGGCTGCTTTTTAACACTGAAACCGGCCGAGACACGAAGGTGGACTTGTACGTGGCACTGCAGACTGCTGCCTGGAGCACACTGGGGCGCTCAGTAATTGTGAACTGTTTCAGGCACGCCGGATTTGCCGAAGGTCGACCCGTACACTCTGCTGGCCTAACACCAGGCGTTACAGACGACGACGAAGAGGCGTCACCGGCTCCGGGTATCGCGGCCGCCTGGAAAACGCTGGGAGAAATAGGAACCGTGCCGCCTAATCTCGAGCTCGACGAATACATCGGCGCTGACGCTTGTGTTGTTGTTCACGAAGACGTGAGTGATGAGCAGATCATAAAAGCTGCCCGGAATGATAAGGACTCTTCCGATGAAGAAGACGACGTACAGGAAGCGCCGGCTGCGGCAACCGCCGTACAGGTGGTGGACGCTTTTGATGTCATCAGGAATTTCGTTGCTGTCCGAGACGACGATGTTGCAATGGGTTTGCTGACCGAGTGCGAAAATCGCGTGACGGCGTTGCTCGCCGTGGAGCGTAAGCAAACCAAGCTTACAGATTTTTGGCATTAAACGCCTTTGCTGCTGCTTGGGCAATTCTTTCTGCGTTTCACGTCAAATTTTTGCGATAACGAAGTTCCGCGAGAACGAATTTTTTTTCGTGCACCGTGAATTTCGTTATAGCGGGATTCAACTGTACTTGATTCGATCAGAATAAATTATTAAAGCCTCGCCGTACGTCTTAGGCGACTGTGACAAAAAAACTTCAAACTTTCGCAGCAGTGGTACCAGTAGTGCTACTTGCAACCGTTGGAGGAACACACACTCTACCATGAAGGCTACAGAGGTGACCACTCACTCCTGTAATGGGCACAAGATGGCGCTACCGAGACCACTGAAGCAAACGTTTGAAGTTTTGGTTTGCCGTCGCTGCAGAGGACAAGGATTTAATGATTTCTGATCAAATAAGGCAAGTGCCCTATTTTAAACATAGAACAAAACTTGCCACTAAATATCACTTCTGTGCAAAATTTGAGCTCGAACAAGTGAATGGTTAGGCAGAGTTTCTTTTTTTCGGCGTGCAGCGAGCTGACGCAATAGTCAATTATTGCTCCTAGTGCAAATTAACAGCACACCAAATTTCTGCACTTACCATTCCTCAAAATACTCTGGAGTGTTGAGAACTCTGGAGACAATACGGGCACCATGATTAGGAGGGTTTGAGTAATTCCCTCGGACGAGCAATGTGATCTGAGCCAAGACATTTGTGAGGGCTGCTTTGTCATTGACAATGAGCAAGAGGTTGCCAATCCGCTCATCTGAAAATCAAAATAAAAAAAAAATAAAGAGAACAATGGAAGCACACATTGAGATTAGTTTTACAAAGCTCAGGTGGCCTTCCTGGAATATTTACCTTCAATATTTTAGAGAAATATTGATACTTCTGCAGTTTCAGTTGTGAATTTGTAACTTCTGGGGAATCCAGCAGTTTATCACCACAGATCAATTGCTCACTAAAAATCAGAACCTCTGCAAACCTCAAGCACCAACAAGACCAGAATGCATAATATAAAGCTTCATGAAGCATAATGACTACAAATCCAAAGCAAAAAGATAATAAAGTGTTACAGAAATATGCACCAGATGGCAGTGCTCTACCAGAGAAGGATTCTGGTTCCATTAAGCACCAGCAGACAACAAAATTTCCAGCACTGATCCTGTGGCTAAGCTGCAAAGTGGAATACTCACTGTACAGACCAAAGTTTTTGGCAAATGACTGTGCGCAAACCAATTCAAAACCCAAGGAAACAAAATAGCGTATGGCCCAGCTGTCTTTTTCCAAGTCTCCAGAAGCAAATCCTTGGTAAGCACAATCAAAAAAGGGAAACAGCTTCTTGGCCTGGGGAAAAAAAAAAAAAAAAAGACACCATCAAGTGTGAGCAGAAAAAGTTTCCCTTCCATCAAACCCAGGAGTTGCCTACCATATGCTCTTATTACAGAATTAACACCATTTAATTACTATAAAAACGTGCTAACTGCAGCAGCCGTCTGCAAACATAATATATCAGGTGATATAAGAATTTCAGGGCTCAACACTCATTTCTATAGACTCAGTGTGGGTGAATTGAACTGATACTATTGTTTTTGGTTACAAAAGACTAGTGAACAGTGTGTCAGACAGTTGATGCGATGTAGCAGCCATTTCTGCAGCCATCAAAGTTTGGAAAATATTTGCTATAATATGAAGCAATGGCAAATGTTAGTATGACTTCACAAGATGAGCTCGTTGTGCACAACCCTTCGGAGAAAGCTTCACGAACCAGCAGTTGCGTTTCAGAATTGGGCACTGCAGCAGTGGCATGCCAAGCTGTGTGACCTGGTATCCTGGTAGCACATGTGTTGTACCTGAACTGACAACACGTTTACAGTTGCACACTGAGTATTTGCACACATTTTGTAGCTCAGGAAGAGCAAAGAGTGCCAGAAGTAGATTAATGAAAGCAAATATCCTCAAATGAGAACAGCTATGAAACATGGCTGCCCAAATTTATATATGCTCTGTGTGCAGATCAAATATTATTGGAACTTCTGCTTCTGTTATCAGGTATATCTTGAACCCATACTTATTATTCATTTCATGACACTAACTTTACTTTACTACCATCATAAGTATGTTGCTCAGGTAATGTGAAAAAATGCAAAACCTTGATGACTTCAGCTATCTTCTTCCACTGATCCTGGGTGGGATCGATGCCTGTAGGGTTGTGAGCACAGGCATGCAGCACGATGACAGAGTCTTCTGGAGCATTCTATAAAAAATAAAAAGCCAAATGAAATAAGGCATGCCCATGTCCCAGAATACTACTTATTAAGCTGTGAAAACTGTCTATGAAGGAGCACCATTCTTGAAACCTACTACCAAAAAATGTTCTTTTGATTGCTACACTTGTAAGAATGAAGTCACCGGAAGTGAAAAACCATGCCCTGGAGCCTCCGAGGCTCTTGTAGTGTGACTCCTATTAGAAATGAAGCTAAACGTGTGTACCAGCACGGCAAGATCCTAGCAATACTGCATTTGTGTAAATTGATTGCCAACATGCTATGTGTGACTCACTGTATTTCCTTGGTCTCCTTTCATGGTTGCTTTGCCCCTATCAACACATGTTGCTTCTAATACTCAAAAAATTGTGATGTACAAGAAGAGATAACTGTAAAATTTTAAAGATGGCAGGGGCTCAAAATAAATTCAGGAGATGACAGACATTTGCAAAATAAAATTTTAAGGTTCTCTGCTGCAAGAACAGCCATATGGCTCAGAAGTTTATTGACATGTTGTGTAGCTACAGGCAACCTGCAAAAATTAGAGGGTCTCTTAGATGTCCCTTAAGAGGAGAATGGTGAAAGCATACCCTTCCTCTCCTATCATTTGCCTCTCATAGTTTGCATCTTATCGGCGTTCGTTGCAGTGCTACATATAATTATAACTGGTTTACAAGAAAGGAAAGGCGCAGTATCTATCACACTTTTTCCGGCAAGTGGGAGTTTGGACGGTACACCATCGCTCCTGTCGCATGGCATTCCTTGGCGTGCGTTCAAGTGTGGGATTGCAGATGGCAGGAACGCTAGACAAGAACACATCTCGCGGAATATGAGAGATCTCGCACACAACTCTCGCGCACAAAATTTCGTTCCATGAGCCTGAAAGGCTTTTGCCTTAACGTTTTCCAAGCCCACAGCAATGCCCTCACATATAAGTGACCTAGCGAACAAAGCAACTTTGAGGAGCATGGCGAACTGGATAATTAGAATGGGTTCATTTCAAGAAAAACCAGTGCAAAAAACAAGGACAACGGGGAATAACGGACAAACGCAACACTGTCCCATAACTGAAATGTTTAGCGACGAAAAGAATTACATTGATACCATCTAGACACGCGCATGTGGGAAGGGAAGCATGCTGAGGAAGGAAGGCTTCGCGGGTGCGGCATTAGGCACAGGAGGGACTAAGTGCCTTGTAAGGATGTTTTGGTTTGGTTTGTGGGATTTAATGTCTCAAAGCAACTCAGGCTGTGAGAGGCACCGTAGAGGAGGACTCCGGAAATTTCAACCACCTAGGGTCCTTTAACGTGCACTGACATCGCACAGCACACAGGCGCCTTGCTTTTCGCCTCCATCGAAAAGCTGCCGCCGAGGCCGGGATTCGATCCCGCGTCCTTGGGAACAGTAGTCTAGCGCCGTAACCACTGCACCACCCCAGCGGGCCTTGTAAGGATGGGGTGGTATACCGAGTACCCATGCTGTGTGGACGCTACTATATCGGGCAGACGGGTCATTGCATTAATGTGATGCTGAGAGAGTACTTTCTGTACTTTCTGTCAGCCCGGCTAGAACGAATCTGTCTAAACACTGTGTCATGTGTGGGCAGAAGGAAGGAGATAAGACAAAAAAGAAGTCATTACGTAAGCTGCTCTTCGATCAATTTCTGATCTTGTTACGCCTCCCAGGCAGATTAACCCGAGAAGTGTCTGAAGCCTTCCATTATTGGAGGAGTGGAGAGGAATGCATCAGTCATCCCTCCATACAGTTGTTTGAACGAGAAGCTGAGTAGACATTATCGGTGACGAGGCATTCCTGCTAGTAATTTTACTTTTTTTTTTATGCCTCCCTTCCTGCATGCGCATGTCTAGATGGTGTAAATGTACTTCTTTCAGTCGCTTAACATTTCATTTGCAAGACAGACAACACTGTGTTTGTCAATTATTCTCTGTTGTCCTTGTTTTTGCACTGGTTTTCCAAGGAGGCATCAGAACGAGGATGTGATGTCCAATCATCAGTCATAGCATGGCTAGAGACATAAGTGTCCTCGTTCAGCAGAGGCAGCATCAGATCGCCTAAGGCAGCGATTGGTCAGTAAACATCATACAAGGAATGAAAAAAAAACTGCAATATAATCACTGCTTCTTCACTCGTCAGTCCAGTTTTTAAGACATCAAGGTAGTGAATTAAAGAAGTGAAGCAGCAATTGCATGGCAGTTTTTTCAGGCATCACATGACGTATGCTGACGTCACAACTATCATTCGGGCAGCAAAACAAACAGCATAAGTGAATGAATTCAATTACCATACATTATTTAGTAGTCACAGGAAAGTACCACGTGCTGATTCGCATGTGCTAATGCATCATTCTCTTTTAAGAAAGGAGTGAAAGGGGCAGACCATGATGCAAAGTGACTCCATGAATCGGTTGAGTCTCTCATTAAGCAGAACGCTGTTTCATTTTTGTTGCCACAACAGCTGCAAGCCCCAGAAGATTTGGGCTGTTCAGAACAGTCAAGTGGCAGCAGCATTTTCTGGTCATTACACATTGCCCATAAAACGGGTTTACTTACAATGCTCAAAAAAGGTTTCCGGCACCTTTTATGGTAAGCAATGATACCACTTTTCAACTAATAATGCTTCACAATATGACCGTGTTTCCGACTGCTAAAGCTTTGTTATTCACACGAACCAAGAAAGGTATGGTGTGGTATGTGAGGTCCAACATATCAAGATCTGCGCATGGGCTATGAAAAGTGACAAAATGGAAAGCGCCGAACTAATTTCAAACATCTCGGGTTCCCAAACACACACTGGTATCACACAGCACCAAGACATTTTTGCATATCGCCTGCACTGAAATGTGGCCACTATGGTTGGTATACTATCCTGCAACATTAGAAGTAAGCAGTCAGGTGCCTAAATCATTGAATCATTGCAGTGTATGGGCTCAATTCTATGACAGATGGACCACTAGCGACCTGCCAAGTTTTCTGCATTTACAGGTATTTGTAAGTAAAGTGAAACCTTTGTAATAATGAGCATTCTCATGCCTGCCAACTTGCCAAAGTCAAAATTCAGGGGCAGAGGGTGCAGCATGCATCAAGTGCACGTGTCCAGGATAGTACCTTGTCTTCGAAGAAAGATTCTCTTGTTGAAATATGGGCTACCAGACTAAGGCCCCTCAACCCTTCTTCACCTTTTTAAAACTTTGCCCACTTTTCTGCTCTCTCCAGAAAATTTCTGCAGCACACTTTCTAGAGGCATTAAATGCAGTAATACTACAATAAAAAAAGTTTTGGAACGTTAGGTTACTTTCCAACGGCCTCCGTTGCTACGTTTAATCATTTATTTTTTCTCAGAACCCCGTGTCACGCAAGGTTGAAACTACAATGACACATAATTCATCAGCGAGGTTTGCAGATTGCCATGACAACTCACAGTGAACTATTTCTGAAAGGCTGGCATTCTTTTTAACATATTTTCCCCCTTCACGAATGATTCACACAAAGACAAAGGTCGCCCTTGCCTTGCACTCTGCGTGACGTAACCTTCGTCAAATGTGGTCACCCAGCTAGTAGGGCATATGCAGGTCGCGTCACTGGTTCCAACCGTGCTTATTATTAGCAGCGCAGATGGTATTGCGAACCACAAACTGTGCTACTTGTTTCATAATGTCAGAATGGTGACAATTTCAAATGGCTACCACACCTATGGAGTCTATAACCAAACTCTGCCTGCAATTAACTTGCTTGCAACACATCCCAATGATTAAAAAAAAAAAAATTAACATTGTGGCTTTTGCACGAGATCAGCGATATGAGATCTGAAACACACTGTTCAGTCAGAAAAATCAAATTTTTGAATTTCGTTTACTTCGGAAAACTAGTCAGAAACTAGTCAGTCTCCTCTCAGGAAAGCTGATGGCTCGTCATGCAAGTACGAAAGAGACGCAAAGCTTGAAGGTAGAAAACTTTGCTGGCAGCTGTAGTAGTTACGGGTTCGCTGGAATCAGGTGATAAGCAGAATGAGCAAGATATAATGGTTAGCTTCGAATATCTTTATTTTATTGCAATTCTAAACAAATCTAGGGGAAATTTTCAAGAGAAATTGGGCCATGTTTGTACAATTGGGAGGTTTGGTCAAAATTCAGGTATGTCCCGGATAACTTGCTGGCAAGTATACATTCTGATGCATCAAGATGCAGGCTCAAGGTCACTACAATAATCCTCAATTAACACAGCTTGGTATCTAGAATTACGCAAATGTCACAACTGCACTAGCTGAACTAAACCCACTCTGCAAATGTCATTCAGTGACCAGGTTTCAATCCCAGTGCTATGTACATTGATATATGTAAGCATGAATTTGCATGAAAAAATATCCCAAGTTTACTTACGACTGCCCTTATGACTGGAAGAGGAATACAACAATTTCATTGTTTAGTCTCTCACAGGACATCTGCCAGTAGGATGGTTGAAACACTCACATCAAAACACTCATTAATAAACTGCTGTGGGGGACACTTATATTACTAGCTATTTAGTAGTTTCATGAGTTAATAAACATGCACAGTGCCTGTCACAGCTCAGAAAAATTGTTGGTTAAATAATGTCTCTCTCTTTTATACACACACATGCAAGCACACATTAAATGACCTGCTTTTTTTTACCAGTTTTCAGTAATCAGCCTGCGTGGATTTCAGGGGAAAGCCTTCTGCACCTTCTCTTCCCCTTTGCACCACACAAAAGGATCAACCCAACAAAAGTATCACATCAGTGATTCCTGTAGTGAAAGCCTGTCAATTCAAACTTCCTTAATTAAAATTCTGGATAATTCATACTCGGTCCATCCCTCCCTGCTTCACTGATCTCTATGTAAAACATAGCCTATTAACTTGAACATAGATCAGTTTCATCACCAATAATTGAAACTATGCACCGCCGTGCCTTCGGCCTAGTAAAAAAAATATACAATGCTTTTTACATACAGGGCACTTTGTGACAGCAGCAACCTTTTTTAAGGAGTCAGTTCAAGTTGCTGTCTGCATGCACAGAATGTTAATGATTCACTATACCATCAAATATGAATAAAAATATAAAAAATGCCATGTGCCAGCCTATTTCAGCACTGGCAATAGCTTAGGGAATGTGACAGCAAGCTGGTGATATCTTCACAGCAGTTATATACAGGAAGTCCCAGCCAAGATGAACCAAGATTTAAAAAAAAAAAAAGCCTAAGCACTCTTCCCAACTGAAATAAAGTGAGTGTTACTAAGTCATGAAAAGTATGCATTGGTATCTTTCGTTCTGCCTATTTGAATAATTAGTCAACATGAACTAATTAACATTTTAAATGTCACTATAAATCACAGCTTGAGGGGCATGTGTGGTGGTCGTTTGCTAGTGTGTGTCTATGTGGTGGACTTTGTGACTGTCCTGCTTGGATGATGGTTGTGTTACACTGGGACGATTGTGGTAATAGCTGCTGGGCAAAGAAGAGATGTGTGGAGATGTACTTGAGTGTAGAATTTGTGTCTGTCATGCTTGGACGATGTTTGAGTTCTGCGGAGAAGAAAGTGCTGCTACCTTCTAGGCAAAGAAGAGGTGTGTAAAGATGTACAGTCTTTGTCAAAAGTGTAGAGCCCGGGGGGTCTGCTTCTGAGACACTTCCTGCGGCTTGTAATGCATTTTCTGCGTTTCCGAATCTCTTGGTGGTAAGAAGATTTTTTGCCCTACACTCTCCAATGGGAAAGACCTCCATTTATGCTAAACTAGTGCCACTACACGGCTCAGAAGCGGACCCCCTGGGCTCTACACTTTTGACAAAGGCTTTACTTGGGTGTAGGAGAGGATGAGTGGTGAAGAGGAAGTGTGTGTTCAGATCCATATTATAGTTGGTAGTGTGCGCCTGCGTTGTGTTTCTTCTCATGTGATTGTGTTTGTCGAGCCACCTTTCTGGGTCACTATAAATGCTCAGCTGTAACCTGGAAAGTTGTCGAACACCATGAAAATAATCCTGCCTAAGTGTTTTCAACATGGTAGCCATAGCGCAGCCCTTTTTATTCGTCAAAAATGAAAGCCCGCTGCCCAAACTATCCAAACGCTGCCCAAAAGAGTGAAATTTCAAACTACCTGCTCGATTTCACTGAAACTTGCAGGGATAAATATAAATATAAATATAATAATAGCAGTGCTCTATAAATATAGAGCACTTCTGGCGCCATCTATGCCAAATTTCATTATTCTAGAATAAGTATGAGGGTGTTATGCAACTTATGCGACAAGGATGACTATGCTTGCTTGGGAAAACTATTATTCTGAAAAAATTTTCCAAATGTTTTTAGATATGTGGCCTCATGAATGTCGCTTGAGCACACAGCTATGGAATTAATTTGCTTAGTTTTGATATATTTTAAAGGAATGCTATATAAATAACAGCACTGGTTCCTTCATTACCATCATTCTTTAAAACTTCAAAATTCAGAATCAATTTATTTGATTTCGCTACAGAGGTCAGGTGCACGGACAAAAAGATTAAGAAAACACAGCCTGATGTGATCTATGCCCCTTTTCAGTACATATTTATGCATACATGCATAATATTAAGGATGGCATTGGCAGTAACTATATGATAACAAATTCAGTACAGAACATGGAAAAATAAACAAAGTATACTGTAACCGTAAAAACAGTGAAATGGTATTAGAAGCAAAGTAACACTTTTGGTAGTAATACGAAGTAGATAAAGAAATCGTATAATAAATAAAAATATCTTTAGACAGCGACAACATTGGACAAACTAGTCCAAGACTTCCCCCCATTGAGCAACAAAGAAGTGTGAATGACCGCAATAGTAAAAAAAAGAAAAAGAAAAAAAAAAGTAGCCAGTTTTTTCTACTCTTCTCCTTGGCTTTCACAATCTTTTATTACTTTTTTCCTTAGAACTATAGCCCTTGTATGTTTAGTAATGATGCTAACGTGAACTGCAATTTCATGATGACGAGTTTCATAGACATCAGTGTTTCTTGTTGGGCTCACTAATATCGAAATAAAATTATTTCTGAGGTGTTTGCTTTTGTAATATTGCTTCAGCAATTTTTCATTATATAGAGATTGTACTGGGCAAATTTTCAGGTTATCAAAAAGGGGTGCGGTGTGAGAATCATAAGAGAATCTGAAAATAATGCGTACAGATTTTTTTTTTTTTTGGCAGTAGCAGCAGCTTATGCATGTTCGAAGCAGTGGTATTTCCCTAAACAAGGTGACAATAGTTAAGAAGCGAAAGAATGAGGGCGTTATATATAACTGATTTTATACTGGTTGGTAGAAAGGAGCTAGTTTCATATTATTCCGACTACTTTGGCAATTTTGTTAGACACCATGTTCAAATGCAAATTCCAGGATAAATGTTGTTCAAATATAACACCATGACTTTTGGACGATTCAACAATGTTAATGACTGATGTTCTGATCTCTTATGAGTAAAAAAAAAAAAAAAACCAGAAAAATAGACCCACTGTTGTGTTCCTCACAAAATCTTCCTCCAGAAAGCCCCTACAGTACTAATATTATAAAGTAATGGCAGAAGGATAATCTAAGCTGACAGTTTACCGAAAAAAATGGAGATATATGGATGCAAAGATCCAAAAAACACCCCAGCAGCATATGTTAGTCCTTCTGCACCTATATGCTGCTCGGTAGTAGTAGCTTCAAGTTGTCGCTTTTTTCTGGTCACCTCTGAGGTCTCCGCACACCACACAATTTGTTGTTTTTTTCTATGATTTCGACCGCGTGTGTGCCACAAGCCAATGTCAGGCTAGTCTAAGACTTTTTCCAGCTATTTTGGTCCTTCAGTGAAGTGTAGAAGAGCCAGTGCTACAGCTGTCTGTACAGTTATTCTGACAGAAAAAAACTGAGAGGTTGGCCTGTGTTGCATCGGCCGCTCGCTTTCGTGAAGTGGCTCAGTCTAAGCCATTGCATGATGCAAACTTCGTATACGAGCTGGCATCCTTCCAACAAATATGCATGATTGAAGAAACCGTAAAAGCAAGGTGACTAGATTTAGCCCTGGAGGTGATCACACGTGGTCTGACAAAGCGAACCCTCGCATGGCATGAAACATTTCAAATGTCACATGCCGCCTTTGCACCTCAAGTTTTAGCCTTCTAACCAATTAAGGCTTGCCGTTCGATTTTCATGCTTTTTCTTCATTTTTTCATACACTCTTTCTACTCTCAATGGAGGCGCCCATGCGTGTTAGAAAAAGGAAGGAATGATACTTCTGGCAAGGGTACACACTGCACGCTAGGCCGAATACACACCCTGCGTGCATACTTTCAAAAAGGCGCTGGCGGGACGTATCCCCGGGCCCAAAGGAGTGTGAAGGTGCTGCCGCTCTTTCAATAAATAAGAATTCCTTCGCTTCTAGAGCACTCTCATGAAAAAGAATTTGGCTGAGAGGTTCTTTATTTGTCCAGAAATCAAAAACAATAATCGAACACGGATCTTTTATCCCAAATCGCGTTTTTTGTGCACCGTGTCCCCTCTTAAGAAAGACGCCAAGAGCCACTATTGGCTCCTTTCTTAAGTATCTCATAACGAAGCCTCTCATTTCATCTTCATTTGTTCGCCGAAATGTTCTCAGGACTGAGAGTTTGATTAGTTGCCCATTATACTTTATTAGTAGTGTGAAGATATCAGCGTCATTAAATTTAAGATTATCAATTCATATCAGAGAAGTGCTAAACAGTAAAAGAGCATCCTACTCAAGGACACTATTTTTGATTGTTAAGCTGTTCAACTTTTGCAGGCCAAAACATCTGCCTATTTTGGAATATTGTAGTGCTTAGATTTCTTAACACTAGTACTTAAAAAGCAAAATTAGTTGCATTGAAGAAAAATATTTATTAATGCAACATGAGCTACTAAAGATATCATTTCATAATATCAAAAACTCTGGGAAAGTAAAAAAATCTTGCAAGAAGAATGAAGGAGAAAAAGTGCACGTTGCTAACATCAAATCTGGACTGTATGTGGTAATAACCAAATTAATAACACAGAAACAAGTTTGCTGGCATATTAGCTTAATATGCTAGCTTAGAACCAACAAGCTTAGAAGCAAATACCTTATGAAATGGCTCAGTCAGTGAGCCAGTCAGCTGCTGCAACATAGTTTGATTTAGTTTATGGGGTTTAACTTCAAAAGCAACTGAGGCTATCAGGGGTGCCGTAGTGGAAAGCTTGGGATAATTTTGGTCACCTGTAGTTTTTTGCGCTGACACAGCACAGCACACGTACGCCTTGCATTTCTCCTCCATTAAAATGCAGCTGGGATCACACCTGGGTCAACTGGCTCAGTAGTCAAGCACCATAATCACTGAGCCATTGTGATAGGTGTTGGCAACATTAGCCAGTTTCAAAGTTCAATACATAAATTTTAAAACCCTGCAAAATAAACAAATGTTAAAAATATGAAATGAACAAAACAGAAAAAAAAAAATTTCCTTTTCATGCTTGTCGCAACTAACTTCCAAGAGGGAATGCAATAGAAATGCAATTACCGTGAGGGCTATTACCTCGGATGTATTTGCCGCAGCTGCCTCAGTAAACACATACAGACTCACATTTTTGCGAGGAGCCATCATGACTCAGATAATCTGATGGTAATGCAAGCAAGTGAAACATACTAATTACCCCTGCTTTCATCATAAAGTTCCACCTCAGTACTTCACTCAAACTTATAGAAAAGCAGTGTTGCATTGATTACTAAGTGGCAAGTGTGAAAAACAAAATCAGAAGAAATCACTTAAGACATGCTGAGCACTGTTTATCACTTCAAAACCTGCCACCCATGTGAAGAGTTTGTACACAGAACAAGCACAAAAGAGTAAATGAAATAATGTACTAGCCGTACCTGCAGATCTTCAATCATGCCATCAAAATCAAGGCAACGGTTCTTGGCATCCCAATAACGGTAATGCTTCAGATTTTGAAAGCCAGAATGCTTGAAAACTAATGCATGGTTAGCTGAAACAAAGAGAGAACAACCATTATTGAATTACAAAAATGTGCATGTCAATCAATGGTGTCTTTGATTTGCCAAGCTCAGGACTTGTTCCTCAACACTATGTGCGCGCTAGAAGTAGAATCATTAGCGATGCACATAAGTAGCTCTCCGCTAAGCAGGGAAGTCCCAGATCCAATGTATTTTGAGCACCTAACATACGCTTGCCAAGTGCCTCGCTGTTGTCTGCCTAGTAAACATTTCCACTCACTAAACTGCTACATGTGGTCCCTTTGTGATATCACGTACGATCCGTGAAAAAAATGCCTGCATTTCCTCATCAACAGAATGTACCAAGTTTGCCTTGATAGACAGAAAACTCGATTCCATCACTATGTCACTACTCGTACAGACACACTCCACACTGCACCCAAGGAGAGAACAATCAGAAATGAAACAAGCGTGAATTTGAAGCACATACAGCGGCACCATGCATACCAAAGGTGTTGCTGAATAATGCAAGCATTTCATTATTCGCCTGCCGTGAGTGGCCCTTATTTGAAGAGCGATTTGCACAACAAGGAGTATGACTCTTTTTCAATACGGCCACAAGTGGTGCATGTGACACTGTCGTCTGCTCCATGAGGAGAGCCCCTGGACTTCTGTGGAACCATATTTTAATACAGTTAAAACATCATTTCATGAAACCCAAATTTAAGAAGTTCCCAATCTAACGAACAAATTTTCACCCTTTGGCAGATACTCATGTGGTTTTAATCTTGTCATGAACCCGAATTAACAAACTAACTTTGCCAGCGAACTCGATTAAAGAGAAGTTTTCTTCAAATAAATAAGTGAAATAAGCGGTCATTTTTTATTTTGAAACACGCCGACGGGCTTTTTTTCGGGCATGCGATCTTATCGCCTTAAAGCATCTCATTACTCTTAGATGATGAAGGTATCGTCAAGAGCATCGCAGGTGCGCCAGGGCAGTCGGAACATAAGGACGATGCGGATGGCTCGGAAGCTCCTGTGCCCACTCCAAGTCAGGTGATGGATACTGCTGATCTCTTGAGGTAGTTTGCTGGGGCCCAAGAGGGAACCAAGGATGCACTGAAAGCGCTTTTGGGCTATGTGAAATGTGTACGCCCTCTACTGGCGAAACGCACACAGGCGAACACAAAAGTTCCTTCATTGCAAAATAAATTCGCAGTTCTCTCAAGAACACAGAGGTGTGCTGTTTTGTTTTCCTTCAGTTTCATGCACAAGCAATTTGAGTCGCCCTCGCTGATGTTTCATATGCGCAGACATATATTAACAGAAAATATGATGCAGTGGTAGGTAGCATTTCGGTGTCGCCATGTTGAATTTCCAGATTTAGAAAAACTGAAAAATTATTTTCTCAATATTTACAAGATCACAATTTAACGAAATATTTCAGCCTGCTGTATATGTTTTAACTGCAATAATAATTTAAAAAAGAAAATAAACCTTCCGAAGAGTCGCACTAGTGGGAGGAGCTGTCCTGTCAAATCAAATAGTGGACAAGGGTTCCAGCAGTTCCGAACAGTCCAGGATGACAAATCGAAAAAATCATAGGAGTGCAGAAGATATATATTTAGTCACACCAACTATATGGCAGAAAAAACTCAGAATCTGCTGCATCAACACTTGCATGATACTGAGTACATGACAATATGCTCATGATGACCATAAGGTGACAAAAACATATTTGCTGGAGGAGATTTATTTTGTGCATCCTTATGACATGCGTAAATCTCCTGTATAGTTTGTGCCCGTCAGTAGCCCAACGCTAATACAATGGAGTGGTGCCGTCACAAATGCTGCGCGGCACCGCCATTCTCACTGCTGATGGCACCACTCACATAGGAATTGGGCACTCGCGGCGATGAGCACGAAGTGCGCTGGCTGCGCATGGCGCTGTTATTTGTCACAAGTGGAACTACTTTAAATCTGCATTACGACTATTCTTTCTATTCTAGTTGAAAGACTGACTTATCCTCTATGCATAACGGTTAAATAACGTCTGGATGCCAAGGCATATGAGATTTTCAATGTGATTTCATACAATGTGCATACTTGCACAGAGCACTACACGATTCATTTTCAGCAGTGCTATGTTTTGATGCAGGGGAGCTAGAATAAATCATGATTCGTACACTGATGTATAACAACAAAATACAGGAGCACAGGGAGCAGTATGTATTTATATAATTAAAATCAACAGCAGCTGCTTTACAATTTCATGTATTTCCGAGAATGAGTTTTGTCCATTAGTGTGCAGACAGAGCAGCAGTCTGATGACACTGGTGATCATGACTTCAGCCAAAGTTTGATGGCGTCCTCTATCATTTACCAGACACTTCAGGAGGTGTGATCAGGACACAGCTGGCACTGCTGCCTATGTCAGGGTGGAAAATGTACAGCAGCTCATCTGAACAATGAATTAAACCCCTCTCTCCAGTTACCGAGTGAAGTGCTAAAGTGGCTGATAAATTGATGGTTTTGCAGCAAGTACACAACACTCCTCACACTCTATGCACCCACCTACACATAATGCTGCAGACAACCGTAAGGCAGGCAGGGAGAGTTGAAGGCACACTTTGCACATTTAAGCATCTCAACAGCTGCACAGCGGCCATTGGCAAATCATCACCCCTCTCAGATGCCTTTGCTATTGAAACTGTAAATGCTTTGCTGTGATGGTCATGATGCAACACACTGCTGTATTCCGAGGCCGCTGTGATGCCAATCTTCAAGATTTCCTGAAGTCCTGACAATACAGAGCCCATGTCCTGCTGATCACTGCAGCCCAATGGCTACCTCAAAGTTTTAAATAACAACAGCTCAATAGGGTCACTACTGAATTTTCTAGTCAGAGCAAAGAACTTATGCTCAATAATAAGTACCAAATGCAGGCAGCTAAAAAGTATGCAGTCAGCATGAGGGCTTCATATTGTTACGTGGTGACATGACAAGCGATGAAACACGGCGACACAACCGAAACAGAACGATGTGATGACATGACGATGAAATATGCTTTAATGGCCAGCGGGCCTGGCGCGAGCGCTCCACCCCGCGCCACTGCCCGCTTCGTCATCTTCGTAGCACTACCCGGGGCCACCGAGCGATCGTCTCGATCGATTGCTAGAAATCCATTGCATGAAGTGACGATGAACACAGACACAGGATTAGGACATGAAACGCTGGAATGAATGCAAAGATGGGATGAATGCTTGCCCTAGAGCATCAGGTCCAATCTTCACCGTTTGCCGAAGGCCAAGGCTCATGGACCCGCCGAACGGCTTGGGCGGGGGTGCTGTCTTCGCTTGAGTGGTCGTGAGGTCGCTTCGTCGTGGAGTCGGTCGGGTCGGCTTTGGGCTCTTCCTGGTCGTCATGTGTTGTGGTCAGGGCTGGAGACGGGGCTGGGGATAGCGGCTGGTCGGGTCTGAGCACAAAGGGCTGGGTCAAACCTGGGCGGCGATCTCCACGGGCTCTCAGCCGATGGACCCGGCGCATGGTTGGCTTCGACGGTGCAAAGCGAGGATGGGGATGAACCGCACCTCCAACCAAATGTTCGTAGCAATATGTTTGAACTGTCAGAAAGCCATGTGCATCGATACAGAGCGGAAATGTCACCTCAAGCCAATCAAGCAACACCTTGAGCCAAACCTTGGCTCAAGGTGTTGCTGTTTGCTGCTTGTGTCATGCAGGAGGAACTAGCAACAGATATATGAAACGTTGGCCCTGCATAACCAGAAAAAAAGGATGGTAACTGAAAGCAGCCTTTTGTTTTAAGAACTCCAGGGCAGATGCGACTTCAGGAGAAGTGCTTCCCCGGCCCCCAAACATTCCCTAATAAAATTCCTCATAGGCTTTACAATTAAATTAGATGACGAATTAAATTCCTCACAGACTGCTGCCTCTTGCATTTCATATAACTTCAAGTGAGAAGATGATATCTCTCCCTTCTTTTCGATGTCACATACTAGAAACTGAAAGTGAATGGTTTTCAGTCTCTCTGTATCAAATGAATACTGTGCCCTGCAGGTGAAAAATCTGCAGCAGAGTTCCTTCATCCCATTAACATTTACTATGCCCAGGGGTGGAAGCAGCGTTGAGAATTTTGGAGCAGCTTTGGGAGCAGTTATAAAGCCATTTTGGAGCAGCTTTGGAGCAATGAAAAGAGTTTTGGAGCAGGTTTCTAAGGTTAAACACCTCTGATAATTGCAGTTTTCTCTTTCTGAAATATAAAACCTCCAATCTGATTCCTTTTTATGCAAGTTTAATATCTTTCCAACTTTGCACTCATCTCTGACAAGATAAACGGCCAACAACTTGGAACAGAACCGCAGCAAAAGGAACGCTTGCTGGTGTACTTCAAAACTGAACATCTAATGTGACCTAAAGCATTTCCCTATTTTGACTTCATAGATGAAAATGTCGAGTCTACCACTTCGATACGCTCGAGCAGAGTCACTAATTTGGAGCTCAGATTAATGGGCACAACATTTCCGCTCTCTATCTTGTGCATATCCTTTTTGATCCTACGCCTCTGTTGATAAATTCCTGAACACTGGTCAGTAGTGCCTTCAGGAAATATAGATGGCACTGAAGGACAACCTTTTCATACTTCAGCATTGTTACTTCATTGTCTCCTGCCAATAGTTCTATCATTCTTTGCTTGAGCAATGCTGGGGCTCATTTTTGACACCTTGGCAGTAGGCCCAGTATGGCTTTCCAACACTCTTGCGAGGCTTCCTGGGGATTGACACGTTTGGCGTACCAACCCATAACGCTTCAAGTATGATTTTGTCTGCCATAGGCCTGACAAGCTTGTCAATGACAAAAAGGTTCAATGGTGAAGTGCCTGCTTGTTCTCACAGCAGAACCATAAGAATAACTCATGCAGGTTTTGCAGTCAAACAAGTTTCCTAATGGCTCACAGTAGTTTGCGCTATCTGCTTCGCTCGCTGCTCTCGCTTCTGTCTCCATCGGTGATTCAAAAGGCTGAGAGAAGGTGCTATGTCACACACACAGTGCATTTTTTTTGCAATTATTCCCTTCAGTTGCCTGTGGCTCACCTAAATTTACTTCGAACAAATATTATGCTCCGCGCTTCCCTCCCTTACAAAAATTTCATTTGTGCCCAGTGCAAGATGCGTGACATCTTTGCCCCCGGTGCTGTGACGTTGTTTCCGTGTTTTTCTAACCTTGATGGCAGAACATCAAGGCAGCCAGTTTGGAGCAGTTTTGGAGCAATATTGCATTTTGGAGAAGGATGGAGCAGGGAATGCAGTTTGGAGCAGAATGGAGCAAATGGAGCAGCACTTCCACCCCTGTATGTCACATTGCTGACAAGGCACATTATCTTGAAGCCAGCCTCCTCAACCTTGATAAGAACATAGTGCATCAGCTTTGACAGTTGCTTGCCACTTTGCTTTAATCCGCATGTCATCAATAATCGTGGAATAAGCTCTTGACTATGGAAAGTTAAGCTTCTCCACCTCAAATTTTAGTTGGGTAAGACCACTAAAGCCGCTTTCCAAATGTACTCCCAATAAAATTTTGAAGCGTGTTTCTGCTTGGCAGCTTCAGAATTCATTCCTTCCCAGTGTGTCCATAAGACTTGTTATAAAGGTGCCTAAGCAGAAAGAAGTGGCATACTATACCTTCTGACCATGTTGGCATCTTTTGCCTTAGTCAATAATTTATTTAAGAGGAATACTGCAGCAACGTCCTTCTGATCAGCCTCTTCCTTGATGTATGCAGCATTTCCAAATCCATTCTTCTTTATGTCATTTCAGGTCTGTTTCGTAGTGATCAACTGCAGTGTGAGGCTTCTCGATTTGCTTCTTCAGGTCTTTATCCTTCCTCTTCCATTTTATTTTTTCTACTGCCAGAAGGTTGCCAAAGAGGTCAGCTTGTGTTGTTTTGTCAGCAAGAACAATCAGTACCTAATCATTTGCAGTGATGCAACTTGAATGATCTCATGACACTTCAAAGTGAGTTGTCACTTCACACTGAAGAGCGCCCACCTACATGACTGACATCGGATGCTGACATTTCAGGAATCCCATTTTCCTCATTCCTCTTGCATTTCTTTGTGGGCTCACCTTAGCTGTGCTGGTGCTTCAAAGCTGATCTCTTTCTGATGCATTTGCTACTCCTTTTCTTCAAGGCATGAGGCACTTTGGATCGGCAGCTGAGCTCCTAACCACTAAGTCAGTGCGCCAGGTAAAAGGCAAAAAGATACCGAATAGGCATTGCACAAAAGACAAGCAAAAATTGTTTAGATTAACAATAGATGATTCAAGCTCAATCTGCACTTACGCCAGGTAGGGGTAGACATGTAGACAGTCGTAAACTTGGCATGCTTGCATAGCAGATCTGCACCAATTCGCAATGATCCCGTTCCACTCAGGCACTGAACACCTACTGCCTGATGAAAAGATGCACACAGCATAAGGTTCAATACCATTATTAGGAAGGCAGAACATGCATGACTTAAAGTAATGAGAATTACCCGTCCTTCTTTGATGGCTTGATTTTCTTCACCAAGCAGCATGCGAGTGGCTGCCTTGCTAAAGTCATCCAAACCAAGCTGACCAAGATACTCGTGGTTAAGTGACGTGTCCTCGGCCATTTGTTTCTCAACCTTGCGAACCACTGGCAGAACCCATGGCTTAGCCTCCTCAGTTCTGTAGGCTTTAAAAAAAAAAAAAAAAACAATGATTAAACTTCAATGATATTAGGCCAGCTATGCCAAGATGGCTATGCCTAGGTGGCACAATGCTGCTAACCTTTCCTTTTTGTCTCGTAGCATTTATGCAAGTTGTGATGTCAGAAATAAGTACACAAGCGTTAACAGAACAGTGATGCACTCACTGTTCCGCTGCTTGCTATGAGTCACACACCCACCACAAGACATTTGCAGGTGACGGAGCAGTGCAGTGTCGCCACTTTGTGAGCGCACATGGCTTGTGAACAGTACTGTGACATCTCACTGGACAGAGACCAAAACTGAAACACTAGGAGAAATACAGCACTACAATAAATTATCTAAAGCCTTGTCTTCTTTTCTCTTGATCCTCAGACCTCATGCACCGTTATGCTCCTATCAGTGAAGACCGATCTGATGAAAATTTCAAGCAGTCAAACTCTGTAATGAATTGTTCTAACCTATTTACGCATATTCAAATGATGTTGAATGAATGGAAAAAACTTGTATAGCTCCTCATATTATGGAACACAAGAAGACAAACACAGGCCAGTGAACAAACGTTGCTGGTCTCCGATAAAACCTCATTTCCAAACTAGCATGAAGTTACAGGCTGATTCGTTACAATTGAAGGATTCTTGCATGCCAAAATAACACTGTATGAAAGAGAACTGAACAAGGGTTGAGGCAGAGCCTCAGTTCACAAGCTAAGCCAAGGTTTCGACAAAGGGACCTGTTTTCGTCTGGGCAAGATGAAGAAAGGTTCCCTGCATGCCTCGTTTAGGCAAGAACATAACTTTAACAGCTTCCTGCGCAGAAAACCGAAATCAAATTTTGTCAGCCCAGGGCATTCATTTATTCATTGAACTGCATTTGCCTCTTACGAATTGATAAGTTGAAGGATGTGTATGCTGTCTGAAGGTTATCAACATAGAGTGAATGCATACAGAATTTTAATGGCTAATAGATTACATTTGTTCATGGAAAGCATTTTTACAACACGAAGTGTAGTGCTTAAAATACACCACTAAGGTGTTCTATTCTCGAAAATCAAGTTTCTTGACAAAGTGGCACCAAGACATACTTGGAAGGAATGTGTGTAGATAAGTCATTTACCGAGTGCGCCATAATTACTGACACACACTCTGATCCATAACTAGATCTCCTAATATAAAAGTTTTTTCACGTCGTTCTTACTGATATTTCTTTACACCAGTTCGAGTGGGTTAGCTGTGCTTTATGCTCGTGTTCACATTTTTAAGATCATGGCACGCCATAGTCAGCACCGACCCGCAACCTTGTCGCAGAGGGATGCCGGACACACGCCTTCTGAGATAGGCAAACTTCTCACAATTCATCGCAAGATTGTTCATTAGACTTTTCAGCACGGCCCACTTCAGGACCGACCTCGCAGAGATCATTCTTTCATGGTGGCCACACCTCGCCTTAAAAAAAATAGTGAAAAAAGAAATGAACGGCAGCCATGGAGGAGCATGAGAAGTCTGGCCCAAGAGCTGAATGTGTCTGCCACAACAATGAGGCGAATTGTTCGACGGGACCTAAATATGTTCCGCTACGAGCTGCAGAAAAGACATGGCCTAACGGAGGCATAGAGAGAGGGAAGATTAAAAAAATGCTGGCTGCTCTTGGCGTGGGCCGCAAAGGAAGAGGGCATGATGACGGTCTTCACCGATTAAAAAATTTAACAAATTTTCACAGTGGAGGCACATCAGAGCACCCAGAACTCTCGTGTACTTGCTCCGACGCCACAAACTTGATGATGCAGCTAGTAGCAAATTTTCGCGAAACCCATCCGGCATGTGTGATGGTTTGTACAGGGGTATCCGCCACTGGAAGCACTCCCATTATTTTTGTGCCAAAAGGAGCGAAGATTGACACAAACACATACTTTAAGAACATTCTTGAGCCTCATCTACTGCCTTGGACTCAGTCCACTTTGGCAAACAGTCTTGGAGCCTGCAGCAGGACGGCACCCCAGCACACAAATAAAAAGGAGCCAGCAGTGGTGTCAAATTCAGGCGCCCGATTTCATCCCAAATTCGCCCGACCTAAACCCCATGAATTTCTGCGTGTGGACTATTCTCCAAGAGAAAGCCTGCACTCTTCAGCACACCACCGTTGCAGCCCTAGAAACATTGCTGGAGCGAGAATGGAAAAACATTGCAGAGAATACCCTGCAGGATGCAATTAAAGCGTACACAGAACGTTTAAGGGCCATGATAAAGGCCAAGGACGGCCATTTTGAAGTAAATGTTGCAAGCTGCATCCCTAAGGTATAGGGCAAATGCTGTGGAAACATTTAGGAGATCTGTTCACTCTCGGCCAATATATGGGCCATAACTCATGTGACAGTATTTATGGCGCACACGGTAGAACTTTCAGCCTCCTGTCATGGACGTCTAAACCTTCCAAATCCTGTAGGATTGTGCCCTTTCTTCATGCCAAAGAAAACAGCCGTACAGACTTCTTTGTATGAAAGCTTCCTGGACAGTGGTTTAGGTTGGTTTGTGGGGTTTAACGTCCCAAAGCGACTCAGGCTATGAGAGACGCTGGACAGTGGTTTACGACACACTAGATGGTCAATTGTTGAACAAGCTTTTTTGAAACTATATTGATGAATATCAAGAAGTTCATGAGATCCCAGAACGAAGATTTCGATAGACTACTGGTGAGAACTATTGGTCTACAACAGCCGGGAGAGATCAGTGGCCATCCAGGTTTTAAGTATGAGACAACAGCTCTCTTCCAAGCCTCCAGCACTTTTCCTAATACCCAAATTTAGTTTAAAAAATTCAAAAGTGCCCCTACAGAGGGTTCAGATAGATGGGCAAGCATTTCATAACAAATTTCCATATGGCTGGGTACAGTCCATTTACCAGCAGCTAGGACTTTCTTTACTTTTTGCAGCGTAAGTAAGCACTAATGTACAATTCGTTTCTGTTATCACTTGCCGAGGCATTCCTTAGCGGTGTTTTTGTATTTCAAGAGTATTTCCTTGTAGTGTGAAGAACACAAATGCTTCCTTTGTATGTCTGTCTGTTCAATGCTTGTTTGTGTACCATGGGCTGTGAGAAAAAGAACTGTGAAGGGAGAGAAGCTGCCACTGTTTTAATGAACTTGTTCCCACATATGTGGGAACCTTAGACCTCTAAGGACCTTAAAAATTACAGACCAATCAGCTTACTGTCTCTTACGTATAAGGTATTTACTAAGGTAATCGGTAATAGAATCAGGACAACCTTAGACTGCAATCAAGCAAAGGATCAAGCAGGGTTTTGGAAACGGTACTCTACTATCGATCATATCCATACCATCAATCAGGTGATAGAAAAATGCTCGGAATATAACCAGCCCTTATACATAGCATTCATTGATTACGAAAAAGCATTTGACTCAGTTGAAACCTCGGCGGTGATTCAGGCATTGCGAAATCAGGGGGTAGACGAGCCGTACGTGAAAGTGCTGGAAGATATATATAGTGGCTGCACAGCAACCATAGTTCTGCATAAAGAAAGTAACAAAATTCCCATAAAGAAAGGTGTTAGGCAAGGAGACACAATCTCCCCAGTACTATTCACAGCTTGTTTAGAGGAAGTATTCAGAGACTTGGAATGGGAGCAGTTAGGGATAAGGGTAGATGGAGAATACCTCAGTAATCTGCGATTTGCTGATGACATTGCCTTGCTAAGCAACTCGGGGGATGAACTGCAAATAATGATTGACGACCTAGACATGAAAAGAAGAAAGGTAGGCTTGAAAATCAATATGCAGAAGACTAAGGTAATGTTCAACAGCCTCGGGAAGGAACAGCAGTTTACATTAGGTAGCGAAATACTGGAAGTAGTAGGCGAATATGTCTACTTAAAACAGGTAGTAACCGCAGATCCGGACCACGAAAAGGAAATAACAAGAAGAATACGATTGGGATGGAGCGCATTTGGCAAGCACTCGCAGATTATGACTAGCAGCTTACCGGTATCGCTCAAGAGGAAAGTATACAACAGTTGCATCTTGCCTGTACTCACCTATGGGGCTGAAACGTGGAGGCTAACCAAGAGAGTTCTACTTAAGTTGAGGACAACCCAGAGGGCTATGGAACGAAAAATGGTAGGGGTAACATTAAGAGATAGAAAGCGTGCAGAGTGGGTCAGAGAAATAACTCAAGTTACCGACAATCTAGTAGAAATTAAGAAGAAGTGGACATGGGCAGGACATGTAGTGCGAAGAGAGGATAACCGATGGTCGCTGAGGGTAACAAACTGGATTCCAAGGGAAGGAAAGCGTAGCAGGGGGCGGCAGAAAGTTAGGTGGGCGGATGAGATTAAGAAGTTCGCAGGGGTCAAGTGGATGCAGCTAGCACAGAACCGGGTTAAGTGGAGAAATATGGGAGAGGCCTTCGCTCTGCAGTGGGTATAATCAAGCTGATGATGATGATGTGGGAACCTCTGCCACGTTTCTTTTTCAGTGCTGCAATGAATATGTCAGGCTTTTGGTTCTTGCCTTATTAAAAACCATTCGGTATTCGTATGATGAGTATCTACACACACACACACACACACAAAATAAAAAATTGGCTTTTTTTTTTTTTTTTTTTGGCCTCCCTGCATTTTAGCGTCCATCAGATTTTGTAGTTCTGTCACACAACTCCTGAGTTCTGTGGAATGGCGAGGCATGCAGTGCCAATAATACAAGTCGTAAACAATTTCTTCAGTTCGTCTATGCTGAGAAATTCTAAATCAGCTTTTATTCCAAAATAATCCCAGTTTGCTAAATGAAGTTTTCACTAGCGCGGTTTGCTTGGAATGGCTGTCATTCGCAGATTGAAAAGTTTAATGACGTAAAACTTCTTTGTAAACCATGAGTACTGCAACCTAGGAAGGATTAAATTAGTTACTGAATTTATTTTGAGATAAAATAGCCATAACACTTAACACACTCCCTTGGGGAACTCATTGAACAAACGCATCAGAAAGAGTAGTTCCCAATCTGACTTTAAAAGAACAGGATGAAACAATCCTCAATACAGTGAAGCACGTTCCCACCAATTCCACTGTTGTTAAGGGCCTGGAGCATTCCGTAACTTCAAATTGCATCATATGATTTTTCTAGTTAAAAAGTATAGAATGGGTCATACCGGCCATTTGCGTGAGCCTTCCACAATTGTTTCATGACGGAACAACAGGGTGACTGTAGACTTAACACCGGGATCTGCATTCAAATCTATCTATGCTCTTGTACATTTCCAGCACATACAATAACTGTGTATTAACGAGATGCTCAAAAGTTCTGTAGAGACAATTGGTCACCGCTATCAGATGATAGCTTTCTGCAGTTTCTGCCTTTCCATGGGGAACACCATTGCTGTTTTCCAGTCTTTAGGCAGCTTACCTTTCTTACAAATGAGATTGAAAAAGACAGTAATGATTCCATAGAAGGAAAACGTTGACTTTATAGCCCATGCTGTAATGAATTTCATCTGGATTGATTGGTTTTCCTGCTTGTTCACCATGCACAACGTGGTTTTCTAGAAAAACTGGCCAGTTACATCAGTCTGCCCTCTTTTGTTGGAAGGGTGGTCATTTGCTGCAGAAAAAGAAGCGGAAGCTATAAAATGATTTCTTATTGATAGCTGTGCCAGCCATCGACGATTTAGTCCAACGACGAAACAGGACAGGAAATTGCAATCACACCTTGCTCATGTATGCCCGCTGTACACCGCCACTATAACCAAATATAAGGTAGCTATACTTCACACAATGTTAAAGGGACAGAACACTGGCCAAAATATGCCATGAGATTATTGTGAAGATAAAAAGATATTGGCTCATATAGTACAGATCAAGCACTACAATATCAAAGAAAAGAGGCTTTACAATTTTAATTTGCCATTGAAAATCACATAAAAACAACTGAGGCGCTACCTAGCGGAGAAACCCTATTACTTTCACTGTAGTACCCCACGTGAATACGTTAGCAAAATATCACCGATTTTCGTAACTGCACACTGTTCTTTTTCTTCTAGGAGTGCTTGTCATAATTTATTATATTTTGCGCTCTCTCCAGTGCATCCAGAAATAGAAAACACCCCTCCTTTTGCACCGTGAGAGGCATGCTTTCAGGTTTTGCCACCAGATGGCACCACAGTATTTGGAATTCCGCGAATGAAGCGGTGATAGTGCCCACCAAAAATTTCATCAACGAAGCGTGCGTTATTGTGCCATAGCAGCACCGAGTGTGAAACTGAAAAAATGTTACTCTACGCACAAAATGTCTGATTACTGTCTGGTGAGTGAAATATATATTTGTTTTCGGTACGTCTTTTTTGTCGACCGCCAGTCATCGCGGTCACTGCCCATGGTTTCCAGCATCGGACTACATAAAAACAGGTGCGTGCACTGATAGGAAAATTCTCGGTAAAAATTTTATACAGCGTTTCTATCAAAACTGTTATGGAATCGAACATTTTAGACATCAATCTTTCCATTGCGCCGAAAAAAATTCGAGACCTAAATTCCAGTGTTCTATCCCTTTAACTCTAGCCACTAGGAAGAACAGGGCGGAGGATACAGGACAGTTGTGAAGAAAATGACTGGAAAGTCAAAGATGAGGGAGAGGATAAGAAAAGCCAACTGCAGATTTTCCCCAGTTGGGTCAGGCTGGGGGTGCGGGGGTGGGGGGGTGGGGATGAAGTGGTGTGTTGCCTCAACCATGAGGCCTCAGAGGTCAAACGCTTGGCATCGGCTCAACCACCAGGATCCCTTTTTCCCCCACACATGGTGATGCTACACATGGCTAACATCGGTGCTCGGGGTCTGCGGTGTCACACTACACCACATGCCCCTTGCAGCGTAAAGCTGTAGCTGATCACCTGCAAGCTCGAGCCGGGGAGGTCTGGTACAGTCATTAGATTTCGAACATGAACACAGGAGCGCATGCAGACTGTCTAGAACCCAACGTGCCGATATCTGGCGACCGCTTGCAGCAATGATCCCAAACTGAAATCAGCCGACGGTCAACCGTTGGTAAATGACTGGGCAGAGCTTGGCAGCCGGCCTTCTCAGCCAGCCAATGTTTTCTGTAAACTCAGTGGATACCGTATTAACGCAGCATATGAATAGGCTTCGAATGCATGCGCATAATATTTGCACAAAGGCGGCAGAGCAGAGTTTTTAAATAAAAATTATCACCGACATGATCATGTCCTCTTTTATTTTTTATTTCTTGCGTCGCAAGCTTAAAAATGATTGAAATACCTTCTCTAGACTTGCGAGGGTGACTCGCTCTGAAATGAGCACATGTCAGGAATACACAAGCTCAGTGATGTGCGCAAGCACAGCGCTTATATCATAGAGTTTCTTTGGCACTCGTTGCACTGCACCTTATACAGTTGACACAATGAGCCTGGTCGCCATGAAAAAGTTTGCTGTTATATTTATTGCCATGCATCTGCTCCGAGCATTCTGCTGCCTTAAAATGTCCCTGTATATGTTACAGCTTTGCAGAATATTCAGAGTCACTATTTTTTTACAAAGAACATGCGTGTTTGGTTGGCAACGGCATGAATTTAAATTTGAAACTATCAGGCAATGCTTTGCATTGAAAGGATGGGCATTGTTTGGACCTTGGCCCCATGTCGCAAGGTTGGCCGGTCTAAGGCGAAGAACCAATCTCGACTTCGGCCCAAACTTGTTGACCTAGCTTTGGGTCGTGGTCAGCCAAAGGTACATGTCAACATTGGACCAATGCTGGGCCAAGGCCATTTTTTTAATTGGGAAGTGGTAGGCATTCTGTTGCCGTGCCCGATTCTGGAAAACAGAGGAATGCACCTTTCTTTTCCCTTTTTTGCTGAAAGTGGCCGCCAGGCGTACAGGTCTATGCTATCTGCCACACGCTCGTGTGCTCATGCTCATAAATCTCATGACTGTACTTTTACCAGCAGCAGAAAAAAAAGGAATTGGGGACATTAAAAAAAGCAAAATTCTTGTTCATCATGCAAAATCAACTCGCCCAACAGATCATGCTTTCAAGCAGAAAAATTAGTTTGGTTTATAGGGTTTAACGTCCCAAAGCAACTCAGGCTATGAGAGATGCCATAGTGGAGGGCTCTATAAATTTTGACCAACTGGGGTTCATTAATGTGCACTAACATCGCACAGCACACAGGCACCTTGCTTTTCGCCTCCACGAAATGCGTTCACCGCAGCCGGGATTCGATCCCGTATCCCCGAGCAGAGCAATTGAGCGCCTTAAAGGGACACTGCAGCAGTTTTCAAATGTGCTAATACTCTATATTTTTGAAGCCGATTGTTTGTTGATCATGTCTGTGAAGTTATTTCGATTATGTATAAAACACCTGCGCTATCACCGACTGAAAGTGCGCAATTCAAATCACCTGTGCCCCACACGACTGCTAAAGAGGAGGAAAGCAGGGAAACCTTTCTCCATCCATTGTGACATCACTTTGAGGAGCAGAAGGCATTCAGAGCCCCCCGAGAGAGCTTTAGACTTGCGCTGTTCCTCGTTTTACGTGCGCTGTGGATGCACAAAACATGTCAACTTAGTGTTGTGCGCTCGATACAACCCTGCCCTGCATTTGTTCAGATGCACGAGCAGCTGTAGCCGCAACGAGGTCATCTTCCACCGTTTCTAGCAATGTCAAAAGCTCACATCACAATGGGACGCTACTGAGAAGAGAGATAAATTCAGGCTGAGCAAAGGACACCTTCTACTCGAAGCCTTTTCGTGACTGTGACTACGTGCAGTTTGCTCGTAATGTGATTTCTATAGGGCTTTGTCAAAAAGGCATGGCTGAACCATGACGCGGTTCCTTCTATTTCCTCGCACAATAGAGTCATGCCAGTCACTATCCCCTAGAACCGCATTTATTGAAGGAAGAAAAGGGAGGTAAGGCTTTTACTTCTGACTGTAGTCGCATTGAGTTCAGTTCAGTAGTTCAGTCGTGTCCGACTCTTCGTGACCCTATGTACCATATCACGCCATGCTTTCCGGTCTCTCACTATCTTCCTAACATCACATAACTTCATCTGCAGCGCCTCGAGGATGCCATCTAACCATTGTGTCCATCAACAACACGTTTACCATCAGCACCCCCGTAAAGACCAGAGTCCTGGTTTACGTCAACCTCAAATCTCTCAAGCTGGGAGACCAAAAGTATGACATGGCCGCCTACACCCCACGGCCAGACGAGTCCATAAAGGGCATCATATACAACGCCTATTGGAACGAGACGCCCGAAGAGATCATCAACGGCTTTCTCAATTTTAACCCAGACATTCCCATGGTGGCGGCCCGCCGCCTCGGCAGGTCGACCTCCATCGTGATCACCTTCGCTGGAAGCAAAGTCCCCCGCTCGATATGCTTCAGGGCAGGCCTCTTCAACTGCTTCCCCTTCCACAGCCGTGTTGAGACGTCGGTGCGTCCCAAACCTGAGACGCATCTATGCCGCAGATGCGGCGAGAACCACTCAGCCCTACCTGAAGGCGAACAACCCCAATGCACGCCTAAATGCATCATCTGCAACGGCTCCCACATGACTGGCGGGAGGAACTGCAAACACCCCTTCATCAAGCGCCCGCAACAGCAGTCTAGGAACGCGCAAGACGCCGGCTCCACCCCACAACCGGGTCAGGAGCTGCAAGTCCCGCTCCAAGGAATGCGCCAATCACACACAGAAGGAGCGCAAGCAGAGCAAGTCCCGCGACCGATCGACATCCTATCTGCCACTCGGTTCAAGTAGGGATTCGAGTGCCAGCCGAAAGAACGCCGACCACAGCCGCTCCGACAGAAGCAGAAGCAGCAGTGCCAGCCGAAGGAACACCGACCACAACCACTCCGACAAAAGCAGAAGCAGCAGCCGCTCTGGAAAACAGGTGAGCTGGGCGGCCACGGCCTCCAAAGCCACTGCTCGGGAACAGGAGCTGTTAGGCAAAATACGCACACTAGAGGAGGTAATTGCATCTATGCGTCGAGAAACGGCAGAACTTAAAAACCGTCTCAAACCGCAAGACGTCATGCTCCAACTCTCGAGAGACGTCCTAGACCCTACATACAGGAAAGGCACGAAGGCCACCTTAGGTTTAGACCTAAAAAAGGCCTTCGACAACGTCTCACACGAAGCCATTCTCATGAACCTCTTGCACATCGACCCAGGGAGAGAGCGTTCAATTACGTTCGCTTTTTCCTCTCGGAGAGAACGGCAGAGCTATCGCTCGGAGGTCTCACGTCGGATCCCATCCCCCTAGGAAGCAGAGGCACGCCGCAAGGCTCGGTACGCTCGCCCTTCCTATTCAACCTCTCTCTAGTCACGCTACCCCCGAAACTGGCAGCAATTGAGGGTCTACAACACAGCTTATACGCGGACGACATCACTCTGTGGATGTCCACCGGCAGTGACGGCCAAATAGAGGAGACGCTGCAGGAGGCCGTCAACGTAATCGAGTCCCATGCCTCTGGAGCGGGGCTCGAATGCTCGCATCCCAAATCAGAATTGCTTGTGCTTAGAGACAGTCCGAGAGGCAGCCACAGAGTAAAAAATTTAGCGCAAAAAAAGAACACAAAGGACAAAGAAGAACACATAAGACGTTTGACGAGCGCTAACTACCAACTCTTTATTCAAGCCGAAGCACACAGCTTATATATTAAAAAATCGAGCATGCGCAGAAGGGGGCAGATAAAACAGTAGCAGTCAACATCTGTACACATGTACTCGGCGGAATGTGCCTTTCTAGACATGTTTTTGTGTTGACTGCTACTGTTTTATCTGCGCGCTTCTGCGCATGCTCGATTTTTTCATATATAAGCTGTGTACTTCGGCTTGAATAAAGAGTTGGTAGTTAGCGCTCGTCAAACGTCTTATGTGTTCTTCTTTGTCCTTTGTGCTCTTTTTTTGCGCTAAATTTTTTACTTAACGGACCACCAACTAGTCCGGCAACATGCTCAGCCACAGAGGCCAGGCACCCCCGCCTCCGCTACACATAACTGTCGGAGGACAGCCTATCAAAGAAGTATCAACAATTAGAATTCTCGGGATGCTCATTCAGAGCAACCGCAGGAATACCGAAACGATATGCAAACTGACCACCACGGTCTATCAAACCACCCGGCTCATACGACGAATAGCCTCATGTACCCAGGGCAATACTCCCCCCCAGTGTAACAAGTGCGGCGACAGAGCCACACTAGACCGCATCCTGTGGAACTGTCTGGAGGATCCACCTCCATCGGACCTAATTCAGCTCCTAACTTCCGAGCAGTGGGAGGCCGTGCTGCTCAGCTCCGACTCGGAGATCCAACTCCGGGCAGTGGAGCGGGCCAACCAGGTCGCGGTTAGCCACGGGCTGACGGCCATTTAGCGCGACCAAGAACTCACCTTGAACCACTTTCTGCCGGTGAATAAATGTTTTCCAATCCAAAAAAAAAAAAAAACGCTGCCTACCCCTTCTACCCCTTCTCCTCAACCTTTCCCTACATCAAATCTTTCTCCAGCGACTCCTCTCTTCTCATCAGATGACCAAAGTAGCTGAGCAAATTTGATCCTCCAATGAGCAGTCAGGGTTTAGGGTCGACAATATCGACTGATTTGATCTTCTGGCCGTCCAAGGAACTCTCAAGAGTCTCCGCCAGCACCACAATTCAAAGGCGTCAATTCTTCGGCGGTCAGCCTTCTTCACAGTCCAACTCTCGCATCCATACATCACAACTGGAAAGACCATAGCACGAGTTAAACGGATCTTGGTTGACAGACTAATGTCTCTGCTCTTTACTAGGCGGTCAAGGCTAACCATTGCTCTCTTTCCCAGAAGCAGGCGTCTTCTAATATCATGGCTGCAGTCTCCTTCCGAGGTAATCTTGGAGCCCAAGAACAGAAAATCTGTCACAGCTTCCACTTCTTGTCCATTGATGCTCCAAGACTTGATAGGGCAAGACGCCGTGATCTTTGTCTTTTTAATGTTCAGTTTAAGCCCAAACTTCTCACTCTCTTCTTGTACGCGCATCAGAAGTCTCTTGAGTTCCACTTCACTTTCTGCCATTAAAGTGGTATCATCCGCATATCTAAGGTTGTTGATACGTTTCCCAGCAATCTTCACTCCAGCTGAAGACTCGTCCAGACCGGCCTTCCTCATGATGCACTCAGCATATAGATTAAATAGGCAGGGCGACAGTATGCAGCCTTGTCTCATTCCTTTCTCAATCGGAAACCAATCAGTAAGACCATGTCCAGTTCTGACTGTGGTCTCTTGCCCTTCATACAGGTTTCTGAGGAGACAGATGAGGTGAATTGGAACTCCCAACTCTTGGAAAGCTTGCAACAATCTGCTGTGATCTACGCAGTCAAATGCTTTTGCATAATCAATAAAGCAGAAGTATGTAGATGGGTTTCTGGAACTCTCTTGCTTTTTCCATGATCCAACGAAGGTTGGCAATCTGGTCTCTAGTTCCTCTGCCCTTGCGAAACCCAGCTTGCACGTCCGGAAGCTCCCGATCCACATACTGCTGCAGCCTACCTTGGAGGATTTTCAACATCACCTTGCTAGCATGCAAAATAAGCGCGATCGTACGGTAGTTGGAATAATCTTTGGCACTGCCTTTCTTTGGAATGGGGATGTAAACTGACCTCCTCCAATCCTGTGGCCACTGCAGGGTTGTCCAAATTTTCTGACATAATGTATACAGAACGTTAACAGCGTCGTCATGGTTGAGGTTTTGAAGCAACTCAGCTTGAATGCCATCAATTCCGCTAGCTTTGTTCTTAGCAAGGCTGTCTAAGGTCCATTCAACTTCACTCTTCAGGATGCCCGGCTCGAGATCAGTAATCACAACCGTCTTATGTTGGGTTTGCACATCCGGGTCCTTCTTGTACAGTTCTTCTGTGTATTCCTGCCACCTCTTCTTTATCTCTGAGGCTTCAGTGAGGTCCCTGCCTCGTTTGTCCTTTATCATGCCCAGCTTAGCACAGAAGCTTCCTTTGATATCTTTGATTGTCTTATACAGAGCTCTTGTGTTCCTCAATTGGCTGTTGTCCTCAACTGCTTGGCACTGAATGTTCAGGAAGGCATTCTTATCTCTTCTTGCTTTTTTCTGAAAATCCGTATTGAGAACCTTGTATCTTTCTCTTTCCCCCATAACTTTTGCCAGCCTCCTATCCTCGGCTATTTGCAAAGCCTCTTCAGATAACCAGTTTGCTTTCTTGCATTTCTTTTGCTTTGGAACTACCTTACTTTCTGAATATTCAGGTCTCATTTGTATGTGAACAGTCACATTTAGCATTGACTGCAATCTGCTCATGGAGTGCAATCTCTCATTGGGACGGGCTGACAGCATCGGCGTGTGGTGGTACTTGCGTGTTTTTTTTTTTTTTTTTTTTTTTTTTTTTTTTTTTTTTTTTTTTTTTTTTTGCGCAAAGGTACGCGCAACGGCTTCCTTGCTAACATCGGACAGCTCATCAGTTGCATGCACTGATGATCCTTTGCGAACGAGTAGATGATTAAGAGCCCACTTTTGTGTCGCAGCTAGGTTGTGACAGCTTTGCGAGATCCTTTCCAGCCCAGCATGGACCTGATATGTTTGTGGAACCCCTAAGGGAGCGTTATTAGAAGATGAGGCGTTTACCACTCAGCTTAGTATGGGCGCATTCAGGTATGGAGTGCACTGAGCGAGGTTCCCTTCGATGCGTCCAAGCAAGCAATCATCGAAGTTGCTCATATTATAGGGTTATTAGTTTTTGGGTAAAACCAGGTTTTTCCCGATTTCTGCAACAACTGTGCCCACGAAACTGCTGTGCGCCCAGTTGACGCGCAGGCGAGAAGCAGCCTAGGCGATTGACAGACGGACAATCATTGACTGCAGGATCCGTGCCGCCATCTAACGTCGGAGTCTCAAACAAAGCCTCGAGCAGCTCGCACACATACAGGAGCGATATTTGCACGTTGTGTATTTGCAGCGCTACTAACAAGCATTATAGATGGGCGAAAACGAAAGCAATTGGATGACTGGAGCAAAGAACACAAGGATTTAGAGATTGCAGCGAAAGACTCCGAAGGCAGCCGCGCGCTAGTGTGAAAGTACTGCAAGGTCACCGATCCAGTGAAGAAGCCCTACGACCGCATTTGTGAGCATTTCGAGTCATCCCGTCATAAGAAGTTGAAGATGGCGGTCCAGGAATCTGAAAAGTCGGGAACATCACAGCCGACGTTCTTCGATGTTACCTGGAGGCAGCGTGCAAAAAAAAAATGAAGTGAATGGCGTGATTCATGACTTCGTCCATGCCCTGACGTACAGAAGAATCTGCATGCACCAAATGGACGGACCTCTGGGGGATTTCGTACGCAAATACTGCAAGGCCGCTAAAACTATGCAGACAGGACAACGGCTTAGAATTTAATACCTGAAAGAAGCTTTTGACAAAGACATGGTGAAAATCCATCAGGATATACAAGCCATTAAATTGAGTGTTATTGTCGACAAATCACCTGACATCACCGGAGCGCCTACATTAACACCCTTTTGTGCTACTATAGCCGAAAGCAAAAAAGAAGCACGTTTGTTTGGCCGACGTCGACAAAGTTAATGCTTCGAACAGCTACACAGTGGCCAGGGTAATCGGCAAAGCTCTCCTGACTGTGGGGAAAAACACAGAATAGAAACATAGAAAACTCAACTCAGTACATGCGAAAAACAAACGGCGAATTATAAACACTTTCTTGGAAGCAGCCCAAAAAGTACCCCTAATTGTTACGCACCAATTAGTGCAAAAATTATTAGTTTGCAAATTTAACCCGATAAAACCCAAATTTCAGAGTGTTTCCCACGAAAAACCCAATTTCTTCCCTAATTTCAAACCGAAAAATAGTGCCAGATTTTTACCCGCGAATTAGAAAAAATATAAAACCCGAGAACAAATAACCCTATTCATATATGGCCTCATACTTTTGCATCCGTTGCCGCCTCGTCATTTTACATAGTTCTGTCTTGTTTGTAGATGCAAGTGAAATTAGAAATGAAACCGACGAGACTCTTATAAAAAAGCACGTTTCAGAGCATGGTTTCCTCACGAAGGTGTGGTATACGGTGTGGTATATGGGTATGGTATACGTGGAGCTGCAGCTTGGCTTTCAACGTACATCAACTGTCAATTCACTACACTTATATTGTGAGTGTATGATAAAAGGGACAAGTTCTCTACGTCTGCTAAATGTCCCATGACTCAAGCAGCATTCTGCGCGTTTGACTTGGTCTCCAGCACAATAGCTCTGTCAATGCCTCGCATGCATCGCAGAGCTCGGCAACATCACTTCGCTAACTGTTCATTTGCCTGGTGGCAGCTGTGCACTGCTTTGCTCTTTCCATAAAATTCTTCATTTCTCCAAGGTACGAAGCCTGGAAATCAAAGCAGGATTTGGTACACCACGCCTTGGGCCTTTTTTTTTTTTCTTCACAACAATGACTTTTCTGGTGGGGCGGGAGGCCTGAGACGGAGGTAGTCGGCTAGTATATTGTTCGTTGCCTTTCCTTCCAAGGAATATGCGCGCCGGGTTTCGCTGAGGGCCATGTAGTTTCTGCCAATAATGACACACACTACTTTTAAAAATTCCTTACTCTATACTAAAGCAAGACTTCATGCAAAGCCTAAGCTCCCCACAACACAAGCGCTTCATAGTTTGTGGGCGCATCTGGTACGGATAGATGCGTTGTAAAACCCAACGCTCATTCGAGTAGAAATGGCGTGTCATAATGACTTTCACAAAGCCGCAGAGAGCTGCGATCAGCACGCAGCGCAACGACGGAGCTGCATCGGCAGCTTCGCCGGTCCCCAAAAGGTCATCACGTGATGTCTTGGCCAATTACAAGCGGCGGCACAACCCGCGGTGAGCCTCGTCGCGCGGGCTGCGTATTTCTGCTGAAAAAAGGCTACTTCTGCTTTTTTTCTGCCAAATTTCAATCTGATATTCCAGTTCACAGCATGAAAAAGTGTGGGTTTCTGCTGAAAGCCCAATTTTTGCAAAAAGTGCCACAGTGTCTGCTGCACTGCCGCGGCAGGTACAACCAGAAAAATTGTTCTAGTGTCGCTATAAGTAGCCAATCCAAGGGGAATTTTTCTTTCTTGGTAAATGGCCCATACTCACGAGAGGGAATTGGCCAGGGTTGAATGTGGACAGCCAAATGTAGTGCATATAATGGATTAGTGTAATTAATCAATTATCGACTAAATAAATAAAAAAATTTTTAATCCTAATCATAGAATTGAACAAAAGCAAAAAAACAGTGTGCAAAGTTTTTGAAGTTTGTAAACTTTCAATACAAGTTTCAAGCAAGGGAATCTGTCTGTAGCTGTGATGTAGTTATGTAAATATTCACAAATCTGAGGCAACGCATATCCTCTTGCACTTGCCACCGAAGGAAAGAAGAAGCAGGACCGACAAAGTAAATTCCAATTGTGCTATGAGAATTTCTATATGTACCTTTCTTTGAAACAAGAACTATCGACATGCGAGAAGGAAATGCTCAATCATTTCCTCTCACCACAAGCCTCACAAAAGCGTGTGGGACTCAAACCCGCACCTACATAACTAAAGGTTTAGGCGGGGATCCCGCATCGCATAAGAGCCAGCGCTACCTCACAGTGCCATGATTTACATGAACAAACTTTCCATGAGTACATGAGATGTTGATAGTCAGCTGTAGATAACAAGGGATTGTTGCCCAAGGTATCTATTTATTGATAACGCTGAAAACGAGACATTCCAAAAATGATATTAGAATCACTAAACAGAACAGGTGCACCAAGAGCTGATTTTGCCATGAAGTCTGCCGCTTCATACTGGAAAATACCGCAGTGACCTGGGACCCAGATGAAGTGTACCACTTTCACCCACTCAGGGTCAAAATATTTTAATAAGCGGCTCAAAAGAGAACCCCTGCTGATTCCAATATTTCTTACTTATTCCAGGAACTTTTAAAAGTACAAGCCCAACAGCCATCATCAGCCAGATTATACCCACTGCAAAAGCGAAGGCCTTTCCCAACAATACTCTAACTAACCCAGCCCTATGCTAGCTGCATCCACTTGACCCCTGTGAATTTCTTAACCTCATCCGCCCACTTAACTGTTTACCATCCCCTGCTACACTTTCCTTCCCCGGCAATCTAATTTGTTACCCTTAGCGACCATCGGTTATCCTCTCTTCCAACTACATGCCCTGCCCATGCCCATTTCTTTTTCTTGATTTCCACTTGAATGTCATCAACTCGAGTTATTTCTCTGGCCCACTCTGCATGCTTCCTATTTCTTAACGTTATACCTACCATTTTACGTTCAATAGCCTTCTGCGTTGTCATCAGCTTAAGTAGAACCCTTTTCGTTAGCTTCCACGTTTTAGCCCCATAGGTGAGTATAAGTAAGATGCAACTGTTTATACTTTCCTCTTGAGCGGTACCAGTATGCTGCTAGTCATAATCTGTGAGTGCTTGGCAAATGCACTTCATCCTAATCTTATTCTCCCGATTATTTCCCTTTCATGGTCCAGATCTGCAGTTACTACCTGTCCTAAGTATATGTAATCGCCTACTACTTGCAGTGTTTCGCTACCTATTGTAAAATGCTGTTCCTTAACTAGGCTGTTGGACATTACCTAGTCTTCTGCATATTCATTTTCAAGCCTACCTTTCTACTTTTTCTGCCTAGGTCATCAATCATTATTTGCAGTTCATCCCCCGAGTTGCTTAGCAAGGCAATATAATGAGCGAATCGCACATTACTGAGATATCCCCCATCAACGCTTATCCCTAATTGCTCCCATTCTAAGTTCCTGAATACTTCGTCTAAGCAAGCTAAGATTGTATCTCCTTGCCTAATACTTTTCCTTATAGGAACTTTGTTACTTCCTTTATGCAGAGCTATAGTTGCTGTGCAGCCACTATAGATATCTTCCAGCCCTTTACATACAGCTCACCTACACCCTGATTTCGCAATGCCTGCATGACTGTTTAGGTTTTGACTGAGCCAAATGCTTTTTCGTAACCAATGAATGCTGTGTATAAGCATTGGTTACATTCTGAGAAATTTTCTATTACCTGGTTGATAGTATAAATATGATTGCTAGTAGAGTACCCTTTCCTAAAACCTGCTTGGTCCTTTGGTTGATTGAAGTCTAAGGTTGCCCTAATTCTATTAGCGATTACTCTGGTAAATACCTTGTATGTATCGGATAGTAAGCTGATTGGTCTATCCTTTTTAAAGTCCTTTGCATCCTCTTTCTTATAAACTCTGCTAAAAAGATTGGTGCAAAACCTGGGACACACACCAAAATGGATTACCGTGTGATCCAGTAGTTTTTCAAGGTGATCATAGAGGAGACTAGATATTAGACTGGAAACTAAGTGCTTCAAATTAGATGGAAAGCTAGAATCAAAATTGATATCCACATGGGACGTTGTATAACCAAATGGACACATGAAACCGAGGTCCACACCAATGTTTGCTGAAATCCTCTGAGTGAAAACAACCTGAGACATGCAGACCTTGGCCACTGGTAAGTGAGAAAGAGGGCTGAGTGGGGCACAAATATAGGTATAGCCACCCCGGAAGTAGGCTCAAATGACCACAAGAATGATCTGACAGAAGACTGAAACGGGAGTTAAGGTCCAGAATATGAGCCTCCGGATACAGAACAGCAGAGGAAGCTGATTGTAGGAGACCTTGGCAGAGGTGAAGTGCAAGGATACAGCTCATATTTTGGAGAATCAGAAGGATTCAGCCAAATTTGTACAGATGTAGAAGAGTGTCTCGGTGCATTCCAAATTTCCTATTACTTATATGTACGAGTCTACCAAGAGCACGCTCACCTTTCTGAACATCAGTCGAGATGTGAGACCTCCAATCCATACTAGCACATCATAAGTAATGCCTAAATACAGCAGATTCTTTCGGGGTATGTTGTCCGAGCGGTAATGTAACGAATTATATAAGGGGGTGTTGGTTTTAAAAACTAGCACACTACTTCTGCGCACATTTTAGAACCAACTTAATTTGAAAAGGGAATGCCGGGAGAATTTCAGCCTGGAAACTACCTCGTCCGTTGAGCAGGCATAAAATCTTTACTCAAGCTGTCGACCTTGTGCCGATCTTTGACAAAAACAAAAACAGCACTGTACGCCCCTTGTAGAGAAATCTTTAAAAAAGAAAAAAATTATAAGACGGCTAGTCAACGCGCAAAAATATATTGCAGTATTTGCACTCTGGCCTGCCCCGCGCTTCTGCAATTAGACGTAAGCTTCGGCTTCGACCGTACGTAAGGTGAGATCCATGCATGCACCCCAGATTGTGCACACTTATAGCAGAAGCAAGGCTCTGAAAAATATGAATTATGATCAGAACTCATCATGGCCACGACCAATCAAGCATAGACACGATAAGAAAGATGACCCTTCCGTAACAAATCAAAATAAGCGAAACACCAGCGACAGCAGGAAACTTCAGAAATAACATACAACATGCACCGCAGCCAGCGAACAAAGTTTCATCGTATCATTCGAAGAACGTTAAGACGCTGAAAAGAACCAGTCAGATACCTTTCTACGCCCTGCGACTCTTTTTAAATCGAAATATGAAAAACTGCCGTAAGCACAGGACACACGAGAACAGCAGCACTGTACACAGAGACTTACCTCCTACACCAAGATCGACTTTTTGAGCAAACGTATCAGCACGGTATGCTCGCATGAGAGCGAATATTTCAACAGGAGGAGCAGCCTCAACACACGAAAAACGAGTCATTTTTTTTTTTTTCCTGTCGGCGCAAACTATACAAAGCTATCACAAATTATACGAAGCCGACGAAGCCCTTCGTATCACGCAGCACTGGGCAGCACGTAAGGGCACCTTGAAAGTGAGCTTGTACCGCTAGAGTCTAGAGTGATTAGAATGCGTGCTTGATGATGGACAATTGGGTAGGTAGAGAGATAAAAGTACTTCCCTCCAGGCGGCGGGGTGGAAGCGTGCGCATTCCGCGGCGCGCCATGGTGCATATCGAGGCCATCGAGCAGTGTATTAGCAGTGTATTAGCGGTGTATTAGTCGAGTATTAGCTCATTAGCTCTATGCATGGAGGAAGGATGGCTCTATGCCATCGAGGATCAAGGCACCCTATTGTGCGCCAGCGCCTTCCGTGGAAAGACCGGAAAAGCTCGCGCAGCGCGTTGGCGCAGCATGCGGCAGCGTCGTCTGCTCCGTCGAGCGCTTGTCTACGTCTGCACGGTTATTCTTTTTTTGCAGAATTCTGCCCGCCGTCGCGATCTAAGAAACGAAGAAAACTACAATGATTAACCGATTAACCTACTGCGTGCTTTCTCGTACCGCTTGTGGGGGGAACGGTAGAATTTCACAGGCGATAGTCGGCCCTTTTTGTAATGCCGATAGCTGTTTAGAAGTTTTGAAAAATTCTCCCGCCTCAACAGGTGGCTCATTTTCACTGAAACCCCTCACAAAGCTTGCGTGCTGTTGTCCCTTTTTTTTTTTTTTTTTTTTGTGTGTGGTAAGTCTTGCAGTGTTTCTTACCTGGTTTGGTCGAAACCAGAGCCGTCTGTGGCCAGGCTGGAGGAAGGAAAAACGTGAACGCCAATTTCCCGCCTAATTCGCCTAATTAAGGGCAGCAGTAGCGTCATCTAGCATCATTACAAAAACCTGCCATACAGCTGCCATGCTTGCCTGGGCGCTTTCGAATTGCGGAACTTTCCTCCAGTTTGCTCATCATGCGCCGCCAAACCAGGTAAACGCCATGGCCAAACTTACCTCGTAAAAAAGGGTCAACAAGCACAAGCTTTGTGCGTGGTTTCAGCGCAAATGAAACTCCGGTTGAGCCGGGAAAAATTTTCTAAACTTCGTCCCAGACGAGGAAAACGGTAATTTTCAGCTGGTTATTATGGCACAGGAAATCAGGTCCAGCTGGAATTTTCCGGTTTCCAACTGGAAAGTTTATACATCCAGTGCAAGGTCTAGCTAAATTAATTCCAGCTGGAATCTAGGCCCGTATTCCGAGTTTGTGTCGTTATCGAAGTGTCGCTATCTCACGTGAACGCGAGCCATCTGATATTAGTCGAAACGCCGGAACCAGATGTTGCGACTACGGAGCCGAAAGAGATGGTTACATCATGTCCTGGCGTTTCCACCAATCAGATGACTCGAGGTCAGGGAGATAGCGACACTTTCGATAACGACGCAAACTCGGAATACGGGCCCTGATCCCCTTCCAGCTGGAAATTCAACTGGAAACATGCTTTTCCAGCTGGGATGAGTACGCCTCAGAGAAGCCTACCGAACATCTCCTACCGCTGTTTCCCCCTGGCGGCCTAGCGCATAACCAAGTCAGCCTCAAGCAACAGGTGGGTCAATCGTTCTATCCTCATCGCGATCCTGCTTCCGGCACTCAAAAATTGCGCATTCGATTGAGCAGATAACTGAACTTACTGAGCTATATATGATGATAATAAAAAATTAGAGGACACTGACGACTGAAGTGATGAAAGGCGAAAGCCTGAGTGCTGTATTCTGCTACACGACTGTTGCACATGTAGCGATGAATGCTGTTAAGGCCGACCCACATGGAGCGATTTTCCCGCGGCAAACCTTGCGAACTGCAGCCCGGCGGCCGTTCGCGGCCGCCGGCGGCCCCGGTGCCAGATATTTCGCCGGCGGCCGGACGAACCACAGCCGGTCTCGAGGGAGAGGGCGCGCGCTCTTTCTTACGGCCTTCTCAATCGCTGCGGGAACAATGGGAACTTTTCTCCTTGAGCTACGCTCTCCGCCACCGCAAGGGGCGCGACCTGCTCACCGTTCGCTCCGCGTCTGCTTCAGCGGCGGCGGTTGGTTTTTGCCTGGTTTCGTGTTGTCGCTCGCGAGTTTCGTGGTGAGTGCAGGCCCGTAATTAAAGAGCACAGAAGGTAGATGCTGCAGCGGCATGTCGTCAACGGACCACACGTGAACGGATATAAAAAACACTGTCGTTCAGCAAACGTTCGACAAGCATGGCATACATTGCGGCACGGTAGCTACTTTTGTTCATTTTAATCCGAATTTTCCCCAAGCCTGTACACGAATGGGAACAAAAAGAAAACTGAATGAGCAGTGATCACATCGAAGCTTCTTCAAGGCTAACATGACAGCAACTCGTCTGCAACAGCAAAACCGCCTTTCAGCGCTGGATGCGAAACCATTCATGTAGCACCGAAGATGAAAATAATTTCATAAAAATGTAATGTAAGTTGCAAAATGCTTGCATGATATAAAGTATTAGTATAACAGTCAAAGTAAACGTTGTAGAGTTGAGTTTTAAGTGTTATTAGAATTCATATACTTGGCAATATGTGGTATTATAAACATTATTTTAATTTTGCAAATAAACATTGTTTTAATGAACGTTTTACATGATATTATGCTTAATATGAAAACAAAAAATGGTTGATATTCATGGCACCACTTGTGCTCGAAGTGGTAAAAAAAGGCCAATAAATGGTGAAGGTGATACTCGATGCAGTGACTTACAAATGAGTTCACCTGCTATATCGAAAGTATGCAAGAAACTTCTAAAGCGTTAAAGAAGGACAGCCTCACTGAAGACTCATTTCAAGCCTTATATAGCGACCCATTGAGGTTCTCTTCGGGAAAGTAAGGTTAATGTGTGGAAGGGAATGACATATGCCAGATGTGAGGGCCGTAACAGCTAGCGGCATGATGACTACATTGTCAAGACGAACGTTTCATCTGAGAGCAAAATCAAGGCACGGAAGGAAGTGATGGCATCTTCTACCATCCCATTTTCCACTGTCACATATTCCGGTTCACCTTACCTCGCTGGATATATCATTTAGTTATTCAACTTCGGGTCTGACGCTTGCGCTATTCTTCTTGAAACTAGCGAAAGAAGCAGCCCCATGTAGTACCCTCTTCTACGAGGACAATGTTCTAGTGGACTGCATTATCCGAAACCAGAGCTTGTTGCCCTATTGGACAAACCTTTTTTTTTTTTTTTCGAAAAAGCTGCCGTGAACCTACTACACACAAATGTTCTCGAAGTACTTAAGATCCTGATTCAGCCAGCATTTCAGAACTAAACACTGAGTTGCCAGAAAGGAATTGACAACAGCTATGTTATTAAGTCCGTTTCTTTGATATTTGAAAAATTTCTCAGAATTCTTCTTCTCAATTAATTATACCAGGAAAGTGACAGAGAAGACCGAAAGGCCAACTCCTTATGTGCACAAGCCGTGCAGGAAGATTTTGAGCCTGAATTTTCTAGACGCAGTTCGCATTTTGATGAATTGATGAATATATAGTGCAATGTGTAACTTTGATTGAAAATTTTTTTATTGTTTGCTGCTCTTTTCGATTCTGCTTAACTGTTTATGCCCATTTCATTGATTAAAAGTAGTCGCGAGACTACATGTACATCTTCGGTCTTTCAACCGACTGATACGTTTTGAACGAAGCTAGAACAGCCCACTCTACGACAAGTGAAATTTTTACTATATGAGTAAATTTTTGTTCTTTACTCTGAATCTGAGACGCGCCATGAATTTTTGCCGATGCTTCTTCTGATCTAAACGAAAACGGTAGCGGTTGACAGCATCTCCACCCAACAGTTCACCAAGAACTCACGTCAGGTTGCGCTACACCTGCTTAAAACATTCAAAGGCAGATTGCATAGCCTGGTAAATTTATTTTTGTACAAAACTTAGAGGTAAAAAATGTTGAAGTGTACCCGAAGCTTCATTCGACCGTGCACGGCCGAACTGACGAAGGAGCGCGTGCGTGAGCGGATTGTTGACTGTATTTTATTCCTCGTACACGATAAATGTTCGATGTTGATGACGGACTTTGTATAAACCATAAGGGGCGAAATGTCAGGACCTGCCAGTTGCAAATGACGCGGGCGAAGCTAAAAGCGAGCGCGCGTTTCCCTTGCGCGTGAACGTCTGTAGCGGAGGAGCAGCAGTGGGGCGGTGGCGACCCCACCGAGGCGCGGCGGGCGGTTGAAACAGACCCCATTGGAGAGGCCGTAAGAGAAGATAAGCGCTCTCTCCCTCGAGACCGGCCGTGGACGAACGGCCGCTACTATAGTGTTCTAGAATTGAGAAGTGTGCCGTCTGCCGCCGGCGAGCTGGTCGTTTCAGCGATGACAGGAGAGAGGGCGCTGTGTGCAGGAGGAGCGCAGTGAGCGCGGGGCAGACAGGTGGGTGAACCGTCACCGCTAGTTCAATCGGACTCCGAAGGCGCAATAAATTGTGTCGCTTTAGCTCCCACACGCTTGTCTAAATGTATTAAAACGATTATGTTCATGAAAAAAACAACTAGTTCCCTATAAAATAAGCGGCCGTCGTCAGGGAACGGCAATACACATACAGGCAATGTAAGATAGATTACCGACGAACTGCCAAGCAACGGCAAGATATATTTCCTGAACGTATTGGGTACTTTATTTCTCGAACACTAGCGGGAGGTTCAAGGACGAATGTCTAACGTATTTCTATGATCATGTAAATTTTTAATATTGGATGCACCGGTTTATGCGGGCTAGACTGAAGTCTTCCATCGACGCTCGCGCGTACTGAAAACGCAGTGAATGGTGTTTTAGGCTAGGCTAGCGTACTTTTTGCGCCACATGTAAATAGAAGTATGCGAAGATTGCTTGAAGACAGAAATTATGCCAGCGCTTACTGATGCTTTATTTAAATGTGGGCGAATACATATGAACTGGCAGTCCTACTCAAAACGAAATGAATGGATGAGAGCACATATAGCAATGAACGAAACCACATAATAGACGACGTGAAAAAATAATCGCGACTTAGTGCAAGAATATGGTACAAACGTATAAAACTGTACAGAACTATATGAGAATATTAATGAACTGTACTAGGCCGTGAATAAATTAAGCTGCTAAATTTGAAAACACACAAGAGAAAGGCAGAATGATTAAAGTACTCAAACACGATTACTTGCACCTCCTCGTAGCTTTAGGTGCTTTACCTGCTCTGCTTTAGAGGTCTGCTCTTGGTTTAGCGACTTGGCATAAAAACGCAATCGCATGAGGACGTAGAACTTCACTATGTTAAGTGTCATTTCTTTGTCATGAGTAGGGAAACCAAACTTGGAACCCTCTGCGCTTTGCAAAAACAAAGCAAATTCACGCATGCTATGTGCGTTAATCTTGCTTGAACTAAAAAAAAAAAAAAACGTGAAAGACTCTCCCAGCGTGTGCACGAGCTTTGCAAGCTCCGAGGACGGATAAAGAAGACCTCCGTGGTCGAAGTTTGAGATAAATTGATTTTCTTCTTTTTGTACCGCGCACGATTTGCTTGAAATGAGATAAGCGGAGCAAGTACTGCATTTTGACTTCTTCATGAACTTTCTAGCGACATATCCTGCAATATAAGCTATGAGACGGCTAGAACTGTGCCTAGTGACGTATCTGTGGTCATCTGAAGGAAGGGAATTCAAAGTAGCTTCGACGTTCTCGAGCCTTCTCTCGTCAACAAAACGGTCAAGCTCATCAATAGGATTTGAAAGAAGCTGGGTAGGTTTCTCGCTTGTACGGCTAATTCCAAGTAAGGCATTTACAATCTCAGCATTACAATTTCCTGTCTTTGGGGGTTTCGCTAAGTTGTAAAATGCCAGGGTATTAACTGTCACGAAAAAATTGAGCCGGCGTGGGATGATCGTTGCAGCCATTAAATTGCCTCACGATGCCGAAGAGGTTTTCTAGTTTGTCTTGGCTTAGTCTCGATGTGATAATGTATGTAAAACCGCATTCTGCAGATAAGTAGTCAGCGAGGTCGACTGTGGACTACAAAGTTACCCGAAGGCCTTCCGCGGTGCTGTTGCTTAGGAAAACATGCTTTGAGTCAACCATGCTTTGAGTGTATTTCGACAAGGGAAGGGTTCGAATAGGGAAGGCAGCAGAAAGAGCGCGCAATGAGCAAGAAGAAAGAACGAAAGGAAGGAAAAGAGCATTCAGTAAAAGAAGGGGGGGGGGGGGGCGAAAGTTATACGAGACGGACGGAACTGTTATTATGCTGTCTGCAAACATGTGTTTTCCTGCTTGACCAATCATCGCTCTTCGCTCAACAACGCGCCATAGTACAACAGCCAGAGAAGCAACGCGATGCAAAAAAAATTCACGCAGAAAACGAGCCGCAGAAGCAGACGCCCCAAGCGTTTCCTCTGCGGCGCGCGCGCTTGTGATGCGCTCCTACGGCTGACAGCGCCACCTACGCTTTTCATCGCTCCGGCGACCACGTCGCTCCCATTGCCGCGCGCCGAAGACGGCACACTTCCCAATTCTAGAACACTATACCGCTACTGGGCGCGCCACCGTGAGATGGCAGCACTTGCTGCCGCACCGCGCCGGCTGTAGCTCCGAGTCGTGCGCGCCGACGATGCCGACGATACGCAAAACTTTACAAAAGTGTGCTAAAGTTTGTTTTTCCCGTAAATAATAAGCGAAATGTCAACACTGAATCCTTCCTGAGGATCTCTGAGCCGTACCGAGTGGCTGATATAGAAGCGACAGCTGCGATGCTAGCAAGGTTCTGCCCATTGAGCGGCCGTGGTTCTGTTCACAACCAGCTGTCGCCGTTGCGGCATGGCTGCTTCGGTCCGCTTGCACGCCGCCTCCGATAAAAAGTGGAGCCTAAGTTAATATTTTGCTTTTATTGTTAGAGAATTGGGTTGACAGTTAGGCAGTTCTATGAGTGGACCATTTACTATAGCACGAAGGAATTTCATGGAACCGTTTCATGTACTGTACCATCGATGCGAAACAAAATATAGGCCTAGCGATGAAGCAGCGCACGGCAGAGCACTGTCGTCCGCCGTGCTAGCAGGCGGCACTGCTTTGGTAAGGTCCCGCCATAAGGTGCTGTAAGCGTTGCGATTTTGCCTACTCTGATGATACAGCTGAAGCGGAAGCTTTTTCGACATTCCGCTCAACACTGGCTCAAACCCTGCTTCAGAGAGACGCGCCTGCAATACGCTGTTGCTACGGCGTCGGACGTACACTCGGAGGCAGTATACAAGCGCTGTCGGGCGCAATTTGAGCCGTTGCCTATTTTATACGTTGCTCTTGAAATGTCATTTAGTGTGAAAAGTAGATGGTTGAATCGGACCCAGGTCGTGTGTCTTCTCAATCGGGCGCCGACGCTGCCGACGCCGCCAGTTTTTCGCTGCATGTGGTTCGGCACGGCGGCGGTGCGTCGGCGTTCTGCCGCGCCGCATGAAGTTCGCAGGGAAAGTTCGCTCCATGTGGCTGGCCCTTTACGAGTAAAGCGAGCAACTACTCTCACATTCTGCAAGTGCAGTGAATTCTGCTTGACAGCGACGAGAGTGCGTTCCTTGTGTTCTATGTTTACTGCTGTACGTGTGGTTGATTTTACCGGATGTGCGGCATTAATTATTAATACTTAATTACACAATTGTCACTAAATAGTAATTATGTATTATTTAGAAATTAATTAGTATAGAACCAATTAGTAATTAAGTAGTGTTTAATAATTACTTAATTTGTCATTAACTTGTAATCGGTCTTTGATTGGTATATGGCCGCATTCGCGCGTACTGTGGTGGTGCTCCTTGATTGGTAGAGACCTCCATGGCGTCATCCCGTCTCGACCAATCAGATCCGTCGCAAAAGCGTGACACTTTTGCTGACGACAATGATGAGGCAATAAAGGCTTTCGCCTTAATATCAATAATCTCAATTTGCACTCAGAACCGATGAAAGAGAAAAAGGAAGATAATTCCAGTACGCTAAGCCAACTGCTTACGCGGGAATTGGGACGGACGGACGGACGGACGAACACACACGCACACAAGGTAAGTTCCTGAGAGAACTGTTCCCGCCTGCATGAAATTCGTCAGGAATGTCCTCGCTGTTCGTCTCATGGAAAGAGAAAACTGCCACAAGAATGGCGTGCCTTGGTTTCTGGTCAATGGCCCAGGATGATCCACTCGATCATTACTAAAGACAAGGCCATTGGTTTCTGATAGAAGCGCCGCAGCAGCGAAATCAATCCTCCTGGCCGCTGTCGGCGCGAATCGAATGGAAAGTGGTACGTTTTGTGCCATTGCCGGTGTCACGAAATCGGCGCACATTTTCATCAAGCCGGCACGGCGCGAGGCCCGCGCGGCGTCGCGTGGAAAGCTCTAGAAAAACCTCCTTCCCCGCGCGAGAGAGCGCGTAGCCTTGTACGCGTCGCCGTCGCCCTCTTTCTCATTTCCCGGCGATGACGCGGACTCATCAGTCTGAAATACGCCAGAAAAATCGAGACTCTTCTATGGGACCTAGCCAATGACGACGCGCGGCTCGACGGGAGGAGGAGAGAGCGCTATAACCAGCGAAGCTAAGTGTGTGTGCGCGCTAGCTTTGGCGCGTTTTAAAGGCCCACTGTCCACCCTCCGGTCGAAAATATTTTCTTCCCCGGTGACTGTGAGACTTCGCCCCTGGAACGCAAGGCCGCAAAATGTTTTTGAAAAGAGTAACTAATAACGCAGTTACAGCCACCGCAATCCCCCGATTCTATCCTGCCTCTCTCCTTCCGTTCCCTCGCAAAGGTTTTTCACTCTCCTGCCCGAGGTCGTCTAGCCTCCGCAATACAAATTCCCCTTCCTCCTCCGCGTTTGGCGGGAGGTGGGGCGTGGCTCTCCGCGAGCGCGAAAAAAAAAAAAAACGGTCGAGGGAGCGCGCGCCGCTGGATTCAGTCTGGCCGTGGCGAGGGAAAAGCGCGCTGCGAGCGGTAGACACCCATCCTTCTCCCGTCAGTCAGCGAGACGGACCAATGGACGTCGTTCCCGGTATGTACGTCATTATCGGGGCCCGTCGGGCCAGCGCAGGAAGCGGTGAAGCTGGCTTCTCAAAGGAGAGCATGAGGGAGCTTTGAATTGTATTTTCGATGCTTTGCGGCGCGCGTGTCGCTGTAGAATTTTGCACAGACTATCTCCGGTACCAGATCGAAACGCTGGGCTCCTTTTCTTAAAAGGGCCTTCCCTGGACAGTGGCCCTTTAACAGACAGACGCGGCGCGCCCTATTTAAAGAGACCGCGCCGCTTGTGTAGTCAGTCAGTCAGTCAGTCAGTCAGTCAGTCAGTCAGTCAGTCAGTCAGTCAGTCAGTGTTTGCGACGTGTTCGCTTGTGCTTCGGCTGGACTCCCGGGGATCACCCGCTGCTGGCAAGCCCACGGACCTGCAAGGGAGCGGCGCTCGTCTTGTATGGCGGCCACATCGTGTCTCTTGAGGCGTCGGACTGCAACAATGCCCGGTGAACAATTTGGTGTTTGTTTATGTAACTCTCTCGTGTTTCATCTGTGTTGTAAAGCCTCCATGTTATTGAATACCTCTGTAATTGCATGCTTAGCGTTTGTATTTTGTGAACCTCTCTTCTGTGCAATTTTAGTGTTTGTGTATTCCTTTGTATCGTCTCTTGCTGTGCATAAATTGTGTTTTGTTTGTTACTTCTGACTCCGATCCTTACTCTGGTTTGAACCGGCGACAGCTGGGCACCAAACGGCTACTCCCTTCTGTCACTACAAGGTAGTTGAATTCCGGCTCAGCTTGCCACGCAGGTCGAGGGCATCTCCTTTGCGACCGGAACAGCTACCCCCACTCACTCTAAGGCTGTCTGGGAGTGTGCGCATCGTTAAGGGCGCATCGTTAATAATACCCCCTAATTATTAACGGGTGACAATTATTCTGGCATCCTCGACAGGACGTTTGGTGCACTCAAGCTCAGAGGACGGAGAACGAGTTGGAAGAGTTTACAAAGAGGGCGTAAACAGTGTAGCAGCAGAGCGATAGCGAGAGGTAGCGCCGCACGGAAGCGTTTAGGCGAGGTTCACTAAGCAGTGTTTAGGCTACACCTAGACGGTTCGCGCTTCAGATAAGAGCTGATTGAGGCTGGCACCCAGCTGGGGTTGTCCTGTGCCGAACTGAGCAAATGGGTTAGCCACAGAGAAAAAGAGGAAAGAGAGAGGGGAAAAGAAGAAAGAGAGAGAGAAGAAAAAGAACGAGAGAGGGCTCGAAAGGAAGCCGAGGAGGAACGAAAGAGGGCTCGAAAGGAAGCCGAGAAAGAACGAGAGAGGGCTCGAAAGGAAGCCGAGGAAGAAAGAGAGAAGGCTCGAAAGGAGCGGGAAGAGGAATTTCAGAGAGAAAAGGAATTACTTACTATGAAACTTCAGCTCCAAAACTTAGGGAACAACAACGGTTTAGCTGAAGTACATAGCTCCAGTGAAGGACATAGCAGCTTGCGGATAGACGCAAGTAAATTGATCCCGAAGTACGACGAGAGAAGAGGCGATCTCGACGCATTCCTCATGCGCTTCGAAAGGATCGCCATTAATGCAAATTGGACAGACAGTGAATGTGCTACCATCTTGAGCACTTGCCTTAGCGGCGAAGCATTAAGCGTATTTGGAAGACTTCCTCCTGAGGATGCAGGCAGCTATAACAAGGTGAAAGCTACATTACTTAAAAGGTTTAGATTTACGACGGATGGGTTTCGTGAGAAGTTCAGGACTGGAAAGCCTATGGACGGTGAAACGGCAACACAGTATGTTGCGCGATTGAGTCATTATTTTGACCGCTGGACTGAACTCTCAAAAATTTAACTAGAGTATGGCGCCCTTGCAGCGGTGGCGTAGCGGTAGAACATCCGCCTCGCATGCAAGAGGACCGGGGTTCAAATCCCGGTGCCGCGCAATTCTCCACCGGATGAAAAAAAAAATCCGCGTGTCGATGGAATTGCATAAACAGGCTTGGGGTGCGACCTGATGCCGGTGAACACCTCCGGCAACGCACTCCCTCACCAGAACAGGAGTTGGCCACCCTGGTGCAGTAATTGGCCACAACCTCCTATGATAAGCTCCATAAAACCCCGGCCCTCAGTCACCAGCGGCTGCGGAACAACTGACCACGGCGGCGGTCAGACCTGTGACGCAGCAGGGGGTGCTAAGAAAGCCTGGCTCCGCTGGACAGGCCGCCATTGGAAACTGACCCTGGCAACGCTTAATGCTAGAAAGTGAAGCTAGTTTAGCAGTGCTGTTAGAGGAACTAGAGGGCATGAAATGGGATGTCATAGGGCTTAGTGAGGTTAGGAGGCCGAATGAGGCATATACTGTACTGAAGGATGGGCATGTACTGTGTTATCGAGGTTTACCAGAGAGGCGACAACTAGGAGTAGGTTTCCTTGTGAATAAGTATATAGCGGGTAATATAGATGAATTCTATAGTATTAATTAGAGGGTTGCTGGCATCGTAATTAGGCCTAATAAGCGGTATAAACTGAAGGTTGTACAGGCCTATGCACCTACATGTAGTTATGTTGACCAGGCAGTTGAAAGCTTCTATGAAGATGTAGAATCGGCAATGCGAAAAGTAAAGACGCAGTATACTGTACTAATGGGCAACTTCAATGCCAAGGTAGGGAAAAAACAGGCAGGAGACAAGGTAGTGGGGGACTATGGCATTGGTTCTAGGAATAGCAGGGGGGAGTTACTAGTTGAGTTTGCAGAGCGCAATAACTTACGAATCATGAATACCTTCTTCAGCAAACGGAATAACCGGAAATGGACATGGAAAAGCCCTAACGGAGAGACTAAAAATGAAATCGACTTCATAATGTGTCCAACCCCCGCCATTGTGCAGGATGTAGAGGTAATCGGGAAAGTGCGATGCAGTGACCACAGGATGGTGAGGTCTCGAATTAGCCAAAATCTGAAGAAGGAACGCAACAGATTAGTAAGAAAGAAACCCATCAACGAATTAGCGGTGAGGGGGAGGGCAGAAGAGTTCAGGATCTCGCTACAGAATAGGTATTCCGCTCTAACTGAGGATGGCGACATTACCCTAGAGGCAAGGAACAATAATTTCAGAGATATCATTACTGAGTGCGCGGTAGAAGTAGGCGGTAGGATAGTTAGAGAGGATACCGGCAAGCTGTCTAAGGAGACGAAAGATTTGATTAGGAAACGCCAGACCATAAAAGCTTCCAATCCAACCGACCAGATCGAATTGGCCGAGATATCAAAGCTAATCAATAAGCTCAAGGGGGCCGATATAAGGAAGTATAACATGGAGAAAATTGAGCATGCTGTAAAGAACGGGGGAAGCCTTAGAGCGGTAAAGAAGAAATTGGGCATAGGCAAAAACCAGATGTATGCGATAAGGGACAAGGCGGGCAACGTCATCACTAATATGGAAAAGATAGTCAAAGTAGCCGAAGAGTTCTATACAGATCTCTACAGTAGCCAAAGTAGTCAGGACCGTAATGAGATTGGCGGTAGGGAAAAACAGTCAGACATTCCACCAGTGACGAAGGACGAGGTCATGAAAGCACTAGAAACTATGAAAAGGGGGAAATCAGCTGGAGAGGATCAGATAAATACAGATTTGCTGAAGGACGGGGGGGATATCGTGCTAGAAAAACTGGCCACCCTGTAAGTGCCTGGTGTCATCGACGGTACCGGAACCATGGAAGAATGCAAACATTATCCTCATTCACAAGAAAGGGGACTCTAAGGACCTTAAAAATTACAGACCAATCAGCTTACTATCTGTTACGTATAAGGTATTTACTAAGGTAATCGCTAATAGAATCAGGACAACCTTAGACTGCAATCAAGCAAAGGATCAAGCAGGGTTTCGGAAACGGTACTCTATCGATCATATCCATACCATCAATCAGGTGATAGAAAAATGCTCGGAATATAACCAGCCCTTATACATAGCATTCATTGATTACGAAAAAGCATTTGACTCAGTTGAAACCTCGGCGGTGATGCAGGCATTGCGAAATCAGGGGGTAGACGAGCCGTACGTGAAAGTGCTGGAAGATATATATAGTGGCTGCACAGAAACCATAGTTCTGCATAAAGAATGTAACAAAATTCCCATAAAGAAAGGTGTTAGGCAAGGAGACACAATCTCACCAGTACTATTGACAGCTTGTTTAGAGGAAGTATTCAGAGACTTGGAATGGGAACAGTTAGGGATAAGGGTAGATGGAGAATACCTCAGTAATCTGCGATTTGCTGATGACATTGCCTTGCTAAGCAACTCGGGGGATGAACTGCAAATAATGATTGATGACCTAGACAGAAAAAGTAGAAAGGTAGGCTTGAAAATCAATATGCAGAAGACTAAGGTAATGTTCAACAACCTCGGGAAGGAACAGCAGTTTACATTAGGTAGCGAAATACTGGAAGTAGTAGGCGATATGTCTATTTAGGACAGGTAGTAACCGCAGATCCGGACCATGAAAAGGAAATAACAAGAAGAATAAGATTGGGATGGAGCGCATTCGGCAAGCACTCGCAGATTATGACTAGCAGCTTACCGGTATCGCTCAAGAGAAAAGTATACAACAGTTGCATCTTGCCTGTACTCACCTATGGGGCTGAAACGTGGAGGCTAACCAAGAGAGTTCTACTTAAGTTGAGGACAACCCAGAGGGCTATGGAACGAAAAATGGTAGGGGTAACATTAAGAGATAGGAAGCGTGCAGAGTGGGTCAGAGAAATAACTCAAGTTACCGACATTCTAGTGGAAATTAAGAAGAAGAAATGGACATGGGCAGGACATGTAGTGCGAAGAGAGGATAATCGATGGTCGCTGAGGGTAACAAACTGGATTCCAAGGGAAGGAAAGCGTAGCAGGGGGCGGCAGAAAGTTAGGTGGGCGAATGAGATTAAGAAGTTCGCAGGGGTCAAGTGGATGCAGCTAGCACAGAACCGGGTTAAATGGAGAAATATGGGAGAGGCCTTCGCCCTGCAGTGGGTATAATCAGGCTGATGATGATGATGATGATGATGATGATGATGATGATGGCGCCCTTCGCGAACTCCTAATTAAGGAACAATTCCTGGGCAGCTGTCACCCTGGTCTGTCGCTTTATTTAAAAGAAAGGAAAGCGCATACATTGGATGAAATGATGGATCTGGCAGGCCATGGAAGCCCAGGGAGGCGAAAATTTGAGCAGGAATACAAATTCTGAAACCCCTCAAAAGGCCGAATTCCGGCAGACAAGACCTAGCGTAAAGTTACCCCCGAGGTGCTATCTCTGCGGACAACTAGGCCATTATGCACCCAACTGCCGCAAACTTGCAACCAACAATCCATATTCGTGTTGGAAATGCGGACAAAAGGGCCACAAAGCGATGTCGTGCCCCGACGCTGACAAGGCTGCTCCCCAGGCGGCATCCGCGAGGACTCCGTCAGAGTCGGAATGTCGCCTGGAGGAAGAGGATTCCGATGGCTTTGTTGAGCTTAAGCACGGCAGGAAAGTCCGCGTGGTGCACGGCCTAGAGGAGGAAGCAGAGAAGGTGGTTAATCGGAAGAAGGATAAGAAAATCCGCGTGGTGAACGCCGTAGTACACGCGCAACCTGGAGCTGCGGTGAATCGGATGCCGGTTTTGAGGGGAAAGATAGGAGGAAAATCAGTTTCTGTGCTACGAGATAGAGGTAGCAGTGCCGTAATTGTTAAACGGAGTTTGATTCATGAGAATTATCTGACTGGTGAGAAATGCCCTGTGAGGCTAATTGACGGCTCAATTCAGTTGCTATCTGAAGCAAAATTGGAAGTGCAGACGCCATATTATTCTGGAAAACTGACAGCCCTTTGCATGGAACGCCCTATCTACGATTTGGTGTTGAGCAATATCAAGGGCGCAACATTTCCCGCGGATCCTGATCGAAGTTCCGCGCCTGGGCATTGCAGTGAACCTAAAACGAAAACGAGAAGGCGAGGCAAGCAAGGTCATGTGAAGCCGAAGGAAAAGCCCCTAGAAAAGAATAAACAAAAGGAAGCACCTCAAGAGGAAACCGAAAAGAAAGAGACAACACAGGAAATAAAGTCAGGAATGCCTAGGCCGTCGTTCATGCAGGTAGCCCAAGTGTTTTTCCTTCTTATGGGGGCGTTACTTGGGATATTTCACCTTCAGCGGAAGGAATACCGGTGCCTAGGAAAGAGCACTACTACGGTGATTCTTTTTGTTGAACTGTGCACGCTAGCACAGGTTCCCGTATATCCGTCGGCGCTACTGGTTATAGGGGCAATTATCGGCACACATTGGCTGTGTGATTTGCAAGGGGACTATAAGTCATGCCTCAGGGAATTTTCAGTAGCCCGATCTGGGAACATGGAAGCACCTCAAATGCGAGAGCCTAGAGCGAAGGCAGAATCCCCGGCTGGCAGAAGCGTGTCACGCACTGATCGCAGGTTGGAATTACGCTCGGAAATTTAGGTTTGTGCGCTTCGCATTTGAAAAGCTGTGTGTTGATGATTCTTATGTGTATCTGGCGACAGTGTGGTGCTATGTTTGTGAACATCATGGCATTGATGTATGAATTTTGTAATGTGTTATTGCAGTTTGTGAAATTTGTGCATTGTGTGTGATGTGGACATTTGCCCCATATAATTTGTGAGCGCATGCATGTGCGCGCGATGTTCTTGGTTGTTGTGAATATTGTGGGACAATGTTCTTTAAGGGAGGGGCAGTGTCACGAAATCGGCGCACATTTTCATCAAGCCGGCACGGCGCGAGGCCCGCGCGGCGTCGCGTGGAAAGCTCGAGAAAAACCTCCTTCCCCGCGCGAGAGAGCGCGTAGCCTTGTACGCGTCGCCGTCGCCCTCTTTCTCATCTCCCGGCGATGACGCGGACTCATCAGTCTGGAATACGCCAGAAAAATCGAGAATCTTCTATGGGACCTAGCCAATGACGACGCGCGGCTCGACGGGAGGAGGAGAGAGCGCTATAACCAGCGAAGTTAAGTGTGTGTGCGCGCTAGCTTTGGCGCGTTTTAACAGACAGACGCGGCGCGCCCTATTTAAAGAGACCGCGCCGCTTGTGTAGTCAGTCAGTCAGTCAGTCAGTCAGTCAGTCAGTGTTTGCGACGTGTTCGCTTGTGCTTCGGCTGGACTCCCGGGGATCACCCGCTGCTGGCAAGCCCACGGACCTGCAAGGGAGCGGCGCTCGTCTTGTATGGCGGCCACATCGTGACTCTCGAGGCGTCGGACTGCAACAATGCCCGGTGAACAATTTGGTGTTTGTTTATGTAACTCTCTCGTGTTTCATCTGTGTTGTAAAGCCTCCATGTTATTGAATACCTCTGTAATTGCATGCTTAGCGTTTGTATTTTGTGAGCCTCTCTTCTGTGCAATTTTAGTGTTTGTGTATTCCTTTGTATCGTTTCTTACTGTGCATGTATGTGAAATGGCATTATGCTCGTTCCTCACATGCAGACCGAGGAAACAGGATGTTTCTAGCTAAATTCTTCGTTTAAATTCTACCTCAGAGCCGTGGCAGAAGACATGCAGAATCTACTAGAGGCCTGCGCTGCTACTGCGGCGAAGACCTACTGCACCGCACCGCAAGAGTGCACAACCGGAAAGCCGGAAGCGCGAATGATCCGAATTCCCTGTGAACAGCAATATTCTTTGGTATTTAGGGGAAGACTAGACTAAAGTACTTAGCCTGCATCTTTTTCTTGACGTTGAATTTTGCGTACATGTAGTTTAAACCCCCGCATGTTCGAGGTTAGCGTGACCCGACTGAACGGCCGCGCAGCTTTGAAACGATCGGGGTCGATATGCATGCATCGCCGGACTTAGGTACGCGGTAGAAAATGTGCGCTGCACATTTCGTTGCAGAAGCTGACTCTTGGAATTTTGCAGAGTGTGCCATGCAAGTGATCGTTGCTACAACCACACATCCATGTTCCAACGGCTGGCCTACCCCGAGGCGCATAAATGTTCAACCGTGGACGTATCAATGATCGAAGAGAGGACAGATTTTCACAATATTGGGCGCGAAATCGATAGCTACCAGTGCTTAGTGTTAGAGAAATTCTGCCTTGATCATGTGCAATTCAGTGTTTCAAGTGTTCGCCTGTCAAGTCAGCGGCGCCAGCGATGGACCGGCGGAGCGATTTTCCACGCTACACAGCTGTCTTGCTAGAAAGCCTACCTAGGCGGCGTTTGACATTCAGCTGCTTTTTGTGGGCCCCGTAATTGTAAGCAACGCCTTCAGAAACGCGTTAAATGTTCAAAAATGTATTCTCTTCAACAGTTTCACTCCAGGCTGTCAAAGCAGGCGGACGTTGATAAAACATTTGAGCCCTCCAGTCTTTAGAAATCTGTAAGAATCGCCTTCAGTTTGTAAAATTATTGGATAGGTCACTTTACGATCGCTGGGACACAGACCCTCATGACAGCGCTGTCACGTGAGTAAGGACCACACCAGACCGAAAGCTTGTCTCGTATAACATAGCTAACCAAGATATACCTTACAGCATTGTGTTGATTTTTATGGTGCATAAGCGACTAATGCTGCCATGCACCGAGAACAAGGTTTAATGTATTTATTTTGTGTGTAATGACTAAAATGTTCTTTAGGATGTAGCGTGTTTAGGAACATTTTAGGAAACCAAAATTGCAGGAAATTTGCACGTCTCTCCTAGCATCATGCTGGGATGGAAAGGGATTTGTTGTAAAATTGTACAAAATATTTCCTCTTATTTTCTCGACTCTGGCGCACGTGTAAGATATGGTTTATTGCTAGTTCATCTCCACACTCCTTGCATATTGGTTTGTCCTCTTTCATAAGTATGAAGCTGTGTGTGAGGTGTGGGTATGTGTTTTGTGAAGATGACCTTAAATGGCCTCCATGTTGTGTTTTTGATTACTGCATGATTTCCATTCCTTAATGACAAGTTTGACAAGTATAGTTTGTAGTTTATTTCAATGTTTCAAAAATCCTGCCATTTCACTCTCACTTTTCTTTGTACAAGCTTCTTGGTATCTTCATGCAGCATATTCACCCTCTGTAATTTAGCATTGCGTCAAGGTAACCTGGTTATTTCTTTTCATCACCTTTCAAGACAACTGTCCCGATTTCATAAAGTGTAGGGTTTCTGATGACAGGAACTCCTTGGAAGTCATAGAAATAAATGAGATCCACAATCATGAGCTATCTAGGATATGCATATACATGTCCATCGCTCAGTGGAATGGTGTCAGTACGCTGTTAGAACAGGTCTTGTGGTAACAACAACCATTGTCTGAGGTGGTCCTTTAATGGGCATTGAAATGCTATGTAACTACAGGTACTGATAGAACTCTTGATCATGTTATGTCATGATGCAATCCTTGCATGCATATAGGTATACATTTCAGAATCTGCAGTGCTCCACTTGACCATTTGCCACCAGTTTGTGTGAAAATGTATTTTTCATGCATGTTAACCAGTATTTAATAGATGACCCCTGTGCACAAGCCAGACGTGCCACGAGCCAAATGTCACGAGGCCACACGACATGGCAGGAGCTGTTAAGTCAAGCTTACAAAGTTATACTTGAAATATGTTCTGGGGAGGTTTCAGCTCCAATTAAGAAAGGTTGAGGATTACAGAGGTCTATGCTTGGTTATCTATCACCTAACAGGGCAGCCTACGACCGTATGCTAATGAGTATATCTGAGATAACAGAGACATGAATTAAGGAATTAGTAATTATGTTTGTAGCAAAGGGCATATAAATTAACGGGAATCCACAGTGGGATCTGCAGACAAGAACCATTAACGCTGGCACACCATACCCTTACAGGTGGAGATTAGGAGTCTGCCTAATTTTTTTTCTGCTCAAAGCTTGTCATTTCCTTCGTTCTTCCAGATGAGGAAGATGTGAAAATGATAGCATCGAAAATTCCAGAGACCATCGTTAAGAAGGATGCTGATCCCAACAGCGTAAAAAGGAACTTCAGAAAAGATGGGTGACTAGTAATGCTGGCAACAGTTGAAGCTAAGTGGAAAGGCATGAAATTGAAACGCAACATATGCAGAGATATGTTGCGAGACGACCAGTCTGTGGTGTGCGACATCTGTCTCCCTTAGTTTCATCAAGTGAGTGGCCAAAGCAGATGGGGCTTGTGGTTTTGTGATAAGTGCAGTGTAGTAGCATAGATGCAACCTTGCCCATTAATAATTGGAGTAGAGTAAGTGCATTGTTTTGTTTTTGTAAGATGTTCATGGTTTCCATGCAAACATTATGAGAAATTTTTTCCTAGAGAATGTTTGCTGAAATGTGAATATAATGTGCAATAAAACTAGTGTTTTCTTGCTATTTACTTTTCATTGTATACATTAGTTCTGTGAACAAAACCACCGGCTAGAAGGAAATGTAATGGCATGCATTTTGATACGTGGCCCCGTTGTGCTGGCTCAGTAGTTAGAGTGCTTGGCTGCTGAACCGAAAGATGCAGATTTGGTTCCAGCCACAGCAGGGGCATTTCAATAGAGGCGAAACAATAGGCCGTCATGCACCGTGCGGTGTCAATGCATGTAAAAGAATCCCAGGTCGTCGAAATTATACCGGAGCCCTCAACTATTGTGTTCCTCATAGCCGTAGTTATTTTGGGATGCTAAACCAGATATATATCACATCATACTCTGAGTAAGATGCTATTCATGGTCAGTTAATTATACACTAAATGATCAATTTTTTTCTGCATGGTACAGCAGCTGTTGTACAATTTTACTTTAGCCTTCATGAAGAATATCACTGGCTCCACATGGCCTTCTGTTGACCTTTGATATGCGTCACAATCACACACCCGAGTATGTATTTGTCTAAGGGCACCTATGCATGCAAGGAGGGGACCGTTACTTTCCATTTGTCAGAACTGAAATGCACGATCCACATCATTTCTGTAGTTCAACTGCATGCTATTTGAACTGTCCAGCATTGATGCAAGTTTCAAAGAACTGCAATTAGCAAATTAATCCAAGCAGGAAACCATGCCAAGAACTGCTTCGGTTTCATCTTTAACAACTGTTTGAGAACTAAAATTAGCCAAATGTTGCAAAATATAGATGAGAGATTACAAAATCTAAAAAACAATGCATCCTACCTGTGGAATGTGGGGTTTCACATCCTAAAGTGACATATGTAGCTATGAAAAATACCGTAGTGGAGAGCTCCAGACTAATTTGACTGCCCGGGCTTTGTACTTTGCGTTGACATATTGCAGGAAACAGAAGCATTTGCATTTCACCTGCACCAAAGTGCGACTGCTATCACTGGCATTAAACATCACGACCTTGGGGCAAGTAGACGAACGTGCCACTAAGATGTCGCAGCGTCTACGTACATGCTATATACACGTCAACCTTTCTAGCATTAAAGCTGTCACATGCATGGCAGATATTCATGTTCAGCTTTGGACTGACAAGTTTAAAAGTGTACTATTTGTGTTTGTCTAGCATGAAAAACAAAGGAAACTAATGAAAAACGAAAAAAAAAATTAACATATGCTGAAAAAGCACTAATAACACATAAAGCATATTCGTTCCTTTATTAATGATAAAGTGGCCTTCAACAATAGTACAAAGCCTGAACATTTAGGAAGGTGCTGTGCCAGGCGGCTATTTTACAGAAACCTGAACCATTTCACCAGTAGTAATGCGCATCCCGGCGGTGTGGGCTGGGCACTTATTTTTCGGTCCACTCCAACATGCGAAAACTGCATCATGTGCATTCCCATTTTCCGAGTTTTGAGCTCTGTAGTGCAGGCTAACAAATTGTCGATGACTTATTTTCGTCTGATTGTTGCACAGCGCGTGTAAATAAATTACCACTGCACCTAATAAACACTGACATGCATGTGCAACATCGCCGATCATAAACAGACACTCCGTCCGGACATCGGCGCACTCATCACAGCACTCTTCGTAGTCTCACACAGCACTCTCGTAGGACGTAATCCGTACATCACAGCATCTCACGGTAAGCACAAACCACACCCCCCCTTGTAGAACAAACACGAATGACGCGATGCTTGGGCTAGAGACACGCCGGCGGTACCCAGCTTTTTCAGCGCCGCTCGTATATGTACTAGCACCAAACCTAAATGCGAGCAGAAAGCGATGCGTTACGTTACGCATCTCATCACAGATGAAAGTGAGGAAACTTTGAAGAATCAAAACTACATAACTACATAACGACCGTCGTAGACGTTAATCCACATGGTAACGAGGACCAAATGAGCGGGCGTGTGGGCCGCGGGCTGGCAGTTGCAATACCGCGATTACATGCGCTTGCGCTCTGGTCGTGTTTGCCACCCTGCCGCGGTCCAGCTCACGTAAACCTATCATCATGCCATCACGTAGTATATCAGCCATTCTAGGCACTATTCTTGCCACTGTACTATTCTTTGTAATTTCACATTTCATGCATAGTACATTCTTCTTGCACATCGCACGTACACCTCATAACTTCGATTTCTCTACATATATCTGGGGATCTCGGATCCGCCCGGCTTTCCCGACGGATCCCAAGGCCCATATCGGAGAAAAATGCGTTGGGTCCGTCGGACGAACCCTACCGATCGGGTCCGTCCGCCGTACCTCTGAAAAATATTTCCCGGATCCGTCCGTCGTATCCCGAAGAAAAAAGCACCGGGTCCGTCGGACGTACCTTTAAGACCATTGATCGGGTCCGTCCGACGTACCTTCAGCCACAGCCTTTGGACTTACCACTGCACCTAATAATCACTGGCATGCACTCGAAACATCGGCGATCATAAATGGACACGCTGATGTCCGTCCGGACATCGGCGCACGCATCACATCACGGCACTCTCGTAGTGTCACACAGCACTTTCGTTACGACGTAGCACGGACATCATAGCTTCTCACGGAAAGCACAAACCGGCGCCTACACCTCCATTCGCACAACAGGATGACGCGATGCTAGGGCTAGAGACACATCGGCGGTACCAGAGTGTATTGAGGGACTCTGGCGGTACCCAGCTTTTTCAGCGCCGCTTGTATATCTATGTAGAACTTGCAGCACCGCAAAGCACATATACGAGCAGAAAGCGACGCGTTACGTGACGCATCTCATCGCAGATTGAAGCGAGGAAACTTTGAAGAATCAAAACTACATAACTACCGTCGTACACGATAATCCACATGATAACGATCGAGGACCAAATGAGCGGGCGTGCGGGCTGGCCGTCAACACCGCGATTAGTCGTGCTTGCGTATTCCCTGCCGCTGTCCAACTCACGTAAATCTATCATCATGCCATCACGTAGTCTATCACCCATTCTAGGCACTATTCTTGCCACTGTCCTGTCTTCGTAATTTTACATTTCACGTATGCTTGGATCCACCGTGCTTGGACTACTGGACCTCGCACACCTCGTATCAACTTCGATTTGGCTACATTTGGCTATCGCTACCAAGTAACCACTATAATCTACACATCCGGCTTTTCCGACGTATCCCAAGTCCAAAAGGCCCACCCCCATCCATCTACCTTTTGTATCCCGGAGAAAAATGCACAGGGTCTGTCGGACGTTAAACTTGAACCCCGCCGACCGGGTACGTCCGCCGTACCACTGAAAAATATTTCCCAGATCCGTCCGACGTATCGCGAAGAAAAACGCATGCACCGGGTCCGTCGGACGTACCTTTAAGACCATTGATCGGGTCCGTCCGACGTACCTTTAGCCACAGCCTATATCTTTTCCTGGAATTCATTCCTTTGCAACTAACTGTTGGATATCTTGCCTTTGAGCTCCTGCTTGTTCACTAATCCACTAGGCTCTCTTCATACCTTTGCTGCTGTCTTAGATTAAATTTCAAGCCTTTTTGAAGTTTCTATCTTATCAATGATCGCAAGCAAGGTATCGTATACTTGCCTTTGGAGGCATATCGATTACCAGCTGCTAGTCCTGATTTCAGTGGGAATATACTTGCCAGATGCACTACACTAGCATTACAATAAAGGTGCAATTCACAATAGCCCACATTATTATTTTAGATACATGAAAAGATTGTCACTTAAAGTCAGGGGCGTACCATGTGTCTGAGAACCCTCACCAGTTTTTACGAGAGGTCTGAGACCCCCCGCACTTGAATATATCCGGTGTCCAGCACTGCACGAATATGAAGAAGGTGCATCCATTTGGCAAAGGCCTTTATTGCCTCATTGTTGTCGTCAGCCAAAGTATCACACTTTTGCGCAGCTCTGATTGGTCGAGACAGGATGATGTCATAGAAGTCTCAACCAATCACAGAGCACCACCACAGTATGTGCGAATGATGGCCATATGGCAATCAATGACTGTTTACTAATTAATGACTATTTAATCAATTATTTGCTAATTAATGGCTAACTACAAGTAAATGACTCATTATTGATTTCATTACTAATTACACATTAATGCCTAATTCATTCATAATTACTAATTAATGCCACACCCGGTAAAATCAACCACACAACAGTAAATGTAGAACAACTGCGAAGATACAAGGAATGCGATCTTATCGTTGCGCTGCCAAGCAGAATGCACTGAATAAATGTACACGCAGAATGTGAAAGAGTAGTCACTTGCTTTACTTGTAGCAGCACTCATCGCTACATGCGCAACAATCGCGTAGCAGAATGCAGCACTCAGGCTTTTGCCTTTCATCACTTTAGTCGCCAAGTATCCTCGAATTTTATTCTTTTCAGTGGCAATCAGAGAATGCTTATGATTACTAGAAAATTTTGCAGCAAGTTTTTGTAAGAATTATTACTTAATTTTAGTAAGAATTAGAATTTTCTAAAACCTGTGATGAAGAAAACAAAAGTCAGTCTCTTTACACAGAGGCTGGAACTAATTAAGGTATTCTCACATGCCATCTCTTCAGTTTTGCCGGTTCGCACTGTGTTTTAGGTGCTGGCTGAGCAAATTGTCAATATGCTCACGCAATATTATTCAGATGATGTACAATATGGTTTGCTAATTTTCATTGCGTTCACTTGAAGTGTAAAAATTATAGTATATATTTTTTATTTTACATTTAACATGCAATTAAGATTGTACTTCCTATATAAAGTGCTTTAAAGAACATAGCACTCTTGCTGCTTCTATAAAGTGCATTCAAAGACATTTATTTGCAAAATTTCTATTCAAACTTATTCACTCTTATAAAATTTTCTTTGCAACCAGACAGAAGTTGAGTTCTCGATGTGAACTGTGCTACAAGATAGCGATTTCAGGAAAAATATTGCATATGTTACAAGTGCTGACACTTTGTAGTTTCACTATAAGCTGCTTTACATCACAGATCATCGATCATGCTGGCAGAGTGCGGGGATCACTTTTTTCAGGTGCATGTCATAAAATGATCACAAAAACCTTCCCAATATATATATATATATATATATATATATATATATATAATTTCTTCCATTTAAATAGAAAGATGTGCAAAGGCCGCCAGCCCCTTCTTTCCCCCTCTTAGTTCCTCCTCAACAATTGCGCTCGAATTTCTAGAGTCTCTCCAATAGAGCCAGACTTTAAGCACTGAAAGTAATTCATTCATTTCAAAATTACTTTTACTAAAGTGAATCACTGCTGTTTCTATACTTCATACTATGCACACCCGGTACGACGCCAAGAATGCAGTAATGACATGTAGCAAGCCTGTCCCACCAGTGATGGATAAGCAAAAAAAGACAGAATTGAGTAGAACTATGTGTTCAAGGCCTCAGAGCTGTCTTGTGCCTCCGGGTTACAACCATTCTCTAAGCGGAAGGCATACATGTAAGACGTTGAGGGTCAATCGAAGTGACAGATGGTGCAAAATGGTAGAAGGTCAAAGCTAGTTGAAAGTGTGCAGTAGTACTCACTGTTGCATATTGGCTATAGGCACAGTGGCGCCTGGTTACACTTGCCATCACGGGCAAAAAAGGGGTTTTAGGGAAGAGACATGGCGGAAATGTTCATGACGTGTTTGACCATGATTGTTTTTGTTGCCACTGTCTTATATTTTTAATAGCCTGTTCTGTAGGAAAAGGGTAGGGAATAATCTCACTGGACAGAAATTGGCGGGAAGATGAAAGAATGTGCTCTAGTGTTTGGAGAGAAGTTTTGTTCACAAGCTTTACTTAGTTTGTATGCGGATGAAATCCAGACAGTAATTAATGAGATGGAATTTGCTCTGCGGAAGTGATTGTAATGTCATAACTTTTTGGGAGCAGTATTTAGTAATTTTATTATATTTTTAAGGCTTAGCAAGTAATTGGTAGTGTAATTTAATTGCTTTCGAACAGTAACTTTGCCAAGTATGCTGCCAATTTACCCCAGGCAAAAAGATACCATGTGTCTATTAGGAATGAAGTAGATTAAATAAAACATGCCAGCTGGACTTGTGAATGTAATCATGTAGCTCAAATGGTTTCTCTACTTCAGATTGGCACTTACTTTGGAACATTCAATTGGAAGGCCCTGTTGAACATTCAATAAAAAAATGTTGCAACTTAAACTGCTGTGTAGTTTGCATAATTTCTATAAGTTGTGATTACATGAAGTAACTCTCACCCCTGAAGATCTGCCACTGAATGCAGGAGGAGGGTCCAATGTGCGAGGTATATAAGCCCCAAGAAAGAAAAGATTGTGTCAACTCTTCAGGTATATAGTGTTCCTATGGTTTATGTGTCATATGAATGCATGCTTGCCTGTCGCCCGCTTGGAGCTGCCATTTCAGGTCAGTGCCAGCAAAATAAGCATCAAGACTGGAAGCCTTAGCTGAACTGCCTAATTGCAATGTTCAATTTATTCAAATTGGAGCTTCGAGTCTGTCCCAAAAGCGTATTTAGAAATTTTGCAACTGCAAACTTTAGCTGGAAATCATATTTTTTTTTCTTGACTGGGCCAGTGTCTCGATGAAAAACATATACCATACTGCCCATATCGCAACTTTCACATAAGAACAAGTCAAAAGACGATGCCACTGCACTGACTAACAAATCTGAAAAATGGCAACTATGAAATATGGGCAGGGAGGCTCCGCGAAAACTGCTAAGTTAATTCAGATACAAGGCACACTGCCGAGTACAACTGCACCTTCCAAAAACAGGAGTTTGCATTATGTACCGTTTTTGCTGACCTATACAGATTGATCAGCCGCACTGCTGAGCCATAATGCAAACCCAGTTCGCGGTCATAAAAATTCTTGCATATAGTTTTATATAAGTACCAAAGGCAACCAAAGCAACCTCGAATATTCACCAGCTGTTGCTGCCTGCAGTTCCTTTCTGACAAGCGATTTGCGCCGGCCGCGTCAACTGGCCATACTAGAGCCCCTAGAAGTATTTGCTAGTCTGCCGTCCAAGCGGGGTTCGCTATGGAACCGGTTGGCCGCTTCCCGAATGAAAGCGCAGGGGGCGCTGTACGCATTCGGAGCGTGGTCGCGTTGTGTACGTGATGCTGTGGCGGTTGTACCGTACTGCGAATCTGCGCCGCGCTGATCCGTTGGTGCCGTGACAAGGCTCGTGCACCACTTGCACTTTTTTTCGCTCGCGAGCCGGAATGCGCGCAAATTAGCTAGCATGTGTGCAAGTGTGCCTTTTTTATGGATATGTGATCGCGTCATGTCCAGAAAACCGGGTAAGCGTGATAGCACTTATACGTGTTTCTTGCCCGGGTGCAAGACCGGGTAGCGCTCGTGCAAGGTGAAATGTTCTCTCTTCCGGACGCCGAAAGACGCAGGGAAGAGGCAAGAGTGGGAGCGCAACATCAAGCGCGGCGGCAAAGGTAATAACATTGTTTATTGTCTCAGCTAGGGCATAAAGGAATATGCAAAACGAAAATTAAAAGGCGTAATAAATGAAAGAAAATAGGTTGGCTGTGTTCTAATAAAATTTAAGAGAGAACGATGATAAGGCCCTTGCGTGCAAGCAATGTACGAAGATGGGTTGCTCGGTGAAAGGCCCACTGCCGTCAGGTGCCGATATTGTCGGCTTCAGTGGCGGGCAAACCCACAAGTGGTGAATATCTTCCTCATTATTTTATGAGTTGCAGACAGGAAATCCTGGACGTTGATATAAATATCGGTATATATAAATATCGGATGATCCGGATCGGGGTTGCCCTCACATTACTGTAACACGAATAAGCGACGTTTGTGAGCGACACTTTAAACCCTGCTTTATTGAGCGAAGTTTTAATACCTAAAGGTAATTGCGATTCCCCGGGATGTTACGCAACTCACGAAGGATGCCATCTCAACGCTGTTTCCTGACACTCCAAAATACTTGTTGAAACCCCTGCCTCTCAAGAGAAAGGAGCGCAACTTGTACGAGCAAAAACAGTCAGCAGGGAGACCTGTGGAGAAAGAAAAAAAGTGCACTGATCCTGAAGCATCTGGAGCCAGTTGAAGAATACAGCGATGGTGGATCGTGTGACGTGAGCCTGCTCCAGGAATGCAGAAAGCTGCATGCCACCGCCACTGGGGACAAATGTCGATCTTTCTGATGTTGAACAATGAAAATTCGCATAGTGCCACTCAAGCGAGGACGAATCTCCGGAGGCAATTGCCATCGGCGAGTTCTGTTCCATCGCAGTGGTGAAGCTGCCATGAATGCTGCTGTGTGCATTCGAGGAAACAAAGTCAAGGAGATAGCTGTAAAGTCGACATAGAAAAGGTAATTAATCTTATTCAGGACATTGCGAAACTCAGCTTGTGTCCTGGCAGCGGATTGAAGCCTATTACCAAGACCTTTCCCACCTACAATGGGCGTTGCTTAATTTGCGACGAACTGCACCATTATTTCTGATGCAACATGCATATAGCCTGCAAATACTTGCGAAAGTTAACTCAGAACACCCTGTCAAGAAGAAGAAAAAATTAAGAAACAGACTTCTATGTCTCGAGCAGTTTGTCGTACGAAGGACAAGGTGGCAAAGCTGGTAAAAGCTCTCGGTAAAATGAAAAATGAAAATGAACACCTTCAAGGACAGAGTTTGAAAGAAGTGTTAGTGCCCTTCCTCTCAACTAACAGCTGGCTGTTAAAATATGTTTTAGAGGTTGCAAAACGGAAGTCAACAAAAGTGATGGCACTTTCTGATGAGTGGCTACTAGGCTTCCTAAGTACCAAAGAATACCAGCAGTTTGCCTGAAGCGCGGTGCGATTTGAAGGGCTCGGGTTCCCATCTTGCGTGCTTTAATTGTGCATGCATCCGAAAGTTTCTAGTTCTACATACGTGTTATAACTTAGCTAAACTAAGAAGTTAAGATGAAACTATAGCGTGAATGAAAACGCCGGCGACAGCGCTCTGTTGCTCGCACACATGGTCCTTGGAGCCTAGAATGTGCGTCTAGTATAGTTCTCCGTGCAAGCGCAATTGTTTGCACAAAATCCTCAGAAGTCTGCATTACAATACGGCACGGCGGTAGCTTCAGCAGGATAATAGGGTATAAAAAGCAGCTTCGTTTCTACATCGGCTCAGGGGCATGCGCGCAAAACTTCGCTCACAAAAAAAAAAAAGAAAAAAAAAAAAAGAAAAAAAAAAGTCGCATCTGTGGTTATGCGAACAACTCGGCTGCGAATTCAATATTACGACTAAACTGAAATCAAAGACTAGAGAGCGGCATCGCATGTACAAGTCACCTGACAATGAGCATGCGGCGAATGCATTTCGAAGCGCACGGGCGCGCGCGTCGTCTGCTCCGTCAGCAGTGGCGCACTCCGGTTCACCGCAGCGCCACCGCGGCGATCATTCAGCGGCAGCCCCCGTCGCGGCCGGCGGACGACAGACTAGCAATATTTCCAGGGACCCTAATGGACCCTAGCCATACAGCCTGTATTTCCTGTCTCTATCAGATACATTGAGTACTGAATTATCAATTGCGGACGCGTAGCCTAGCTGACCGCAAAAAGGAATTCGGAGGTAAATAAATACAGCGCCATAACGTACAGTCTTAGAGCTATGGAACAGAACACTGCAGCGACTGCAGATCTTTCGTATTTGAAGGCGGAATACCTTCGACAAAACAACGAGATAAGCAGCCCACGGGGAGCCAAATTTCCTTGAGTCGAGTGAAGCGCACAATGCCCAGCCGAACCCGAAGTCCAGAGCGAAGCTAGAAATTGCACTACACGAGAAAACCTTCCTCTGCAACTGTACGTCACAATCAAGCGCGTCCAAACTCCGCGCGGATTCCTCACCAACGGGCCAAACGCCGACGCCACCGATACCTACATAAGTTAAAATTATTAGAAAAATAAACAGTAACCTTTTTTCAACCAAAATTTTAAGTTACAAATTAGTATTATAGATGTTTCACTTGCTGTTGCACACATTTTTTTATTTTGCTTAGTTTATGATGACGTAGCGTGACGTATATTTGTGCGTGGCACAGCATTTTACTGATGCCACGGTGCGTGTCATTTATCGCCGCCTTAAAAAAAGAAAAGAAAAAAAAAACGCGACAAACAGGCACAATTGTAGAGAAAGGCACAACTTTTATTCGACGTAGGCTGGTAACGCTGGGCCCGGCCGCCCAGCAGCCATGGCGGAAGTAGCAGCAGCATGCGCCGTGCGAGAGCACGCGGAGTACATACATACGTGGTGCGTTTTGTTATAGTGCTCTAGAAGGTTGGAGCACTATAGTTTTGTGTTCCCTGTTGGCCTTACCTTCTGCGTCAGGCAACTTCATCGCTCCTTCTAAAAGGTGAAGCATTTTCAGATGCTTTTGAAACACTTTTCATTTCCCGTTTTCTAGCATTGCTTTTAGCTTCGAGGGGCTGCGCTAATCCGGGACTTCATGTAGCCAAAATTGTTGTCCTTCACCAACGCATTTTTATGTGTTTGGGCTATATTGAAATATATTCTAGTTCACTATAGCCTGGGAACATGGCTGATTTTCGTTTTTTGACGCTTGACGCTAGTGTCAGGTGAACTTCGCTGCCGACGTCTGCGTCTCGGCTACCGGCGTCGCCTGAGGTTCTAGAAATTTTGGCGCTTGGGGTGAGGCGACGTAGAAAAATGCAGTTATCTGGCGATGTCAGACCTCAACGTCGACGCCGGAAATGCTTCGTACGGGAAGGTGGGGGGGGGGGGGGGGGGGGGGGGACAAATGAAAATGCGAAGGCAAGAGCTGACGCGACACGCGACGTTGAAGAAACGCCGCCATGTGGTCGGGTGTTTTCGCAGTGCCTGCGCTGCTTAACTCGACCTTCGGTTACTTGAAGCACAATAGTGCACCGTAATTGCCTGCATTGGACGAGCCATTTGGTAATTGTTTCTCTTAGGGCCTAGAACTTTTACGGCACCAAGGGAAATGATGACGGTAATGGATATCAATAATTCGTGGTCATAACTGATAGCCAGCCTATGCCGAGCCTTTGACGGCCTAAAGAAGGGATGACATGTCACACAAGAATCTCGTTACAGTGTGAAATAGGGTCGTCGTGGTGTGAATGTTGATATGTGAGGGAACTGGAAGACCTGCAATACCACCGTCATTAACGCCTACTTATTAGTGCTTGTTAGCACTGACCGATGTCTGGTTACATATGCATGTTGACAAAACAAAACAGGGCTGATTATAAATTTTATTTGTTAGCTACCTTGGCTATTGAAGGCAGTTCAGTAGTGAAGCAGTTTTGTGTGCCTCACTTGCTGGGCTGTTTTCTATGAAACTCTGGCTTGGTTGTTCAGGTTTTCAAGTTTCAGCCAATAGTGCACATGAAAGCTTGACATCTTACCTAGTTCTTCCCATTCGGACTAGTGGAACAGCAATTCAAACAACGATGGGCAGAAGGGGCTGTGAAAAGGGGGACTGTGACTTGCCTGAACTGTTTCCTACATGGCCTCTTGAACTGTGGACCTAAGGAGCATGTAGGTCCACTACCCTGTGAAAAAATGCTTGCAAGAAGCAAAACTGAGTGACTTACCAAACTACATACCTGCCAACACTCCCGATTCATCCAGAAGGCTCACTACTACTGACATGTATTTCTCGATTAGTTGTAAACTGCCCATGCAAGAATGGTTTTTGTAAAGCTGGCACTGCATGATCTGCAGCTGCATCATGATCGCCAGCACCAGCATTATCGGCTAAGCAGCTGATCCAAGCTAAGGTCTGTGTAACTGCATTTAATGTGTACGGTGCGCAATGTGAAGTTAGAATTGTCCTTGACGTCATGGCACTATTAAAACCCGAGAAGAGATATTTGCAGATGTTTTTAAAGTTTCATATTTCAGAGTTTCTGTGGTACATGAGATTTGAGAAAAGGCAAACATCTTGCACAACGTGCAGGTGCAACATCAGCACGTTTCATGTTGGTGAAGGTGATTTGAAACTGAAGCTGAAACCAGAACTAAATTCTGCTCATCAGTGTACAGCAGAACACCCCAACACCTGAAGGTAATGTTTTGAGGAGAACGACTCTGACAGATTTTTGAAGCTAGCAATTCTCCCTATTGCAAGGTCTCCGCTAAAGAGCTCATTTGACACCGCCTGAACCCCTTCGCCTCAGTTGGATGATCCCACTCCTCGTTGGTGCAAATAAAATCTCCTGACTTTCGATGTTGCCAGGTTGGCAGGTGTGCAACTGTTCCACCCTCATCCTGTAGTCAGATACAGCTCAAGGTCGAAGTGGCAGATGACCCTCAAAGAGGCCCCAATGATGTAGACCAAAGTTCATGTGGTTATTCCGATTAAACTGAGGTGAATCCCTTTCCATCTGGCGTGCCCTGGGTTATTGCTGCTAAGTTTAATATCCCCGCGACGTGATAACAACCAGTCAGCACCATTGGCCATAAGGCCTCCTTTACGGCCATTTGCCACTTCATTCTTGTGTTTTATCTGACTGTAGATGTATAGCATTGGCATAGCACCGTTGACAGTGAAGTCTTTGGATGTCAAAATGTGAAGTCACATGGTGTTCTCACCACATCTGTGGAAATTACAAAGACTGCAATTTGTACTGCATGGAAGGACAAATGTGACAAGCGTCAGTTCTGACTGGCTTGCTTATAATGGTGCTTTCTAGTTACCTGGGTTTGTGTAATAAATTGCACTCCATTTTTAGGCATCATGGACTAGGCACGAGAGAATGTTATCCAGAAGAAATGAGTCACTTGTGGCCACATAGCCTTAGTGGTTGCAGCAGTCCTTTAAGAAAGTCCTAGAACTTTTGCCAAATTTTCAAGAAATGTGCAGTGTAAAAGAAATCTTGATTCTGTTCACGTGTACAGTCGTGAGCAAAAGTGGTATACAACGCTCGGCCAGTGGCGGAGCTAGCGAAAACTGCATGCCAACTTCATCTAGCAACAGCTTTCTGTGGTCGGAACAGTAGTGGCAGTGCCCCATTTTATCCACATGCATGTGTCACTGTCGCTGTCCCTTGCGCTGTCGCTAGGTGGCATTTTTATGCAGTTTTCCCGAGCTCTGTCACTGGCTGAGTGTTGTATACCACTTTTGCTCACAACTGTACATGATTCCACAATGGAGTCATGTGGCATAAGAATTTTCCTAATGTGGTCATTTCATTCGAGGTATGTACACATATGTTTTTCAGAGAAAAAAAAATGATTACACTACTGACTTATCATAAACATTACAAATTAGGGGAAAGAAAAGTCTACTATGATTTCCTTGGTTAGTCAATTGCTTTTCTTGTACTGGCTTTGGCATGTGAGTCAGCAGCCTATTTTCTCTGCTGCTGAGCTACCATTAGTACATATCTGTGATGCTGAACAAGCCCGTCTAAATGATGCCATGTCTGTGCCATGATGTGATAGTAGTAGAAATGATGTCATTACAGAAATAAAACGGGGCAGAGATTTGGAAAGACTTGAGCAGTACAAAAAAATCTTCAGAATAAGATTGTAGGCCTTCTTCCGTAGGTAGAGCTGCTATGCTTGGCTCAGGTGTTCATCTCCATGTGTTTTGATGATTATGGGGGCTTGCTTGGGACACTAATTAAATAAAAAATGCTTCAGGGGAACTTAAAAATCTTGTCAGTTTTCATGCCGCGATGTGGTGTTACCCACATAGTTACTTCTCTGAAAGTGTTTTTGAGAAGACAAAACAAACAACTCAAACTAGACTCGAGCGGCTTTCAGCGACAGGATTGCAAAATACTACGAGCAATTTAACTGAGAAGCGGAATTATGTGATTGAAATAATGGAAGTGGAGCTCTTCTAAGTCAAACTAGACTCGAGCGGCTTTCAGCGACTGGTTTGCAAAATACTACGAGCAATTTAACTGAGAAGCAGAATTATGTGAGTGAAATAATGGAAGGGGAGCTCTTCCAAGGTCAGGGGTATTTCATAGAAAAAGAAACGCTGCAATACGCACATAACAAACTTCCATGGTCCTGACTGTGGCCACTAGACAGTCAATTGTATTGTTACTTCTTTGCTATTTGTTCTATCGCAGTGCTTTCAAGAGGGGCGTTTTTGGTGACCTGTCTGTTTTTGTCTTATGTAAGGAGTTCTAGCACCACAAAGTCTGAGATCTTTGCAGGCCTTTACTACCAAATGGCTTAAGGCAACCTGATCAAGTGTTATAACTTTCTGGAAGCTGCACGATTTTAGCAGATTTTAGCCGTAGCTCCTGTCTTGTCTGCCTGCTAATAATTAATAGCAGGCAGACAAGACACGAGCTTCTCGCAGCTGTGCTGATGATCTTGGATGAGGTGAAAGAAACATATGAACCCTAAAATCAATATGCATTGAACTTGCAGGTATATAAAAATAATATGCGGAGTCAAGCAGAACTTATTTGAGACACTCCTCATTACCCGCCACACGTATATGTGTTTTCAGGGCTGATGCTTACCAATTATCCAGTAATTAAATTGTTTCACAGCCTGTTTAATAATGTGCTGAATGGAATACCTCATTTTAGTGTCTTAGCACAAAGAGCCGCAACTACCGATTTTTTTTTTTTTTTCATAATTTGTCTGAAGCCTTCGGGGTCGTGCAGCAGTAAGGCTTTTGTGACATGCTTGCTTCTGTTTTGAAGCAGCAGAAAATTTGCTCTGACTGCTTCCTGTGTGCTGTTGGTATTCTCCTGCAAAACATAGAAAAGCTAAATAATGCCCACTGTGCTGGCAATGGAGGAGTGTGTGGCAGTCTCTGTAAGTGTATTGTCTGCATAGGCGTGCGCTGTGGTGAAACTTACTCTCCCTAATGCAGAACCCTGTGCATGCCTGTGGTAGTCTGGGTGAGTCGTGACATGTCATTGTCGGGAGGTGTAGCCATGGGTGAGCTAGGGTCATCCCGGCTGTCTGGGGCGGGAAGCTGGTCTTGAAATGAACAGCACTAGTAAAGAAGGCATCTCAAAGTGTGTCGAATTACCCTGAATGCATAGGCGTGTGCCCCCCTAATCCTCTCGGGGGGCACCATGTCTGCCCCATACCTTTGTTTTGCCGAACCTGTGCTGTCAGTTATGGCCATGCAGGATTTTTTTTTTTATGATACTGCCGGCTGAGGACCCGTGATGTTGCATTACAAGAACTGCTCACTTGCCACCTTTACCTGCGGAAAGCCAATCGAGGACTCGAGGAACCGTTTTGAGAGCACGTCATCGCATACTTTTCAATTCTGTGTCCATGGCGAAGCTTGTTTTAATTTTAAGCGCTCACTATCTTTTTATGTTTCAATTACATCACGTCAAAATGTATGTTGATAACAAATCCTCATCTCTGCACAGCGTTTTGGCCATAGAGACTTTTGTGAAGTTAGGGGGGGGGGCATTGCGGTGAAGGTTCGATCCCCCTAATGCAGAACCCTGCGCAGCGCCTATGCCTGAATGTGTGGCTGAACTGAAGAGCCGGGAAAGGACTAACTGTGGAATGAGGGAAGCAAACAGCTCAGCAAACGCCACAGCCAGCAAAACAAGCAAGCTAAGCAACTGCTAAATAGAGAAAAACCAAGGCTAAGTGGTAGTATGCCTAGTTCACATGCGGCCTAACTATACTGAATCATGAGTCATTTTTCTAGATATTTGTGTTGTATCTTTAGTTGCACATAACAGTCATTAACGTGGGCAACTTTTGGCCATTACCATGCTTGAAAAACCATGAAAGATGGCATATTGTTCAAATCATAATATCCGCATGGGGCTGACGCTCTTGAAAGCTGCAGTTAAAAGTGCTTCTAAACAAAATTATTGTCAAACTCATTAGGTCATCTTTAGAAAGCATTGATTTCTAATCAAGTGCTTGTTACTTCAATATTTTTTGGTTTGCACTCTACCTGTGTAAAAAATGCTTAACAGTGAAATCAGCTTGCAATCACAGAAGAAAAAAAAAAAAAATGCTGTTAGATTTTGACAAACAGTTGCAGAAAAGTGAAAATCTGTTGACTAAAATGTGTCAGGAGATTGTAGTTGAATTGAAAAGACCTTGCCTTACATTGGTAAAATAATACATATTACTCTTTAAAGAAAAACTTTCACACTGAAAAAAAAATAGGACTGGATAAGGCAATGTTCTGCCTTGAAATTTAGGGGCTCTTTTTGTTTTCAGACAGTGCGACTACATATTCTGTGTACAAAATTTTTCTGTTTAGTCTTCTTTTTTTTTTTTTTGCTTACCTTTAAAAGCTCCTTGTTGAATTTTCGACATTTATGCTCTCTTCATCTGTGTTCTGGTGCAAAGGGGGTTTATTTTTAAAAGTGATGCTGTTTTTACATTGGCAATTAAAGCAGAGAAACATTGTCAACCTTCAAAATTACCATGATGGTGCCCATCAATGCGTTTGTATGCATGCATGCACGGGTAAGCTAATACAGCTCGAATTAGCATTGACTTGACATTCATGAAGGCACGTGCTCAGATAACCTTACTTTTCATTGAAAGATTATACCGTTTCGTCTGTGATTGCATTTGTTTCCTAGATGCCACTTTTGCTAGAATTAAGGTATCATCGCTGTCATTGATCACTATTATCGGCGGTGATGAGCATCTTTTTCAACTTTAGGAAGGTTGACTATTGGGGAAGGCACCAACCAATAGGCCTACAATGCATCTAGGTTGGGAAAGAGGGAAGTAGAGGAGGGCCAGGAACAGTGAAACTGGTTTAAGGGAAGCAGGAATAGTGGTGGTTCTTCACCTCTACTGGTTTGAAGCAGAAGGCCATGCATAGCATTCATATCGGCAAACCGAAGTCTTAAGTTCTTTGGTGGTGGAGGTGCGTAGCGCGAAGTGTTATTTTACTTTACCAGAAATGTTAAAAGCACCAAGATTGGGTTTGCGAAAAATGTAAAATGTTGTTTTACTGCTGCAGAGGTCAACATTTTTGATGTGGAAAGATGGAAAAAGAAGAGTGGAAAGGTATCGTTCCCAGCATAATTTTCACAAGTTCCTCGACCTCAAGAGTTCTGCCAATGTTAACGTTCTGAACCAAGAACGGAGCAGGGCGAGAGCATCAGAGACATAGCATCTTGTATTTTAATAGGTACTTCGAACCGAATGAAATCATATTTGATAAATTTCGTGCTGGTTGCATTCTCATGCTCCTGCCAGTGTTTAACTTCCGCATGTAAAATTGCATTCCTTATTCTTGCCGTGCTTTGCTGGTATTAGAAAACTCTCATGGTGTCACTTAGCAGCTGTTTTATCTGGTTATAGTGGCCATGCTCTTGTAAAAGCCCTCTCAATGTATATCTTTAAAGCAAAATTATGACAGTATTGTTTGAAAGTCCTGGCGAATCGCTTATACAGTGGTCATTCTGAGACTAGTTTGTGGCGCTACTGCAGCATAGCATGTTTTGTGGACATTTCATTTTATTACCTTAAAGGACTGGTGAGAGGTGTTGCATGAGGTGGGGGTGCAATTATTATGGTCGGCATTGCTAACACAACGAAAAATGACTGTAAAGATTATCAGTGAAGTTCGACAAGCACATGATGGCTTCTGTGTCTTTGGGCAGATTGATCCAGTCTGCGGCGGTGTGGGGAAAAAGTGAAGCAGCAAAAGTAGCAGTATAGGCATGTGGTCGAGAAACTCTGAAAGGATGACGAGTGCGATGGAGTATGCAGAGCGGTGGAACAACAGGGGGCACGCAGCTAAGTGAACTGAGGAAAAATTTGTGACATAAGTGAAATGCTAGTGATGCGGCAATGAATTGAGAGGTGTGACAAATCGAATTTATCTCTCAACCCTGACTCACTGATGTCATAAAAGTAAATGAATGTGTCTTGCCGCTATTTTGAACTAATTCAAGTGGGTTGATAAGGTAAGCATGATGTGAGATCGAAATGAGTGGTGCATATTCCAATTTCAATCTGACAAGAGATTTGTATGCTAATAATTCTGCATGCAGAGATGATATCGCAAAAATCCAAGTGTTCTATATACAGATGAGATAGTAATAGTATTAGGGATGCGAGAAGCCCTAAATACTTTCATGATAGACAAGATTATATAGGAACGTTAGTAGAATAGTTGCTTGTTGGGCTAGTTTAGTTGGTCCATGGTACCTTGTGTAGCAGTGCAAGCAGAGTACAGAATTAACGATGACAAAGACACGGGGAAAAGAGTGGTGACTTGCATCTGTTTATTTTGCTGAAGATGCCATTCTTAAGTACGAGATGACACTTCCTTTCATATTTCAGCATGGCATCTTTAGCAAAATTTACAGTTGGAAATCAGTGCTCTTTTCTTTGTGTCTTTGTCGTCTTCCTTTTCATACTTTGTTCACGCTGTTAATAATAATAATAATAATAATAATAATAATAATAATAATAATAATAATAATAATAATAATAATAATAATAATAATAATAATAATAATAATTGGTTTACAGGAAGGGAAAGGCGCAGTATCTGTCACACTTGTGTCTGTGGACACCTGAACCGCACCGTAAGGGAAGGGAAGAAGGTGGGAGTTAAAGTGGAAAGAGAGAAAGAGGAGCCATAGTGGAGGGCTATGGAGTAATTTCGACCACCTGGGGATCTTTAACGTGCTCTGACATCGCACAGCACACGGACGCCTCTTCCAGCCGCCGAGGTCTGGTTCGAACCCGGGTATTCCGGACAGTAGTCGGGTGTCTTACCCGACTTACAGTAGTCGGGTGTCTTACCACCCCGGCGGGGCGTTCACGCTGCTACACAAGGGCAAATCAAGCCAGTAATGGCAGCGGTGAAAGGACAAGTGTTTATTTATGAGAGTCAAGTTTCATTAACCAATTGGCACACAATTCTGAATGTGTTTACGATCGTCTTAAGAGAATTTTGGTCAATAATGTTTGGTCGGTTTCGGTCGATGATGTAGATCACGGCTTATGGAAACTGTCTTGAAAATTAAATAGGGCAATTTTGGTTGATTAGTTTCAAGTTTATTTTTGAATAATAACCAATTTTCTCTGGTTGTATAGAAATGAAAACTTGATGCAAATACTGGAAAAAATGCATTAAGCTCATTATTAATCATTGTCAGTACAACCAGTTACACTTCGATTTCACTTGACCCTCTTAATTTGCAAAGAAAGTGGAGCGGACTAATATTAACACAACTGTGTTCAAATTTTGCAGTTCTCCGTATATTATATTATTATATAATATTATATTATATATAATAACAGAGCAGCTTATAATGAAATACAAAATTGATTATAATGAAAGAATAACCATTCCCATTGCTACCTCCTGTGGAGTCCATATATTTGGATCCTAGTTTTTACAAAAAATGTTTCCTGGCCATTTCACATTAAGTATGTCAGCGTAATGGTGCCCAGCACTTGCGTGTATTGTTTTGATGTGGCAAATTCAAGTCACCATGCATAACTTGCTCTCTCTAGCACAGCACAAAACATGCAGGAGACTCATTACCCTCGAGCAAGGGCTGCTTTTGCCTGGACAGTTCGTTACCACCAGCACATGATTTTATGCTAGCATTCCTTTCATTGAAAATTGGCTATGCAGCCCACCGGTCGATGCGAATAGCCTGATGTGCCATGCTGTTCCTTGGTGGAGTTACCAAGATCTTTCCTTTTTCCCTGTTTTCCAACGTTCTTACTGTAAATTGCCCACTGTGAATGGGCTCGACTTCTTTAGTACTCTGAGTTATTTAATTGCACAGCATGATCAGGGGGTGGAAAATTCACATATATACATACAATTGTCCTGCTGGGCCAGATGTTAGTGCCAATTTCTCCTGTAGTGGCCAAAGGAAAGCCAACTGTGGCATTGTATATTGTTTGAACAGTAACAGGACCGTGTTTTTGAACCACCGTTCCTCGAAAAGAGGCAACTTCGCTACCCAGTGCATAAAACAATTTGGCCACTGGTGCAGCCATTCGAGTAGTGTGCATTCGCTGGAATGAATTCTTTTTGGAGCATCAGTTCTCCATTCACCAGGGAGGGTGAAGTAGTTTAAACCAAAACTAATTGGAGCTCCTGTCCTGGCATTATTGCATCACTGTGGACTAGTTTGCTTCACAGTATTGACGTCTTATTAGATTCATTGGGCCAAGTGGCAGAAAACAAAGCCACAGCGCTGTTTCCATCTTTCCCCCTGTCATGCAGTGCACAGGCAGAGACACTTCAAGTTTTTCTAAGCCCCAACAATTTTTATTATGCAGTAAGGTTCTGTGGCCCATGTGCTCATCCAAAACATCATGCATCAAAGAAGCCATCCAAAACACACTTGCAATGGCCTGTATTGGCTTTAACACCAAGAAAATGGAGCTGAATATTCTTCTACTGCATTTTCTGGAAGAAACTAGTTTGACAGGGCTGATGGAAAGGTGGGCCGGCAGTAAGGTTACCCCGGCCTGCTACTCCACATTGGAGTGGGAGCGCTGCCTCATAATCATGGCATACCAACTAGCCCAATTATCCGCTTTACTGTCGCGCCTCGAAACTTGAGGTTGTATCTAAAAAAGTGTGGAAACTTGAGATTAGACTGCACTCACTCCCCCTTCACAGTCCCTCTCCTAACACCTCCAGATATGCAAACAAGCTTAAAGGAGCAGGCAGATATTCTTGGGAGCCATTTCTTCAAAGTTCCACTTTTCACATTGCAAAGAATCATTTTTAAAATACAAAAGCACAGCCGAAGAAAAGAGACTTAGAACTAGTGGCAGCAGCAGCGAACCATTTTAATAGTTTAATTACAGCACATCTATCTAGTATAAGAAATCTGTAAAAATAAAGTACTATCTGCTGGCAGACAGACGGTACCAGGACCCAATGAAATACATAATGAAATGCTGTCCCACGTCTCTGAACCATCAATTCAAGCACTTTTAAAGTTTTTCAACAAAATATGGCTGTTAGGAAAAATACCTGAGGTGTGAAAAAAAAAAAAAACGAAAAAAAAAAAAACACGATCATTGTGCCGTTCCTGAAACCTGGGAATTAGGCCACCAATCTTTCCCAGCTGTCTTGCTTAATTTTTAAATACTATTTAAAGATTGCATGAAGTTAGAACATTGTAAACAGAGAGATAAATGGCAGTCCACTTGTAATAATGCAATAAATAACAAAGCTCACTTGATAAATCCTGTGTTGGGGGAATGGAAATGAAATACCAGGAACGTTTTAAGGGAGTGCATATGTCTCCTTCGTATAGGACACACGTAAACACAACTTCCTACTCACAAAACAAGACAAACCCCTGTGCGATGAAATGAACGGCGGTGCAACACGAACACAAACAAGAGAGACACCACATGCGCCGTATGCAATGTATGCATTGATGACCTCACTGTAAACAATGTCTTATACTCGTGTAAAACACTTGAAACACTAAGGACAAATCATTTCACAAAGTTCTACAACGAACACATTCCTTTTCACCCGTGATTGGTTTTAGGTGAAAATGCCCTTGTCAACTTATCCTGCATTATTATTTTTTCAAAAGAAGCTAGGCTTCCAAAGCACCGTCGAGCGGCGCTGCTGCTCCTGACAGGGAGCGCCATCTCTGACAGAAAAATAGAAACTGGGGATACTCGCGGCGGCACCAGCTAGGCATCCCGTGCAAGTTTTCTCCTTTCGCTCGCTCGCTTCCGCGCACGTGCATTGGGCAACCTGACGCGTATTTTCATGAAGGATACTTAGTTATATGCGGGAAACTTTTTATTCACGTCTGTACTGTAGAGCAGACAACAGACGGGGATGAGTAAATATTGATTGTGAATGCGTCCCACGTTAGCAAAAACGTAGGAAGTGTATCTCGAGGTAAGTCCGCTATGTAATTATATTGTCGCATATGTTTAAAAACTGTAAAGTATCATCAGTACTGTGAAATAAAGTGGCCCGATCGTTGACCATCGTTTTGGCCTGTAGCATTTGATCTATGTACGGATTTGTTTTTTGTTTTTACGGCGTTACCAAAGGGGAAATCTTGCAGTAGAATAATGAGTATATAGTCCGAAGGAGGTGTTTCTTCAAAGACAAGAACGCTGGCATTCTCATAAGCGCATGAGTGCTCCGTGCGCTGCACGCGACATAACCGGCTCACTGGCTCGGAAGGCAGGTGAAATCCAAGCATGTACTACATAGTGTTTTATTTCGATTCTTATTAAATGGTCGTGCTTCATTTATGATATTTGGTTTGCATTCACGAACCCTGTGACGCGAATGGGGTGCTCCGTGCGAGTAGGGTCAGTCGAGTCATAGCTTGAATCACTTTTTACTGCACTTCCGACATATCTTTGTTAATAATAATAATAATAATAATAATAATAATAATAATAATAATAATAATAATAATAATAATTTGCGAAAATCTGTAAAAGCGTCTCAGCGAGGCATGTTTTCCAACGCCGCCCCCACCCCCGAAAAAAAAAAAAAGGCCTCGTTCCTAGAAATATTCTTGGTCAATCTAAAAATGAAAAGGCAGCTGTGGACACTTAGGGTATGGTGGCTAGAAGGGGGCACTTTCGCACATCAGTCTCGATCGCGGACGTCGCTTCTGTTGATCTGGTTGCTTTCAGAGCACTCACAAAGCAGGGAGAGAGCACAGAAAATCGGCAAAACTAGACACGCGGGGAGCGAAGGGCAGGATAATCTTCCATCCTCCTCACATGCATGGTGTTAAACCACTGTACTTTTTTGACGCCTCTCCGAGCCGTCTTTGTCAACTGTCAACATTTCTGAGTTTACGAAGAAAGGGGAAATTGGCACTTTTCGTTTCCAAAAAGAACGCGAGACTTCTCAGAACGCTGTCATGCGGTTGGAAAACAGGTCTTGCGGACACGCTTCCAAAGGAATCTGCAAAGTTTCACACGTGAGCCTCGTCTTTTGGTGCTTCGCCTACTATTGTGGCTTCCCATTACACAATGCAACTTCGTACATCCGTTTCGCATCAGCGGAAACGTTTTTGTAGTATCGCCAAATCGCCAAGCGATCGCCGCGCGTACACATGAAGCTAGTGGAGCGTCTGCTCCGGCGAAGCCCCATCGTTTCACATTTCGCCACCACGCCAGAAATGCGGCGCTGCCGTCGCGCGGCGAAACTTGAGCTTGGGTTCCCTATAACAGTTACAATCGATGCATACACCAAACTGGTATTTAGCCTCGAGTTTGGCGCCTGATCAGTTGAGAGGTCGGTCGACGTATTGCCGTTTTGCACTTCTGTGAATAATATACGCGGTGCATATTAAAAAAAAAAAAACGCGATAGAAATCGGAATCGAGAAGCTCTTCCCACCGAGAGCGACCGCCATTTTGAAATGCTCGTGCGACGTCACAGAGGAGACGCGGCGGAGCGTCGTCTGCAATGCAGGTTGCAATATCAAAGAACACGTCTCTCTTTTTATTGCGAAAGCAATACTACTTTCACTTTTAAGCCTTTGCGGTGCGACGGCGGTGCACATGAAATGACCTTTCGCATGACCTCTGTGTGACGTCACGCCTCAAAGCTGGGCGACCAACTCGCGCCGTCCGTGAGAGACGGCGGTGCGCATGATCTCTCCGCCAGGAGCGCCACAGGTGTTATGACGTCACGCCTCAAAGCTGGGCGACGCACTCGCGCAGTCCGTGAGAGACGGCGGTGCGTATGAACGGCCGCTAGAGTCCCTAGAAGTGCCGTCCGAGCGGGGTTCCCTATAGAACCGGTTGGCCGCTTCTCGGATGAAAGCGCAGGGGGCGCTGCTCGCCTTCGGAGCGTGGTGTAGGTTGTGCCGTACTGCGCGTCTGCGCTCTGCACTAGTGCCATGGCAACGCTTGTGCACCACGTGCACTTCTTTGCGCTCGCGAGCCGGAATCCGCGGAAGTTATCATGTGTGTTGGTGCTCCTTTTTTATGGATGTGCGATCACGTCATGTCCACACAACGGGACAAGCGGGAAAGCACGTGTTTCGAACGCTACCGCCTTGTAGGAACTGACGTTAACACAAAAATATTTGCAAGTATGGCTCCCTTAGAGGCCTGATCAGAGCAATTTGATTTGAGTGATGATCTTTGGAAACACTAAAGATTATGCCTACTCCACGTTACCTCCATCCATCGCCATGAGCCGTCTTAAAGGACTTGCAACTCAACTCGTGCTCGCGGGTGCAAGAGCGGGTAGCGCTCGTTCGAGGTGAAATTCTCTGTCTTAGGACACCGAAAGACGCAGAGAAGAAGCAAGAATGGGAGCGCACCATCAAGCGCGGCGACAGAGTGCTCGACGAAGGTAGCGTCGTTTGTGAGCGACACTTCGAACCCTATATAGCTGTTTTATTGAGAAGACTGTGCTAATTGAGATTCCCCGGGATGTTACCTCACGAAGGATGTCGTCTAGACAGTGTTTCCTAACGTTCCAAAATACTTGCCGAAACCCCTGCCTCAAAACAGAAATGAGCGCAAGTTATTGTGCGAGCAAAAGCAGTCAGCAGGGAGACCTGCAGAGAAACAGAAGCGCATTGATCCCAAAGTACCAGTGAGCCGATTTGAAGAATACAGTGACGATGGATCGTACGTGTGACGCGAGTCTGCTCCAGGAATGCAGAAAGCTGCAGTCACCACCACCGCGTGGACAAATGTCGATTTTTCTGATCATGAGCAAGAAACATTCGCACATGCCACTCAAGCGAGGACGGATCTCCGGAAGCAATCTACGTAAGCCGGCGAGTTCTGCTCCATCGCAGTTATACATATGAAGCTACCGTGAATGCTGCAGTGTACATTCGAGCAAAGAAAGTGAAGGAGATAGCAGCTGTCAAGTAAACAGAAGAGATAATTAATCTTCTTCGGGACATTGCGAAACTCAGTTTATGTCCTGGCTGCGGATTGAAGCCCATGCATGACAAATACCTTTCCCTCCTCCAATGGGTGTTACTTTGCGACGAACTGTACCATTCTTTCTGATGCATAACGCATGCATAGCGTGCAAATACTTGCGAAAGTTAACTCAGAACACCCTGTCAAGGAGAAAAGGATCAAGTTTGGCGGGTGTAAAGAAGAAAAAGACTTCCAAGTGTCGAGCAGGTTGTCGTATGAAAGACGTACAATTGGTGACAAAGTTGGTAAAAGGTCTATGAAATATTGAAAAATGAAAATGAACACCTTTCAAGGACAGAGTTTGATAGAAGGGTTAGTGGCCTTCCTATCAAGCAGCAGCTGGCTGTTAAAACATGTTTTGAGGCTGCAAAACGCAATTCAAGGAAAGGGGTGGCATATTCGAGTGGCTACTCGGCTTCCTAAGCACCAAAGAATGCACATCAGCAGTTTTCCTGAAGCGCGATGCGATTTGCAGGGCAAGGGTTTCCAAGGGTTTCCCTCCAGTTGAACCTGGAAATAAACTTAATATTGTATTATTGTATTGTATCTTGCGTGCTTTAATTGTGCATGCATCTGAAAAGTTCCAGTTCTACTTACGTGTTATAACTTAACAAGAAGTTAAGATGAAATTATATCGTGAACGAAAACGCCGGCGACAGCGTTCTGTTTCTCGCACATATGGTCCTCCGAGCCTAGAATGTGCGTCTAATATAGTCCTTTATGCAAGCGCAATTGTTTATACAAAATCTTCAGAAGACGTTATTACAATACGGCACCGCGGTAGTATTCAGGGAGGATAATAGGGTATAAAAAGCAGCTTCGTTTCTCCATCGGCTCCGGGGCATGCGCGCAAACCTTCGGTCACGACAAAAAAAAAAAAAAAATCGTTTCCGTGATTATGCCAATAACTGGGGCGCGAATTCAATACTACGACTAAACTGAAAAAAAAAAAAAAACAACTAAAGAGCGGCATCGCACGTACAAGGCACCAGGCAGTGCGCAGCGAATGCATTTCGAAGCGCACGGGTAAAGCACGGGCGCGCGCGTCGTCTGCTCCGTCAGCAGTGGCGTACTCCGGCACTCCGGTTCACAGCAGCGCCACCGCGGCGATCATTCAGCGGCAGCCCCCGCCGCTGCCGGCGGACTAGAGACTAGCAATATTTCTAGGGACCCTAATACCGCTGTCACACGGGCATTTCGAAGGCCCTCGAACCGACTTCTTATCGACTCGAAGGCTTTCGAAAGCTGCCACATGGGCGTTTTCCAATGGCCATTGAGTCGAAAGTCTATCGAGTCAATGGAACAGCTCAGAACTCTATCGAGATCTCTAAAGCCGGACCCGCGAACGTCGCGCAAGGTTGCTAGCGTTGACCCAAGGAGCGTCACGCACACACGTGCACAGCGCTTTTACGATACAAAAACGTGAACAAGCGTTATTATTTTATATCTTTAATTTATGCGGTAAAATATTATACCCGTAATAATTTTAAAATAGTATCGCTGTTTTTTTAGGCGTATTATTTATGTACTCTTCTTTACTACTGTAGCATGCGTCTTGGCATGCGCCGCCGAGAAAAACAAACACAATAAAAAGCACACTCGTATGCTCGTATGAACGCCAACGCGTTAAAAAAAAAAAAGTTGTCCTTGAATAACAACTAAACACCTGCAGTTACTAAAAAAAAGGTAACAGTTATAGTTTATTTTGCATTTATAGAGAGATTTTAGTTCTTTAAGCAAAACTGAAAGCAACGATAGTGGTGCCATAAATGTTTGGCGCCAAACACCAGAACTATTTCAATAGCCTTCGAATTTTGCCGTGTAGCAGCGGCACAACTCCATCGAGTTCGATCGGGACTGAAAATCTCGAAGGCTATCGACTCAATCGCCTTTGAAAATGACCGTGTGACTGCGTAATACCGCTGTCACACTGGCATTTCGAAGGCCCTCGAACCGACTTCCTATCGACTCGAAGGCTTTCGAAAGCTGCCACATGGGCGTTTTCCAATGGCCATTGAGTCGAAAGTCTATCGAGTCAATGGAACAGCTCAGAACTCTATCGAGATCTCTAAAGCCGGACCCGCGAACGTCGCGCAAGGTTGCTAGCGTTGACCCAAGGAGCGTCACGCACACACGTGCACAGCGCTTTTACGATACAAAAACGGGAACAAGCGCTATTATTTTATATCTTTAATTTACGTGGTAAAATATTGATACCCGTAATAATTTTAAAATGGCATCGCTCCTTTTTTAGGCGTATTATTTATGAACTCTCTACTACTGTAGCATGCGCCGCCGAGAAAAACACAGTGAAAAGTACAGTCGTATGAACTATAGTATGAACGCCAATGCGTTAAAAAAAAATTGTCCTTGAATAACAACTAAACACCTGCAGTTACTAAAAAAAAGGTAACAGTTATATTTTATTTTGAATTTATAGAGAGATTTTAGTTCTTTAAACAAAACCGAAAGCAACGATAGTGGCGCCATAAAAGTTTGGCGCCAAACACCAGAACTATTTCAATAGCCTTCGAGTTTTGCCGTGTAGCAGCGGCACAACTCCTTCGAGTTCGATCGCGATTGAAAATCTCGAAGGCTATCAACTCAATCGCTTTTGAAAATGACCGTGGGACTCCTGCTCTCTCCGCCAGGAGCGCCACAGGTGTTATGACCCAACTCGCCCCGTCGGCTCGCGAGGCGGTAGTCTAGCGGTAGCTACCAGCCGCGGCCTAACTCCCGCTCCCTCCGTGAGGGAGCGCTACAGCCGCATTGACGTCATCCCTGAGACTGTTGTTAGGTCGTTTAGAACGACGCTTGGGGCGCCGGTTCGGGTACGCTCTTACACACCGAGAGTTAAGCCCAACGTTGATCTACGGCCGGGCGGAGCTGCATTTGTGCCACAAGCTCCTAAAGCTAAGAAGAATTATGGGGCTGCAACCGCAGCTACCGCCGGGGGTGCAACGTTGGATACTATAGGAGGTGGCCAAGCGGCAGGTTGAAGTAGAACCGATAGAGGGCATAGGAAGGGATTGGCGCGCAATGGGAAAGTTCAGTTCAGTCGTTCAGTCGTGTCCGACTCTTCGTGACCCTATGGACCATGTCACGCCACGCTTTCCGGTTTCTCACTATTTTCCTAACATCACATAACTTCATCTGCAGTGCCTCGAGGATGCCATCTAACCATCGCGTTCGCTGCCTACCTCCGGCGACCCTCAACCTTCCCCAACATCAAATTTTTCTCCAGCGACTCCTCTCTTCTCATCAGATGACCAAAGTAGCTGAGTTTTAACTTTAGAATTTGACCCTCCAATGAGCAGTCAGGGTTTATGGTCGACAATATCGACTGATTTGATCTTCTGGCAGTCCAAGGAACTCTCAAGAGTCTTCGCCAGCACCATAATTCAAACGCGTCAATTCTTCGGCGGTCAGCCTTTTTCCACAGTCCAACTCTCGCATCCATACATCACAACTGGAAAGACCATAGCACGAGTTATACGGATCTTGGTTGGCGGACTAATGTCTGCTCTTTACTAGGCGGTCAAGGTTAATCATTGCTCTTTCCCAGAAGCAGGCGTCTCCTAATTTCATGGCTGCAGTCTCCTTCCGAGGTAATCTTGGAGCCCGAACAGAAAATCTGTCACAGCTTCCACTTCTTGTCCATTGATGCTCCAGCACTTGATAGGGCAAGACGCCATGATCTTTGTCTTTTTAATGTTCAGTTTAAGCCCAAACTTCTCACTCTCTTCTTGTATGCGCATCAGAAGTCTCTTTAGTTCCACTTCACTTTTTGCCATTAAAGTGGTATCATCCGCATATCTAAGGTTGTTGATACGTTTTCCAAGACTCGTCCAGACCGGCCTTCCTCATGATGCACTCTGCATATAGGTTAAATAGGCAGGGCGAGAGTATGCAGCCTTGCCTCACTCCTTTCTCGGTCGGAAACCAATCAGTAAGACCATGCCTAGTTCTGACTGTGGCCTCTTGTCCTTCATACAGGTTCCTGAGGAGACAGATGAGGTGAATTGGAACTCCCATCTCTTGGAGAGCTTGCCACAATCTGCTGTGATCTACGCAGTCAAACGCTTTCGCATAATCAATAAAGCAGAAGTAGATCGGTTTCTGGAACTCTCTTGCTTTTTCCATGATCTAGTGGTTAGAGCGCCCGTCTTGGCTGCGGGAGGTGGTTAGTTCGAAACCCACCGCCGGACACCCACCGGTAAAAATGGGTACAAGCGTCCCCCGGCCTGGCGCTCGGCTTTTCCAGGGGTGTGCGTTTGGGAGAAGCTCCGTAATCCCGCTGCGCGCCCCTCCTCTGCAGGGGGCCCAAACCCAGTTAGTTGTTGGCTAAAATGAGCCAACAAGAAGGAAATTAAGCAACCAGAAGCAACCAACAGCAGCATCCGTGCTTTCGCATTACCGCAATGTAAATTCTGCATTGCTCTGTAATTTTTTCGTTTTTTTTGACGATTGACACAATGGTCGACCCTCATGCAGAAGTGCTTGATATTGATGTTACTGCACGAAAGCAATGTAGAGTAAGGCATGTTTTCTTCAGCATAAGGCACGCTCACAGTTAGTGAGCTGCATGGTTATGTTCCTTGGCTTATCGACGCGCTGATCTGTCGCATTACATCGCTAACGACGCCAGCACGACCAACGGTCGCCTATCACCGTAGTGTGAGGTTTTCGGCCCGACGGAACTGATCGGCGGACGGTCACCCGATATGTTTTAGTCAGATCGGAGGCCAAGCGAAAACTTTACACGTACCCGATGAGTGAACGGCTTCAACGGCTGCGCTTGTCTATAGCTTAACTGAGTTGGAAAAAGTAAAACAAGCGGCCACACTTTATATGTTCCCCCTTCTCATCAGCAATGACCTTGGCCAGAAATGTTAGCGCCGAACTGCCGGCATGTTCCACGACGAGTAGGCCTAGCGCGAGTACGCGGGGTTTGGTTCTGGAGTTTCGGCGTTTAATGAGCGCGCACTCACAAGCTTTAGCGGTTGCATGTGGCCATCGAGTGTAGTTCTGGCAGTAGTGACTCCAAATTGACGACTTCTTACATCACAAAGCGCGTGCACATTGAGCGGGAAGCGTCGATGTGACCCTGCCTGGCGACCGCAGCCGGCAGCTGTCGGTGCCGCTTGTGTGTAAACAAGCAAGCTGGGGACGCAGTCGTAATCCGCGAATAGGCGCATTCCCGCGGGAGTTTAGGGCTCAAAAACTAGATACTAAATGGTGTATGTTTACTGTGTTTACGTCGAACTACTGACGAGAGATATTTGGCTCGGCAGTCGGTCGCGGTAGCGCGCGCGGCTGCGGGGAGGCGAGACGGAGACGGCGGCGGATGGGATGCTCTTATTCGGTGCGGGCAGTGAAGCGCATTCGAATTGCTCCGGTTTTGCGATCACGGGACTGAAACGGCGGTGGCGGCGCATGCTTTCGTGCGGTGGCCGTGGCCAGACTTAACATAGTGTTACAAAACAAAATTCTTTACCAGCCGAAAATAATTAAGTTTGACTAACACGCGCATAAACAGCAAGTCAAGGGGTACCGCTTCGTAGTTTTGTCTGCTGCTCTAATGTGGCAAGGTATGCTCTCGCGTCAGCGTATGCTTGTTTGGGATTTTCTTTATTTTGGTCCGCAAGAGCGACGGGCAATATATCAGCAATCAGCAAAACAACGCTAACCCCTTCTCCCTTTCGCCGCGCACACGGCGGAAGGAAACGTTGGACGCGCCCTTGTATATGCGGGAGCGTTTTGCTGCCAAACAAGCTAACTCATAACGTGAGAATAATATATGCTTCTCATGAGGCCATCGATTTCGGCCTCCTCGACAATCACTAGACGAAGCCCAAAAAAACTCCGAGGACCACAAAGGTCGCATATTATAGTGAAGGCTGGTCAAAGAAAAATAATATGCGAGTAAAATATTTTTGCTGAAGAAAAAAAAAAAAGCTCTCAGTGACCATGCACCGTCCACGGCGTGCATGCAAGAGCGCGAATAGCAGACGACATGGGGATAAGATCTCGTTGTGACACCCTATTATGGATAACCCTATTTCTATTAACGTTGGTTGTGACAGCAGCGGCTAATGGTTGCCAGACCAGAAAGCTGCTTTCAGTATTAATAATAAAAATTCATTTTAAAACTGTCTACTGCACAGAATGAGTTCAAATTGCGAGTATTTATAATTTAACGTGTGTGGAGTGAAACCCAATAATCAGTTTATGCTCAAATTTTAGCTGTCATGACCCCTTTAAACCCAACACACGAGCCAGCTCAATATAAAGGCTGTATAACTTTGTAGGCAGCACAAAATAGTTTACTAGTGGCATTACCGTGTCCATTCGTGGTTTACATTGTGTTATTGCTTGCTTGGTCATTCATTAATTGCGATTTTATTTTCTCCCGTACACTTCTCTGCATTTCTGAAAGTCAAAAATATCTTTGCTTCCTTTTCATTGTTTCTGGCCGCATAGATGTTGGCAGCTTTTGCGTCTAATTTTTGATGCCTCAATTGTTCCGATGGGTCGTGTGCAGTTTCAGTTCTGCTCAGCACTCAAAAAGATATGTGTGGTTCGACGGTTTTATGCGAAGTTCATAGTGCGCTTATACACGCCCAACCGTCGCGATGCAACGGAACATTGTTTTATAAGCGTCGCACGGTAAACACGGTAGTGTACGGTACACATGCTAGCGCACGGCAGACGCGGCGGTTGCGCTGGTTGTAACTGCTCTGCGTTCTCCGCCTGACAGCCTCGATCGTCGTTTACTCACGGTGTTACGGTCACGGCGCGAAGCAATGTGGTGGCGTCAGTTCAACTTCCATGCGTGCACAGAGCCTCTGTCAAGAAAACATTTCGAAACTGTAATTTCATTAGCGTAATTGTAAATGAGCACTGAATATTGGGCACTGTATGATATATTCTGAAGTTTCACATATACGTTTTCACGATTTGCTAGTTCCCCTAACCCATTTTAATAATGTTTTCGGATGGTTAAGTATCTTTAAAGGCTTTACGAGATAAGGAAGTGCAAACATGTTTGCTTTGTAAAATGAAATAAAAATAAAAGTACTTTCGCCGGTGTTTTCAACTCTGCTTATTTTTGCATGGGTTTCTTTTGCGCTACATCACTACTGCACTTCAATTTGTCGCCAACTTCAGAATGTGCGGAGTCCAAAGACCTGGCTGGTGCAGTAGCGGCGATAGGCCGAAGAGTGAGTGAACCGTTCATCGATGACTAAGGATCCTGATCATCATCTAACGCTAGTGAAACATCTGGGCAGCTGTGGAAAATTACCCCAGCATTAGGCTGTGCTTAGCTCAGACATTGCAAACATGGTTTGTGGCTTGTTATCGTACTTTTAGCTTTTACCGGTTGAACAGATCACTTTGGAATGAGCAGAAAAGGGTTCAGAAGGCATCCGTAGGAAGGAAAAATAGATGTGAGAGAGGGATAGTGGAAGATGCCTGACCGGTACCGGTCGGCAAGGCGCGGGCATAGTGTGCGGGACTGCGTTTTCGGCGACTGTCACAAGGCGCCGCTAGTGTCATGCTAGCGAAATGGAGGAGCCTTAAAGCGAAAGGGAATGTTGCGCCCCCTCTAGTTTTCCTACTGTCCTATCTCATCTCTGATGCCTCTTGCCGCATATGTGCGGCGCAGTGCAGTGGCCTGCCACATGCCTTGTTGGAAAAGTGATAGCTGATGCAGGTGTTACGGAGAGAACGCCGGCGCGCAGCTTGCCACTGCTAGGTGCAGCTCGTTTAAGTTGGCGTCGCGTTCTCCGTCTTTACTCAATTGGGTTGTCTCAAAAGTAGCCTGACTGGCTATTAGCAGAGTCCTTCAAAGCATTGAAGCAACTTCAGCTTGCTGGCGCCATCTGGTTTTATGAACGGCAACCATTTTGTCATCGAACTGACTTTCTTCTTTAGTCCTAGGAGAGGCAAAATCATTCCCCCCCCCCCCCCAAAAAAAAAACAACAACAAACAAACAAAAAACAAAAACAAAAGGCAACTTAATGCTTTTGAACGTTGCTGCAGGTGAGATGAGGCCAAGCGAACGCCGGATGCACCATTTTGACCGGTAAATCCCGCTTCGAAGCGCGCCGTCATGTTGCAATTTGTGATTTCAGCATACACAGGAGTCGCGAACGCTAAAATCTGGAAGTACCGTATGTAAATCGAGTTTACGTTAAGGTTCTATTTGAAATAGCGTTTCGCTAATGCGCTCTATAAATTCATGCCATCCCATATGTTTTGCGGTTACATTATACCGACCAGATTCCGCAGCGTCATATTTGGTAGTGTTGCAAAATAGGGCACCGTGCAGAAACCTAGGGGGCAGCACTCGCGCCGAACAGGTAGCGCCACGAGTGGGCGCCGGAGAATTTTAGTAGTGGCCGCCTGGGCACGGCGCGCTTGAAAGAGGTGGCGCGCTTGAAATGGAGGCAGTTTTGGCCAGCTGGATTGACGTAGCGAAGCATAAAAAATGCGGGAGCCATACGACACAAAACGGCGAAACAGGTACGAGCCCTGGCTGCTTGCCTGTTGGGCGTTTATTTCTAAGCTGGAAACACGAGAAACGGAAGAAGGCAGAAGAAGCGCGCGCAGTTGGAAAGGCTGAGCAAAAAATGAAGGGGAATGGGGGGGGGGGGGGGGGGGATACAAAAACACGGTAAGAATGTAGAAAAAAAAAAGCACTGCAGAATCTGCATTGGAGTAATGCGAAAGCACGGATGCTGCTGTTGGTTGCTTCTGGTAGCTTCTAGTTGCTTAATTCACTTCTTGTTTACCCATTTTAGTCTTTGGTACTTTCAAATTGCGCGCCAGTCCCTTCCGATGCCCTTTTTTTTTTTGGTTCGACTTCAGGTTGCGTGACGTCACATCCTTGATCTCACCTTAATTGACTGATTTAAATAACTATTTAGTATTTGATACATCTTGGGCCACCCTAATTGACTGACTTAATTTACTATTTTAGTATTTGATATATTCAAATGTGGCGCCAAGCCATATGCTAATGATATCATTTTCGCCTTTACTTTTACATTTTTTGCCTCTAATTAATTCCCTAATTATTAGCCTAATTATTTCTTTCGGACGCAGCATTACGCCACCCTCTATCGATTGACACCACTCATTAACCTCTACCACTTCTCAATTACAACTGCTGCGGACACGATTTTGCGGACACATTCTGCGGACGCAGTCGGCGAACAGAAATCTGCTACCATAGTGAAGTAATGCTTTCGCATTAAAAACATTTGTGGCGAACACCCCTCGTACAGTTCACACAAAGCTAGGGTGCCTCGATGCATTTCGCCTCCGCTATGCAAAGCCAGCCTCGAACGCTCCAATCAGGACTGGCTGAGAGAGAGGAAAGATGCGAAGGATGGAACGAGGAGAAGGTACGAATGAATGAAGCTGGAGCCGAAGAGGAGAAAAAAAAGCCTGAAGAAAAAAAAGAGAAAACAGCGCGAACAGAACGATTACCGGGGCTTGACAATGCCGCAGGCACTTATATTACGCAGAAGACTTTTGAAAAGCTTTAGCTGTCTTTCTGGTGAGGCGGTTTCCACTTTTCTTGACGATAAAGGAAAGGATGGCAGATTCACACTGATCGCCCTGTCCACGCGGTGCTCGCGCACGCAGTCGCTGATACAGCAACACAGCTATGAGAAGGGAAAACAAGCGATCTACGGTTTCTAATACACATGCATGTTTTCCTCTCTGTCAGGCATGTAGGGATTGTAGCTTGCCTACTTTTCTCTTTCGTTGAAAGAACGTCCTGCCTCAAATCCCGACTTAATTTTTTTGAACGATACTTATTGCCTCTTTAACCGTACTTCCAAGTCCTCTGCCGCAAAATTAAGTTAGGACAGGGGAATGTAACAGGTGGCAGACAGCCGCTCGACCACTTGTTTGGAGCAGGATGGCGTGTAACGAATGCGAGATCTGTTCAGAGCATCCACGAAGAAGTAAAAAAAAAAAAAAAAGCAACGTTTATCAATGTTAGTCTCTGTGAGCAGTATGGCATGAGAAACAATTCATCGTTCGAGGTTCAATATAGTAGACATGAAATTTCATTAACACGACTAAATGAATAATGTGTATGGAATGGCAGACAGGGGCATTATGAATCACATCAACCGAGGAGGGCGAAATGGACAGCTAGTACTTCGACGTCAGATAAGGTTTTTGCGCATTTTCGTTTGGTTTGCATTACAGAAGCAATGAAAACCGGGGGAGATCAGGGAAGATGTGTATCGACACCTGACGAAGGACCCCGTATAAGATTGGTGCTCATGCAAGCTATCGTAGACAGGGAAATACAGAGACCGCAGGACAACATAAATAAAAATTATGCAATGATCAACTGCATCCACAAGCGCGGCCCATGGGCGCGCACGGCGGTCTCAGTAGACGTGCATTCCATTTGTCGTGCGTGCCTTTTGGCACTCTGCAGATAGTGCAGATGCCTGTGAGTTGCCCAATATTTTTTTTGTTGAGTTGAGCAAGCCTGTTAACGCAGGTGAAGGTTGTGTGTCTTCTTTTGGACGCGGCAAATCCGGACATTATTGCCAGCTCACTGCTCGTTGGACGACAGCGATTCAAACTTAGCGTCGCTTCGCTTCGTAAAGCTTATTTGGGGACGTGAAATATATTTTATCAGGCCAATGAAAATGTGTGCAACCCAGCTACTGGAACTTATGGAAGGTATGCACTACTGGAAGGTAACTACTGGAAGGTATGCAAAGGATAAGGCAAGGTGGTCCTCTATCACCGCTGCTCCATACACTATATAATAAATATGGAACTGAGGATACAAGAAAGTAACCTAGGTTTTAACCTGTCATATAGATTAGGCGGAAAGGTGGTAGAGCAGCGCCTCCACGATGTAATGTATGCAGACAATATTGTGCTGCTAGCTGAGAGTCTGGAAGAATTGCAAACTCTAGTTATGTATTGCGGAGACGAAGGGGACGCTCTAGGCTTCAGTTTCAGCGCAGTTAAGTGGGGTCTGATGATTTTCAACCACTCAACTGATCAGGGTCTTAAAATCCAAAGAAATACCTAGAGTAGCAGAATATAAATATCTGGTGGTATGGGTAAACGAAGGATTGGCATACATTGGAAAGCATGAGCAATCACTTAAGGCCAAAGGGCGAAGGAATGCCGGGATAATGATGCATAAGGCATTATGGGGGTACAATAGGTATGAGGTTTTGAGGGGTATTTAGAAAGGAATTATGGTGCCCGGACTTACTTTCGGAAATGCGGTTTTGTGCCTAAAAGCAGAGGTACAGTCGACATTAAAAATAAACCAGAGCCGTCGGACGATTAGCACTGGGTGCCCATGGCAAAACCACAAACGGGGCGGTACAGGGGGATATGTATGGGCTGGGCATCTTTAGAAGCACGGGAAGCTCATAGTAAAATATTATATGAGGAACGTCTGAAGAAATTGGACAAGTACAGGTGGACAGCTAAAGGATTTAAATACCTGTACCTAAAAAGCGTTGACTCACAATGGAGGAAAAGAACTAGGAAACTAACCAGTAAGTATGCTGGTCACAAGGATGAAGAAATAAAGAGCGTTAAGCAACAGGTGAAAAACACAGAAGGTAAAAATTGGATAAATTCTATGGAAAAGAAACAGTGTGTGGAACCATACCGAAAGTGGAAAAGGCAGATCAGGAAGGAAGCTTTCTTTGCTAACTCAAGAGGCAGTGCCCTACTTTTTGAAGCTAGATCAGGGTGCCTTAGAACACGCAGCTACAAAAAGAAATTTAACAATGGAGATGATGCATGTGCTGTATGTGGAAACTCCAGTGAAACAATTGCCCATATTATACTCGAATGTAATGGTATCCACCCGGAAGTTGGTGCAGGCGCAATCACTGTTCCTGAAGCTCTGGGGTTTAGAGGTAACAGTGGCCGGGTGAATGAACCGGCGGTGGAAACTAGCAAAAAACGACTGGAAGATTGGTGGCTTAAAAGCAGAAAAGTAACATAATGTTAGTAATGTAGAAACAAAAATTCAATAAACAGAATGATGGTATAGTTAACTGATCTAAAACAATAAATAAGATATAGGGGAAAAAAAAAAAAAAAAAACGAGCATGATAGCAACTGCTACCACCCCGTTTCAACGGGGGCGCTCCTATATTCCATCCATCCATCCGAGTTACTTCTGCGTGGTGTCTGGTAGGTCTTGCGTATTATGTAGTCTCGTAATGCCCCACAATCCGCCGGCCAATCAATGATCGAGTCACTGGCCGGAGCCATGCTCGAGAATTACCGCCGACAATGTCGACAATGTCGGGTTTTCTGCTGAACGGTGCCTACTTTATTGCGATGAGGTCAAGCTCCTGTGGAACCGGTGCGGGCATATTACGCGATACTGTGAAAGCTCCATCTCACGGAAAATCTGGCGTCGCCGTTTGCCGTCGTCGTGTCCCAAAAAGCTTGATTGGTCGACATGTTCATGGCGTCACAGCTATGACATCCCGCGAGAATTTCAAATACCCCTTAACGCTCGTGCGAAATGTGACGTCACGCGTGAAAAGAAAGTTGGTTTCGCTCATTACTTATGCGAATTAAAGGCCGCCGCGTGTCATAACTGCTTACACTTTATAAGGTTGTTAATTTCGCCTAAAGTAAAACTAAGATTGCGGAACCTGCGTCCGTGTGGACGCTGCTTTGTAGTTTTCGAGTTCTCCGTTCAGAGCATAAATTGCGCGTCTTCGTTTGATTTGTCAATGCGGAAGCTCTTCACATATCGCTATCGCGTCATCCCCGTAAGGCGGAGCTTAAGTGGGCCCCTAATTTTTATTTGTCGCTCTCCACTTTAAGGGCTTGCTAATTTAAGTATGAATGAAATGATAAGTAAGGTTTGTAATAAGGGAGTAATTACTCATTGCATCCACCCAAGCGCAGCCACACGGCTAAAAAGGAAAGCTATACAGCTTTCTCAGAAACTTCGTAGTTAAAGAAAAATTCGTCCTGATCCGCGAATCGAACCCGGCTAAAGCTGTATAGCTTTCCTTTCTGAGAAAGCTGTATAGCTTTCCTTTGTAGCCGTGTGGCTGCGCTTGGGTGGATGCAATGAGTAATTACTCCCTTATTACAAATCTACTCCACCTTGGGGGATTCCCCTAAATATTTGACCAACACCATTCCCACTTCGAGTTATAGATCAATTCGCTCTCGCCCTACCATCTGATCTGCTGACCGTCCTGGTTAGCTCAGTCGGTAGAGCGACTGCCCCGGAAAGGCGGTGGTGCCGGGTTCGATTCCCGGATCAGGACGAATTTTTCTTTAACTACGAAGTTTCTGAGAAAGCTGTTTAGCCGTGTGGCTGCGCTTGGGTGGATGCAATGAGTAATTACTCCCCCTTATTACAAATCTACTCCACCTTGGGGGATTCCCCTAAATATTTGACCAATAAGTAAGGTTTATTGCAGTGGTCAAGCGCTCATAAAGTAATGGCTAAAAATGCGGTTGCCATTAGTGCGGAAACGTCATAACAGCAGGAGCATTTGACTTTGTGGAGTGGTCGATGCTTTGTTATCAAGGTAGCAGTTGTTGATGGTACAAAAGTGAATTCTTACGATCAGAATGGATTAGTCGCTGTTTTTGACGGTGTTATTTTCATTAAATTATTTGCATTGGCGGCTATCTGTACAGGGCATACTGTATTGGTAAATATGCGTAATTGTCATAGCCAGTCAAGCGACCTGGGTACACCCATGCTCGGACTTTGCGAAAATAAAATCTGGCTGCTGGCTCACTCGGCGTAACGGCGACGCCCGCCTCAAATCTCTCTAATGGGTTAATAGTAGTGACCGTCCGGCGGCTACTTTGTAGCAGTAGTAATCTCGCCAGCGAAACGCTTAACAATATTTAGAGAAAAGCCCAGTCGACACGGCTTTTCTTTTAGAGGCGGGGTGCATACTGCTGGTAAGGAAGCTAAAACTGAGTTATTGTGTATGTCGGTTTTTGTGACATAACTACTTTAAGTGATCTTGCGCATGTTCGATAAAAGCATGGGACAGTTTAACGCCGTAGAACCCGACAGAAACGGTGAAGTGGCGCAGAATGCTGCCTTTTGCGACACTTGGTCAGAACGCTAACAGAAACATGGTGTGCGATTGCGGCCGTAGGCATTGTTTCGGGACCGACTGAGGCGCCCTCTCGCGCTATGTGCAGCCGTGACCGTTGTCTTGAGGTGGTAGGTAGATTCGTCTTAAGTGACAGCGTATGTACTATGGCGGCGCATTTTTAAAGTTAGCAGCCAGCTCTCGGCGCGTTGCCTTTTTCTGTTTGTGTCGCCGCTTTGCCTGGGAGCCGCCTGCTTCCTTTTGCTCTCTCTCTCTCTCTCTGATCTTGGGTCGCGCTTTTTCATGCTATCTTTCATCTTCTGGGAGCAAGTAGCGCTTCCGATGGGTTAGCGCTGTGTCCTCGGGGAATTCGGTGCGCAAGTGTGCGAAAGTTTCACGGCATTCGCGGCAAACTATTACAGTTCCCAGCAGCCTGTGTTGGAAAAAAAAAAAAGAAAACACTTTCTGAAGCGCAGCTGAAAAAAGAGCAGTCCCAAGCAAGTGCGGGGTGAAGCGAATCTCCATCCCTGTCGGAGGCCGCATGAACGACCCTTAACGCTCTGCAAGTGGCTGCACGGGTACTATCGAGTCCGACAACAGAGGTAGATAGTGCGGTTTGCACTTGCTTCCAGCAACGAAAGTGCCGCGTGGCCGACTCTGCGCTCTGAGCCCGCTCCATGCAGAGCCGTGTTTCGGCACCCTCTCGCCTAAATTGCCCTTGCACCGAAGAAACCTGCAATGGGTTGAAGGCTGGAAACCAAAACCCGCATGGCCATCTCCGAGCACAAGAGACGGATGTCGCATAGGAAGCAGATTGCCCTTGAGTGCCACGCACTAAGTCGAAAATCGTGGCTTTGTGAACGCTGCGGTTAATAGTTGCTGTGTGCCTCGGTCGCAAGCAAATTCATTTCGAAACCCGTGGCGGCACAGAAACTTATGCGTCTGGGTGTGCCTTTTCGCTGGGATCGGCGGGGAACACTTTATCGGGGTGCGCACAAGTGGATGGCTGGCCACGTGCCACGTCTCGCGTACGCCGGTTGTGTGGGTTTTGCTTCCCCGGTGTAGGCGTCGCTTTCGATGCTCGAGATTCACAACTCGAGGGAAACGGTGCTCAGGCCTTGCCTGCATTATGTGTGCTGGCTAAGGAAAGCGAACTTGCTGACAAATTTTCGGCGATGCTTTTCAGTTTCTAGCGTGCTCCTGCTGGTTGCACCCCCATTCGCCTCCTGCCTCACACACTCGAATATATTTATTCACTGGGGCGTTGGAGATGTCAGCTGCCCGGAATGGGGTACCGTTGCGTTATCATCGTTACGTTTGAGTAAAATCCGGAGTCATCAAGTTTCCGCAACCTTGATGCAGCTTGCCGGACGAGGAATGGCTCTTTAGAAGGAAGTGAATATGGACATGCTGGTAATTCGTACAGTGCATTAGTGAAGACGAAACGAGAGACAAGACACCGGACAAATGCTTCTCCATGCCTTGTCTCTCGTCTTCATGTGCTTGTTATGGTTTATTTCTGGAGACGATCATCTCCTTTCGCTGAGAGGCCAGAACAGACCTTGTGTAACAACTTGTTCTCTCTTGGTGGTATGTTTTGAGCAATGAGCTGCCCCTGCCACTTTCTGCCCGCGTCTGTGCCTCCTGCGTGTTGAGTATCAGTCAGGGCGGGTCCGAGGCGCACTCTTCCTACGCCCCGCAGAATAAGGCTTCATCTCTTGTTCTTGACCTTGGTACTTTTTTTCTTCCTTTCTACCCGATAACTTTGCACCGTTCATGTTGGCTAACAGCCCCACGCAAAATAACAATCTCTTGCTTTTTTGCAAAGAGCTTATCGACGCTCATTATGTTCCTGAAGTAACTAACACTTGGCACATCGCAACTCTTCAGAGGTATCGGCAGCGAACAGCAGAGCAGTACAAAGTCGATCAAGCTTGTCTAGGGCGCCCGAACGGTGGGCTGCGAAATAGATGAAATCAAACCGTACCGCAGCTGCTTAGTTGGGGTCACGGTGCAAGAATATTTAGGTGGGGACACGGCACGGGCGAGGCACTGGACGCAAGTTTCCAGGTAAGGTACCAGCCACGCTCCTCCGAACCGGGCCGCTGATCGCAGCGTCAGCGTCGATGTAGCGGTGAATCTTCGCTGGAAGAAAAAAACACATACATCGACAACGCCGTTGCGATAGCAACCCGCTGATACCGCGCGGCGCGTTTCTTCTGCGTGGCCCGAACTGTTTCCCCGTCGTCGCCAGAAGCATAACCGTGGCACTTTATTCTTAAGCCGTGCTCACTGCATCAGTGCAGAAGCGAGGTCCAGAATAATTTATTGGCTTGTCAATACTATTGACGTAATTTATTCCTAACAACGAAGTGAAGAAAAGGTTGAAGTTGCACTTTATGTTGAAATATGGGGGAGTGAGTACTATGAGTCATCGTTATTCAATTGAAGGCGCTGGGGAAGCAGTTTTGTCACTTTGGATAGCATAAATAGAGCAGGGAAAGCGAATCCTGCGTTCGGTTGGGCGAATGGGAGAAAAATATAAAAATTCAGAGGGTATTCTTAACCACTTAATGAAGGAAATGCAACAGCGCCCCGTACCGCTTCTCTATCGCATAAATCACTAACGTGCAAACTGAGTAGAAGAATGGAATAAGCAAGCGAGGAAAAGTACGGACGTGTTATGTGTGCGAAAAACGTCACAAATGCTGCCGTGATTTAAGGCTTTTTTGCCTCAAGCAAGCTCAACTATCTTCAATATTTGCACGAATCCCGACTGCACGAACGGCTGCACAATCTATCTATCTATCTATGTTCATCAACTGATTTATATGCGGCTTTGGCGCACCACATCACATTACTGTTCGCCAATCCCTAACGTAGATTCAAGAAAGCTGTTAACCGTAATTTTACCTCTATTGTTTTGTATTGAATAAATTATACTTGGTGTTCTTTTTCCATTGTGAAATTCTCTTCCCCTCTGTACTGTAAAAGAATAAGGGAAAGGAAAAAAGAAGCTAAGAGAAGTAATGGTATAGAGGAAGTGAGAGGAGGGGGGGAATTCAGTGGGAGCTAGCACAATCCAGTTAGAGGACCTCTAATGTATTAAAGGAATAAAGTAAGGAGCAAACAAAGGATGAGCGGGCACACTAATGGGCGAACAAAAGATGTAAAGTCAAAGAACAAATGAAACGACCGATGGTTAATGCTTTGTTGTCAAAGTGCCGCCGCTTATGCGTGCAGCAGGTTCAAATTCCGCGCGAAAATTCATTCCTTTTGCGCTTTTATTTAAGCATTCACGAAGCCACAGATTCATAAAACTGCGCCGAATAATGGACCTAGACAAAAACAACGCGACAAAAATATTTTTCTCTCATCATCGGCGACAGTTTACGAGAAAATGGCTCTCAAAAAGCGTGTATTCTCCATAGAAAAGCAGTGCCTCCCACTACGTCACAGGCCGCTGAGCGAACTGCCATCTCGTATGGCTTAGACAAACTAGGGGACTTTATCTGGAACCGGCGCGGTACGCTGTGTCCCCACCTATATATCTTGCACCGTGGTTGGGGTCAATGCGCTTCTGTCTGTGCGGTTTGCACAGCTTTGCAGCTGCGCTAGAGCGCAAGTATTATCACTGATAGTACCTGCCTTAGAATTTCTCTTCGCTTCCAGCACCGCTCGCGCGTTCTAGACAAGTGTTATCGACTCTGTACGCCGACCAGCTCACTTGGCATTTACGAGACCGCCACTGAGTCACTTCGGAGCGGCGTTAGTCTTGCCCAAGTATCCCAGTGTAGTCGCGATATAGAGCTAAATCGAAAAAAAAAAAAAATGCGCGCTGAAACTGAACTGACACGGTTTTGCTCCCCCTTTCCGTTTCAAAGTGCGTGTACGTTGGTTTGTACTGTGTGCCCGTTCAAATAGAACTATCCGGCGAGATTTCCTTTGTAGCCCTGTGGCTCCAATTGGGTGGACGTCAGTGAGTAATTACACCCTGATTACAAATCTATACTCCTCCTTACGGGATTCCCCTTAATATTTGCCAACACATGAACGTGCGCGGGAATTTCGAACACCCCACATACAAATAAAGCTATAGCGCGTCGGGGGAGGGTTCAGATAAAGGCAAGATTGTCGAGGAGTTACCTCTAATGGGGGATTTCAGAAAATAGACTTAATTCAAGAAAATAAATTTGTCTCCATTTGGGTTCTGCATGCCATGTGGGCACGCAACACGTTGGCTTCTTTCAGCGCACGATAAAAAGTTACGCCTTTTCATTTCGCAATTTTTACTTAGTTTTTCCTGTTTTAATCTTAAATTTTATTTAAGTTCATTATATTACTCTAACATCAGCACACATCCCAAACACACGTCAGTAAGTCATACGCACCGAAACGAGTTCACCTAGTACCCCTCTAACTCTCGGGCGTCTTTAGCGTTTCGCCTCCATCGGAGCATAGCCGAGTTCGAATCCAAGTTCTCCGGCCAGGGAGCCGAGTGCTGGGGTGTGTTCGCTACGATTGGCTTGCTCTGCATAATGTAATTTGGGTTGGAAGAAGCAGTGCAGTTTAGCGGCCGCTCCATTCTGACCTGGAACCTCGCGCGTCCCCGAACGAGGAAAACTCCACCGCGCGAAGTCGTGCTCGCAAGATTAGTTAAGGCGGCGTTGCGCGCAGCGCGGAAGATGCGTATAATACGTAACGCGGCCACACGGAGGGTCTGAAAATGCCAGGCATTGGCCTCGCACAGCGGTACTCGACCCGTTACTGAATATAGCCTTCTCAAGTGCTCTGCGTATTTGTTGTTTTCATAACGAGCCACTCATTTTCGCACACTTGTCTGCTCAACGCATTGAACAGGGTCAGATTCTTGGAGCGTTTCACTCGGAGCTATTCTGGACTGAATTACTACCGTGACTTGAGCAGCCGTAGTAATCTTGCGTACGATAGGCAAGACGCCGACAAATTCCGTACCTCTCGGCGCATGAGCAGCCTTGGCTTCCGATTTTCGAATTCAACTTCTCGTTTGCTGACGCCATTTGCGGCTTGTATTGCAACGAATTCTGCGCCATGGTGTAGTGTGGCGCGCACCATTTCTGATTTCTGGCTTCACGGTCCGCAATATCTCAAGCGCAGGACGATACGCTTTCCGACACCGCGGCCCTCATCCTCGTCGGCAGCTGTGCAGACAATTTTTGCGCGGCTTTCCAATTGAGCACCGCGGGCGGAGCCTGGCGCATGCTGCGACATATTTCGCTTCATCTTGGCGGGCAGAAATAATTGGATCGAAATTCCTTATGGGGACACGCACGTGTCTACGCGGGGAGCACGATAAAACAGCGTTGGCAGGGGACCAAACTGCCCTCTCGCTTGCGTCGGAAATATAGTGCAGACCCGTTGGGCATTTTTTTCAGCCCTGTGTGGTCTGGCCAGCGTTGAAAATGTGACCTTGCTCGTACGCCCCAGTGCTATCGCCACAAAACTTTACGGGGCATGTGCGCGCGGAAAAAGAGAATTGTTTGGCGCAGTCACGTGATCGAGCCGCCTGAAACATACCAAAGTATGACGGGACGCACATGAGTTATATATTTGTTTTTCCCAAAGCACGTGTCCTGGGTGGTACAAACCCAAATCGTACGGTGCAGACATACACGCTGTTTCGGGACAGAGGCTTTACGATGCCATTTCCCCGGAGGTAGAAGTTTGCACATTTAGCGTGGTCTGCGTAACCCTTGTGCCCCTGTAACGGCGACGCTGGCATCGATGTACCCTACGGAAGCGTTGCGCTCGAGCCTGCTTCCTTTCGCGAAATCGGGAGTGTAACCCCGTTTGAGACTACCAGCAGCTGCGATATTTAGAGCGACGTTAATAGCTACACAGTATTGGGAATCGTTGAACAAAGGCAGCGCTTTTCAACCTAACCTAATGAGCTTCTTCGCCTCTGGTGACGACAGCTGCGTTCGTACGGCTGCTTTCCTCGTTTTCCTCTTGCTGTTCCGGACACAGTGCATGCATCTGCGATCGCATCGTCCGCAGTTGTAGACTGCATTCCTCCCAGTGCACTATCGCAAGGCGAACCGCGGTGGCAGCGCAGAAGCAAGAGGCAGGCATATGTGCCCACTTCCTTCCTCGCCTCCGGCGACTCTTATGTGATCGAAGATACGGGAATCCATTGCCGGTCGAAGCATTATTCGGGCTTGCCTCGACGCTCAGGGCGGAACTATAGTAGATGCGTAAAGTAATAGGCGCTTTTCTGTTCAACTGGTTTAGCCTGCATGTTTTTTTTTTTGTTGTTTTTTTTTTTTAACCGCATGTAGTAGGAATGCTATAAGGGAGTAATTATTCACTGACATCTACCCAAGCGCAGCCATATATACGGCTACAAAGGAACGTTGTAAAGCTTTCTCAGAAACTTATTAGTTAAGGAAAAATTCGTCCCAGATGAGGACGAAATTTTCTACGAAGCTTCTGAGCCGTATGGCTGCGCTTTGGTGGGTGTCAATGAGTAATTACTCCCTTATAACAAATCTACTCCACCTTGGGGGATTCCCTTAAAATATCCGACCTAATAGGAATAGGTTAACAAACGCTTATAAACGTCGAACATTCATTTACCATAGTTTTTTTAGGCCACCGAGTATTTCCACGAGGTTTATTTTTCTTCTTGTGCGTGTCCTAGCGTCGCTCTAGCGCTGTCATTGTATCCGTGCGTCTGTGAACTGCTCATCTCTATTGAGGCTCTGTGCTGTGCTTTAGATGTACTGCATTGAGGACTACGCTGGGATGAAAGCTCCTTCTTTTTTATCGAAACAGGTGATCAGGCCTGCCTCTTTGTCAAAAGATTAGAGCCCATGCGGTCTACTTCTGAGTCATACTATGCGACTCGTAATGCATTCCTAGGTTTCCAAACTTGCTCAGGGCAAGATGATTTTTGGTCCTACCCAAAAAATCAATGGCAATGGCTAGGACTTGCACGATTGTTAAAGAAGTCAAAATATATGGATTAAAAGCAAACCCTGTGGGCTCTAAACTTTTGACGAAGGCTATACATAAACAGTATTGCGACGAGAAATATTTCATATGCAAACACATCGATGTGGGTATCGAGGCCATTTTGTTATCGTTAATATCGTTGTTGTGTGATAATTTCCTTAATTTGCGGTGAACTGTGAAGCGTTTCATGATATTCTGGGGGAGTGCTAGAATCGAGGCCCCCGTTGCCATAGATGCGTTTCTATTCCGGCGATTTTCTCTCATCCCTTCGCTTTCTGCCAGTCATAAGAGTGACTCGATCAGCTGCGGCTGAGGTGCGCCTGTCCAGCTGCGGCGGGGACAATGGCCGGAGTGAGCGGTTTCTGAAATAACATTTTGTTGCGCGACGTTGACGACTGCGCGAGGGATGTGGCCTCTAACCACAGCTGGTTGGACTGGAGCTGGGAGAACACTGCAACAGGGATTCGTGGTTGAATCGCTTATCGCAAGAAATTGCTGAAGGCGATCTGATGACACTAATGGTCACCTAGATTCTGCTTTCACTGGCTGCTTGCAAGGCCTAGCGGGCTCAAAACCGTGACAACTGGCGCGGTTTTGGGGATTAATTATTCACACCGTGATAATTAACTGTCTCATTGTTCACCTTGTGCTGCATGTTGCAATCGCGATCTTGGCTCTATATATTAACCCAGTCCAGCTACAGAACTGACCAAATGAAATAGGTGTCATATTCGTAAACAAATTCCTTGCTTTTTCTTAGTCTGCGTCCTTTTCGTCTTTTCACGATGATGTGCGAACTAGAAGGGATCTTATTTATGGATATCTCAAGATCTATTGCACTTTGACAAGTTCTGTAGCTTGATTAGACCCAAATCAATTAGTTCAAAACTGTGATTGAAACATGCAGCATCTAAAAGCGAATTAGAAAGGTGAAGCGTTATGTTCTGAAAAAAGTGACCTTATCTCGTCATCTTGTGCTGAGGCAGCATAGACGTGATCGTCGGTGCTATCAGTTCCAGAGCTTCAAAATAAATTGAGGCATATATCTTCGCACCTGCTCACTTGTGTGGATTTGTTTTCTCTACATAGGGATCTCGCATTTCGTTAAATACGTTCTGGCTCAGTCGGTGACTGGAAGTCTGCTATTCAGAACTATCAGGTTGAATCCCCTCGAGTGCAGCGCTTTTACAGCCTTATATAGCGTTTCGTGCATTGTCCTGTGTACGGTTGGTTGGTTTGGTTGGTTCGTGGTGTTTAACGTCCCAATGCGATTCAGGCTAGGAGAGACGCCGTAGTGGAAGACTCCGGAAATTTCGACCGCCTGGGGTTCTTTCGTGCGCTGACATCGCACAGTACACGGGCGCCTTCGCCTCTATCGAAAAGCGGCCGCCGAGACCGTGATTCGATTCCGCATCCTTGGACACAGTAGTCGAGCGCCGTAACCACTGCGCCACACCGGCGGGACTTCTCCTGTGTATACGTAAGAAACAAAGCGCCAGAGCTAAGCGTTATTTTTGTTATTATTTAGGGATTGTGCGCCGCCTATTTTAGCGCGGTCGTGGTTAGTTTGCCCTATTGGAATTTCATTCTGGCTTGTTCGTCCGCTATTTGGGCTTTTCGTGAAGCTGCTGTCGGAATCTATGGCCCAAAGATTGCCCGCGCAGGGCAGAGTGCTATGTCACGGCCCTCGACGTGGCGGGGGGCCTTCATCCCGCTGAGCGGCGTGAAGCCCTCTCTAAACCGCGTACTGCAGTGCAGCTTGCGCTGCACGGGACGCTTTGCTGCCTCGGTTGGCATTTTCCACCGCAGCGGGCGATTAGTGAAGAAGGCGCCAGAGCGTGCGTGTGTTTGTCCCCTGGGGATGGCGACGGGAGCCCGCCTTCTCGACAAGGGTCGCTCTATGTTTAGCGTGCCTATCTGTATCTGAAGAGGCGGCGAGTGGCCGGCTGATATGCGCTGCTGTTGAGCGTGAGAGCTCGCGCTACCCTGCCGACTTCTCCGAGATTGACCGGTGGTGCAAAAAGAAGAGTGCGCGGAGTCCACTGCCCCTGTGCTGCCGTCCGTCCGAGTAGCCGACGCAGGCTTCTGTCTCTTGGACAGGCCAAAACTTGGCGTCCATTTCTATTGGCCCCAGCATGCGAGGTAGCAAAGGAAAGCGTGCAAGGCTGAGCTTGCATGGCCTGTGTTTGGGTCGCTCGATTGAAAACGCGCTCCCCCTTCCCCCCGCCGGCTCTCGAACTTTTCCTCCTTGTGCGTAGTATCTATGCCATCTTCCTGGCACCTTCCGGCGGTGCAAGAGGCTCGCGGCTGCTTGTGTCGGCCCTTGCCTACCGAAACTTGGCTCCAGGGGAGCCCACCTGGAGTTGCCACCGGCGACAAACGAAATGGTTTGGCTCCGCGCACCATGTCGTGTGCTTGCCTAGGGTTTTCCAACTTTGATAACACGGCCGCAGGTAGCGCATATAGATCTGCGGTGCTCACCGAGCGAAGCTTGACTTGTTGCTTTCATTCGATGACGACAGGCGTTTCCAGTGCTCGGTATGCGGCTATTGTGCGGAATGAAGCGCGACGGGAAAGCTTTTTCGTCAAACTGCGAGCGTTAGGGCGTAAGCTGGCGCCGTCGGTAAATTCATTGAGTCTCTATTTTCAGGCAGTATTCAAGCGGAAGCTTCACTACGCCAGCTAGTTCGACCTTCAGCGTCAGTGCCTGTGGGTGCTTGAAATAGCGCCAACTCGGGCCTCTACTTTAGTGTGGGAGGGTGACATTAGAATCAGCCTGCCATGACATTTGAATTCACATTTACCCTTATGCGTTAAAGGAAAGCGTAGCAGGGGGCGACAGAAAGTTAGGTGGGCGGATAACGTTAAGAAGTTCGCAGGGGTCAAGTAAATGCAGTTAGCACAGGACCGGGTTAATTGGAGTAATATGGGAGAGGCCTTCGCCCTGCAGTGGGTATAGTCAGGCTGATGATGATGAGGCTTGATAAAATACTCCGGGAAGAACACCACCTATCTTGATGACAAGACGTGCCACGGTGACGCGTTTCGTGTAGTGTCACCGCTCAATTTTCCCAGCATCACAGCTATTGCTCTGTTCTCTTCGTCGAGAATTAAGATGTCGGTAAGTCAAGGCCAGCTCAAAACTGCAAGAATTCTAATTCCTCTCTCCCAAGGATGAGTCATTCACAGTATAAAATAATGTCGCCTTTTTTGTTGTTCCCCTAGCCGTTCTGAAGATACTACAAAACCAAAAAAGTTATAAGGAAAGTTATAAATTATAATGACGCAATTGATGAGGGAACCGGTGGTGGTGGTGGTGGCGGCCAGCTGGTGTTTATGCAGGCAAAATTAGGCTTGCACTAGGTAACTTCTTAATTTTTTCCTCCAGTTTCGCCACGCTGGCTGATGTATTTCAATGCCAAATCGAAACACGTTAGCGGATAGACGGTGTGAAGCAAAAAAAAAAAAAACATCACGAACAGTCCCAGCCGCCGACATACATGCGTGGTTGATGCAAGACTACGGGCCCCTTTTTTACTCTTCACGCAAAACGCGAAAGCGCGACCCAAGACGCAGTCTGGCCGGCGCGGGAGAGCGGCCAAGTAGCACAGAGCTGTAGCGAGGACCAACGCCGCTTCGCAAACACGCCTATCACGTATCGGAACGGCAGTGCCCAAGGTTAAAGAAGCGAGTAACATTGGTGGCCGTCCTACTAAAACCTCTAGCGTTTGTTTCTTGTGTTTTGTTATTGTTTTTAGAGGCTCTATTACGCCGTTTCGCCAAGGTCATTGGGTGGGACAATGTGACCTTGAAGCCAGGAACTTTGTTTGGTTTAAAGTATGCAGCTTAACAATGCGTTGACCAATTACCTCAACAACCTTTGATCGTGACCTTCGACGTGGAAGCTTAACTACAACCGTAACCAATGCAAACAGAGATATCTCTCTGTATCTAGGCTTAGGTTTGGTTTGGTTGGTTTGTGGGGTTTAACGTCCGAAAGCGATTCAGGCTATAAGAGACGCCGTAGTGGAGGACTCCAGAAATTTCGACCACCTGGGGTTAAAGTGCACTGAGCCGCTGAGTCAGTCAGTGGCTGTTGATTGAGGGCCGGGGTTGTATAGGACTAATCAAGGGAGGTTGCGGCCAATTAGTGCACCAGGGTAGCCAACTCCTGTTCTAGTGAGGGAGTGCGTTGCCGAAGGTGGTTCACCGGCATCAGGTCGCACTCCAAAACTTTTTATGCAATTCCATCGACACGTGGATATCGAGGGGTGTTGTCAGCTAAGCAGTGACGTTGAACCTCTTCTAGCGCCTTTTATTCATGACGCAGCTTAGTTTGAAGGTGAGCTCAAAAGTCAGTTTTAGTAGCGAAAGGTGAAAACGTGTTTCTGCTGATCTGACGCCTGATAGGCATGAGTAGGCAGTTTTAGTAAAGCGTGTTCAGACATACTCAAAGGGATATCCTACTCTGAAAAGAATAGCGTGCTTCGCTGTGCGCATTCGGCAAACACTATTCTTTACCGTACGCTCCCGTTACGTACGCTATAATATCGTTTCGAACATGGTGGCGCGCTTCGAAGCTGGACACTGAGCCTAGGAATGAAGTTGCCGTTGTCATTGCGTTTGTCAGTGCGTTCATTGGCCATGAATGGAGTATCAGGTTTTCACTACTGCTCCCCACAAACCAAACCATCATATCGCCGACGTGACATGTGTTGACGTTAAATTTGATGCATTTTTTATTAAGAGTGAATATTCTGCCGCTCTTAAGCCGAAAGAATCGGTTTGGTGACAAATTTGCCGCCTATTTAGCTATCTCTCGTAGCCTGAGTCGCTTTGGGAAACTCCATAAACCAAAACCAAGCCTATTTAACAAGTTGGCCAAAATGCGGAGTTCATGCGAAAGCGTGTCGCGTTTCATTTCGGTTTGAGGCTAAGGTGTCAGTGTCGAAGGTCGGCGAAATCGGTGACTGAGGACCTTAGCGGTAGCGCACCGTAAAGCTTATGGGCCGCTTAAGGCACCTTAAGAGAGTAGTGTGATAGCATGTGTTTGGAAATCAGATGCATTGAGCAGGGATGGTAAAGGGCGGAGACGACGACATGCAGTGCACAGAGACTGACAATTAACTACCATGTTACGTGTGATGGTCGCGGCCATAGCTGCGAGCTAGACGCCTACCGGGCGTATCTGTTCTCGCTGCCACTTGTTTCAAGGTCAGAGTATTTTCCCTCCGCTCTCTTTCTCTCCCCAAGTGCCGCAGCTCAGCTACTAACTGCGGCATCAAATGCGAGCACTAGGCTGAAGTTGTCGTTGCGTCGTCGTTTGCACACATGCAAGTTAGTGTGGAGATGACACATGTGCGCCTCTCAAAATGCTTTCGTGTACTTGAGCGTGCTACACAATTCTGCCAGTGCTAACAACGTCCACCTCCAAGTCTCCGGTACGATCAGAATGGTCGCTGTCGTGTTTTGCGGGTCTTGGGCGGAAGCGCTGAGCGGGAGATGTAAAATGCACGGCGAAATAAAATAAACCGAAAAACCGATTTACTGAGGTTTTCAGTGAAACCTGCCATTCCGATTTGTGTAGAAAGTAATAAGCACGAATCCGCACAAAAGCGACCGCCTGTAGATGTTTATTTTTTTTTTTTTGCATGCAAGAAATTAGCTAGAGAAGCGGAACTTTGCGGAATTTTTTGCTGTATAGGCCGATTTTCACCCCAGTTTTAGCTGTAACTGTGGCCCGATTTGCCTCCTCCCCCCCCCCCCCCCCCCATTCGAGAAAGAACGCAGAAAATAATGGCCGCTAATGTAATTCGTCGTTCGTGTGGATGTGCACGCGTCGTCACTTTTCTTACGCACTACAATCGCGCACGTATGTTTATCTCGCGTGTTATCTTGCGACACGACACGTGCGAGCAAGTGTGGGTCAGCCTTACTTGCGGCAGTCGATTGCCGTTAGCATGCATGCTTTCTTTAGTTCCGGTACAGTTAGGGACAAGATGCGGAGATGAGCTGCTCAATACCAAGACTAGTTAGTTGCACGCCCTTTCTTCCTGAATTCCCTCACGATGTTTGTGCCGCTGTTTCGACAAACGTGGCTGGATTTAATGGGACATATTTTGTTGTGTCTCACTCCACGTTTTCAGCATGCGCCGTAGCGAGAAACGAAGGTCGCCGTCTGCAAAGGCAGATTTGCAAGCCTAACCCCTTCTTTTCTGTTGTAGTGCGAACGTGCCTTGTGTCTGTGCCTATTAAACTAGTAAAAAAACGATTTCATCTGCATTCTACACACCCGTTTTATTTGTAACATCGCAAGAAGAGGTAGAATAAACTTCATTGACTTCTACAAAGGATTGCACGAGTGGTTCGCCAATGTCCTTCATGAATGTCTACCAGGCGACATTCGCGGCAAACCTGTATGCGAGGTCGCACGTATCACCCATGACAGCGCAGAGATCTGCTTCTGTGGTGCACATAGTACGCGTTGTGTCGGCTAGTTGTATGAGTCGTAATGACACAGCAGGGGACTGAGGGGATGACGCGATTGATCAACGCAGGAGAGATTTCCACACGAATGGGTTTAGGTGTTAGTCGGAACGGGTGTGAAGAGTCCTATCTGGCCTGTCATACTGTCAGCTGGATGCTTCGCCCCCAACGGTGTACGAGTCTGCTGGGGTGCGCGGTTTGGAGGCGAAGTTTGCACCGCCGTGCTCTGCTCCGAGTGGAAACAGCTTCTGCGCTTTCATTTCCTAGTGCCGAACTCACAATCGTATTGTCGCATTACCCAGTCGTATACGTTACTGGGAAGCTTCGGTAAAGCTTTGTTTTCTTATTTTTTCTCGAAAGAGGTGGGGGGGGGGGGGGGGGTGTAGCACGTTGCGCTCTTCGAGCATCTGGCCCCGGACCTCTAATTTACCATGATAGGTTGGAAGATGTGTGCGTCGGGCCTCTAATCAGTCAACCACTGTATAGAGCCAGCGGGAAGGAGGGGGGGGGGGGGGGGGGGGGGGTTCTTGGGCATTGCAGCGAAAGTTTCACTACGCTAGGTAAAGCAGTCGTTGCGCGAGCCTCAGTTTGACCTTCGAGTGACCTTGACAGATACTGCCTTTTTGTATAAACCAATTTGAAACAAGTGAAAGCTTAGCTTCGCTAGGCGGAGCCGGTCTTCGCGGGGCACTAAATTTGATTTTCAAGTGGCCTTGACCTAATTAAGTGTGGATGTCCACGATTCCGTGGGGACCAACCAAAAGTATAGGGCGCCTTCCTTTCCCCAAAACCTAACTTAAACGGCGATGTAGCCCTGTGTTGTGCAATGTTAGCGCACGTTAAAGGCCCCCAGAAGGCCGAAATTAGTCCGCAACTCTCCACTACGGGACCCCTTACACTCTTTCCGCTTTCGCTCCCACCTTCCTCCTTTCCCTCAAGTCTGACAGATACTGCGCCTTTCCTTTCATATAAAACAATATACAATTTACAAGAAAAAATACGAAAACATGACATTGACTTAGGTGTAGATGTCCATCATTCGCCCCGCCGTGGTGGTGCTGTGGTTAGGGACCGCATCCCGGCTGCGGTGACCGCTTTTCGATGGAGGCCAAAAGCAAGGCGTTCGTGTGCTGTGCGCGCACAGCACACGAACGCACAGCACACGAGCGCCTTGCTTTTGGCCTCCATCGAAAAGCGGTCACCGCAGCCAGGATGCGGTCCCTAACCACAGCACCACCACGGCGGGGCGAATGATGGACATCTACACCTAAGTCAATGTCATGTTTTCGTATGTCAGTGCACGTTAAAGGGCCCCAGATGGTTGAAAAATCCGGAGCCCTCCACTACGGTGTCCCTCACTGGCTGAGTCGCTCTGGGACATTAAACCTCGTAAACCAAACCGATTCCGTGCTGTCCACCCAAAAGTATGAAGAGCCTTCCTTTCCCTAAAATCTAACTTAAAGAAAAAAAAAAAAAACGCGTATTCAAAAGGCGTTACAGAGGCTATCACTGCAACACACAGCTTTCGCTTTATCACTGGATTCAAGCCGTGCTTAAACCCCCACAGTTATTGAACTTCTACTGCTTGCGCGTCTTTAATGCCCCATCAACGATTTTCGTCGCGCAGCATTACTGTCTCGAGGTTAGCTGCACAACATGCCGCGGAACTTTGTCTTCCTCATTCACTCGTAACCGTTCATACCACGATTAGGCATAGTAACGTGGAGGAATAACCTTAAATGTGGACTACACGTAATGATAACGAGCCGAACAACAAAGCGCCAACAACGTGGGTTTGATGCCCTGCAAAAGTGCTCCCTATTAAAAAAAAAAAAAAAAGTAGTTAATGTATGTAGGCGAACAAAAGAACGAAAATGCCATGTGAGTAAACGCTCGCGTGTGCCATTGTTAAATACCAGGATTCACGGTATTTGACGCCATGTTTGATTAATTGCTGGGAGCGTATTTCGGCGTTCAATGCTGTACAAGTCTTCTCCTCGCATTGGGATTTGTTGGTTGGCAATGATATTTAAATAATGCATCTTTTTGGTAGATTTACCCTATCATAGCCACTTTAGCATCGCTATAGCTTTAGCAGTAATCTACATGTCCATTCCAATTGAGAAATGTAACGCCAAAGTAAGAGGTTACTGTGCGTAGTGGCTCTATTCGGTCAGTAAACCGGACCAAATTTCGATATTTTGAAAGACTGAGGCTCGTATTTCATAAGACTAATCTCAAGATTACGATGTCGGATTGCAGTAGCTTGGGAATGACATTTTGCTTCTTTTTTTCTTTCGTCATTATTCGAAGACGAGCCAAAAGCGGGAGGTAATTGGTATTCCATGCATTCTGAAGAAATCGCGCTAAGTTATACTTTTAAAGGCATGAACACAGACAGGTGAAGCATCCCTATTGCAAAAACCAGTGCCACTGGGAGCCAGCGCCCCAGCGCCATACCTGATTATGGTCCCAGTATGACGCTGGACACTGGGCGCACTGGGACGCGGCATACTGGGACGCTCCGCGCTCGCGGCACTGTTCGTCCGAAAAAAAAAAAAAAGGCGTGGGATAAAAATTAAAAAGTAAAAAGTAAAAAGTAACGAAACACGTTAGGTATATAAAAAGCCTTAAAAAAAAAGTAAAAAAAAAAAGAAAAAAAAAATTCGTGCACCAAGCGTGCCTCGAACTAAGTCCCTAGATACATACCAATCACTAGCTCAGCACGCTAACCTCTCGGCCACGCCGAGAAGTGGATTTTCTATAAACATTTTTCCATTTTATGTCATGACCCGCATTTATAAGGTTGGGACTTCGTGTTTCGCAGTCTACAGGCCATTGCTACCGCTCTAACAATTGCAACTTCTTGATCATTTTAGCTTGCTGTCTGCTCTCACGACTTGCAACTAATGTTCTGGGTGTCTATGCGCGCTATTTTGTACACTGGAATCATTTTAACATGTGGAGTTTGACATCGCTGGCAAATTTACCAACGCCGGCTCTTGGGTGGTGCTCTGCTACCGTGGGCGTAATTTTCGCTGAACACGGAGCTTTAGTAGAAGCCTTCAAGGAAAAACGTGCGACCAAGCTTCAATACCGGCAAGCGCCGCAGCGATGACCCTAATTGCGTGTAACTAAACCTTATTTGTATGTAAACATTGCGGGAAGCGTTGCGATGACCGAGGGCTCGGCTGCTTGATACGCAGAGTAAGAAGGAGCGCAAAAGCTTGAGAAACACGCCAAATATTATGTATCACAAGCGCTGTATGTTGTTGCTTTTTCTCTCATGGGCCCATCGCTCGGCAAACTACTCTCTTCCTCGTTTTAGTTTTTCTTTCTGCTGTTTATACTGGGCCGTGGTGCAGGCTATGCTCGCCTGCGATTGAGCCCGCATTGAACATTTTGGCAGTAATCATTGTGTTAGAGTGCCCTTAAGATCACCTGTGAAGTTGGTTATGCATGGTAGCCCACATTATTCAATTCCAGCTTTAGTAGTGTATTAATCGTCAGTCTGTCATGAGATCGAGGCGCGGCGATCGTTGTCGCTCTCGAAACGCTCGAAACGACCTATCGAAACATGGAAACTCTAGAAAAAAGATACTGCCTTTGTTATCTTACAAATGCGCAACGACTTCGCAGCAAAAACCGCTTGCTTGAACCATATTTTTCATATGCCCCCCGATGGTCGATTGAAAGTACGCTGTTGCCCTGTTGGCCCCTGAGGGATGCTACTCCGGCTGACGCCGCAGGCCGCACCGGCTATACTGGGGCACTGGGACCAGTGCGGCCCCAGCGCACATACAGCGCTTCTCCCTGTGCATCGCGGATGCCAGCGACACACCCAGCGTCAAAAGGCTAATCCCAGCGTTTTTCTTCCATCGCACCAGTGCAGCCAGTGTCTTCCCGTTACTGCTCCAGTGAATATCGCAGACCTCCAGCGTGCCCAGCAGATCCAGTGCAAAACGATTTACTGGTTTCGCACTGGAGACGCTGGTTTTTGCAATAGGGATGTCTTCGTCTCTCTGTGTTTATGCCTTTTTGGGACCACTTAGCGCGATTTCTTCAGTATTATTCGAAGAGCTTGTCATCCCTGCGCTTAGCCGATATCATACGTTATGGGCCCTTTTCGGACAAATGCTTAGTAGAGGGCAGCTCTGTTGATAACGTCAGGGATAGAAGTTCTGCCAAGAAAGCATCGAGCGCAAGTAATATTGAAACATAGCTTTAGTCTAACGTACTGAGTGAATGTACAGTGTGTAACGGTTGCTCGCGCTAGGTAACTTGTTTGCGTCTGAAAGAATAAGGAGTTGGGTTATGTGGCGAAGAACCACTCCTCCAGGAAACACATTTGACTGTGATTTCCTTCCTCTGCGGACACCCGGGAAGTGTTATATTGTTTCCTAAGCCATAACAGGCACTGACTTGAGCGCACGTTTACTGGAATCTGTTTTGGTCATCAGAGCCGCTGCCCGCTGTAATCCTTCGAAGCGTTGGCTTACAAGGGCCAGTCATCATCTAAAGCTCGTGCCAAAGGCGGGTTTTCCTGCCCGGTCGATTCCCCACGATGTTGGATAATTGAGGCTTTAGCGCTTAGCCGCGTGTTTCCCCTCAATTTTGACAACGTTAAATACAAATAGTCTCCAGTGCCGACTACTACGTGGTTTTTCCGCGTGGACACTGAGTGGGCTTCGCTCGCGCACCTTGTTTTCTTCGCTGGCCTCGAGTTCGATGCTTGCATCGAGTGAACATTGTTGCCTCGAGCGTCTGGTGTACTGTCGGACAGTGCTACGGGGTCGCAGCGTGCATTGGGCGGCCGTATTGAAAACAAACGCTTTTCGGGATTACCCCGGTGTGAATGACGCATGCTGACAGTCGCATGCCCCTGACTTGGCTCTCGTCCAATGCACCCGGCGACCGGGTGTGAAGTGGATACACACAAGGCGAACACTGGAGTATATTCTTGGCGTGTTAGGTGGAGACTGGAAAGAAGCTGTAGATATTTGTAGGGGATTTGCCACCTCGCTCTGATCCCTTCCTTGTGTCGCATCACGAGGCGGAAATTCTATGGCGTGTAAATCTGCATGCGTATTCATTCATGTTTGTTTAGCGCAGTGGTCTAAAACTCGTATCGCTCTGCGGGCCACATTGGTAAAATTTCGTCTCCCGGGAAAAATATACAAATAAGTAAAAATCAGTAATTGACAATAAAATCGATGAACCCAACAAAAACAATGTTCCCATACAACTGAGCTACTGAAGGACACAAAGGTAATAATTAACCACAGTCACTTTCCCTCGTAAGAAAAAAAAAAAATTGGAGTTGATGAGTTTTACGCTACATGCGTGAGGAGATGGGATAAAAAGCTTCTATCATGCAGCTTGACTATAGGCTCCCATCCCCTATACAAGAGCAGAACATCAGCTACAAGTGTACATGACGTCAACAGAGCAAATAAATGCATTATTGAACTGCAATCAATAAAGCACGAACTTTACAATGAATAAAAAACAGACTTTAATAAAAACACAAAAATAACGTAAAAGCACATTAGTCATATTAGAGCATGTTCATAATTTTATAGATGTAAAGAAAATCACAACAACAATCGGTTCAGCGGCCTTATTGGCAGGTTCTCAATGTTGATTTTCTCTTTCCTGAAACAATTCAATATATTCGGAACGCTGTACACAACATTTCAACGCCATAGTTGGTCCGTGAACGCGGCACAAACCAAAATTCAGGATGTCGCGTTGAATAATAATGACTGTTAGGTCCTAAATTTGCTATATGTGTCAGCAAGTTTATTTCTCGTTTTTGTTGGCTTCAGAATGTTTTGCAATGCCCGTGCGAAGCTCAAGAGATCAGATTTTTTTTTTTTTTCTCGCAGATAGTGCGTGATGGTCCGGGGTAGAGGTCTGGTTTCGGAACAGAGGTCGGAACAAAGGCTGAAATATCAGGAACCGGCGGGCCGCGTGTTTGACACTCCCTGTTTAGCGTTAGATGTGGTGACCTACCAACGGCCCGGCCCGTCCGCAGTGAGAGGCGCCAGTCTTCTTGCACGGAATAATAATGTTAATAACTGAAGTCAGACGGCAACGTATCGATGAATGTTACCGCTGTGGCTCAGTGGCTACACTGTAAAAAACATTTGTTGAAATATACAGAAATTTTCTGGCAGAAATTCTGTTCTGCTATATTTTGTTTTTTAATTTTTCTATGATTTTACAGTTTTTTCTGTTTACAACTGAAAGAAAATTTTTGTAAATTGCCAAAATGTTTCTGTTATACGGCGTTTTTTTGTTTTTTTTTTATTTGTTTTTTGTTTGTTTTTCTGTGGCAGTGAAAATAATAATGCAAATATATATATATATTTTTACTCGTCTTTCATTTCACGTTTCCTGCCTGTAACAACAATAAAATTGCGTTAAGCGCCAATTTATTCAATGAACACTATTTTAAGGCGGACGCCTGGCCAACTACGTCTCACGAATATCTCTCTGCGCTGGCAATACTCGATGGCACCCATAAGGCTGGTCTCGCAACAGCCGTTGTCTAGGCACCGAAAAGAGGCAAGTGGAACAGTGGTATCCACTGTAGCAGGGAGCCAACCAACTGACCTCACTGTGTCACCACTAGTTATCTTCTTTCGAATCGAAATTGTTACGCAGCCGATCATCGGACAGCGTCTTCGATGTTGTCATATCATTTCACTTTATATTCAGAATTTACCTACTGTTCAAATAAAAATCAGTTTGCGGTAGAAAATAGAACAGACGGCAAAAATATATCGAATTGTTTGCCTTCGATTCAAGGTCTCGGTCGGAAAACAGAAAATACGGTCTTTTTCATGAACGTATTTCGGTCAATGAAGATTTTCTCTGTACTGGTACAGAAATTTTCTTTAAAAATACCTGTAATTTCACACACATTTTTTTACAGTATAGGCTAAGGTAAATATGAAGAATGAGAATTAAAAACAGCGCAGGGACAAGGTCATGACGACACAACACAGGCGCTTGTTCCTGCGCTGTACTTAATTCCTATTCTTCATGCACCAATTAGCCCGCTAAAATGCTCTCAACGTGAATATATCAAGAGATTGCGAAAGTCCCTAAACGCCTGCGTGACGACTAAGCGAGGCTTGAGTCTCGTGGCGCCGCCCTGTCGGATGTTATGTGATGCAGTGACGTCACACAGAAAATAAAAACACGTGACGTCACAATTACGTATAAGTTGGCGCTGGTTTTTAATGCTCTTTTATTCTAGGCGAAATAAAAGGCCAACGACGACGGAGGAACAGCTGTGTACGGGAAAGTCGGCAAATAATTGACACCGCATCTTTTGAGCCGATTTAACTTGACAAGCACTTTGACTGGCAAGTTAAGTCAGCCTGAAGGTGATGACATTGAACTGGATTGAACTACACGACTTGCCCAAGCGTCGTTCCATGCACTTCGCTCATTGTCGGCCTTTTCGTTCGTCGTGGGTCATGCAAACGCATGCTTTATTGCCTATCTGAATGAATGGGACTTGTGAAGACTGCAGGCCTATGAAAACGAATCAAATTCTTTTTTTCACTTAAGACACAAATGGTGGTTGCCAATGGAAGCTCTATTTATACGTCGAAAGCTGTGCTTATTAACTCACCACTACATGCGGTTCAAGAACCTATAGGTCGTCCGTGGAAATTATCCGGAGTCCGCTACTACGGCGTCCCTCTTAGCCTGAGTTCTTTGGGGCGTTAGATGAGTAGAGACACCAGAGTTTTTGATGCGTTTTGTTTTTCTTTGGAACAGTGCGGAAGACAGTAGTCTGCATTAATCACGACTGGGGATTCACCTACACCAACGAAATAATGTATAATTAAAATTTTCTCTTGTGAATTTTCGTTTTGAGCCGTCGAATGATGGGTTGTTATGTAATTATTGTGCTGGGGTCATGTGAGACATGCAAAAACTGCGGCATAAGCGCTGTTTATTCATTTCTTTATTTTAACATTTGGGAAGGCTTTTTTAATAACTGGTGAATTAAAATGAAAAATAAATCCGCGACGGTACTGCAGCTGTTGTACACCTCACATGACATGTACGGGAGAATAAAAATTGTTATGAATTATTTACTGCTTTTTCGCGGTATCTACATGGCTACTCATGTTCAGTGATGTGCTTAGCATTATTCCACAGAACGTAATACACAGCGAAAATTTGGTTTCTCTACTCTTTGCAACCCCGTATTGGATAGGTCGACACCCTAACTTCGGGGACCGTAAATGAGAAAAATGGCAGGACCGCCATGAAGCCGGTGCGTGGAAGCTGAGCAGTTGGATTTTCGCTCGATTACTTTAACGCTTTTACTTAATGCGTGTTTTTACTCTAAAGCGAAGCTTCGCGTGCGCGACCGAAGGTGGGCGGTGGCCTTCTCTAGGCTGGAGATAGATTGGCTTTTGTCGGGTGGCTCTTTTGGACACTGGAGTTAGGATGGAGACGTGGGAGGTGTTCTGGAGGATAGCGACGTAACCCGCCTTCTCTTTACGCAGAGATAATTTCCTTTTGTCGCACAGGTGACGCGGACATTTTTCTCTGTGCGCCACGCTTATGCTAGCTGCTAGCATAGTAAAAACGATGGAATGCTGGGTTGGCCAGCCGAAGGTCCTAGATTACAACATTCTATTGGACGACTGGCATAGCACCACATATCGAGGCGCTCCTGCTGTTTTCCTTTTGAATTTGACGTTTTTCTTTGCTTTTTTTGTTTTTTTTTCGTTTTTTTTTTCGCCGACGTCGAAGGCGTCGCGCCGCGGTGGCTGCTGATCCCGTGGCCTCTGGGTCGATTCCGCCCGCGGCGCCCGCATTTCGATGGAGCCGAAACGCGAGAATGCCCGTGTGCTGTGCAGTATTAGCTCGCAAGAACCCCAGGTGCATGGTCTAAAACACGAAGCCGTGCACTCTGGCGTCCCTGGTAACTGATGCGTTGCTAGGGGCATTAAAATCTGAAATACCAAACATCAAATTTGCGACTCCGAACTCGTGTGCAACCGCATCCGCTCAATTTCTTGACGCTGGTTTTAAATGCTGCCCAGAACGCTCGCCTGCGCTCGAGGGAAACGCATGCTAGTCTTCTTTTTTTCTTTCATTTTTTTTTTTTTTTTACGACGACGCCTCTAAAACGCGTTTGATGTCGTGTCGTGGTGGGTCTTTGGTTCCTGCTTTATATCCGAGAATATTTCGCGTGTCTCTCATAAAAAAAAAAAAAAGTGAGGGGGGGGGGGGCTGCGTACCATCCATGGAATCGTTATCCTCATTTTTCTTGTGCGCTTGTATCCGCGTTTGTGCTTCGCCCTGGCCACGACTCCCCTATTTGTCGACTTCGCGAGTTACAGCGCGATTTCGGAAAACCAGGCCGGCATGTAGACGAGTAAATACGGTATCTTCTTGCCCATTCGCGTACCAATTTAAAGTAGTCATGAACATACGTGTGCGTTTTGCATTCATTGAATAGCGCTATACGGAGTTTTGAAAAGCTACTCGGAGCTTGAACCATCCGCTTCTTACTGGGTGTGCTGCAGGCGAGTGCCTCGACTAGGGAGCAAGCTGTCTATTCATGTGCCCCAGCATTTACAACAGAAGGTAGACTAATTCGGCTGGCGGCACCGTATACCCTGTGAGCCATATTTGCCTCACGTTTAAATCCAGTTGTTCTAGAAGTTGTCGGTGTCCGTAGTCGCAGAGCGTAAACCGGAGTGTCCTGTTCTTCGTGATGCAGGCATTCGTATCATGTCGACTTACGGAGCTGCATACAATGCACGGGAGCCGGGATGCTTGCTTAGAGCGGTTACAGCGCCGGCATATTTCGCCGCATGCAGCAACTGCAGTGTGAAGAGCCTCAAATCTGGCGACCGAGGTTCTGGAAGCCGACCTCGTGGCTGGCTTGCAAATGGGTGGCTCCTCGGCTGGCTGTGCGCGTGGCCAGCGTGGAATTTCGGAGCAGGTGACGCGCGGGTAACGCCTCAACTCGGGGTCAGGAACGGATGTGTACGATTAACGAGCGAATCACGCCTCCGTACTGGCGCGCTCCCAGCTCTCGCTTGTAGATTTTCTCAGGTAAAGTCATCCTAGCGCTGCTTTTAATGAACGAAGCCCTGAATGCTTTTGTGCGCTTAATCTGGCTTTCAGCAGAACAACTTTATGTGACCTACATAAGAAGGCCGCACTGCTCTCCGCGTTTGCCAAGTTAAGCGGAACCGGAATCTCGCTTTATTTTGTGTCACCTCTTTGCTTGAGTCGCATACTAACACCGCTAGTTTTCCCGTCGCGAAAGTCCGGTTGTCCGCAGGCAGTCGGCAGCCGTGCTTGAGATGGGACTGATAAGAAACGCCGTCGGTGCGTTTCTCTGCACTACGTGAAAGGGGACCCTGAGACGGTGGCAACGATCGCGAAATGATCGCGTTGATGATGGCGCAGTGCCTGCGTGACGTCAGCGCTGATCACCATCGATCTTACGCGTGCCACAGGCGGGTGAAACTGCGCACGCAGATCCCCGATTCGTATAGGGCTCTTCCGTCCCTCTCATTAGCCCGAGTGCAGGCTCTCTTATTACGGCCCTTGCAGCTGCTGTGTGTGCACGGAGGGAGGAAATTCAAGAAAGGAGGGGAAACAAAAGCAAGGCCCTTCTGATAGCGTGCCCTTCGCATTCGAGTGTTCGAGTATCGTTACTATATTTATCTCGCTCCTTTCCGTTGGCCGAGCCGCAGTGCCTGTTGCCAACCCGATTACAATGTTGCGTTTCCTCCAGAGCCGCCTTGGCCGCTGTAAAGAGAGTGGTGCGTGTTATTGTGCTGTCTGCTGGAGATAGCCCGCCGGGGTCCGAGGGTGACGAGAAATGGCTCTTGCTTTGTCGGGAAAAAACTCAATGGAAACGTCCGTGGCCGCGGACACCACTAGAGCGTCGTTTCTCTCCGGAGCACTCTTTCCTGGTAAATGCGGTGAACCGGAACGCGCACTGTTATCGCGCTTTTTCCCCGTCCGGTGTCGGCACCGCTTTCACGTCGCTCTTCCACGGCTATTAAAAGCAGATAAATGGCCTCAAGCGAAAAATCAAACTCGACGGGTTGCATCTTGGCTATCCGCTGAACTCGGTGAACAGACATGGTCCTTCGGTGGAGGCAGCTAACCAGCAACGGCGCGTCGTTGTTTTGCGCCAAACGTTAATAAACAAGACCAGACTCGGGCGTCGTGTTGCGCGCTTTGGCACGCCGAAGAGGGTCGCTGACGCGTTTGGACGGGCACCATTCGGAGGGGCACGGAGGCCGGGGTCACAACACCGCGTAACCGGAACCGTTGCGAGGAGAACGACGAACCGATGGCGCGACGTTTTTCTTTTTTTTGGTGCACCAGCGTTAGGTGCACTAAATGAAGAAAAAACGGGCGCGTAGTCGCATTGTTTACTCAGCGTCCCATCACTCGCAGCGCGAAGGTCCAGCAAAACAAGTCACAATCAGCATGCATGTTAAGCGGCCAACGCTGCAAAGAAAGTTGAGACAGACATAAAAGCAGTTTTGGGGCGCACAGCATGACACGCTGAGGGTGAACGAAAGGAAGGCGGTGGGCAAGAAAGTAAATAAAAAAAAAAAAGTAGCTATGGCGAGGTGCAGTTCGCGCAGTATACGGGTAAAGGTTAACTATTGAGTAATGACACGTCAGTCACCATGGCCGCTTAATGAGCACTTGAGCGACATTATGCGCATGAATGAAACGTCTTTCACGTAGATTGGCAAGAGATTCAGCAGCCATATTACGTGCACATTAGCCGTAATGTTTTTGCGAGGTCGAAAGTGGCACGGCAGCGTTCATTCAGGCGGTAGCCCGGAAACTAGGTACAGAATGAGGTTGAACGGATGGTACGTGTTGCAGCTGTGTGCTTGCTGATGAAAGTTGTGCATAGTCCTCTCGCATGGACACCGAGAATTGCATTTGAGAGTCTTTTGTTCTATGGGTGCAGAGCCACGCGTGTAGATAAAATTTTACGGTGCATTCAACTCCGGTACGCCTTTAGCTCTCCATGACCTCTGTATATAGAAGCGTGAAGAACAGCCTTAGAATGTAAGATAGCATGTTCAGATGTGAGAAACGAAGAAAAAGCGCGCAATAGAAAGGGAAATAAGAAACTAAGCGGCTAATTGTCAACAGTGAAGCCGCGTACTATTAAAAAATCGGCGATCGTACATCAGACTGATGCAAAGGAGGCTCACAGGTGCCACTCCAGCTGTGACGAGGCGCCGCTTGAGGCTTGTCACCGCGGCCGTTTGGGACGATCTCACTTGGGAGGAAGGCCTTCAAGCAAAAGTATTCCGAATTACCTAATAGCTTCGCTGTCTACTGCTGGATGTAGGTTGAGAAAGTGACGTCACCGGTGACCTGTGAGAGCGCATGTATACCTTTGTTCACAAATTAAATGGGGGTTGACGGTGGGGGGGTGTCAGCTGGGCTTTATGCATGCAAGGGAGAGCTGCTCTTGTCCTTGCCCCTCCACTGTTGGGGCACTTTCCTCATTTATACTTTCGGCCCCTCTTAAGCGCTGCAGTGCGAATGCGGCATTAATTGGCGTCGTTGCCCAACAGGAGCTCTGTCTACAGCAGTGAACCGAAATTTCTGGATTGCACTGTCGTAATCTCCGCAATAAACTTCGCTATATCTCCTTCTCTGAGAGAAAGGAGAGGTACATTAACGATATTTTGGTGCGTTCTTTTGTACTTCATATAATCTGCGAGGTTCATTTCCGCACACTATTCTCGAAATATGGATTAGCGTGCAGAATGACAAGGCTTACGATAGCAACAATGTTCGCGATAATCTTGGCGGGTTCTCGGTGACAGTGATTTCTTGATGAAAAATAATCCAAGGGTGTGGACTTATCCAGGGCATACACTGCTACTTAATCCATATGCGTTAAGTAGCAGTGTATATCGACTTAGGTAGTAGAATATAGGGAGCAAGGCCTACTGAACTACTGACCTCCCCAGATAGCACTGCTCCAGCGCGCATGTCGTCGTAGTCCACACATTCAGCCGCTAGGATAGAAACAATACCCGCAATATGGCGCTAGTGTTGACCTGTTGTTACAAATGGCTTCCTTTATTGTTTTATGGTAGTTGTCATTTATCCACGCGGGTGCAGACAAAACAAGCGAACAGAGCGACGATTTCTTTTTCGTTTCCAGAGCGGGAAAAATTGTCATTGTAGCCATTTTAATTGCGGATTTTGGGAGAGGGGAAAATGAGCATATAGCGCACGTGCTGTCCATTCTATGGTTTGTCCTTGTCTTTAAAGCACTGTATTTCCACGATGATAAAACAACTTGCCCGAACATCTACCCTGAGCAAATGCGCTTAAGTTCTGCATATTAAAGAAGAAATTAGCGCTAACACTTGGACGACGACAGAAGAAAACACACACGACGATTGACAAGCGCTTGACGATTGTCAGTCGTCGTGTGTGTTTTCTTCTGTCTTCGTCCGAGTTTTAGCGCTAATTTCTTTAAGATATTTATTGTTGATGATGGTAGAAAACGAACAGGTCCGCTCAACGCTCTCAGCGACCAAAAAAGGTAACGAATGCTTTCGCACGCAGCTCCATGGGGCCCCTTTATCTGTGCAGGTCTGTAGTTCTGTATAGGTCTTGATAGGGAGCTTGCATAAAGCCATACATGCTGGGTAGTCCGCCATGTTGTTGCCAGCAGACGACGCAGCCGCGTTTGCATGGTCGCGTAAAATGCGCGCAGACGATGCTGGCGCGATCGGACAGGCCGACTGCGAGTTCGCGATTTTAAAAGTATGCTTAAACGAGTGCGAGAAGGCAAATGAGCTCTCGACGCCGACGCGAATGGCTCGCACGGGCCAACAAACGCGAGATCGACGCCAGTCCGGCCAAGTAGAAAACTAGATGCCAGAACTAGGAATCGTGAATGTCATCAATGTCGACGGGCGGCCCCAAGTTCAGACCATAGTGCAGTCGTCCGCGCGTTGCGTCAACAGGTCCACGCCGCACTGCTGCTTTGCCTTTTCTTCATAGCACGCCCGATCTTTCGGTCGCAGCGTCGACGCATACGTCTCTCGGGGATTTGCCGACGTCTTGCAACCATATAGGGTAGCGCACGAGTAGCGCGTGTTTGCTTGGTGGGCCATCGAAAACGATGAGGCACTCGGTGTTTACTGAAGCCTGCCTACGCTACACGTCGTCTGCTGCCAACGGAAATGTGGCGGATTACCCGGCATGCATCGCTTCATACAAGCTTGTCTGTGGCAGAACGCACCGAAGTTAAAAAAAAAAAAAGAGGGGGGGGGGGGGGGGGGTACGTTTAGACAAATGCCTCAAAGCGATTCAGGCTATGAGAGGCACCGTAATGAAGTGCTCCAGAAATTTCGACCACCTGGCTGTTTTTAACGTGTGCCGTCATCGGCACAGTGAAAGGGCGCCGTGCTTTTCGCCTCCATCGAAAAGCGGTTCGAAAGAAGGCACCAAACGGCCGCATATGCTTTCTTGAAACGAAAGGCACAACATAATTGTGTCCTGTTTCTTCAAATATAGCTGATTTTTTAACGTTGCATCGTGAGAGCTGCAGAACTCAGGTTACCCAGCCTATTAAGAACTGAATGAAATAATGGACTTAGGTATGCTTTCAAGTCGGTGTCGAGGATTGTGTGCTTACACGCGTGAAGACTATTTAGATTGGTATCTGTTCGCTTTTGTTGAACACTTCACGCGTGGTAATTTCAGAAAGAAAAAAATAGCTTTTTCGGGACAAAGTCGTCTGTAGTCGATAGCTTCGAACGAAGGATTCAAACAGCAACAGCGCAAACTCGGTACAGTGGAAGCTTTCCATAACCTCACAGTGTCTGAAGGGAAATACGGATCGAACAAGTTGTTGCCTGCGTGTCAGTGGAGTCGCCAGCTCGCGACACCTCTAGTCCTGACTTGTTGCAGCGAGAAGACGCATTCGGAAGGAATGGACGTTGTGCAAGAGAGGGACCAGAAATTAAGTAAAGAAAAGGAGACAGGCGAAACTCCAGCTTAAATCGCTAAAAGGGCACGATATTCGCGTCGACGGGTATTGCTGAGGGGGTTGTTAGCCTCATGCGATCTTGGATTTAGATTGCTACTTCATTTCGTGACGTTTCCTTTCCTGTTCTTTTTCTTTTCTTTTTGAGGTAACGGAGCAAGAAAGGTAACGGAACGGAGCGCCTCCGTCCGTCCCATTACCTTTCTTGTGTCCGTGTGTGTTTTCGCGCCTTGATCCTACAATAAACTGTCACCAACTAGCCCAACAAAACGTTCTTGCAATACGTTCAACGTATTCAGAAATTGACAGAGCACGCGCCGAACTACGTGGAATGCCAGGCGTCCTAAAAAAAGAAAAAAAAAAACAGCGGGTAGGTGGGAAAAAGAGAACGAATCACGAAGGAAAGAGAACAGCGTACATTTTGTTTGTCGGAAGCGCGTCGGTGGTTTTTCTGTTTGTGACGGCCTCCGCTCGCATGGGGCCGGCTCCTCGTTTTCCGCGTCACATGTGCGAGCGTGGCCCCTGGTGGCCAGCGGCGGCCGCTCCGTTCGTGCGCGCGGACCAATCGCGTGGCGCGCTGAGCGCTTGCTTCCGGTCCGCTGGAACGGCGCACGTTTCCGCCTTGGGTTTTGTAAATGTTGTGTTCTCCTGCGCGACCATGGCGTAATCTGCCGCGCGCTATCGCCGCGCCGGTCGCGAAGTCTTTGAGAGCATGATTGTCCTGGCTGGATTCGGTGTCTTCACCGTCGGCCTGTTCGGCCACCGTTGCTTTCACTGCGAGAACCGTCACTAGCTGTGCTGCGAGATGCTGACTGCCCTGGTGCTGTTCGTGTCAGTGTACCTGGCCGTCAGGTAAGCGGGTCTCACGTTCGAGAGCACCTGCCTTGTGTTTGATGGCTAGCGATGTTGTCATTTGATTGCCCGCCGTTGCTGTTCACGTTTCATGAAAGTCGAGTGCAGTGCGGTAAGCTTGAGTCGCTGCGCGGAATGGCACCGCTTCCTTGCCGAACGATTGAGGCTCGCCAGTGCCGGCGAGCACGTGGGTCAGGTAATGTGCAGACTGATGCAAGATAGCGTGAGCTTACACTAGCGGTTATTTGCTTTGTAACCGTATCACTGGTGTATACCTTTCGTGCGCTGCAGAGGTCTACCGCTTGCAGACGGCGTAGCATTCCTGTTTACGTTGCGCGCGTCGCAGTGATGTGCGGCGAGAGGCTGTCGCGGCGCCGCGAGCTGCGACTGCAATTATAGTGTAGTTTAGTGGGGAGGTTCATCGTACGGTTGCACGCCTCGTTCTCGCACCTGCTTTATTTTTGTTGCTGACGTCGGCACTGCTGCCGTTCTTTCGGTTTCATTCTGTGTTCTCGTAACCGCTGCAACCGGCCAGCAATATGTGACTTGGGTAGCCTCCTGTAGAATGTGGCTGTATGTATGTGCTCTAGTTTGCCGCACTAATTTGCCGTCTGCCGCCCAGAAATAAATACTGTACCCGTTTTTCTTTTGCGTTTCCGGCGTATCCTATGAGTCAAGCTCTGCTTCGGGTGAACATATCGTTCTGTAGTATTCAGGGGAGCATGGCACTCCATTCATATCAGTAGCTGAACAGTGCGTGACCTTATTTTACATTTGCACGTGATTCTTTTTTTCTTTTCATTTCAAATGTATTATTTTGCCACCAAATCCCGCGGGCCTCGCAGCCTGTGACGTGTACTACTCTGCAATTAATTCCGAACAGTGCAGTACAGCTGTTGCTAGGTAGAATTATTGGAAATTGTAAGTAGAGGGAGTTAACTGACAAGCCGGTTTGTCGGAAACTGATCGCTTGACTCGATGGATGAAACTATCCATGCGACAGGAAAACCACGACTAATCAGTATGGATGTGCGTCGTTTGCTGCTAGTATTGGAATTTATCCTCCTGGTGATCGTATTTGCGACGTGCGTTTCGTCTCTTGATGTTGCTTTTGAGAGGCAACATTTTATGCTTGAAGCGAGACGTTTGACATTGCGTGACCAAGTCTGAAACGCTCATTTGCATGGGCTGTTGATTCAGCTTTAGGTTGCTGAACTTACGCAAAGCGTTTTATTTTTACTGTTTCGTTGTGTTGATACCATGCTTATCTTTTACCTTGGTTGGGACTGCTGCATCGACTGCGCGGGTTTCGGAGAGATGAACGAGGGGGGTGGGCGCGACGGTAGTTCAAAGGCTTAGTGACGAAACTTGGACATCGTTTCGGGGCGGGGATCACACTGCTTTGCTTGACTGCGCTTTGTCGCTCTCGATTGGTGCTAGTTTCCGAGCGGTAATACGCCAACACGTAGTGCTCCCTTCGTTTTTCCTCGTCGCTGCCCCGCTGGTCTGAACCGGCGTGTGCGTGCGCCTTCCTCCCTAGGCTCGCCCCAAGATCTCGGAATGCGCTTTAAAGGGGGCGGCGGGGCCTCTCCTGGAAACTGGCTCCCATCACCCGGCGTCTGCTCCTCTCCGCGAGATCCGCTTGTTAGCCGCACGTCGTCTCGGTCTGGTTGGCCGCGCGCGCGTCGTGGCCTTGACATAGAAGAGCGCAAGGTGGCTTCGGGCGTTCACGTTCATGAGCTGACCGCATGTGCGTCACGCGCCCGCCAGCTTTGTAATGCCATGTTTGTAGCTGCTGGGTCCATTGCCCGGGAGTCTTCTCATCTCTGAGGCTGCTTCTACGTCCAGACTTTGGTGACAGGTAGACGCTATACGAAGGATTTTGGCCGCTGGTAGTGGTCTTCACCGCCCAAACGTGCAGTTAAGTGCATTGAACAGAGACGGTTGCGAGTGATTGGGACTGTTCAAGCTTTGGTTTGGTTTAAGCGGTAACCGCTTGAGGCTACAACCATAGAGAAAGAGATTGGTAAAGAGCGGACACTCCCATAGGGCCCAGCCGGCCCATTTGACTGTAGTGCACCAAGCGGCCGGCGGCAACTACTTCCGGTCTTGCTGAAAGGCGCGCGATTTGAATGCTAGCCATGCGCTGCGCCCTTCCCTGCCCTTTTGGCGCATTATTTTGGTTTTAAATAATCTGCTAGTGTTTCTATCTATTTTCAGCATGCATAACAACAGGAAAAATAGATTCCCAGTTCTCTAAACTGGCTATCAACGCAGCTGCGCCACAGCCTTTGCAAAACAGTATTGCAGAAAAGACGCCAAGTGCTTTGTGAAATGAATTTATTTTGCTGCATATAAAACACGAGATGCAACAGATGAAGATGGATGCATTGACAATACTTGACACACATTAGGCGATGTGCACAATACAGAAAAATAAAAATACACAAGGTGAAAAACAGCACTTGGGTAGAGTAAAAAAAATAGCATAACGTTGATTTCCGAATTATTGCAAATGATATTTAACAAAACGGGCATTGTACATAAACTACACAGTCCCAGTAGTGGCTACCTTAGCAAGGGTAACTTGTATTGTCCAGGGCAGAGAGGAGTACTGACGCTTGAGGGAAGGTCACACCATTCACTCGTCGCATCTGCCGTGCTTCGGCTGCAGTCCGTGGGTCCATGCAGTGCTGTTGGAAAAGGAATGAACATGATGCAGAAGGTTGCAATGAAATATCTGTGCATGTGGGTGGGTACTGAAAACTTAGTGAGCAGCAGTTACGGTCCAGAACAGAAAAGCTGCCATTCGTAAAATTGATACAAAAGTTACTCTTGCAACGTAGATGTCAAGAAATGCAGGCTAACCTAACCTATCTGAAAATGCTTTCTACAGAGCGTGAAATAACAGCCTCTAATCTAACAATATTCCTCAAGAGCACTGAACAGCTGAAGCAATGAAGCTTGCCGCATAATAAAACATTTTTCACTTTAACGTTGTCCCGTTAAATGTAACGCGACACCGCGCAAAAGTAGCCGTTCGCAAAACCGCGGCCTGGCCTCACCGCGGCCGGCGAGCACGTCATGTTGGCTTGCCTTTCATACGCGGCTTTGTGAAGCGCAGACCACCGTGCTGAGCTAAACTGCCCGAAATGCCTCGCAGTTTTACAAGAATGAAACATTTTTCACCTTGCGGTTGCCCTGTTAAACGCGACACCACGCAAAACTAACCGTTCGCAAAACCTCACGCCAGGTCACATGTCATCGCGGCCGGCGAGCCATATTGGCGAGCGCTTTGTCATGCCTGTTGTCTGCCCTTCACGTGCGTCTTTGTGAAGCGCAGACCGCCGCACTGAGCTACACTGCCTGAAATACTGCGTAGTTTAACAAGAAAGTCAAGAATGAAAAGTTTCTCACTTTACCGTTGCTCTGCTAAACGCGACACTTAGCAAAACTATAGCCGTTCGGCAAACTGCGTCAGCATGGCCGCACCGGCCGGCGAACACGCCATTTTGGCGCAACGGCGTGCCTTGGTGCCTTCACATGCCACTTTGTCAAGCGTGACGAGCTAAACTGTTCGAAATGAAGCTGCTTCCCGGGAACACAACATATTACACCTCGCCGTGGTTGGGAAACGCCAGAGTTACGGCGTAATGAACTGCGCCTGAACAGCCGGCGCGCCTGTTCACGAGCTGCGAAACTTATTGGCACCGGCCGAAATGGTCAGCGTAAACTGCTTGAAATGCAGCGTAGTTAAGCAAACAACGTTGCTCACCTTGCCGTCGTTTCCAACTGCTGTCGTTCTGCGCAGCAGTCCACGAGAGGTCTGTGCCGCACAAGCGCGGCGAGGCACGAGCACACAACCGCGCCCTTTGACAACTTCTTGTCGTCTGCTCCGGCGGGCTACCGCTGCAGCGAGTGCCGTCGCGCGCGCGTCCGCGCATGCGCACTTTGGTGCCGCCATCCATCAACCGGCGGCAGCGCAAAAAGTCGCGCGTCATTTCCTGGGGCCAGTTTTCGCCGAGTGACCGCTCTTTACCAATCTCTTTCTCTATGCTACAACCCCTAGCGATCCGTCGCGCGACGCCGCCGCCAACGCCTGTCGTTGCCGCTGGTGCCCACCGCACGGAGCGACTGGGTTCAGCGACATATCCCGTTTCTAACACTAAACAGCATGAAGTACGATAAAACACTGATGAAATTTCTTGTAACGCATCGCAATTAACAGCGCAGCGGTGCGCTACCACACTGCGATGCGAACTTGCATTGCAAGCAGTGACTTTCTCCAGCTCCTTTCGAAAATTAACAATATCTAGCCACACTAGCCCCTCCCCCCCCCCCCCCCTTTTTTTTTCAACTACCCTACCAAGCTTTACGGAATTGTCTCGATGCGCTCATATATACACGGATCAGTCGAAGTGAGCGTCTGCAGGCACCAGGTTTCTTCGCCCAAACCGGACTAGGAAAACAAACTTCACCTGCACAAAAAAAAAAATAAAAGCCAGAACGGAAGTTCAGAGTTTGGCTGAGTCAACAGCCACCCAAATTTAGCGCCCGCGCTGTCCGCCATTTTGTGCCGAGACACCCGAAGCTCGCCTTGGTGACCGAGCTAGCGCTGAGTCTCTGACTATAGCTCTTACCCAAGAAAATACAAAGCTTAAGGGGACCTTATCGGTTAAGGGAAAGAGTAATAGCGGGGCACTAGTGCGCATGCCCAGGGTGATTACCGCACCCCTCGCCTATTCATCGCAGCACTCCGCACGTTGGCATTGTCGGTTTGGTCCCCCTATTCTAAATCTCCCTAATAACCACAAATAATGTGCGTATTTGAGCGTGTTCACAGAAAGGCACGTTTAGATAATGAAAATCTTTCCACTCCTAAAGGCAGGCCGTCTGCATTTACGAGTGGAAATGCACTGTGCGCGGCCGGCGCACTGCCAGTTTACATTAGCCATAAATCAAATGAAATCGCCTTTCAGGTGATGGACATTTATATAACTGTTGACGTTCTGAGTAAAAAATATAATTAGCAGTTTGTAAAAGGTACTGTGCTACATTTTGCAGTCTATCATCTGGCTATTTTTGTCGCATTCATGGCTTGTGCATAAACGATTGACATGTTTATTTGCTTATTTATTTATGTAGTAAACCTAAAGGTACTTGCAATAGACGGCCAAATGCAGTGGGCTAATTGCAAGATATAAAAATAGGCTGTTTTATGGCTGCCTATAAAAATGAACAAAATGGCACACACAGTTTCGAGTTAAAATCTGTGTACAATAATTGAAATGCTCTTATGTCTGTCCCCTTTAATATCAACACTGCAGACAATACTGCATTCAGTTTGCAGCGTTGGTTGTTATTTGTATCTATCAAATTTTTCTCTGCTCTTGCAAAAAAAAAAAAAGCCTTAAAATATTATCCAATTTAGGTTTAACGTTGGATAACAATGTACGTTGGAAAACAATATAACCAACGGGCACGAATAGCAGCAAAGCTGCAAAAGGCCGGTCACAAGAAGAGCACAACTGCGGAGTGCAACTCTATACTTCGTCTCTGAAGATATCTGCAGCACTGCAAAAGGCAGAGAAGCCCTTGCAATTGCGCTCCTAAGTGCCTCTCTCCCCTGCGCACTATAATAGAGAATTGGGCTCCTACTGTCACTCCCACCAACGCACAATTGCCTATTGTAGTGTGCGGCTGCCTTTCGCAGTGCTGCAGATATCTTGTGAGGCGAAGTACATATACACGCACAGCACTGCGAGGAGCTAGCCACCATAGAAGTCTGTCAGCGCTATGTTGCCAGATGCCACTGCAGTGGTTTCCAGGCTGGCGGCGAGATCAAGGAACCGCCGAACTCTCCCAAAGGGGGATATACGGCTCTGTGGATGTTGAGCACCTCAAAGCCTTCTGCGATTGGCTGCCTCGCGAGCTGCTTCCGGGCGACACGCGAAATTTTTTAAATACCCGGAAACTGAGCGACGAGCGGAAATGCTTTGGCGGCCCTCAACCCGTCGCGCGGCGGGTCGCCTCGAATTGGCGCCTCATGCGATTAGCGCCGTAGTGAGGGGCTCCGGAAATTTCGGCCACATGGGGTTCATATTGGATGGGCACAGCGCAAAAAGACACTGGACGAAAGGAAGAAAACGTACACACGAACGTGCACTGACATCGCGCATCCCGCATCCGTGGGCACAGCTGTGGAGCGCCTTAACCACTGCCGCGGGGCCTAGTTTTATGAAGTTTGATTGCTAGATCCTTCACAGGTATGAGCAGAAATAGCCCCGCTGCACCCATTTCGCATATTTTTGTTGCCTCTTAGCATGTAGCTTCAATTCAGCTGCAGAGTATTACATAAACCGCCCAGTCTACATTTGAAACCTTTCCTGGAAAGAATTTCTTGCAATAGTGCAAATTAAAGGAGGCAGTGTCCTTGTGTATGGGCTCTCAGAGCCTTCTTTGCATGCTTCTTCGTGCCAGATGTCATAGCTTCAATTTCATCCCTAAAATGTAAATGAGACTGGAGGGCATGTGATAAATTTTGGGAAGCTTGTAAGAGCTGTGAGACTAAAAGTTTTTTTGGTGCTTTTTTTCTCACTTGCATGAACCATATCAAGTTTGTGAAACTACCTATGTAGAGTTTTGTGGCATAGAATATTTTCTTTCTTTCTTTCTTTCATTTTTTTTTTTTTTTTGAAATCAAAGGTTGGACGAATTCTTGTTTGAACATTGACCAAAGGTTTGGGTCAATAAAACATCTTATCTTGACCAAAGCTTTGGTCGATGTTCCTTTTGTTGTTGAAATGAATTTTTTGGTTTTGGTAGTTTCAGTGTATGTATGGAAAAAGCATTGCCCTAACTGACACTTTTGGCCCTCAAAATTAGATACCTTGCAGAATATCTTGCTTCTTTAGGGCTCCTAGCTCTTTGAAACTCTGTACATTATTAGCAGGACTGTTCCACTCACTACAGAGACTTTCATATCTTAGTGTCTGCCTTCAAAAAAAACTTGCTGTGCTTTAACTACTGGCCTGTTCGAGAGCAGACACATTTTTTGAAAAGTAATTTAATGTGGGGACTTGACTGCACCCATTTGTGGTGGTTGAGTGGTCAGGACACTTGATTGCTGAATAGAAGGATGTGAAGGTGCTCGTGTCAACGCACATTAAAGCACCCCAGGTTGTGAAAATTTCTAACCCTACACTATGGCATCCCTCATAGTCAGAGTTGCTTTGTGACTTTAAACCCTGCAAACCAGACCAAACAAAATAGACTTGTCTTGACTTTTAATGATAAACTGCTATTGCCTGCAAGTAAAGTTTTGGAATGGCTTGCTGAGCAGCCAAAACGATTGGGCTGCACCCGGCGCTGATTGCTGAAGCGATTACTCTGTGGGCTGACAACTCTTGCTGTTGATTAGAGGTGCCTGGTTGTTAAAATGCTTCTTGAAAGACCATACTCACAACCAACAGCATTTTCTTCCTAATTCCAGAAAATTCAACCAAATACTTATATTTAATTAGATATCTGAGTGCTCACCAAATATGCTATCTTGAGAAAAATATTTACTCCCAATTAGCCAGTAATTTTGGTACAGAAATTCTTTAAAATCCAGCAAATAAATATGAGTCTTTATCTTTGAGCTCTTTAGAGTCTTGTGATAAGAAGCCTCACTTCATGGTGGAGCTCCACTGGGTGAGCAAAGAAAAAAAAAAATCGCTGCTTTACATGTAACAGCTGTATTACCTTTGAGGAAGCAAATGTATATTCTGTTAAAAAAAATCTTGCTGAATTGTCTAGGCACTGTTTGGCACTTTCACATCCAGTGGGGCAGCATTGGAAAATTCAAGCTAAGGTCAAGCTTATTGCGTATGTGGGCAGACAAGTGAATATGAGGAGTTGGTGTTCCACAAGATTCCATGCTTTTAAAAGCTGCCTATTTGGTGTTTACTTCCAAAATGAACTAACATAATGAAGTAATGCTCATTCACACTGCCTTTGTTTATTTTATCAAGTGGGTTATAAGCAGTTTATATCATTTTTAATTATTTGGTTTTCAAACTGACCAGGTATTCAGCGAACTTTTAAAAATTACCCATGATATTGAGTCTGAATTAGAAAAAAAAATGTTTGCAGGAGCAAACTCTCAGCGATGGTGGACATAATTTTATGTAATAATGCAGCTACTTAACTAAACTTCCTAATTAATTTATAGTGAGCACATTTTGGGTGATTATGCCAGTAGGAAGCAGGAAAATGGCATTATCTACGGCACGAGGGAATTCGACATGCTTTTCCACACAAAACCAGAACAGAGCACTTTAAAGGGCCACTGTCCAGGGTATGACTTTTTAAGCAAAGGAGGCCAGTGCTTTGATTGGGTACCGGAGATAGTCTGTGCAAAATGCCACTGCGATATGCGCGCCACAAAGCAGCAAAAATACAAATCAAAGCTCTCTCATCCTCCCCTTCGGGAAACTAGCTTCCCCATTCTCTACGATTCGCTAGGCTGACATCGGAGGAGCGACGACATCCAATTGGTCCGTCTCGCTGACTGATGGGTGAAGGATGGGCATACACGACTAATTGTGTGCGCCACTCGCTGTGCGTTTTACCCTCGCCGCGGCCAAACTGAATGCAGTGAATGCAGCGGCGCGTGCTCCCTCTCCCGTTTCGTTTTTGCGCACGCAGAGTGCCACGCCCCACCTCCCACCAAAACGTGGAGGAGGAAGGGGAATTTGGCTTGTGAAGGCTAGACCACCGGCCAGGGGAGTGAAAAACCTTTGCGAGGGAACGGGAGGAGAGAAGCACGACAGGATTGGGTGATTGCAGTGGCTGTAACTGCGTTTTTAGTTACTCTTTTTAAAAACTTTTTAGGCCTTGCGTTCTGGTTTCGAAGCCCCACAGTCACTAGGGAGGAAAATATTTTCGACCAGAGGGTGGACAGTGGCCCTTTAAAGGCACATGAAGCTTGATGAAAATGACACGTCTGTTGATGGATGAGTTGCATTGACTGCGGTGCCAAATTCAAAGTACCTGCTCTAATGTGCCGTGTAATGCACCTTTTTGCTCCTTCATTCTCAGAAAATAAGCACCATGCTGTTAGCACTGACTGTCCTTTACCTTTAAGTTGCGAAGCAAAGGAATGCATATGACATGCAGTTCGAATAGTGCCATAGTCACTGCTACACATCTGAGACACCCAGTATGTCCTACTACAAATCTTCCTAAATTATGATGTGCACAGTGATTGGACCTCTGGGTACACTTGTTGTGCTTCCTCAGTGAAGTATTTCTGGTAGTGAAGAGAATAGTTTATTGTTCATAAAATACATTTTAGCAGTTCATGTAGCATTCATCTCATTTTCTCTTGCACTGTGGAAGACAGCATATGAGTAGGCACACAGCAGACATCAGTGCTGCTGTTCTTTATTATGTGAGAGTGTGGAGGCGATATACGCTTTTGGAGCACTTTATCATTCGAAGTGTTTTGGAGAGAAGTTTATCACTAGCTTCTGATTTGTAACTGCGATCCTAGCTGTGTGTGGGGCTGTGGAAATAAAGCTGGTCATGCATCTTGGGTTGCTATGCTTGTTGTGGAAGAAGTGTGACAGTAGTCATGACATTGGCAGACTCCATAGGCATTGCCTTAAGCATTTAAGCACTTTAATAGACCTGATATATATATATACCGGGTGTCCCAGCTAATTGAACCAAGGGGTAGAAAATTATATATTTGAGGTAGGTCAGTGAAACCAATTGCATACAACTGCCAGCCTGTTCGCGCAATACAGGCAATTTTTTGTTTTGCAATTACTTAATTAGCTAATTATGTTAATTTCTATAATTTATTAAATATCGACTTTAGACCAAAAATGTGAATTGGAAAGTTATAGAGCACCTTCAGAAACCCCCATTTCATTAATTGCGATGAAGTCTCGCGTGTAACTTTTTTCCGGGCTCAGAAGAAAGCCCGCGAAATACAAATACCACGTGACTAGTGCATTTGTGCGCCGCGATTGTGGTGCTCTCAGTCGTGGTTTGAGCGAACGAAATTAGCTGCGGCCGTGTCTTCTTGGCCCCGTTAAAGTGGCAGGCCGGTATGCCTGCGATGGCTTCTTCGCCCGCGTCAGAGAGCTGGCCCACGTGACGGTGCAGTAGCAACGAGAACGGCGAGCCGACACCACCGAGATTCTAACAAGGCCTCCTTCTCTCCCATCAGCGAACGTCATGACAAACGGATGAGCGATAAGGTATCAGCCAGTGAATCTGCTCATACAAGCTTGGGTAAAGGGGTGAGATGACATCATGTGACTCGACTAAAATTAGCGCTGCACCTTCATTTGCCGGTTCTTTATCGCCATCCGCCTGTCGTGATGTAGGCTGCTGCGGTGCGCAGGCCTGGCCAAAATCGCGGTGGCGACGGGCGAGCTCGAGCTTGCTCGAACCATCGCCAACATTTCTGCCTGCCGCTGCAACGGGACCATCGGGTCACGGCCGCAGCTGATTTCGTTCGCTCAAACCACGACTGAGAGCACCACAATCGCGGCGCACAATGCGCTAGTCACGTGGTATTTGGATTTCGCGGGCTTTCTTCTGAACCCGGAAAAAAAGATACACGTGAGACTCTTTATCGCAATTAATGGAATGGGGGTTTCTGAAGGTGTTCTACAACTTTCCAATTCACATTTTTGGTCTAAAGACTATATTTAACAAATTAGAGAAATTAACATAATTATCTAATTAAGTAATTGCAAAACAAAAAATTGCCTGTAGTGCGCAAACAGGCTGGCAGTTGTATGCAATTGATTTCACTGACCTACCTCAAATATATTATTTTGTAATCCTTGGTTCAAGTTAGCTGGGACACCCGGTATATATATATATATATATATATATATATATATATATATATATATATATATATATATATATATATATATATATATATATATATATATAATTTAAGAAAAAGAAAAAAATTAAACAGTTTTGTGTACGGGTTGCAAACAGTGGAGGCATATTCAAGCTTGTGTCTTATGATTGATGAGTATGCTAACAGCTTTACATTAGGCGGAGCTTGCTTTAGTTTGTGTCGTAAAAGGGAAAGCTTTTTAAATGAGGATGCGCATATGTTAGAAACATGTCTGTTCCAATTAAGTTTATTAGTTATAGTGACTCCAAGGTATTTGTATTCGCTTACTTCAGTTGAAGGATGAGATGGAAGATTGTACTGAAACGAATGCGTGATTCGCTTATCTGTTATTTTCATGAAGACTGTTTTATCTGTTACGTTTCATATCCCACTCACTGCATCATTCTTGAATTTTACTAAGGTTAGAGTTAAGGAGTAATTGGTCACTAATGTTGTTAATCTCTCATGAAAAAGAATGCAATTGTCTGCAAAGAGCCGAATTTGAATCGGGTTAGCTATTGCATTGATAATTGGTAATACAGGCTTGGTAATACAGATCAAAGCCTTCTGGTAGGTTGGCTTGTAGGTAGAGATAATATTGATCACATTTGGGGATGAGATGCAAATGTGCAGAGCTGTCTCATGCAACATGTATGCTTGTTCAGGTTGATTTTCAAATCCGTGTTAGTCTAGGCTGTTGTGGTTCTGTTTTTATTTTCGTATATGCGTCTGAAGGCATGGAGGCGTTTTGAGCTGCTGTTGTCACAAACTGGGTGGCCTAGATGGAAATGCTCTTTACAAATGCCTGTTGTTCTGCAGGGCGTTGATGGTGAAGCTGCTGCAGAACCTGCATGATGTGTACAGCATGTGGGACTTCAAGTCAGGACCTTACGTCGCAGACAGGCGGGGGCGGGAACACCAGCAGCGCAGGTCACGTCAAGGGGACCGGCCTTCTTCACGGGTTGTAACTTTCAAGCCTGACAAGCATGGTGTGGACAGCATCCGTGTGCCCATGGCTGCTGCACGTCGGGGCAAGGGCCCTCCTCCCAGTGAGGTGAGCTGTTATCTGAAAAATAGTGTGCTCAGGAATAAACGTGCGAACACTTGCTAGTAAAATTCAAGTTGTACTAAACAAGTCAATGTTTTAAAAAAATTGAAAAAAAAAAATGAATATTTTGTTTTACTTTCCCCTAATTATTGTAAGGTGCACGTCTCGGCATTTGTGTAAAAATCCTGGCAGTGTTTCGAGTCGTAGTAAACAGGGCACATATGGATGCGACTACATTCAGTATTTTTGAAGGTAACTTATACTTACCTTGCATTGAACAACTTTTGCTTAAGTCACCTCAAGATATCTACTGGCCCTTCCAATACTAAAGAGAGCTGTGTCACACTAAATGATGTTTATATTAGTCTGCTAAAGCTGAAAATTACTTTTTAATATTATACTCATACAGGAAAGCTAGGTACGGAGAAAGTATGTTTGTTACAAGCAATTCTGAAGCACTCCTTTATTGAATGCTCAAACCTTGGCTCCTTTCGTATTGGAAAGACCTGTACATTTCTTACAGGAGCCAAAGAGGTTGAGAAAAAAAGTAAGCATCTGTTATGGTTGATTATTGTGCTCTTGTGTGACAGGGCGCAACTTTTACTTTTCACTGTTTAGTCCTCCTGTTTTGTGCATTTCTGCCGATAAGGGAGAAATGGAAGCCAAGAAATACAGGGTTCCTTGGAGCTTTTTTGGAAACCTTTTGTGGTCCAAAAGCTACAAAATAAACTCAGTCTATGCAGACATTAAACCTTGACTATAATAAGTCAATTTATAACAGATGCAGAGTGTACATGTGTGCACTGTTGTATAAATAAAAATAAAAGATTTTTAAAATTACTCTGAGGACAAATGAAGTAGCCTTGTATTGGTAGATTATTGCGTTCAAGTGAACACGAGGTTATTTTACTGTTTTCACAAAGGAATTTCAGCGGCATCTAGTAATGTGTTCTTGTTTTTGTGTCTGAAGTGAGGTCACACCACCGTAGACTTCCAGCCAGCAGTTTGCATGGATGCAGTCTTTACCATGAGTTTTAATAGAGTAGCAGAAGAAAGTATTCTATTTTGGACAAAAAAATTTTCATTTTCTTTTCTGCCTATTTGATTTTAACAGCACTCAAAAAAGCAAAACTGGTAAATATTATTTGGAACAGAAATTAGATGGAATTGTTGTGATCAGTGTACCTTTAACTAGTGTCCATTTGTTCTAGTTGGTGCTCAGATATGGGCATACTTTTTGTTGTTCCAGTCCTTTTTTTTTTTTGCCTAGACGAACTTCATTCTTTCTGTTACTATAGTCACATATTTGATACTTTTTTTCTTAGGAATCCAAAAAGTGCCTTATCTTGTTCCCAACAAAATTTTAGCCCAGAAGCCTCTTTGAAAGCAGCCTTTGGCAAAAGAGCTTGGAAATGGTAGTTTTTCTAATAATTGTGCTCTTGCAAAAAGTGTAAACTGAGGAAAATGAGCTCAAAGATTTCAGAACATGCTATTCAAATTTAGGGCCTAAATTAATAAATCAAAATGGCCTGCTTAGAGTTGCTTTTTTCAGCTTTACAGATGCCTAGCACCCTTGTCTGCTCTGTCAAATGCTTTCCTTGCTGTGTAATATAGGAGTGGCTACAAAGGAAAGCTGTCTTTCTCAAAAACTTCGTGGTTAAAGAAAAATTCTTCTTGATCTGGGGATCGAACCCGGGACCACCGCCTTCTGGGGCAGTCGCTTTACCAACTGAGCTAACCAGGATGGCCAGCAGATCAGATGCGAGAGTGTATTTATTAGTAACTCTGAAGTGGAAATTGTGTTGACTGAATATTTAGGGTAATCACCCAAGGGGAGTAATTACACATTGACGTCCACCCAAGTGGAGCCATATAGCCACAAAGCCATATGGCTACACTGTATGGAGCAGCCACAAAGCTGTATGAATCGGATGAATTTTTTTTTAATTAGATGTTTCTGAGAAAGCTGTATAGCTTTCTTTTGTAGCCGTATGGCTGCGCTTGGGTGGACGTGTATGAGTAATTACTCCTTTATTACAAATCGATGCCACCTTGGGGAGATCGCCCTAAATATTCAGGCAACATAATTCCCACTTCCAGTTATTGATCAGTTTGCTCTCACCCTACCATCTGATCTGCTGACCGTCCTGGTTAGCTCAGTTGGCAGAGCGACTGCTACAGAAAAGCAATGGTCCCGGGTTCAATCCCTGGATCAAGACTAATTTTTCTTTAACCATGAAGCTTCCGAGAAAGCTCTATAGCTTTCCTTTGTAGCCGCATGGCTGCACTTGGATGGACTACTCCACCTTGGGGGATTACCCTGCCGAGGTGGCACAGCGGTTAAGGCGCTCGACTACTGTACCCAAGGATGTGGGATTGAATCCCGGCCTTGGCGGCCACTTTTCGGCAGAGGCGAAGAGCTAGGCGCTTGTGTGCTGTGCGATGTCAGTGCACGTTCAAGAATCCCAGGCGGTCGAAATTTCTAGAGCCCTCCGCTCATAGCCCGAGTCACTTTGGGACGTTAAACCCCAAAACCAAACCAAACCTTGGGGGATTCCCTAAATATTCAATTAGCTTTCCTTGGTTGCTTGCTTTGCGTGCCTCTTTGTCTGGGCTCCATATTCTATCTAGCGCTTGCCGAGCACTTAGGTTAGCCAGGCTACCATAGTCAATCCAAGCTTACATTTTGGTTTACCGACCAGTCTACTGTTGCCATGTCTCAAAATTTCCCCTTTTTAGTTTTTTTTTTGGCTGTCCGTTCTCTCAATAGCAGGTCTTTTTTGACTAGAGAGCGTGAAAACCAAGCATTCTAACCTGGGAATACTCTCTGCATTCAGTTTCGTGTTCACTATGTGGCTGGGTCTTTCAGTCAACGTTCATAGGTGTTTTCGGTGGTGAGTGCACATCTAGCAAAAAAAAATTCAGTTTAATCTTTCTGCTGCGCAGATGAGAACCAAAAACTTGGTGCGAAGTTTCTCCAATACATGCACAATCCAAAACAACAAAAGTTTAAAAACACATTATTTTGGTGAAAATTGTTATTTTAGCCCTGCATCCCTCCTTAATGACTGAGCATGCATGCAACATAGTGAAGGATGTACGCTTCATTGCATGGAGCCTTTCTGAGCATGTAAATTGGAGCCCAAGGCAAGGGGGGATATACAGAGTCCAATCCCAGTTTTTTACAAAATGTGACCTCTCAGCTGCCAACAAAAGCAATACAAAAGGTGGCACTGAAATTGCAGTTAATCGCAGGTCATGAGCACACCAAATGGCTACAAGGTCAACCAGTGTATGCATTCTAGCTGGCTTAGCAAAATGTGTAAAATAGATGTGGGGTAGAACGATATGACTACACATGGCCTCACCAGTGGCTCCAGCCTGAGAAGTACTAACACCAGTTGTGCTATACTGGCCAACATGGTGGGCTTTGCTTGCATTGCTGCAAACAGACTGCAAGATGCCACTGCAGAGGTGTAGGTCAAGAATAAGGGCGGGTGGGGTTCACCACACTGGTCTGCACTGGCTGTAGTGATGCCTGTGCCAGCATGTCGTCCACCTAACATCAATTGCTATCAACGCTTCAATTGGGATTTTTACATTGCACCCCTAAGAAGCTTGCATGCAGCAAGGGCCTCGTGGAGAGGCAATATGACCACACTGGAGAGCTTGAAAAGTTCCATGATAGGGCTGTCTGCAAAGAATGAACGTTTTAAAGAAATAAACTTTTTTTCTAACTCCATATATTTTTGCAAATTTTTTTGCACAACAAACAAAATGTGTGGGACTGGTGGGTGCATAATATATGAAAAAAAAAATTTTGCATAATGGGTCAGAAAAAGCTGATCTATGAATCTATAGGGGCATAAGGAGGAATGCATGCTCTATCCACATAAATGATGACCAACTCACTGCCTAGCTTGGGCAACAAAGAAATATATATATATATATATATTTTTGTCACAAATTCTTATCCTGCAAACTTTTGTCCATGATTGGACATCTTGGCTTAATGCCACTATTTTCGGTGGTTTTCTTCTGGTTTAGCAAGAATTTCATTGTTTGGAGGCTTTTAAATTCATAATTTTCATTCGATTAATCGTTTTGCTGTTAATTTAGACTGCTTTTAAGCATTTTCATAGTTTGTAGAATATGGTTATTGAGGATGAAAATTGTAGTGTTTGCCCGCATAGTGTTTCAAAGATAGGTTCTTGGCACGGGTTGTAGTGGGGCAGACCTTTTCTGTTTATGGCAGACAATAGTTTTTTTTCTGCCACCTCAAATTCTTCAGTGTCTTCATTTCTTGCATGGCTTTTTATGCTTGTATGAAATGGTAAGGTTGGTGTGCACTAGGTGGTGTTTTTACCTAGCTTTACGGTAACCTCCCTGTTTTCTAGGCACTTGCAGTATTGCTGCACTCAGGCTTGCAGATAGATTATTAAACCTGCTGCTTTGCCTTGTGGCTGTGTTGCTTATAGAGACTTGTCATGTTTACAGGCCAAGGTTAAAGGAACCCTGACTGATTCTTGTACTTCTGCTGTTGTCAAGAGTAGTACAGAGAATGGTTTCAGAAGGCATTCTTAGCACAAAAAAAACACACACGCACACGAGAGAAAAGGAAGGACACGGGACAAGCGCTACCTGGATCTAAGGCAAAACATAGAACTCTTAACATGTCTTGACAGCATCGCACCTGCCGCCAAAGTTCAGATTTCAAGCACCTGCAAACACGCCTGAGTAGCCCTAGTGACGGTCTCAAAAAAACCAAACAAGCGCTAAGAATGCCGTCTGAAGCTGAAAACCATCTAGCCCGTCTAAAAGTTCTTTTAATTACAGAGGATGGGGAGGGGTCATTCCTGAGGCGGAAGTGGTGAAAGGGGAAGCCCTGAGGGGCTTATTCTTGGCCCAGCTATTTTCTGACTGGGCACGTGGTTTGCAGGCTATGCCGTATTTCAAGAAGTGGGCCCCCATGGAGGATGAGCCACAGTCTGAGGCATTGCACTCTGTTTCCCTAGAGAGCTGTGAAAAGTGCCAGCCTGTGACAAAGGTAGGAGCTGTTTTTGTTGGGGGATTATGCTGTCATTTTTGTCTCTGTCATGCCTCTTGCCTACTGTATGTCATGGCTGTGCTGTGCTGACATTTACCTTCTGTCTCCTAAATAGTTCTGTAGGGATGCTTCACATGCATGGTTTTTAGTTTGTGTGAGGCTGGTTTTGGGTAGAGTTGAAAAGTGAACCAATAAGCTCAAAAGGAAAAAGTGGCTGTGTGGCTGCAGTGATAACTTGACGCACACCTTTTGTGCCATACTTCCTGAAACATTGCAGCATGTATAACTGACTCTTGCAGTCTCTGCACTTCTGGAGCTTGTTTAGCTGCATTTTCTCCTTTTAATGCCTCTTTCAGTTGGAGTTCAAGATTGACTCATCTCTAGCACTGCAGAGCATTGACAATGCTCTAAATGTCCCATCAAGTTGCAGGTAATGTTTACTTCTGTTTTTAGTTCTTACTTCTTTACTTTTTACTTCTGAAGTTCTTACTAGTATATGTACTTTTTCTTCTAGGAGTTGGCTGACACCCATAGAATTTCTAAAAAATTCAGTTTACCTCACTTGCAAGAATATACCACATGAATATGTGCCCATTTCCAAAGAGATACTTGCTTCTGAAAGGTAATCGCGAAATACCTCATTTAATCCAGTTGCAAATATAGGTTATTTTTGTGCTTGCAGTATTCAGGATGCGATCAGCAAAGCTGTTGAAGACGACCCTGAGAGTGAGTTCTTTGGGATTAATGTTTTTATTTATAAAGTGAACCAAACTTGTTGCTTTAAAAATGCGGCTGATATAAAAGTAAGAGACCTCTTTCAGGTGACAGACCTGAACACAGAAAACGGGCTATCAGTATCTTTGAACGCATGCGGGCGTCCATTTCTACTGCGTTGCTGAGGTAACCCACATTGTCTTCTCTCTTCTTTCTGATTTGTCTCACATTTGTCTTTGTCGTGAGCAATACTGGTCATTTCAGGGTTGCTGTATGGTTTATGCATCGCATCATGTCCCGCATGCTGACAGGCGTGTACGTGCCAAAGGGACAGATCGAAATGCTGAAGCGAGTTGTTGAGGTGAGTTCTGTGAGAAAAGTTAAGAGACTGTGTGTAATGCTTGCTGCTCGTATGCTTACAGAAAAACGTTCCTTTGGTGTACCTGCCCTTGCATCGGAGCCACCTGGACTACATCCTTGTGACCTACTTGCTGTACCTGAATGGCATGAGGGTCCCACTTGTGGCTGCTGGGGACAACTTGCTCATTCCGCTCTTCGGGTAAGAAGTGCCCTTTCTGACAAGGTAGTTGGGTATCTGCAGATACTTACGTTGTTCTTCTATGCTGAATAGGACTCTGCTGAGAGGATTGGGAGGATTTTTTATAAAACGGCGGCTTGACTTTAAGAATGGACGCAAAGACCACCTTTACAGGGCTGTCCTCAAAGAGGTAAGGTTCAGTTACTTTTTCTGACTTTTTTTTTAGCAGAAGCTCAATGAAAAGAATGGATTGGGGATGTTAAATCGTACGATTTCTGATCATTTTGACTTATATCTTGTAATGCACTGCTGGATCGTTGACTTTTCTAAACTAATAAAATATGTATGAAAACTATCATTATGAAACGGGAATGATAGTGTTAAATGGATACTCTGTTTTGCTAGCTGTCAGCAGGCATATTGGCAGTTGTGAATCTGATTTCTTGGATACATTCTCCAGCATGGCACAGGAGTCTTGGCTTGGACAATTGCTTTCTCTGATTTACATCGACATACCGACTGCTATGGAGCCACCTGTAAAAATAGAGCTTTTTGCAGATTATGTATGGATTAGTAACTTCTGTGGATGACCATAATAAACTAACTAGTAGTGCCTTGATACTTTCAGTGAGTGGTGTCAGGGTTTTTTTTGGGGGAAATGCAAATGAAACATGGTAAAACAACTTTCACACATATCAACCAGGAAGGGATCCACCTTCTTTCTAGTAATCACTATTTGTAACTGTTTCCTGGTAAATGTTGGGAGCTTTAAGGGGAGATGTGGGTCTTAAAATAATTTTTGTTGCTTTTAGGACGAACTGGATGAAACTTGTCTTGTTCAGATTTTCTTGCCGATTCCAAATATGTAATTAGGTTGTGCATAGTATCATTAGGTCACGAGATATAGAATTTTGAAAACACATATTTAGCCTATTTCTTACGGTGCTTATTGATAGCTTAACTTTGTCTAAAGCAAAAACAAGGTGCACAGCTGGAATGCCAGGAAGTTGCTCTAGCCGGTGATGCTATTTTCATTGTACTGAATGTGCTCCATATGTAAGAGAAACTAATGCAATCTTGACTGCAAAATTTTTATTGTCTGTTCTCTATAATAAATTGGAATTATAATTTGGTGAACATTATTAGAGCATAATAAATAGCATAACCGGCTAGATCTATTTATTACGAATACAGCAGTACCAATCTTTTAGTTGTGACTCGAAAACAACTTGCAAAAATGCCCCGTAAGGCTGTGGGTTAAGTCCAAAAAAATAAAACAGAGATAAACGAATTTGAAGATTTAGTTCACTGTAACTTTTGTTTGCAAGGCACTGTATCACTATAAGTAGTATCATTATGTAGGCCTGTTCTTCAGCAATAACATGATGCCATATATGTGGCTGATGCACAAACAAAGCAATAAGAAATTTTTCGTAACGTCCTCCACAGTCCTTGAAAACATTGCAAGAAATTTACTGCCACACACTCCACATCCTTTTTTCAGTTTGTAGATAAATAGCAATAACATATGTGGGGTGCTCATATGTTCTGCCCCTCTAGAAGCAAAATTGGGTGAAATCCAAATGCGAAAACCAAACAGTAGCATTCTCTGAATTTTATTCAGGACTATACATGGTGCACATGTGACACCTAAACCTACAGCAGACCAGGGCTGTAGGCAGAGCCCCTTGCAGACTTGTGCCGCTTTGTGAGCTTCCTGTTCACAGCACGCCTGTCTGCGTGGTCCTTGTTTGACATGTGCAGCCTTCGACGATCCTTTTCAACGCTTGGCGCACAAGGCAGCTGCCCGCATTGTAGCCCAGTTTCTCTGCTATTGCAGTATTCGTCATACCCTGGTTGAACCGGCTGATGGCTTCAGCCACTGCTCTCTGGACACTGTGCAATGAGGCATGCTTATTTTTGGGGACTTGATCCCAGATCATGGAATGCAAGCTTTCACTGGCATTCTGAGTCATGCCGTCACTGCACCGCTCCAAGAGGGCTTCATCGCTCAGTCGCTTGAAGACCGGCTCCAAAGCTTCACAAAGTCTGGCAGGCTGTTTTTGTGGGGTGGCAGCTCCTCACCTTTTGCCATGGCACGGTTGTATGTGCACCATGATTCTGGGCCTTCGGGGCACAGGGCATGCTTGGGGTCATCATCAGTTGAGGACATGTGCTGTAGGGTAGCTGCAACTGCCCTCTTCATGCCAGCCACATCATTCTTATGGCTCCTCAGGGCGTAGCCATAGTAACTTATCTTTTTTATTCTGTCCTGAGTCAGCCGTCCATTTCCTCCCAATGGCTTACCTTGGGCCTTCTTCTTGTCAACAAGTGAACGCAAGGCTGCTCCCATGCGCTTACTTACATGATTTATGCAGTCTTTTTTTATCTACCTTTATGAAGCCATACACAGACTCCTCTGTCAAGGCGTGAAAGTTCCTGCTGTCTCCATCTGATAGCATTGTGGTGTACCACAGCTTGTACTTCTGCAGCGACCTCTGAAACATGCACAGTGCAGCTTGAACCTCCATTTGTCCAGACTTAAAATCCACATTTTTTTTACACACTGAAGTGTGTACTGCATGTCAGGCTGCATAAGTTTCTTCATCAGGCTTTGGACCTTTTGAGCAGCCTAAACCGAAGTTGGACAACACAGCGTGATCTATCACGAGCCCGGTGTACATCTCAATGATGCATCCAACCATGATGTGCGAACTGTGACCGCGCGTGAGCCAGGTCTCGTCAAAAATCACGTCTATGTTCCTAGGTAGGCTGCCGAAGTCTTGATAAATCTTCTTCACTAGGTCCACACTTGCAGTTTCACAGTCTGCTGCAACAGCGTTGCACGCTTGCACCATCATGCTCATATGGCCTTGATATGTCTTATGGTGCAGACCACGATGAAAGATATTCGTTATGGCAAAAAAGTCCAATAAGGCTGTTGCTCCTTTGCCTATGCTCTGTATCTCCTTCATTGCTCGAACATTCACTTCGAATGGCGTTATCGAGGCATCACCGGCCATCCGGGGTGAAGAAAATCTTTCTTCGCGCATGCCACAGGTTGTGCAAGCGAGCACAAGCTTGGCACTTAGCCCGTACTCTTTTCCTTGATCCTGTGTCACTGTCGCCGATTTCTCGCCACACTCGGGGCAGGGCATGATGCTGAATAACTGATTGATGACTTTTAAGTCCACAACTCCGTGCTGCTGTCACTGACGGTTGTTTCCGCGTCGACGTCCAGAATTTCAAACTTTCTATCCGTTGCAGACTTCGACTCTAAGTGGTCCTTTGTTTTGCTGGCGGCTGCTGCGCGCTCACTGTTTTCCTCGGAAGTGAAGTAAACTGTGTCAATGCGTTCCATCCCGTCACTAGAGACTTGAACCGACGATGTGATCCTGCCAGACATACTTGGTTGCGGCTCGGAACTCGATCCGGCAGTGCCACTCGGTGAGGATGCGACCGGCGATGCTTGCAGCGTGGCATCGAACGCCTTCGGTCGTGCGTTCCATGCCAGCTTCCGTTTCTTGCCGAACGCTTGGCATGTAGTCAGTGTGAGGCGACGATCAGACATTTCGCACCGAAGCAAAAGTCAGGCAGTCAAACATAAACGTGCAGGAAACAGCTGAACAAAGTAAATACCACACGCGGCAACAGGGCGATGAAGCAGACGATGGCAACGCAAGAAAAAAAAAGAAAGAAAACAGCGATGGGCCAATAAGAAGCAAGCATGCGGAGGAGCACGTCCTTTGGCCAATCAGCAGCGCACAAGAGCCTCTCGGGAAAGGCGTGATAGCGGTGGCTGCGCCCAACCGACGCCATTTTGGAGTAGGGCAAAATACGCACAAAGAAAGCGGCTTTCAAATGAGCCCAAGATGGCGACGGAGGATCGCCGCAATCGCGCATGGCGAGCGCGTGAACTTTGAACATATTTAGGAAATTTTCGGGCATTTCGCGCACACCTTGACGCAAATGAGGTCGTTTTTTTTAAATATTTTGTGACTGAATTGAGCTTTCAGACTTCGTGGAGCAATTCTTGAATCGTTGAAATAAGCAAGTATGCATTTTTTCTAAACTTTTTTTTTTTTTGCGAATTTTTGCCATTTCAAAACCTGCGTGCGAGCAGCTGTTGTCTATTAACCTGTTGGTTGTTTTGTTTTGTATTGTAATTTTGTCTGTTGTTGCTTTGTTTCATTATCCCTAGCTAATAGTATTTGAATACTGTTTGCATATCCCTGACTCAGAATGTTTAGTGTTATATCTACCTCTTTTGTTATTAATATTAGTGTGCATTACTTTTGTTTGGATTGTTTTTGTTCCCCTCTGTCAACCATGAAATTAGGGTTAACGTTATAACTAAAAGATAATTTTTAAAACCTGCTAATGTTTTTTTTCTACAGCAGCATATACTATTGCAGGTGTGCTTGTTAAAGGTTATTGCTTATTGCACTATCTATGTATTGCAGTACATGAAGGAAATTCTGAAAGGAAATCACAGCTTGGAGTTCTTCCTTGAAGGAGGGCGTTCACGGACTGGAAAAACGCGTCTTCCAAAAGCAGGTCTCCTGTCTGTCATCGTTAACTGCGTCAATGAAGGTATCAAGTGACTACTTTCCATTTAGTCTGAAATGGATTTGTATTATATGAACTGGCTGTATTTACAAGTGATACTTTTTTCTCTGTAGGTCTTGTAAAGGATGTTTACATTGTGCCCATTTCCATTAGCTATGAGAAGTTGCTGGACGGAAATTTTGTCAGTGAGCAGCTGGTAATTCTTGTTTTCACTCTTGCTTGTTATGTTGATATCCTTTCTTTTTTTTTTTCTTTTTTTTTTTCACGCCTTGCAAACTGTTTTTTCCTTATCATATCAGGGAGAGCCAAAGGTGATGGAGACATTCACGGCTGCGCTCGCATCTATCTGGAGGATACTGCATTCCAACTATGGTGCTGTTCGTTTGGATTTTTGTCAGCCGATCTCGCTGCAGGTGAGGGTTTTGTGCATTTCATTTCCTGCTCCAAACTGCGAAATTCTCTCAACCATTTTTGGCGTTACTTTTCAGGAGTTCCTGGAATCTTCGAAGGCTTCGTCTGTAGAGCCACTGTGCTTTGACTGCCCACTTTCACTAATGGACGTGACAAGAGTTGGCAGCAGCCCAACTGAGTACAAAGGGTGTGCGAGTACAAGTTCACTGGCAAGTGCAGACAGCCTCCCAGAAGACTGTAGACTTGCTATCAAGAGCCTTGCCAATCACGTCTCTTGTCGTAAGTTTTCTCCTGTTCTGTGTGCGGCACCAATGTTTGACATTTTCTTCTTTTCTTGCAGAATCATCGGCGTCTCTTGCACTAATGAGCACAAACTTGTTGGCATTTCTACTTCTCACAAAGCATCGAAAGGTGAGCTTTTGTGGTTGTGTGACTTAATGTAAGCGTGTGGGCATCAGGTGCAGTTTTGGAAGGCTCAGAGGAGTCAGAAAAATGTATGCACTTCAAGCCCAAAGATGAATGTTTAGTAGCTTGTTTGTCAAGCAGGTAATAACTCAGCATGGGGCCACTTCGGGAGACTGGCCAAATTCACCTGTGGCAGCGGCAAGGCATTCGAATAAACGAGGTTTGGCGCCACTCACTTGCATGGCCATTCGCTAGGAGCCTGGTGACTGTCAGAATTAATAGGGGCCAAATTAACAACTTTTTTCTGTACAACGATGGGGAGGCCTTAGATGATAGCAGTGGGAGCAATGATTGAATGACAGAATCTGACAGCAGGGTCACTGGGTGGAGATCTTGATGCAGCCAATATGTTTAGAAACAAAGTGATCTGTTTTTGCACAGTTTTAACTGCCTAGTCATGCTTCTTTGGAGTAGTGTGAAGTTTTACATGCAAGGATATTTGCTTGAAGTGTGGGGTGCCATGCGATGTTAGAGCCCCGGATGGTAGAAATTTCGGATCCCTTCTTGACTAAATCGCTATGGGACGTTAAACCCTATAAACCAGACCAAACCATAGTCATATATGGTGCTTACTGCCCATTCAAAAGAATTTCCATCAGTTGTTGACCCAAAATGCATTATTCAGTGTACAGAGTGATGTTTGTCCAGGGTGGCACTCTGCAGCAGCTGGCATACAGCCTTAGCTGGCTGCGTATGGCAGCGTCTGAGCGGCAGCACCAGGTCATGTGTCCAGCTGATAGTGCTGAAGCTGTGCGGCATGCATGTGCCTTGCTGGGCAAGGAACTGGTCCTGGCTGAGACAGTTCAGATGGAGTGGTCATCGGGCGACACTGAAAACAACCTCAAGATAGTCTTCTACCGGCCTGCGCTTCACCTTCCCTCCGTGCTTGAGCTGCAGTACTATGCCAATGCCGTACTCTCGGTGTTCGTGCATGAGGCCATTGTAGGTGAGGAATTTCAGTTCAAACACCTGACATATGTGCACTTCCCGATACTGTCGGCGTCTGTCCAGTCACATTATAGCAGTCAATCATGACGTCATCAGAAAAATGAAAATCCTGTCTCCACTGTGATTCGAACCTCCATCCCTCGGATCCCCAGCCGAGCGCTTTAACCAACCCACATCATAATTCTCTTTGTCTACCATGAGGATAATACAGTGAAATCTCGTTACTACGAACACCACATTAACGAACTTTTCAAATTAACGAATTTTTTAAGAATCCCCGGCAGATTTGCCATGTTTTCAATGTAAAACTATTTCAGAGTTACGAATTTCAAAATAGCGTATATTTCGGAATAACGAACGTATTTTATTTCTTGTTCTATAATTTTGGAACATCAGTATTACGAATTTGGCTAAAATTAACAGCACCGCAGCTTGCAACTCTCGCGTGAAACGAAACAGAAACCGCCGTTTCTGTGTGTATGGTCCGTGGGCTGTAGCTATCATCATCAGGACATCTAGGACCAGCTCCTAGCGCCACCATGAAGCTATGGTTTATTACGCAGTAGCCAGCAGGCCTAGCTGCCTGCGTTTTTTTTCTTCCTGTGTTGTGTGCCGTACGCGACTCGGTCGTTCGTGCGTTTGCGCGTGCGGGACGGTATTTTTTTTTTTTTTTTGCCGCTGATTATCTTATTGCGAAGTTTGTACGAGATTGGCGATGATATTAGCCAGCGAAGTGTCAAGAAGATATGAACGCAGCTGCTTTCACTGCAAGAAATCGACGCAGGGAAAAAGCGATTCGGCCTCTACAGACCGCTAGCATTGCCCCATTGACTGCCGCGATCACTATGAAAGACCGAGACAAGATTTTCAAAGCTCAGGGAGCATTGAAGATAAGGTCATAAAAAACTCCGATTTTTTTTTTTTTCTTTTCTTTTTGCACATGGACAAAGTCTGAACTTTCATCGCTCGGTGCAATCACGCACGCGATGAGGTGTTCCGGAAAGCGGAAAGTGTATGTGCTGTAGTGGTGTAATGTAGTGCGCGGTCGTGTTTGCTGCATGCGGCAGAAGAAAATAATGAATTTCTTCAAATAAATCAGCTTTGGAGTTAGTGCAACCTTTTCACTTGAGGTTTTGCTTGTCTAAACACGTGCCTACTGCCAAGGTACGTCATTTTCGTACCTAGGTTTGACCACTGGCTTATAATCGCAGATTTTTCATTACAACAATATTTCAAAATAACGAATGATTTTTCGCAGTCCCGCGGGATTCGTTATATCGAGATTTGACTGTAGTAGCGATGACAATGACACTGCAAGTAGTGATAAAGGCAGTGTTGACAGTAGCGATGATAATGATGGTGCATTCAGTTGATAATGGTGATGATAACAAACATGATGTACCCTGTGTAGCAGCTATGCTCAGGCTTTCGTGTTTCTGCAGTGTAGGTTTAACAGTGCGCTCAGAATTTTTTTCACATAGGCTACGCTTAGTGTCCTTGGGCATACATGTATACGAATGTTTTCAAAACAGTTTCTTGATTTCTCTGTGCACCTCTGACATTGTCGTCCCTTTGGATTGAGTAACCATGTGCATCCTAGAACATCGTTTTGAAGGCAGCACATATTTAACCCTTTCGTTGCCACGAACGTACCGGTACGTTTTCTCGCTCCCCCCGCACAGTGTCACTGATGTACCGGTACGTTCTCTATCCTGCGTTCAAAATTCCGCACCTGGTCGCGAAGCTGGCGCACTTGCACAGGCTGCGCCATCTGTCAAATCTTTCTACAAGTTCATATTTTCCCCTCGTGTTGTGTTGGTACATATATACTGAAGAGTATGGAGCGACCGCGCCCACCCTCGTCACCTTTTTGCTGGGGGGCGCGGTCGCTCTGCACGCACTACTCTATCGCGATCATGCAGCGCGCGTTTCGCGGCGTGTATGTGTGGTTACGGGTTCAAGGGATGTTCTGCCATCCTGCGCATGTTTGCAGGTTTTTTCTTCTGTTGGCGTGTCTGCTACATCGCGTCACGTTCAGGGGCTCGCGCCGTTGCCTCTCCAATAGGTCTACACATGACTCGATTACTACTTTCGCTCTCTTTTGCCGCGCCCTTGCTTGCGGCTAGCAGTAGCAAAGGATGTTGTTTTAGCCTCTTTCCATCCCCCTCTGTCACCTTGATTTCACGACGTGCCATTTCTCTCTGTTGTGCGGGCAACCGAAAGTGCGCCTTCTGCGAGCGCAGTTACTTTCGGATGGCTGACCGCGTGGGACCTTCGACTGCGGACTGGAGGGATGGTTCTTTTGATTATAAATACAAGCCGGGCTTGGACTCGGACTCTCAAGAAGTATCGCAGTTTTATTCCTATATTATTCTCATTTATCTAATTTATAATCGGGCTGATGATGATGATGATGTCAATTAACATCTGCAGAACACTGAAATGTGCATATTCTGTTGACTACTTTATTTGTATACCAATCATAATCAAAAATAAATCGCTATACTCCTTCCCTGATATGCTCGTTTTCTGATACCAAGCGAACACTGGCGGTGCGTCACTGCCAGAAACGCCTGACAGCGAAAGGGTTAAAACAAGTGAAGACAAGCAGTTTCATTTGAGCTTTGCCGAGGTGCGTGAAAAAGCTACTGCATATATTTTTCAGGAAAGAAAGGCTAGTTAAGTTCCTGCTTATTGAATGCTCAGGAATCGTTTGTTCATTTTAAAATTAATAAGATGCATTTTTGCAAGGTTACTACATGAATGATTCCTTGACTGTTTGTTCCCACTGCAACCCTGTTAGAGGCTTACCAGCTTGTCTCCAGGCCACATGTTTAGCCTGACCCAGTTGGTTCAAACAGTACATATTGTTGGATGGGCCCACTAATGGCAGATTGAATAAGGAAATGAAATTGAGACCTTACTTCACATATGTTTTGCCTCACAAAGTTGTTTCTTTGTGTTGAGAGATACTGCGAGTTGCCTGACACTTTGCGCTTCTTTAAGAGGGTGCAGCTCCTCTTTATGTCCATTTTTTTTTAATGCCCATCTTTTTCTTTTATTTCAGCCACTGCCCTGTTCACTCTAACTGGTGATCACATTGCAATTTTGCGTGGCCGCGACAACCTTGTGGTCGTCTCACGGTCTGACTTATTGAGCAAGTGCCAGGATTTGATAAACATCCTCCAACTTGAGTTTGTTTTGGTGTTGGTACGTGATTGTCACTTCTTCAATTGTGGTTTGTGATTGTGACACTTTAATCAGTGCTGACGTTTTTGTGCGTGCCTAACATAGCCTTGTCGCTCCTTTTTTAATTTTTCAGCCTTGCAGCGATGCACAGACAGTGGTCAATAACTCGATAGAGCGCCTAGTTGAAAGCAATATTTTATCACTGTACAAGGTAAGTGACGTTATAGTGGTCATAGCTCAAGGATATGAAAATGCATGGAAACGCCCGTTTTACCTTTTTTTGTAGCCAAATGCTTGCACACTCTTTGGGAGTTTCACATTTCTTCACATAATGCGCCACTAGAAATGAACTGTAGGGCATAATTGTCCCATCTCACAAAAAAATGGCATGATATAAGTTTCTGTACAGACTCAACAAGGTTTACATCTGAATCAATGGTTCGAAATTTGAATCAGGTTTCGTGCAGTAGAACTTTGCTGTTACATTTTTCATGGGATCTTTGAAAAAACATACAAGGAAATGGGCCAGTTGGAAAGTAGTAGCTGAAACAGTTTTTTTTTTCTAATTATTTTTTTTATTCACATACTGCAGCCCTTTTGTCAGGGCTGTAGCAGGAGTGGGCAGAGACGGTACAAATAGTGTAGCGTGCCAACCATATACAGTGCAACACTACTAAAGAGAAATAAAAAGCAAACAAATGCCACACATGTGCAAACCCGATCTCGCTCATGGGCAGTCATACAGTACGCTAATTACTTTCAATGCGGACCAGAAATATTTTTCGGTGGGAGATCCTGGATGCTGCCAGAAAGAGAGTTCCAATCGGATATTGTTAGAGGGAAAAAAGTTAATCCGTGCATGGAAAGGTATAATGTTTAGTGGATGGTGACTTCTTGATGATGCTAATTAGGCAAACATTAGGTAAGTATTATGCGAGAGGTGACAATGAGAATTAATAATGCAATGTAAAAACTTCAAAGAATCAGCGCGGTGATGTTCAGAGAGAGGAGGTAAATGTACTGATGAAAGTATGGAAGAGGGAGAAAAATCGCGGTCATACCGCCGAAAGATGAAACTGCGGTTTCCTCTGCATAGTCTCAAATTTCCTAATTTTGATTGCGGAGTTCAGGCTCCACACTGTGGACGCATATTCAAGAAGAGGGCAGATGACAGATTTATACAAGAGTTTTGCTTCTTTGGGGCTTCAGACAATGTATGGCGTAGGTAACAAAGTTTATTCAAGGTTTTGCTGCAGATTGAGTCAGTATGTTCAGACCATATTATCCGTAATAGTTATTTCAAAGTACTTGCATTTAGAAACTCTGTTTAGTGACTGACCCATTTTAAAGAATAATTGAATTATGAAGGACACTGTTTGTTACTGAAAGTGAGGACAACAGTTTTCTGGAAGTTTAAACTCATTAGCCACTTGTTGCACCAGGCACAGAACTTTGAAAAGGAATCAATAAGGTGGTTGTGGTCCTGATGGTTGTTAATTTGACAATACAAGACACAGCCATTGGCGTAGAGGCATATCTGGCATGTGATGTTGCATGGAAGGTCATTTATATAAAGTAAGAAGGAGAGGGAACCAATAGGGTAGGGAGCCTTAGGGAATGCCAGAAGTTACGTGTAGGATTCAGCTAGTTAACTAACTGTGAACATTGTGTGTGGAAGCTGGAAATCCAATAAACTAAACGAGCATTATTAGAGTCTACTGTGGTATCTTTTTTTGAAGTTTACAGTGAAGTACTGAGTCAAATGCTTTACAGAAATCTACAAATATGGCATCAACTTGGCCCCCGAAATCCAGGCATTGAGATCAAACCCTTGTCTGAAACAGTGTTGAACATTGGATAATATATTATTAGATTCAAGAAATTTCATTATTTGCTTATGTAAATGTGCTCCAAGAGTTTACAAGGCAGTGATGTTAGTGAGATAGGCCTGCAGGGGTGGAAGTGCTGCTTCGTTTGCTCCATTCTGCTCCAAACTGCTCTTCCTGATAGAAAACACAATATTGCTTCAAAACTGCTCCAAATGGCTGCTTTGATGTTTTGGCATCAACATGCGAAAGCGTACCGGTACGTTCGTGACAGTGAAATGGTTAATGGTATTGTGCATGAAAAAAATTGATTCGATGCAATTTTATACATGGTATAGGGGCTGCCCCAGTAAACATGATGGCAACACGCTAGTGACAGCGGTATTTTGCTGAGCCTGATGCATTTTTCATAAACTAGAAGAGCATGGAGCCTAATAAATGTTTGTTCACGATTAAATTTCAAATGAAGCAATTGGTGTAAATTTATTGGCAAATAAGTGGATGTGACATAGCACTTCCTCTCTGCTACCACGAGCCGTTAGGAATCTTGTATGGCTGCAAAGAACTACGTGAGTTTTTCTAATGGTTCTGCTGGGAAAACAAGCAGGTAGTACTTCATCATTGAGGCTGCCATGCCTACGCTAGACAAAAGCATACTTTAACTTCTGTGGGAGTGATGCCACTTAGGTTCCAATCACTAGACGTGTTCTCAGGAGGGTTGGAAAGCCATAGAGGGCTTATTGGCAGCATGTTGAAGTAAGAAAGTCCCAGTGTAGCTTAAGCCACTGTCAGAAGGCCGTCAAATAAGGAATCTGAAGGGGGAAGAGGCTATCCATGAGTGCATACTACCCTCCCTGAAGGCACTACTGACCAGTGCCCAGAAATTTATCAGTGCAGATACATGCACAAGATAGGGAGTGGAAATGTGCCGCTTATTGATGTGAACTCCAAACTAGTGGGGGTGCTTGAGCACATCGAAGTTGGCTCCCTCTCTGAATCTATCAAGTGAAAATAGTGAAAAGTTTTTAGTTAAACTTGATGAAATAACAAGGTTGGCATTCCCAAGGATGAGGGATCGAACCCCGGCCTTGGCGGCCGCTTTGCGGTGGAGGCGAAAAGCAAGGTGACCGTGTGCTGTGCGATGTCAGTGCACGTTAAAGAACCCCAGGTGGTCAAAATTTCCGGAGTCCCCCTATACGGCGTCTCTCATAGCCTAAGTCGCTTTGGGACGTTAAACCCCACAAACTAAACCAAACCATGACAAGGTTGACGACTGGGCGAGTTGGTAATCGTACCAGCCTCATATTGTTTGCTTCTCTTCTCTGTGTTGTCTTTTGGCTGGTTTAAAACTAAACTTGATGTTCAGTTATGAAGTGTAAAAGCAAGCATTTCATTTGTTGCTAGCTTGTTGTTACACAAAAGCCTGCATGTAATGAAACATTTTAAACTTTTCTCTACTTTATTACATCCAGGTTTAACTAATGTTGTAAGAAATGAAGTTGCAATCTCGCAAAACTGTTTCTTTTTGTCTGTGCTATTTTTTGTGCTGTACATATTTGCAAGTGACCTGAGCAGTGAACTTTTTCTGTGTGTGCAGTGTCCTGGCCCCTTGGTGTTGACACATCCATCGAGGAAGTTGGCAATGAAGAAACTGCACTCTTTTCATCTCGACAGTGAAATTGAAGGAAATGAGGATTCCAACTTTCAGGATGAGCAGTATCGGGTCAGTAAAACTACGTCACCCTGTTTCTTTCCTGTTTTCTTCTATCAAGTGCAGAATTTAAATATACACTGAGCAGCTGGAATTTCATTCTTTGTTTTCTTTTCAAGAATTTCGCATTCTACTGCCTTTTGGCCCAATCACTCAGAAGCCAGACTTCATTGATATATAGCCGATAATGCGGCATGGGGTCATTGTAGTAAGCGGGTTATTTTACCATAGAAAATATGCAAAAGTGGACGGTGCAGAAGCTTTTCATTGTTGTAACCGATATAGTGTTAAAACCGGCATCATTATATGTGGATTCAACTGTGTATATTTTTTCTGAGCTCCAAGAAAGCCTGCAAATTGCAAAAACACTCACGTGGCTAGCGCATTCGTGCACCACAATTGCCCTGTTCTCAGCAATGGCATGAGAGAACAAAACCAGCTGTAGCCATGGCTTTCAGCGGCAGGCCGATATTTCTGCAGTGGTTTCTTCTCGCGTGAGCCAGTTGGCGCATGTGACTGTGCAAGTTGCAGCGAGTGGGCTACAGCCATCGCCACCTTATCAGCCTAAAGCTGGAACTGGGCCATTGAGGCACGGCCGCAGGTGATTTTGGTTCATGCAATCCACAGTTGAGAGCAGCATTATTGTGGCGCACGAATGCCCTTATCACGAGATTGTTTCTGCATTTCATGGGCTTTCTTTGGAGTTCAGAAAAAAAGATACACGTGCAACTTTCTATACCACAAACAAGTGGAAGGGGGGTTTCTGAAGGTGCTCTTCTACTTGGCGCCACAGCTCTAAACTCCAGAAATGCAGTCATGCCATTACTCGGAAACATAATACACGATGTAATAAAGATCTCAACCCAAGGACGTAACATAATATTCTGTTGGGTTCCAAGCCACATGGGCATTGAAGGAAATGAGAGAGCGGACGTGTGTGCTGCTCAAGCAGGCAGGAATGAAATAGAGAAAGTAAACATACCTTATAAGGATTGCATAAAGTTAATTAAACGAAAACAAAAGTCTATATGGAATAACCAAGAAAGTAATAAATTGCACCTCGTAAAGCCTATAATAGAAGAATGGGAAACAAGCACTCATCAGGAACGCTTCATGGAGGTTACAGTATGCCGTCTGCGTATCGGGCACACACATCTCACACATAACTTTTTACTAATGAAACAAGATAAGCCTATGTGTGGAGAATGCGGAGAGCTACTCACAGTCAACCACATCCTGATTACATGCCCAAAACTAAAGACACTACGGAGAAAGCATTTCACTATTTTTTATGATCGTGCCATCCCTTTCCATCCCAAATTACTTTTAGGAGAAAGAGCAATAATAAACTTAACATGTGTTCTTAGTTTTTTAAAAGAAGCAGACGTTCTGAATAAACTGTAAACTTTAACAAACCTTCTTCCCCTTTTTAAATAAGAAGATTTTAACCTTGCTCTTGGCGCATGATAGCCTCAGTTGCTTATGCGCCAAAAAACCCCAATACAATACAATACTATCTTCTACTTGGCGAATCATATTTATTGCCTAAAGTCAATATTAAGCAAACTATGAAAAATAACCTAATTTACTAATTATTCCAAATGAAGAAAATTTTTGTAGTGCGCAAGATGGCTGGCAGCAATATGAAACTGGTGAGTACCCTTAAAATGTGATGTGTTAGTATACTCAACGAGTAGAGGAAGCACATGGGTGCAATTTAGGTAAATATGCATACTTATTCGTAGGGCACAATGTATGTGGAAAGCAGTGTCCGAAACGCGGCATACTTTCGATGGCAGGATGGTGTGAATTTAAGAGAAGGTAGACTATCCTGCTGGGCTACATTTTGGCAATGGGATACTTTCGATAATTGTTGCGCCTGCCTTAGTGTGTGCGCCTGAGGTGAATGCCATTTCATGCACTTTGGGTTCGGGGAGATCTGTTTAGATTGCTGGCCTTTCCAGTGTCATCCTTTGACGTGACCCCCGTCTGAAATAACTGGTGTGAGCCTTCTGATCTTTGAATTAACGAGTGTCCAACGTGATATATATATATGGGCGTCTGCCAGAACTTGGTTCAAGTTATCTGAATTTCCAAACTAATGGTCATCAATTTAAGGAGATATCACAATGCTCACCTTTTAAAAAGCCCAGTTCTGTACACATTAGCATTCACAAATATTTGCACTACATGTCCATAGTACGCAGTGGCACGTGAAAGGGCATCATTAAGATCTCCTGTGGGGCAAACTTGTGATAGAACCTTCAAGTGTGGACCTTGCATTTGGAGCCGTTTTGGTATTCCACGTGGAGGATGATTGACATGTCTTTATAGTGAGCACCTTGTGTGCTACACATGCTTGCTTGCAGATTTGATGGGTTTATTGTTAATGTGCACTGGTTTTTGGGCGTGTTTTCGATCTTAGTGCTGAATTTTTGTTTGGTCACATGCCTTTGGCAGCATGAAGGGTAGAGGCTTGCTTTTCAGTTTTTAGGTGCTCATTGTTGCAGCCAACCAAATGCTCGATGTTTTTCTCCTTTGCATCTGTTTCTAGCAACTGTTAGTGACGTTCAACTCGCGCAGGTGACCCTGAATGAGACCAGTATTGGAATGCTGGAGTTCCTCCGCACAGTGCTTGCAAGTTGCATCGAGTCCTACTGGGTGGTTGCTTGCTCTCTTTCCAAGCTGGTGGGCACACAGATAGAAGGTATGCATGGTGTTACTTTATCAATGTGTGTGTGCTAAATGTGGTGCTTAAATGGACAGTGAGGATGACTCCATCTAGTTTCAGTTCTTAGTGAAGGTTTATTGTTTGGCTCTGTGTATTGATTTTTTGTTCACATCGAAAAATGCATTGCATCATTTGGAAGTGAAGGGCAGTGGAGCCTACCCTCAGATCTAAACTACAGAAAGGTGTCTTGATGTCATTGCAGTTTTCTTGTCACAACGGCCAGTGGAAGCAATAAACCTGTACTGTGAAATCTCAATACAACGAATCACATGGGACCCTCAAAAATCGCTATTTTGAGCTATCGTTGTAATGAAAAGCTTTCGGTTATAAGCCAGTGGTTAGACCTAGGTATGAAAATTATACTTTGGCAGCAGACACTTATGCAAACAAGCAAGCAAAATCTGAACTTAAATGTAGCAGTCACTAGACAGTTTTAGCAGATCGTATTGGTGACACCACTACGCTCGCGTTGCCCTCTGAGCCTAACCGGATCGCTGGCGGCAAAATTTATTTTTTAGCTGAGCGAAGGCGCAGGTGAATTGCACGAAGAGCCCCCTGGTTATAAAAAGTGGAACTAGGTATTAAAAAAGCACTGCTGCATTTTCCTGCCCTGGTGCAAAGCAATACTTATTATTGCGCGTAAACTTTTTATAAGATGTGAAGCGAGAGGCATACGTTATTTTTGAGCAGGCGTTCGTTATTTGTGAAGCCGGGTGGTGGCGCAACACGTAGCCTCACCACATGCGATGCGCTCGCAGTGCCGCTCCGCTCTCCGTTAGGACTGCGAACAAGCGGAACGGAAAGGCCTGTCCAATTGCCCGCTCCCGTCTGAACATTTGGCGCATGCGCAGTAGCTCTCCCGTTCGTCGGCTGAGCGGAGCGGAGGCACAAATACGGTCCACTAAAATTGTCTACTTTTAAGCTATTTTAAAGTCTAACCTGGATATATCAACTGGAAGGGTATCGCAAAATGGTTTGATATATTGATAATTCTGTATACAGAAATCTGCTTGACACGTCTCATGATTGTGACAAATGATGCCCTATGCAATCCGCTGCAGTAGTGCAGTGGTTAGAATGCTCAACTTCTGTGCCCAAGGATGGGGGAGCTAATCCTGGCCATGACAGCCGCTTTTCGGTGGAGGCAAAAAGCCAGGCGCCTATGTGTTGTGCGATGTCAGTGCACCCTAAGTGGTTGAAATTTCCGGAGCCTTCCACTACATCATCACTCATAGCCTGAGTTGCTTTGGAACGAAACCGAATGTACTGGCGTAATGAACCCCCCCCCCCTCCTAATTTTACCGCTGGGAATTTCAAAAAAAGGTTAGTCGTTAGTGTGTCCTTTGTCACAGCGCAGTCCACAGCCTACGCTATGACAGGGCGCCAAGGTGCTGTACGGCAGTATCACAGCATGTGTTAGTTCCTTTGGGGAAGGGGAACGGTTGAGGAGATGGGGGCAAACTTGGCAGAATACCAGCGTCCTTGGTAGGAGTGCATAGCAGCTTGCTCAGCTTTTCCAGCAAAAATTAGTTGGCTGGAGAAAGCAACCAACATTGTCTGCCATTCTGTCTACCATCTGCTGAGCTGGCTTGTCAGTGCATGTGCTGTGTGTGCTGCTGTGAATGAAGACAGGAAAAGCAGAAGAAAGGAGAGAGAAAAAGCTCGACAGAAGTTTTCCTTCCTGCATGCGTCTGCACACCCATGGAGGAACAAAAGAATGTACTCACCCTTGCACTTCGCTCTCTTGTTTCCCCTTCCCCAACACCACTGCTGCATTGGCTGCATCTGCTCCCTACCGGCCACTGCCGAACTGTTTCTCTCTCGCTTCTTGCGCACATGGTAAACAATCAAGGATGATGGGGTCTTTGGGAGCAGTTAACCTTCCAGTGCATGGTGCGGAGTTCAGTACAGTCGCCGACCGTTTTTTCGGACTTGAAGGGACCCGAAAAATGGTCCGAATATTCGAACAGTCCGAAAAATCCGTGAAGCACAAAAAATCACTTTATTCAGAGGAAATCGGCTTAAAAAAGTCGCCGATTTTACCTTGCGGCAAATTTCTTTTGCTGGCGACGATTTGCGCTTGTATTTGCGCCAAAGTTGTCGTTTCGCTGTACACGCTAGACAGCAAGTTCACAGCGTTCGTAATTTGTGCAAGCGATGGCTGTGGTAGGCCGCCCAAGTCGTCGTCGGAGTCCGACTCGTCTTCAGGTTGAAGAACCTGGCGTACAAGTTCGTTGTCCGTGAGGTCCGCACACATATCGAGGCCGTCGTCCACTTCAACAAACTCGCGGAACGTGGAGCCCGTTGGAATGTCCATTCCGTTCCCGCGAAGGTGAACGATGAGGTCTTCGCCACTGTCTGCAGTCAAATCCTCAGAATCGTTGCAGTCTTCTACGTCATCGACTTCATCGGCGGAGAATCCAGCGTGCCTGAAGCAATTAGCAATTGTTTCCGCTCTCACTGCCTTCCACGCATCAGCCAGCATGCTAACCGCCGCAAAAAGATCCGTGGCGTACTTTTTCCCGTTGTCAAAACAAAGGACTGTGCGCCGCAGAAGACGGTTCCGATAATGCACCTTAAGGTTTTTGATCACCCCCTGGTCCATTGGTTGGAGCACGCTGGTGGTGTTTGGTGGCAGGTATTCGAGCCGAATGGCTTTCAGGTTGTCGAAGGTGCCGTGAGACGCGCAGTTATCAACAAAAATAATAACTTGTCGCCCCTGCCGCTCGAAACTTCGGTTGAGTCGACGCACGTAATCTTCAAACAAAGCATGAGTGATCCATGCCTTAGAGTTGCTGCAGTACCACACGGGAAGGTTCTTCGCGCCCTTAAAACACCTAGGATTTTTGGATTTGCCTATCACAAGAAGTGGCAGCTTCTTAGTGCCAGTGGCATTTGCACCTACCATTACTGTTATCCTTTCCTTGCTGTGGCGGCCCCCTGAACAGGAGTCACCCGAAAAAGAGAGGGTGCGGTCAGGCAACATCTTGAAGAAGAGGCCGGTCTCGTCACAGTTGAAGGTGTCCTCCGGGCTGTACTGGCTCAACAAGGGCTTCAACTTCGTCTGACGGTAGTCTGCTACCGTGGCTGGGTTGGCGGCTCCGCTCTCCCCGCACATCTTCTTAAAAGACACACCGTGTCTCTTCTTGAAACCGCGGAGCCATCCGTCCGTGAACTTGAATTTTTCAGTTCTCATTTTCACGGCCAGGGTCTCTGCCTTTTCCTTCAACGTGTCGCCCGACACTGGAAGGTTTTTCGCTAAAGCAGCTTTAAGCCAGAGTAGCAAGGCCTTCTCCAATTCGGGGTGGTCGCCTTTCCTGTCGTTCTTCTGGCTGCTGCTGTGGGACGCCTCAAAGGCGGAAAAAATCTCCTTATTTTTCACGTAATCCGAAATAGTTTGCTTCGACAGTGCGAACTCCTTGGCCACGTCAGCTTGCGTTCGCCCACTCAGCGCTAGCTTTATGATCGCTGCCTTTTTCTCAAGGGTCATGGTAGAATAGCTCCCACGCTTCTTTGACGGACCCGGCAGCACCGGCGGGGCCATGTCCACAGCCCGAGTGCGCACCACACCGCTCGTCAAACACGCAAAAATGAGGCACTTTTCGTTCAGAGCGGTGGAACCGCCGGACGCAATCACAAAACGGCCAAAGAATTGACGGCGCGCCACTCGGTTGACGCGATCGGAGAAACTCGTGTGACAACACGGCGGACGTATGAGACAAAGCACAGAGATAGCTGTCAGCGTTGGCGACAAAAGCAGGTTGACGGCGATGACAATCCGACTGCCACCTCGAAGTGGCAGAGATTGCAGGGGCCTCTCCTGGCAAAAATGGGGCACCGAAACCATGTCAAGCCAATCCAACTGCAGAGCCAATCCACCTCAATCCAAGATGGTGCTTGTTGCGCCGGCGAAAAGCCGATAAGATTGCAGATTTTGGCCTGCAGGGGACTGAAATTAGTCCGAAAAATTGAACTTTCGGACTTTTAAAGTCCGAAATATCCGTCGCGAATATGTATGCGCTTCGATGGGGTGACTGACGGTGCCTCACTGAAGTCCGAAATATCCTACAAGTCTGAATTATTGGAGTCCGAATTACCCGTCGGCTACTGTATATCAAACGACTGGTGAAATTGTAGTTTGATAAATGGCACAACTTTTTTGTGCTTATACATGGGATTTTCAAAGGAATAATCTTTGAGTTTGATACAGTAAAGGCTTGGTAATTCAGTTCTCTAGCGGCCATAAAATATGTTCAAATTATTGAAAGAACAAAAAAAGAAAAAAAACAAAAAACTAGGCACGACTTTTATCAAATACCTTTACTGCGAAAAGTATTCGAGGATGCTCATCTCATTCCCCACAGAAACCCACGCCAAACTGTTTTTCGCAGTCCTTTCAAGTGCTGAACACCTTCCATGCTGTCTGCAGTGTCCCAACAAAATTCTTCCAGCACACTGAGAGTGTCCTCGGCTTTCTTCACCGTGTCAGGGGGCCAAGGTTGTTTCTCTCACGGCCCCTTATCCACCGTAGAACTTTCGCCGTGCAACAAGTCTATGACAATTTCTTCTTCAGTAAGAGAGTCAGCTTTAACAACGCAGTCATCAATGCTAACATAATCAGTGAGTGTCACCACATCCGGCAGAACAGCTCCATAGTCTTGGCAGTCATCTCCATTGTCGTCTAGCGATGCTTTGGCTTCTGTATCATCGCAATGCTCAGATACGAGGCTGCTCTAAGAAAAGTTAGCTGTGACGTGTGTGGCAGTGTTTTGTCAAACGTATGCTAGAATGTTGACCACACTCAAAATATTTACATCGTACTGGTTGCAGAAATCATGGCACGAGAGCATATGTTCCACTGGAGTGCACGCCTGCATATTAAAGAACCCCAGGGGGTCGAAATTTTTGGAGCCCTTTACTACGGCGTTTCTCATAGCCAGAGTTGCTTTGGGATGTTGAACCCCAGAAACCAAAGCCGATTTTGTGTACAGTGGCAAAAAACAACTTCATGTTATGTGCACTGAACACCACCCTTCCCGTACTTGAATGCATTGATGTGCATCTTGGGTGCCTTGCGCCAAGATGAAGGGTTCATTCAATTACAGGTTTGCATTATGCGAGTCGATCACCTACGGAAGCAAGGCCTCTTTTAACTCCGGCTGAGCTGCTGTTTGCAGACGCTTCTTGATTTCGAACGCCAGAAGAATCTGTTTTCACTTTTCACATTACATGGACATAGACAGGGTACTTCTTTTCGCGTTGCATTTCCTCCTGGCTTTCTGTCGAGAGCCTGCCTTTCAGGGTCTGCAAAATTTTCTCTTTGGTAGCCAAATCCTTCACCTCGTACAGTCAAATCACGATACGAATCACGTGGTACAGCAAAAAATCATTCGTTATTTATAAATATCGTAATGAAAAATCTGGGATTATAAGCCAGGGGTCAAACCTAGGCATGCAAATGACGTGTGTAGACAAGCAAAATCTCAAATGAAAATGTTACACTAACTTCAAAGCCAATTTATTTGAAGAAATCTGCTATTTTCTTCTGCCGCATGCAAAACACACGATCACACACTACATTACACCACTACAGTGCATACACTTTCTACTTTGCATAACACCTCATTGGATGCGTGATTACACTGAGCGATGAAAGTACACTTTCTCCACGTGCATGAAAACATCAGCTGTCTCGACCATTTTGATCGTGGTGGTCAAAGGGGCAATGCTAGCTGTCTGCAAAGAGCAATTTGCTTTTTCCCTGTGTCAATTTCTTGCCAAAATAGAAGCCAGCGAAAGCTGGCTGCAGTCATCGTTAGACCTCGCATTCTCCCCTTGTTTCCGCTGCCTCCTTAGTGCATTGCAGCCATTTTTTTCCCTCCAAGTTCTCTCTCATCCAGTTATTTTTCCTTATCAGTGCCGCTCCCGCAGATGGCTTCTCTGCACTAAGGAGCCAACGTGCTCAGTGTCTTTTGGAAATATGGAGCTGTTGCACAGAGTTCCTTCGCTCTGCAACCCACAGGCCTATTTTGGGAGGCCTGTGGGATACGATGTCCTTCTAAGTGTGGCACGCTTTGCAGCAGTAACAGTTGTGTGGCATGTAGCATCTGCTGCTGGTTCACTCACTAGAGCGCACACACACACACTCAAGCATACACAGCTCTCTTCCATCCATATGCGGGGTGATGCAATGAACATTCACGGCACCTGTAGTATTCCTTCAGTCCATCAATGAAATCGATACTACCTATAAATTTGTTGTATGTGGAAGCAGTCATTGTCTGTCATCCTCTGTCTACATCAGCACTATCATGCCTTCCTGTCTTGTCCCACTTTTTAACTTCTAGACAGCGGACCTACTGAGTTATCCCCTTTCTTGGAACAAACCAACTCTGACTGCTTTCTGTTGATTCTCGATCTCTTGGCTGTGTTGTGTCTGAAAACGAATTGCTTCATTTTGGGTGAAGTTTATTTGCTGGAATTTGCTGGCAATAGACTTACCAGAGATTTTTATGGGGCAGTATTTGGGAGCCCCAACTTGAAAATTTCAGGTGTTCATTTCTTTGAGGTTCGATTCCTACTGCGGCAGCTGCATTTTGATGGAGGTGAAAGGCAAGGCAACCATGCACTGTGTAATGTCAATGCACGCTAGCGTAGATGCATCATATTGATGTTTCTGGGTTAAAAAAAAGCTAATCTGTTGGCATTTTTATATAAAACTATTTTGCAATCCCCTTTGAGTTAGGTATATCCAGGGTAGACTGTGTATTTGTGCCATATGCTCACTTATCTATGCTGAAAGGAACTTTTGGCTGCTTCAAAGAAAGTTTAGCCTAACATATTACTGCAAAATCGCACCCAATGAAGTAAACCATGCGGCATATTTGAAACCACATTGGAGGTTGACAGCTTTGTTCATATATCGGTTCTCTTCCGACTGACTACAGCTACTGCACAATCAGCTTTATGTGCCATATTAGGTATTTAGATTGACATGGATCACATATATTGTTGCTGCCTGCTGCATTGTTGCATGAGGTTATCTTGTGATTGCAGAGAGGATATTCTTCAGGCACATCCAGAAAGTGGCTCAAGACAAACTGCAGCAAGGAACACTGTATTATGGTGAGGAAATTTTTCATTAGTGAATTGAATGTGTTCACTTACTAATGGTTGCCTCTGTACCTTTAATGTTCATAAAGTTTTGCTGTAAAGCAGCATTCCGTACTCGTCGGGTGTTCTGTAGAAAGAGCAGCAATGCATATGTGTTAAATGATTTGAATAGAGTGTACATTTGCCGCATATGAGTTATCTGTTTGACTAAAATGGCTTTCCTGGCTCGTCAAGTCGCCGCTGAATAGTGATTTTTTTTTCTTCGTTACTTTATTTAGTATTCAGACCACAACAAGGTCCAAGTAGGAGGGGCACATTTTAGTAAATGTAGTAAACAAAAATGCAGAGATTGTGGGAAAAAAAAAGGTAATCAGTACCACTCAAACTGTGATAGAGCTGTAAGGTGGTTCCACTCAAATATGGTGCACAGCAAGGAATGATGTTCTTAGCAGTCAATTCTCACAAAGTATGGCTTTAGTGAGTGCTTGTGATGTCTGATGTGCTAGGTGGACAGAGAAAAATAAGTGAATTAAAGCATCTATAATTCGAACTTTTATAAAGATTTTTGTAGTCCTGTAAATTTGAATATAAATTTAACCAGATAATCGTAACTGGTGACCTGCACCAGCCCGGTTAAGATTTTGAGTTCTGTGCGGGAAAGTCTAAGCCCACTTCCATAAGAAGAGAGCGTTCGCCTCTCTTGTGTATTTCTTAATGAAGCCCCTCACTTTTCCTGCATTCAGTTTGCCGAATCCCAATTTCGCTACAGAGCTATGAAGTGACGGCCCCTCAGATCCGCAAAGTGATGCCGATGCTTGATACATCATGGTGCCCCACTCCCAGAGCTTTCAGATTGGGAAACAACTCTGTGGTACGGCTCTCAGACTGCCAAAGCGAATACCATTTTGAAAGTGCTTGTTGCTTGTTCGGCAAGGCACAGCTGGACTGGAAGCTCATCGCCAGCCTACTCGGGGTCAAGGCAGCGTTCTGCAGAGGCATCGAAGTACCTCCCACTCATAGCAGCGGCAGTGTGTCCTGCCTCACAACTATTCTTGCCCTTGGCTGCAAAGTGATAGTGTGGTATGGAAGAAGGACCCAATAGCATTTTTCCGGCATGGAAATGCGGTCAGTGCAGTCCAGATTCGATTGCACAGCTTTGTGCACGTTTACTAAATGCTATAACCACAGAGCCACCATGACAAGTGATTGAGAGTTTCATTCCGCCATTATTTGCAGTCATTGCAGGCAGAAAGTAGCTATGTTATGCTGGTGATCTTGTGAAAAGGCTGGGTGTAATGCTAAAGGCTTGTTCTTTTTACTGCTAATCTTTGTATTATGTAAAGTTCTGTAATGTTTCTCTGTGCAGTTCTAAGTTCTTGGCCCAATTTATTGATCAGAGAACTATAGCAGACTATTAACCTAGTTCAGATAGCATACCCTCTGGGGGTCGGCCTTTGTGTATGTGAATACAGTGTACGAGAACTCTTGTTTCCACTGTACTGCTGCTACGTACAAAATCTTGGCACTAAAATTTCGGACCATAGGGCAAGCAAGCGTACTCTGCATATGCCATGCATGTGCCTCTAAAGCCTCGTTCTCGGCGGCTGGCTCACAGGTTCAACGCAGTTGTTTTTGAGAATCATTTTGGGTGTATCTTCATCAGGCTTTCGGGTCCTAGTAGCTGCTGACAGTTCTTAGTACATAAAACTTTAGGATAAATAAAGTACGTGCCATTTCATCAGGGACATTAAAACCGAATTAATTTGAAGTCATTGGGACTGTGAAAAATGTTCGAAATAACCGAACATAAAAAGAAATCGGGCCTAGGCAAAAAATTCATGGCAAGAATGTGCTGCGTATGCTGCAGCTTTTCGTTTTGTTTTTTCGTAGGATGGCATCGTGGCACACGCATGGCATGAGGCAATCAATTATAAACTTGTTACAGTGCCAGCCAAGAAAAGCCAACTGGCACTCCATCCTGCCTTCCACACTCTGGTGACACCTCAACAGCTTGCAGCAAATTTCACAGCCGTGTCTAGTACTGGATTTCACGGTGCATGCACACCGCTTAATTATTATCTGTAGTTCTTCTTACCCTACCTACCGCTCATGCAAAGGACCGACTGCCAGCGCAAGTGAGCCTGGCAAGCCGCGTGCAGTTCAAATTTCCAATAGCCTAGCTGATTTGCATACAAGTTAATACTCTTTTCGATCCTGCCGGGAACTGGCATCATCATGGGGTGCATAATACTCTGCTCGTCCAAAGCTACTTACACGCCTGCCACAGTTACGTCTGCCAAAATTTGGATGGTTGTTTTTTGTGAAGAGAAATCGACTGTATTGGACAGTAGTTAAAGTAATTGATGCTAGTAGCATAACCTTCTAGCTCTGGCGTGCCATTAAAATAAACTGTGCAGGCTTGTGTTGCGTGCAGTCAGTTCATGTTGGGATCGAAGCAAGAATGGTCACGTTGTGGGACACGATTTGGCGCTGCTATGGGTGTGGGGAGAGGCGTCGATGACAGGACCTCTGCTATGTGCTACCTTGACCACTACTGGGGTCAGAGATGAGTGACAAGTGTGTGCTTCCTCCGGTCTCGCTGTGCCTTGATGAAGTGCCAAGAGCACTTTGAAAGTGATATCCATGGCTGCATCCTAGTGAAGAGAGTCTTCTCTGCAGACGCCATGCTTCAGCAGTCTGCAGCAAGCTGTGCCACTGATTGAATGTATCATGAATCAAATGGGTGTTCTTTTCGTCTTGTCCTTTCATTACTTACGGTTCCATAGAAATGTATAACGTTGCCTTGCCTCTGCTTTTCATTCCACTGTATAATCATATGACCACATACTTTACTCGTTACCCTCCCCCTCCCCCTTATGTAATGCCCGACCCAGGGCCCTAAAAGGACAATAAATGATAAATGATGGGAGTGCTACGGCATATCATGCATTAGCATTACTTTGCAGCATTTCATGAATTCAAGGGGCTGCCACTCCATCAGTTTACAGTGAAATATGTGGGAGTTCCCAATCCCAATATCACTTCAAATCTTTTAATAATGGGGATAGTGCAGCCCAAATTAAATTTTGCTGTATATTGGCCACGAAAACTATCTGGGCTAGTTAGTTCATGTTTACAAAGGTGGAGTTTCGCAGTGCAAATGGACAGACAACAACTCCATACTGTCAGTTGGTTGTGTGTGTCTTCCTTTCAGTATCACTTCAGAACTTTACCAGTAGTCTTCCGCTACTACAACAGGCTCTGCTAGGTGTGTTCTTTCATTAGTCTTAGAACATCTTCTGTTATGTGCTCTGCTAGAAGGTATGCAGGAGCTTCGATATATGAGTGATCTGTGACTTGATCGCTTTTGTGGGTTCGGTGAGAGGAGTTTCTTTTTAGGATGCATTTTTTCTAATGGGGGAAGGTTTTTGTGTATTGAAATTGGATATCCTTAATGTGGAGTGCCATTATTCTGTCTAAAGCTGTTCACTGCATTATTGCTGCAGAGGAGAGCTTTGCTGCTGACACCCTGCGCAATGCTGTCCAGCTGTATGAACACTGGGGCATAGTGGAGCACCATTCTCAAGATGGCATGCGTGTCCTCTACCTGGGGGAACCATGGAATGTGGACGAAGCCATAGACTCTGTGATTAGATTTGTGGGGGCATTCAGGCGGTGACCTGGTGGACACTGATTTGGTAGACTCCAAATGAGGACGGCCACGCAACCAAAGACAGAAGCAGTTGTTCAAATGTGCTCTACTCAGACGTTTCTGTCACGTTTTCATTTTTTTTAAACCTCTGGTCATACTGTTCCAGGTAGTATTTGCTAGCATTTGTATGCGTGCACACTTTCATGTGGGTGTGCTGACCTGTTCGTGCTTTCTCTTGTGGTTGGGGGGAGTATTGCAGTCATGAATGCATTGAATGAATCTGAAAAAGGAGGCTTGTGTGTCACTTGCATTTCCTTAAAATCTTTACTGTGAAGGCAGTGTAATTAAAATTGGGTGCATAATGTGCCCTTGGTTTGGTAGTTGGATGGCTACAAATTACGCTGGGGAACATTCTGTGCACTGTTAAAGTTGCTCTGCCTAGCATTTGTCTGCCGTTTTTAGAATATTAGTAGTTCATAATCTGTCTTATTGTCTTGCTCAAATTTTGTTTTTTGTGAGAGTTGTGGTTTTTTGAGCTTTAGCTCTTAGAAGCAGAAGGGATTCAGGCCTATTTTGGTTCTAAAAGTGAGTTAACTTCATTGAGAGAACTGCATTTTTTTTTTTGCATGGCATGTACCATGTATATACATATAATCAAATTTTTCATTTGTGAATACTGTCATTTCATGACTGCACATTTCTGTATGTCATCATGCCATCATAGTTAACAAATGAATTCTTGTTCCAAGTGTTCAAAGGCAAAAGTTGCTTGTCTGGGACAAAAAGTGCCTTCAAGGTAAGCATTATGTTGCTGTTGCCAGGTTTCTAGTTATAGTTAATAAAAATAACTGATTTTCACTTGCCTTCGTTTTGTAGTCTGAAATTTGTGTGTTAAGATAACTGTGCTGTCTTGATGGCTGGCTCCGATTAATTGATGCAATCACACTACTGCTCTAAACTACTAGTTTCAAAAACGTTGCCAGAGGCCATCATGGGTTTGGGTGTACTGAATATTTTTTTGTTTAGAATGCCTGACAGTGGGTTCAGGTAGAACGAGAGGAAGAAGATGGCTACGCTGTATGAAAGAGCACGGAACAAGGGTAGAGGAGGTGAGAGGGGGCAAGCCTCAGTTTGCAGGTCGAGCCAACAAAGTGGACTTGTGTTGTCTGGGCAGAGCGATTATCACTGGCAGGTGTTTAAATAAGCTTCTGCTTTCTGAGAAGAAAGGCGGGGGGAGGGGAGGAAAGTGGGTGAGAAGAAAGTAGGTCAAGGAGTGAAAAAAAAATGTTCCTTCAATATGTACTTCTCAGCCTGGAACTGGTGATCTTGTGGCCTGAGAAAGAAGTAAAAGCAGCAGTACCACTAAAACTATAGTTGTGGGGTGGATGATTAGTCTGCACCTAAAGCAGGTTTGGTGCAGACACATATTTCTTGAAAAGGAACTCATTCCAAAGGGTCATGATAAGGGATATATCTGCAGGTGAACAAATTTCAAAAGCTTCCTGCAAAGGGACAAAGGACAATACAGATTAATATCTGGACAGTGAACCACACCTGCCATGCCAAAAATAAAGTTCAAAGGCCTACTAAAGTAGTAAGTGATAAGTAGGAAACTTGTTTGGAGAAACACCTGCAGCTTATGCTTTTGGGGAGGGGGGAGAGAGAGTACACATGCAGTGAATAAACTACAATTACTGCTATATAGGATTGTTTTCCCAGCTAGTTTTGGTGCAGAGGCAATATATTTAAGGGATTCTAATGTTCCTCTAGAGATATTCCTGCTGGTTCCAATGTTCTAAATTTATGAATAAGATATAGCTCTCTATATTTTCTGACCCTTGCAGATTTAAAGCCTGACTGGAGAATATATAATTTAATTTCTTCGAACTTATGGTCTTTCTGATTGAAATGCTGGGAAACTGCTTTCAGGAGGTTTTTGCCTGTGTCTGCCTTATGGCCATTAAGCCATTCATTGATTGCCCTGTCTCTCCAATGTACTGTTTATGACAGAAGGAGCATTCTAGGAGGTAGACAGTTTGAAGATGTGAATCAGGCTTTAATTGAATTAAAGCCTGATTTTATGTGAAAAGTTAAATCGCTTGCAGTACTTTTAACTGTGGTGTCTTTTTGTATATGATTTCAAGTCTTACATCTGCGTCCAGAGCAAGGATGTGGTTGTGTTGGATGCTTGTTGTTGAGTTTAGAATGTACTAGAATATTTCTGAGGTTTGCATTGCATTTGTATGTTATCTTTGGTGCTTCCGGGAATATTTTCTTCAGGCGTTCATTACACGTTAGCATAGAATGGTATTTCCACAGAATATTGTTTGTTTGGAAGGGCATTGGAGTATTTATTTACAAAAGAAGGCTGGCATTCAGTGTTGGCCTTTGGTCGTTTCGTGAGCACATCATTGCGGTTTAAAATGCTTGCCTTTTCGAGGGCCATATTAAGGGAGTTACCGGTATAGTTCCTCAGAATTAGTGTTGCTTTCAATGAATGTAGTTCATTTAGGTAGTCTTTATCGTTACATATTCTTCTAAGCCGTGTCGCCTGTCCTACAAATATTCCTTGCTTACAATGTCTTGGATGATGACTGGCAAAATCTAGGTATTGTTGCTTATCCGTTTGCTTTCTGTACAAGGAAGTTTTAAGTTCTCAATTTTCCACCGACACTGTGGTGTCGAGAAAGTTTGAATTGTGACAGACAAGTGAATTTAATCCTACTGTGATGATTATTAAGATGCGAGACGAATGACTGGAGTGATTCTGACCCATGCTGCCATATCATGAAAATATCGTCAATATAGCAAAGGTATATAAGTGACTACAAATTTCTTAAGCCATTTCCAGAAAAACCAATCTCTGTATTCTGTTTCCTGGCAAATATGTCTCCTATTTTATTCTGGATGACTTCACTGAACTGTTCTATTGGATCCGTATTTAACTTTTCATAGTGGCATGAGTTTTTAAGATGTCTATATGCCTCTTTTTTTTTTTTTTGTAATTTTCAACTGGGAGAATCACTATGCTGCCACCTTTGTCTGCAGGCTTGATAACTAAATCAGTTCTAGAGGCTAGGCGTTCAAGAGTTGCTCTTTCAGTTATAGAGAGGTTTTTGGGCTTTCGAGCTAGCTTTGTTTTTTCAATAATTTCTTTTGTTATGGATTTTATATATAGTTCCAGTTCGGGGCTGCGCTCTGCATCAGGAAACCATGTGCTGGGGGCTCTGAGTAGGGTAGAGGCTTCCGGTACATTATTTGGTTTTTCGGCGAAAATTCCTTAATATGCATTCTCCTGAATTCATTTGTATTGCGGTGAAGAAGCTATTATTCGCTGGGCAGAAAGTTAGGCCTCGCCTTATAATTTATCATCATTTAGAGATTTAGAAATGTCAATTACATTGCTATCATCTTACATGTTAGAAGTGGATTATTGGCTAATTTTTGGCAAAATCATGTGCTTACAGCAATTGGATGAAGCCATTTCCACAGCTTTGCTACAAATAACACTCATTTTTGGCAAAAAATTGCGAGCAGTGTGGATCAACAACTGTTGTGTGACATGTAAAGCCACCTATGAGCACTTGTAATTTGCAGTCTGCATGCCTTGGTTTCAGTTTTGCATTTAATGTTACTTTTTGCATCAGTCCAGCTGTCCCATAGAAATTTTTTGTTTCCATATTTCTTGACCTTTATTGAGGGCTAAATAACTAGTTGGAACTAATTTATCTTAGAACTGATCTCTTGTCAAGGTCGTTCAGTTAGCTTCTTCAGCAGGCATGACAACTCCAAATACTGAAAAAAAAAAAAAAAACTGCACAGTGATGGTATCTTGGCATTTTTATAATTTAATGGCTAAACATGCTGTCTTTTCAATGTTTCGTTATATGCCCTATTGTAGCTGTGAAAGACCCTGTAGAGCTGTAGCAATGCCACTGGATTAACGTAATGAAACCACCTCCAAAAATCCGAAAACCAAGATTACTATTGCCGAACTGCGGCAAAAATGCTGCAGTGTAAAACGTGATGAGAGTTGGATTGCTAGTGGATACAAAAAGTTTGTAATTGAGTAGTTGTAATTGTAGTAGGGTCGTGTGGGTTGCTTAGGGTAACAAACTGGATTCCAAGGGAAGGAAAGTGCAGGGGGCGGCAGAAAGAGGAGGACGGTCGAGATTAAGAAGTTCGCAGGGGTCAAGTAGATACAACTAGCACAGGACCGGGTTAATTCGAGGAATATGGGAGAGGCCCCCGCAGGGGCACCTTGTGTAAACTAGGTGTTGGTGCTTGGTGCCACCACGGACCCTGAGCCCCCATACCGAAGCTGTAATCCGTACCGTGGCGATAGGTTGAGAGGTGGAGGGAAGAAACCTTGAACGATGGCGGTCAAGGCCATGGTCAAGCCTCGGCAGATGGGCCCCTCGCCTGTCCACCAGGCGAGGGGCTCCGGGACCTTCCTCTACGTATAAGGCTGAACCAGAGGCGACATATATTAGGACCCCTTAAACTATCCATACTACATGGAAAAACTACCTTTAAAAAAACCTGATCGACCCCCGAAAAGGAGTCTCACCGAAGTGACGCAAAAAATCTCGACACCAACTGAGAACTTTCCAAAATACCTTGTCTTGCGCTCTATAACCGAATCTAAACCAGTAAATAAACTGTCAGTCTTTCTGATTGCCAACTCTCTGAAGGCCATCATTGGGGCAAACTATAAAGCGAAAAAACTAGGATCTGGTGACCTGCTAATAGAGGTATCAGACAAAAGTCAGTCTGACAACTTCCTCACAACAAAAACATTTGCTCACCTTGACGTTCAAGTATCACCCCACCGCAGTCTTAACAGGTGCCAGGGAGTGGTTTCTGAGTGAGGCCTCCTAAACGAAACAGAATCAGATCTCCTTGAGGGCCTACAGAACCAAGGTGTAACAGCAGTACGAAGAATAACAATCAGGCAAAAGAATGAAGAAATAAAAACGAAACATATTGTTCTCGCCTTCAACCGGAGCACACTTCCTGAATTTATCAATGTGGAATTCATCCGATGCAAAGTTAGCCCGTACCTACCAAGCCCACGCAGGTGCTTCAAGTGTCAGCGGTACGGGCATGGTAGCCAGACATGTCGAGGACGCCTTACATGTGCAAAATGCAGCGCACATGACCATGCAACCGATAAATGTAGTGCAACTGACTACAAATGCGTGAACTGTGAGGGCACCCACCCTGCATACTCACGGTCCTGTGCAGCCTTTCAGGCCGAAAAGGAAGTTATCAATATAAAGGTAACTGAGAAGATAACATACGGAGAGGCGCGAAAAAAGCACAGAATGCTTTCCTCCGCTCCCTATGCTGACGCAGCCCGCAGAGGGGCCAGGCCGCGTCTAGTAACGGTGGGCACGCAGTGCAATGCTGCTGACGTGCTTCCACCACGGCTCCTCACTAAGCAGCCACCGGCTGCCCCAATCTTTGCAATCCCGGAGGTCACTTTCTCCCAGACCTCCGGGACACCAAAGACATCTGAGAGGAACTTGGTTCCTCTGGAAAAACCTCCTGCCTCCATGCCTTCACCAGAGTCGATGGAGGTTAGCGTGGACTCCACAGCATCAGTGGCGCCCAGGGAGTCCACCAATGAGAGGCGGTGCCTGCCGGACCGCTCCAAATTGAAAAAACATAAGCCAGTGAAGCCACCTGATAAAGGCGGCGAGTCTTAAACCCACTGTCTCATCCACATCCTGCACTTACAAAAATGGCTACTGAGAGTACCGTTTATTGGAAGTGTCGGGGACTACTAAATAATCTGGATGATGTATATGAAATCCTTGCTGAGCACCAACCAAACATATTTTGTCTCCAAGAAACCCACTTAAAACGAGCAGACACAAGTTTCCTCAAGCATTACCTCATATTCAGGAAGGATAGGCAAGGCAGCACTCGCCCCTCTGACAGTGTTGCCATTGTAACTCAAAAATCAATCTCATACTGAAGCATCTCACTTAATACAGACCTAGAGGCAGTGGCAATATGAGCTTTACTTTTTGGTAAAATAACAACAGTGTGTTCTCTGTACATTCCTCCAGATTATAGGTTGAGTAGCGACAGTTTTGAAAAGCTAATTGAACTTCCGGAACCATGGCTGCTGGTCGGAGACTTTAATGTACACCATCCATTATGGGGATGTACAAGAACGGACTCCCGAGGTGTGCTAATCGAAAAATTCTTATTGTCCTCTGGATCATGCCTAGTTAACACAAAAGAGCCAACATACTACAACATACTACATAGCACATACACATCCATAGATTTAGCTATTGGCTCACCAATGCTCTTAGCAGCTACAGAGTGGGTTGTAACTAACAATCTATATGGAAGTGACCATTTTCCGATCACTGTAAAGTATGCAGGTAATAAAAATGAAAATGAGTCTAATCCTAGAAAGTTTAAAGAATATGCAGCCAACTGGGAGATGTTCAGGGAACACTCATCATTGGCCAGTTCACCAGTTACTGACTTAGGCGTTGATGAAACTCAACGCTTAATCACGCTGCACATCATAGAGGCAGCAGAAAAATACATTCCACAGACGTCAAGTAAGCCACGAAATAAACGAAGACCCTGGTGGAATGCAGAATGTAAGACTGCTCGTGTAACTCAAAACAGGGCATGGTCGAAACTACGCCGATACCCCACAGCCGAAAACCTAATAGCCTTTAAGCGTGCAAAGGCAAATGGCAGGCGTATTCGACGCATCTCCAAGCGAGAAAGCTGGTCATCATTACTTTCTTCTGTGAACTCTTATTCTGATGCACACAAAGTTCACAACAGGATAAGAGCACTTAAAAGATATAGCACAATCCCAATGCCCCTTGTCAGCACCAGTGGTGACTCTATTGAACATCAAGCAGACACACTAGGGCAACACTTTGAATACATATTCAGCTCAGCACACTATACATATTCCTTTTTGCGGCACAAGGCAAGAGGAGAGGAAGCACTTACATGATAAAAGACCATCCTCGGGAGGATACAATATCCCATTCACCATGCAAGAGCCGAAGATTGCACTAGACACATGTGGTAACACAGCACCAGGTCCTGACAGGATCACATATGGAATGCTCGGGCATCTGCATGTGAACACTCTTGAAACCCTACTCTACCTGTAAAATAAAGTATGGGCCACAGGACGCTTTCCTAAAGCATGGAAGGAAGCGATCATCATCCCAATATTAAAACCCAGAAAAGAACCCACACTTGCTGCTAGTTATCGGCCTATCGCACTAGCCAGCTGTCTATGCAAGCTTTTTGAGAAAATGGTGAATCGTCGCCTTCTCAATTTCCTTGAATACAATGGTCTTCTTTATCAAAACCAAGCTGGTTTTAGAGCTGGGCGATCAACAGCTGATCAGCTCATTGCCTTTGAGTCTTATGCAAGGGATGCTTTTGTACATAAACAACATTGTTTATCTGTCTTTTTCGATCTTGAAAAAGCATAAGATACCACTTGGCGCTATGGTATCATCCGTGACCTCTTCTCTCTTGGCATCACAGGAAACATGTTGAAACAATTCGAAGTTACTTGTCTGAACGGACCTTCAAAGTTCGTGTTGGCAATGCCTATTCAAAGCAGTACATTCAGGAAAATGGTGTCCCTCAAGGTGGTGTTCTCAGTTGCACACTTTTCATAGTCAAAATGAACTCTAAAAAGCGTGCTGCCAAAAACTATTTCTTGTTCTGTATATGTTGATAACGTCCAGATAAGCTTCAAATCTTGCAACTTGGCGATCTGTGAACGACAGATTCAGCTAGGTGTAAACATTGTCCAGGTGAGCTGATGACAATGGGTTTAAATTTAACTCTGAAAAAAGTGTTTGTGTACTTTTCTCTAAGCAGCGTGGCATCAGGCCTGACCCCAACATTACACTGAATGGTCAGAGCCGTGCCTTTAAAAAGGAACATAAATTTCTTGGCGTAGTTGTTGACGAAAAACTTTCCTTCATTCCACACATAAAACAGTTGCGACTGAAGTGTCTCAAAGCAATGAATTTGCTAAAAATTCTCTCTCACCGGTCATGGGGCACAGACCGCGACTGCCTTCTGAACCTTCTGAATAGTGTAGTTCTATCACGCATTGACTATTGCTCGATGGTTTATGGGTCAGCATCATCCTCTGCGCTAAAATTGCTCGATCCCGTGCACCACCTCGGCCTTTGCCTCGCTACGGGCGCTTTCCGAACTAGCCCAATTGCTATCCTCTATGTCGAGGCGAACCGATGGTCACTGCAGCGAAGGAGATAATTTACTTCTCTAACTTATGCTGTGAAGGTACTATACCAACTGGACCATCCATGTCGTCTGCTCCTGCTTGACAAAACTGGCACAGCACTTTTCTCAAAAAAACCATCTCTAACACCACCATATCCAATCAGAGTTGCCACGCATATTGAATATCTGGATGTTTCGGTTACCAGTCTTCATACAGCTTCCATAAAGGACCTAATTGCTCCTTGGGAAATGCACGGTGTTAATTGTGACCTGTTGTTTCTTGAAGTGGGGAAACGTGCATCCCCTATTCATGTCACTTCAGGAGAAGTACACTTGTGATGAATATTACACTGATGCTTCGAAGTCTGCTCAAGTCTCCTGTGCAGCACATGGACCACAATTTTCAGTCAAAAACCCTGAACAGACATACTAGTATATTTACCGCTGGATGCCATGGTATCCTTTTAGCTGTGAGACACATTATAGAAAATAAAATACAGACGTCGATCATCTACACAGACTCCCTCAGTGTTTTAACGTCCCTATCCTTTTGGAAATGGCATAATAAGAACCCAGTCCTGAACTCTCTTTTTAACACCCTTATGTTTGCCCATGAACTAGAAATTAGTTACACTGTGTTGGGTGCCAGGCCACTGCTATATACCAGGTAATGAGGCAGCTGATAGGCTAGCTGCGTCAGCTGCCCTTTGAAATGACACATTGATAAGATACCTTATCATGACCTCGAACCACACATAAAAAAACATGACAACAATGGCAAGAGGAATGGGACGCAGCAACAGAAAATAAACTACACACAATAAAGCCAAGGATAGGCAGGTACACCACAGAAGAACAAGACAGATTTAAAGAAGTAGCCCTGTGCAGGCTGAGAATTGGTCACACATACATAACCCTTACACATCTTTTAACCAACTCTCCTGCACCACACTGCTCGAGATGTGATCGGCTTGCTGCCATTCATGTTTTAATCATATGTGCACAACTGGAAGAAGAAAGAAGACGTCATTTTCCCTCCTTGTTCACTCGTCAAATACCTGCACACCCATCCATTTTTATTGGCGACAACCCAATGTTTCCTTTAGAACAGGTGTAAATTTTTATCACAAGGTTTTTTGCATGAAATTTCTTATCGACGTGGGTCTCAGCCCGCTCCTCCTTGAGAGGACGGATGAGATCTTTTAAAACATCTACTTATACATTGCACATCCATTATATATCGCAAATGAATTTTAGGCCCTATACACCATTGTTTTTAGCCATATTACAGAGCTAATACATTTTTAGGCCCTATACACCACTGTTTTTTATCCCTTCATGAAACATCGCAACTATTCCATTATATAAACTTGAGTACACCGTTAACCTTGAGTTTGGCGCTCTTTGGCCCGAGTCGCCCTTGCGCCATTAAAATCCATCATCATCAATATGGGAGAGGCCTTCGCCTTGTGGGTATAGTCCGGCTGATGAACTGTAAAACGGGACGAGCTCCATCACTGCGATGTACAGAACGAGTATGTTTTGTTTGCATGTTTATTTTCTAAAGGCGATTGTCCGAGCAGAACAAGGATGTGCCTTCACGCATTAGCGAACGGTGGCAGGAGCGCGCGCAGCAATCTGAGAACGCGCGGGGTCGCCGCCACGGAAGAAGAAGGGGGGCGGTGCTGATTACGAGGCACGACGACGACGCGAAGCCCAGAAACGGGCGCCAAAGAGCTGTGCTCTAAAAAAAGAAGCGTGCGTGCTGGCTTGTGCTTTTCTTGCAGGAAAGGACGCTTCCCCTCCTCCAGCTCGAGGCCGCGCTGCGACGGCCAGGCGCCTCCTTTCACTTTTTTTTTGACAGACATCTTGAAGCCTTTACTTGAGGCCATCCTTTCACTTCCTCCAGCAAAATTAAAACAAAACAACTAAAAAAAAACAGGACACGCTTAAGTGACGTAGACCCTTCGTCACTTTTATGTCACGTGATTGCACGCCCAGGACCTGCAAAATATCTGCGGGGGATTTCTAAAGGGAGGGTATTTTTGCACATCGTGAACGCGCAATCACGTGACACAAAAGTGACGGGGAGCTACTACGTCACTTCTGCTTGTCCTGTCGACGGTTTTTTTTTTTTTTTTTTTTTTTTATTCTACTGGGGCAGAAGCGCTTGACCGTCGGAGCGCGACTTCGAGCTGACGGAGGGAGAGCATCTAGCCGTCCGCACTTAACAGCACGCACGCTTTCTTCTGTATTTTTCTTCTGTAAAGCCCTCGCGGCAGTTAGTTTTGTCCACGCCATGGCTCCTCCTCCAACACAGTCTTCTCCCCTCCCCCATGGCTCCAAGCAGTAAACAATTTTCCTCCCCCGGGGGAATGAGTGAGCGCAGATTTTGTGCGTTCGCAGTCTTTTGCTTTCGTTCTCTTTCTTCCGGTGGTCTGGCGGGGTTAGAGCTGGTATTCGAAGCGTTGCAGGGACTTCAAGTCGCGAGTCTGCTTCTTCACAGCGCGCTGCAGGGATTGTGAGTTTGCTTCCTCACTACAATGAGAGCGTGCAAGAGTACTGACCTTATGCGGGGCCTCAAATATATTGAGTACCTGCGCATGAGTTATTTGCACACGCGCGCGCCCACACACATGCAGTTTTTTAGTGGCAAAAAGCAAATAGCTTTACAGCATCTTCCGCTTAAACGTAGATGTTTGGAATTAAGCTGTGAAATTATACAAGATGTTACTTAGTTTCCGGATACGTAAAGGTATCCGTATATATATATATATATTGTTGTATGTACATAATTGAGGCGTAACTTTTAAGGTGCAAAAGCGGCTGATTGAGCCAAGTAAACGACACAGAAAATCTTCAGCACTCACTTCGCTGCCTCTCAAGCCAAACCAGCCCATACATCACAGCTAGGGAAAAAGAAGAAAGGAAGCAAGCGTGCATACTGCTTTACCGAGGGCAGCTCCAAGCCGTCACTCGTTTGAAACCATGCTGTCTACGTTGGCTAGCCTGCCCGCCCCTACCCGCCCCTCCTTTCAATCTCTCCCCACTAATAGGAAAAAAAATACAGAAGAAAGCGTGCGTGCTGTTAAGTGCGGACTGCTAGATGCTCTTCCTCTGCCAGCTCGAAGTCGCGCTCCGACGGCCAAGCGCTTTTCTCACTGCCCAAGTAGAAAAAAAAAATGTCGACAGGACACGCAGTAATGACGTAGTAGCTCCACGTCACTTTTGTGTCACGTGATTGCGCGTTCACGATGTGCAAAAATATCCTCCCATTTCTGAAGTGGTTAGCTCTCCACGGGGTGCTCCCGCAAATCGGCGGCTTTGTGCGGTAGCAAATTGCTCTGACCTCTTGGGAGCAACGCGAGTGTCGAGAAAACTCTTGACTAAATTTTTGTTTGGTGTCAGTGGGAGAGAAAGAGAGAGAAAAACTTTATTTGTCAGCGATTGTTTTTGTCTTGGGTTGCATTCAGCTGCTCCACCATTTTTTGAAGCGCCGGAAGGAATACGATTGCTTTCCTGGTTATACAGAGATGATCCCCAAGCAATCCCAACCTCGCACGTTTCCGCGAAGTTATTTTAATTTGATTTTAAAAACAAGCCAGGAAAGTACTCCGTTTTTCAAAACCAAATGGCATCGACATCTCTGTGACGAAAACGTGTGCATAAGTAAACAACATGACGTAATCAAACAACTGTGAGGCTCCTGAGTAAGGCTCCATCAGGCCTGCGTGCCGGGGAGTCCGAAACGGACCTTCTTCTCGGTGGAAATAAAGGTTTTCAACAACAACAACAACGTGGAGTCGGCAAAGCCACTGTAGCAAAGCAAAGAGCAGTGACGACGCATGGATGGATGGATGGATGGAATGGATGGAATGGATGGAATATAGGAGCGTCCCCTTTGAAGCGGGGTGGTAGCAGTAGCTATCATGCTCATTTTTCTCCATTTATCTTAATTATTGATTTAGAATGGTTAACTAAACCATCATTCTATTTATTAAATTTTGCTCCTACATTACTAACATTATGTCACTTCTCTGCTTTTAAGCCACCAATCTTCCAGCCGTTTTTTGCTAGTTTCCACCGCCGGTTTATTCACCCGGCCACTGTTATCTCTAAACCCCAGAGCTTCAGGAACAGTGATTGCGCCTGCATCAACTTCCGGATGGATATCATTGCATTCGAGTATAATATGGTCAATTGTTTCACTGGAGTTTCCACATACAGCACATGCGTCATCTCCATTGTTAAACTCCTTTTTGTAGCTGCGTGTTCTAAGGCACCCTGATTTAGCTTCAAAAAGTAGGGCACTGCCTCTTGAGTTATCAAAGAAATCTTCCTTCCTGATCTGCATTTTCCACTTTTGGTATAATTCCACACTCTGTTTTTTTTTCATCGAATTTATCCAATTTTTACCTTCTGTTTTTTTCACCTGTTGCTTAATGCTCTTTATTTCTCCGTCCTTGTTACTAGCATACTTACTAGTTAGTTTCCTAGTTCTTTTCCTCCATGGTGAGTGAACGCTTTTTAGGTACAGGTATTTAAATACCTTAGCTGTCCATCTGTTACTGTCCAATTTCCTCAGGCGTTCCTCATATAATATTTTACTCTGAGCTTCCCGTACTTCGAAAGATGCCCAGCCCATATCTCCCTGTACCGCCTCATTTGTAGTTTTGCCGTGGGCACCTAGTGCTAATCGTCCAACGGATCTCTGATTTGTTTCTAATGTCCACTGTACCTCTGATTTTAGGCACAAAACCGCATTTCCGAAAGTAAGTCCGGGCACCATAATTCCTTTCCAAATACCCCTCAATACCTCTTACCTATTGTATCCCCACAATGCCTTATGCTTCATTATCCCGGCATTCCTTCGCCCTTTGGCCTTAAGTGATTGCCCATGCTTTCCAATATATGCCAATCCTTCGTTTACCCATACCCCCAAATATTTATATTCTGCTACTCTAGGTATTTCAAGGCCTTGTATTTTAACACCCTGATCAGTTGAGCCGTTGAAAATCATCAGACCCGACTTAACTGCGCTGAAACTGAAGCCTAGAGCGTCCCCTTCGTCTCCGCAATACTTAACTAGAGTTTGCAATTCTTCCAGACTCTCAGCTAGCAGCACAATATCGTCTGCATACATCAAACCGGGGAGGCGCTGCTCTACCGCCTTTCCACCTAATCTATATCACAGGTTAAAACCTAGGTTACTGTCTTGTATCCTCCGTTCCAGGTTTATCATATAAAGCATGAACAGCACTGGTGATAGAGGACAGCCTTGTCTTAATCCTTTGCATACTTTGACATCCTCCGTACTTCTTATCCCTTCCCACGTAATTTCTACTTTGTTATCCCGGTATATTTCCTGTAAGAACTCTATTATCTCATAACCGATACCTTCTTCTTTTAATATGTTCCACAGGAGTTCCCTGCTTACGTTGTCGTACGCCCCGTTTATGTCCAGGAAGGCCAAATACAAAGGTCTATTTTCCACTCTAGATATTTCGATGCATTGGGTAAGCACGAACAGGCTATCATCTAAGCGCCTACCATTTCTAAAGCCGTTCTGAAGTTCTCCGAGTATCTTGTTACTTTCAACCCATGCTTGCACCTTTAATTTCACCGCCTGCATGGCTAACCTGTACCTTACAGATGTTATGGTAATCGGCCTGTAGGATTTTATGTGTATCCTTTCTCCTTTCCCTTTATAAATCAAATTCATTTTACTCTGCCGCCAGCTGTCCGGAATTTGCTTATTCGTTATGACTGTTTCCAAAGCTTTTAACAACGTTTCCTTACTTTTTGGACCGAGTTCATTAATCAGCTTGATCGGAATTCCATCTATTCCTGTAGATGTGTTTTTAGGAATATTTTTTTCTGCCTTTTTCCAGTTTAGATTGGTCAGTTCTAAGGTGCTTTGTATTCTGCTACCTTGTTTTGCTTCCTGATTTGCGGAGATTACCCTATCGTCGCTCTTAAATGACTCGGCTATAACTGATGTAATGTAGTTCACTGCGTTGTCTCCCTTTAAACAATTTCCCTCGTTATCTTGAATCCGATCTTGCTTTCTTTGATTCTTCTTCCCTAGCCAGCTTATATGGTTCCAGAATTTTCTTGCTCCGCCTCTAGAGGCATCGTGTATATCAGCCATCCAGCGATCGGCGGACTGTCTTATTTTACTTTGGACGAGGGCCTGCACTTGAAGTTTCTTTTGTCGATATGATTCCCATATTTGGTCGATTTCCTCCTGAGAAGCCTGTGCTTTCTTTGCCATTCGGTGTTCCCTTGAAGCAGCCCGTTGTTGTTCAATAGCTTCCCTGATTTCCTTATTCCACCAGCTCCGTGGCTTCCTCTTTCCATTCCAGCGGTTTGCTACTTTAACCTCCTGAATTTTACTCCTTATGAGTAGTTCTACCTGTTCATAATCCCAGTCTTCCATGGGGCTTTTCTCTATTGCTTCCTCTATGTCTGCTGCTATCTGCGCTATTTGATCGTCGTTTAATTTTGCGTTTACGTTTTGTCTAAGTTCCATTTCTCTTTTCATCAAGGGCCCCATCTGCAGACTAATACGTTTATGATCACTTCCCAGACTACACTCCCCTTCTTCGTCTATTTCCATTTTTGTGACCTTGCTATAAATTTCCTGCGACATTAGACAATAGTCAATGGTCGTGTGCCTGTTGCGGAATTCCCACGCATGGCCGGACTCGAACAGCACCGCCGCCGCTTCCGGCCGTTCCCTGAGAAAGAACTACGCTTCTGCTGGCTTTACTCGATGGCTTCTTCGTTGGTGCATGTTACAATTACCTCACCGGTGTACGTATGGAGACTGCCTGCTAAACTCAGGCCCCAACAGCATGCCTGCACAAGTGCAGGGCTTACGGCAACGGTGCCTCTGGATGGCGCGCTGGGAACATACTGCGCCGCTCCCCGCCTACCCTAGACGTCGCTAGCCCTAGCTGGTTTCACATCGAAGCGCCAGCGAAAGGCGCTTCGGAATGGGCTAATGCTGTAATAAACGTCGGGGTTTAGCGCCGCTTTACTGGCAAGCCCATCTCGTAAAATATTTTCTTGCTTTGCGCGACGCCTTCAGCAGCGGAGCTAGTAGACATCAGATGCGCCGCACCGGGCAGCCAGCTGTAGGAAAAAAAAAAGTTCGCTTGTATCACTAATTTCTACCAGGACCTCCTTATTGGCCGAATAATCCTCGCAATTTAATCGTGACTGATAGTCCTTTGTACAAATAGTTATGTAAGCGAATTAACAGCAATCCGCGATAGCTATAGATTACCGATAGCGGGTGCTATGAGGCAGCTATGACTTGGGAGCCGTAGTGTTCCTGTATCCGAACGCGGTGGCCACGGCTTTACGCACCCAGATTGCATTGACTGCGCCAGATGGCGTCACATGCTTGGACGGCAGCACGCAGGCCTGCCTCGTTGGGACCAATCGGCGCGGGGACAGGCGTGAGCACGGGAGCCATCAGGAGAGCTTACGGGTTACGGTGGCTATTGTGCCTAGAATATTCTAGGCACTATACGGTGGCTGATCGCGTCAGCTTGGCTCACAGCGCTGGCCATCTGGACTGATAAAGCAGCATCTTCACGGTTCCTTTTTTCAACATTCGTACCAGTTGACATTTCCTGCGCGTCAACCCACCAAGCTTTCGTGGCTGCTGCTGATTCCTGCTTCGTCGCTTCAGTCGCAGGCGAGCGGGTCGGGATTAAAGTGCCCGGCAATGTTAGTAACATCCACGCTAGTTAGGGATAAGGGTAGATGGAGAATACCTCAGTAATCTGCGATTTGCTGATGACATTGCCTTGCTAAGCAACTCGGGGGATGAACTGCAAATAATGATTGATGACCTAGACAGAAAAAGTAGAAAGGTAGGCTTGAAAATCAATATGCAGAAGACTAAGGTAATGTTCAACAGCCTCGGGAAGGAACAACAGTTTACATTAGGTAGCGAAATACTGGAAGTAGTAGGCGAATATGTCTGCTTAGGACAGGTAGTACCCGCAGATCCGGACCATGAAAAGGAAGTAACAAGAAGAATAAGATTGGGATGGAGCGCATTTGGCAAGCACTCGCAGATTATGACTAGCAGCTTACCGGTATCGCTCAAGAGGAAAGTATACAACAGTTGCATCTTGCCTGTACTCACTTGTGGGGCTGAAACGTGGAGGCTAACCAAGAGAGTCCTACTTAAGTTGAGGACAACCCAGAGGGCTATGGAACGAAAAATGGTAGGGGTAACATTAAGAGATAGAAAGCGTGCAGAGTGGGTCAGAGAAATAACTCAAGTTACCGACATTCTAGTGGAAATTAAGAAGAAGAAATGGACATGGGCAGGACATGTAGTGCGAAGAGAGGATAACCGATGGTCACTGAGAGTAACAAATTGGATTCCAAGGGAAGGAAAGCGTAGCAGGGGGCGGCAGAAAGTTAGGTGGGCGGATGAGATTAAGAAGTTCGCAGGGGTAAAGTGGATGCAGCTAGCACAGGACCGGGTTAAGTGGAGAAATATGGGAGAGGCCTTCGCCCTGCAGTGGGTATAATCAGGCTGATGATGATGATGATGATGATTGGGCGAAACAACGTCGCAGTACTAATTATGCTACGCTGAAGCGCTGCTCGACGACGATATTTTCTTGCACGTGCGACAGCAAGCAGACGAAAAACGCGACCCGAATGCGTCATCAGATTTTGTGTTTACGCGATCACCAACCTTGCCAGTAGGGGGCGGGGCGCTCTGGTATCTTTTAGTGTTCCTGTATATCGCGCGCTCGTGTCCGGAGAGAGCGAAACCGAAACTGGCACTGATAATTGTACTGATAATAACTTAATTGATCTGTGCTGGGGCTTTTTAGGTCGCAGTCCCTCTGTCTTGGATCACTGTGGATCGATTAAAGCAAAAATATCGGAACAGAAAATGTACGTGCCTATACTCCTTTAAGCAGTTTAAGTCTGTCAGCGACCTCTTGCGCTCTTGCCGAGGCCCGGGACTGGGCGTCTGGGTTCCGGCTGGCGAGAACAGCTTCCCAGTGTTCCAGCGAGGGAGATGGTACTAGATCTGCCGGAGGCGGATCCTCCGCGCTGTCCCTCCGCGCTGTCCCAGGGGGCAGGCTCGCCGCACAGTCTGTGGGAAGTATCGGTGCCGTTTGGGCGTTGTTTGGTGGATGCTTGTGCTTGTGCCGTCTACTCCGCTGTTCTAGGGTCCGTGTCGCGTGCAGGTTAAACTATCGCATGGCAGTCTCGGCCACTGAGCCGCTTCGTGCATGCTGTCCGGAAGATTGAGAAACCCGTGTCAGGGCGGGGCGCTGTGCCCGGCAAGAGCGCGCCAGTCGCTAGTCACACAGCTCGGCTCCTCCGCTCCGAGTTGTCAGAATGAAAAAATAATTTGCCCAAATATTGTATGAAGGAGCACTGAAAAAGGGTAAAGGGGGGACGCCTCAGTTCGCAGGTCGAGCCAAAGTTTCGGCAAGTGGACAAGTGGCCCAGACGAAGACATGTCCACTTGTTGAAACGTTGTCTCGACCTGCGAAATGAGGCGTACCCCCTTTACTTGTGTTCAGTGCTCCTTCATACCCCGTAAACCATCTTCTTCTCCCTCTGAAGCACACTATGTCGGCCGCGTGTGCGGAACTTTGGTTGGAATTTTGGGCTTTTGGGCTTGGGAGGTTTTTACTTCTCATTTCGGGAGTGATTTTCGCCGTTTGTAGCTTGTAACCGAAGTATGCGACCGCCGTCAATGCAGGGACTCTCAGAATACAGTTCCCAGCTGCTGAAAACTTTGCGCATAACTTTGAATTGCTCGCGTCTAACCTGGCACTTCAATGTGTCGTATATTTACTCATTATTTAGAGCTGCACAAGTGGAAGAAAGAGGAAGACAAGTAATTCAATTGGAACAGAACTGCATGTGCAAGATGATAAAAACAACGCTGGTCACGTCTCCCGGCCACCCTTGCACAAATTCTGTGGGTGAAGAAAGTTCAGAAGGTTCAATTATCACCTGTGAGTACTTGACAAGTGTTCAACTCTTTAAAGCAAGCCCTCTGGTCTGGAGATTTCCGAGAAATCCACCATTTTAAGGCGGAGTGTGCCAGTATAGCTCATTTCGCGAGCGCGATGTACATAAGTGGGCGAAATCTGGCATTAATCGTTACTCTAGGGCAGATTGCGAATTCGCTGCTTCTCGATATGTAAAAGAGCATAATTATACTCCGTGTGTGGTATATGTGTGAATTCCGAAGCCGGCTTTCCTGCGAGTGTGGCACAGTATTGCGTTCTTGATTGCGTTGTCGTCCTTGCGTCCATTAATAACGCTCTTCACTACTCTGTAGTATGCCATGCCTGCTATGTTAGCGCCAAATTTCTTTATTATGCTATGCCATTTTTTCGAACACAGGAGCCCACACCGAACAAGAATGAACTAGCATTGGGCCGTTTGCATCCAATACGGGCGAGCACGCTGTCGCAGTCATGCTTGAAGCAGCGCCAGGAACGGCGCGGTGTTGTTTTTCATGTCCGTACATGAGCCAAAATTCCTATAAAGAAAGTTGTTAGGCAAGGAGACACGATCTCCCCAGTACTATTCACAGCTTGCTTAGAAGAAGTATTCAGAGACTTGGAATGGGAGCAGTTAGGAATATGGGTAGATGGAGAATAGCTCAGTAATCTGCGATTTGCTGATGCTATTGCCTTGCTAAGCAACTCGGGGGATGAACTGCAAATAATGATTGGTGACCTAGACAGGAAAAGTAGAAAGGTAGGCTTGAAAATCAGTATGAGAAGACTAAGGTATGTTCAATAGCCTAGGGAAGGAACAGCAGTTTACGTTAGGTAGCGAAGCACTGGAAGTAGTAGGCTATTATGTCTACTTAGGACAGGTAGTAACCGCGTATCCGGACCATGAAAAGGAAATAACAAGGAAAAAAATTCGAAAAGTAAATAGTAAAATTTTGATCAGATTACTGTAAAATTACCTTCTAGGATGAAGTACATTTGGCAAGCACTGGCAGGTTATGACTAGCAGCTTACCAGTATCGCTCAAGAGGAACGTATACAACAGTTGCATCTTACCTGTACTCACCTATGGGGCTGAAACGTGGAGGCTAAGCAAGAGAGTTCTACTTAAGTTGAGGACAATCCAGAGGGCTACGGAACGAAAAATGGTAGGAGTAACATTAAGAGATAGGAAGCCTACCGAGCGGGTCAGAGAAAAACTCAAGTTACCGACATTCTAGTGGAGATCAAGAAGAAGAAATGGGCATGGGCAGGACATATAGCGCGGAGAAAGGATAACCGTTGGTCGCTTAGGGCAACAAACTGGATTCTAAGGGAAGGAAAGCGTAGCAGGGGGCGGTAGAAAGTTAGATGGGCGGATGAGGTTAAGAATTTCGCAGGTGTCAAGTGGATGCAGCTAGCACAAGACCGGGTTAATTGGAGGAATATGGGAGAGGCCTTCGCCCTGCAGTGGGTATAGTCAGGCTGAGGAGGATGATGATGATATTGTAAATGTTCCCTATAAAGAAATTGCAAATTGCGATGGTTAACTACCAATAGGCGCTTTGGGTTAATTTTGAATGACTTATTTCACGTGTGCTGACATCGCACAGCAATCCCGATGCGCGACTGGGATTTGATCCCGCGACCTCGGATGAGTAGCAGAATGCCAAATATAATGAGCCACCACTATTTGTTTTCGTTATGCCAACTCAGCCACGACCGCACGGCTGTTTTGTTATTTTTTTTTCCCGTAAGTGTCATAACAGTCGGACGGGCAATGTAACGAGTTAATGCTCTTCGCTTTAAGCTGGAAGAAGGCACGCTCAGATAACGGTAATCGAGGTCCCATGTCCATTTTTGTTTTCAATGAAATTTTTATATGTGACGGGCAAATGTCTCACCACAAAATTATGAACCTTAGTTCTGCAAGGTACTCCGTAGTTTTCTCGAAAAAAGAATCATATATCACTAGAGGAAAAAAGCGCTATTTTTGCCATTTCAAAAAGTCGCATGTATGGAGCCTTGCTGCTTGCGCACTGAAAATTTGTCGCGAATAATTTTTCCCTAATAAATATATGAAACCTTTAATTTTAGAAAACCTGTTAAATCACTTTTTGTTTCAGAAGTTGTAAAAAAATCGCAAACGTTGCTCCGGGAGCGACGCGCTGCAAAGAAGTCAATTTTCAACCCTGAATTCTGCCGCGATGCATTAAGGTCTTATTAAAGCTTTTTCTTTGTATTATGTAGGTTATGTTCTTCATTTGAGACAAAATTTGGAGCTCTATACGCCTACAATATTTGTCCACAACGCATCAAAATCTGCGAAAATTCGAAAAAGAAAGGCCCAACTTTGATTCCAGTTTTTTAAAAAATCGAGTTTTATTAAAATTTCGCTCAGCAATATTTAGTACTTCAGAAATATTAGGGACTAAAGAGTGTTGCATAATATTGTATAAAATTATAAAAAATATAAAACTGAGCGCTTGTCTTGAACATTTTCAATGTTCCACCCTACATTCTGAAGCGACGCAATGAGGTATTGCCTCTGAAAGTTTTTCTCTATTATGGAAACCTCGTTGTTTAGTCCATGTGAACTTTGCAGCTCTAGATTTGCCCTTTCTTTATACACATTACTTCGAAATCGGCCAAAATTAAAAACAAAAAATCGACAACTTTGGTTCGAATTAAAAAACATCTTCGATGTTTGCTGAAATCTCCCCGAAGCAGTCTCAGTACTTGATAAATATCAGACACTAGACTTGACAATAGACTAGAGATATAAAAACAAATATAAAGCGTAACCGACGTTGTTTTTCTATTGAATTGCTTAGGAGTAGGGGTGAGATATTCGATTGAGTATTTGCTAAATGTAGTTACATTTTATCACGCAATATCCAAAGCCTTATAAGTGCTTATAAAGTCGTTTCTTGCTTGTTGGTAGGGTTTATGATAGCTTAAAATTGAATACAGTCGCTATTTCTTGCAATTTCATAAGAAAAAGTAGTGATGGTATAACTTTTTTTCTACCCTGTAATTTTTTTTTTTTTTATCGTGAGGTGCAAGAGTATTAAATCGAGTTCTTAATTATATTGTTTCGTTTCTGGGTTATTACGAAAATTAACGATAATATACTTTGAATTGTATTTTCCCAGTGTGGACTTATGCATTATCGTAAGCAAAACGCTTTGCAGCATGATAGTTTTGGTCGAATTTATATAGTATTTCTTTATCACAGCGGCACGGATGATCCCAGATCGCGAGTATTATTGTCGCGAGAGAAAACGCGAGACAACACAAAGCGAACCCGCCATTGATTAGGTAGACAGCGGGTTCGTTTTGTGCTGACTCGCATTTTTTCTGGGCTAGATAACTGTCTCGATAGTTCTCTCGAATACTCGCCATCTCGGATGGTTCGTGCCGTTGCCATAGATAAATATATAATTCCACCAAAACTATCATGCTGTAATACGTCTTGCTTATAAGTGCATATTAAGGAAAATAGCGTTCAAAAATATGTGTTAATTTTGTCATAATTTAGAAATTAAATATGATTAAGAAACGGTGTTTTCCACCCCTAGTGATACAGAATTTCGTTCCGCGAAATCTACGGTGTATCTTGTAGGAATAAGGTTCATTCATTCACATTTCCCCACCACAATTAACATTTCATGGGAAACAAAAAAATTGTCATCGGACCTCAATTACCGTAGTGACAATTTGACCTAGTTTACCAGACAGGGTTCACTGTAGTGGTGTGGTTTTTGTCATCCGAGTCATCGAGTAGCTTGTCCTTGAACGCTGCTGCTTGACTGAATTTCGAGTTGCTTGCACAGCTTGGATAATTTCAAGGCGCATTCCGGTTAAGGGGACGAAATTTCTCCCGATCAGCAATGACCCGTACCAAGCAGACCGCTCGTAAGTCTACCGGTGGCAAGGCCCCACGTAAGCAGCCGGCCACAAAGGCTGCCCGCAAGAGCGCCCCTTCGACGGGCGGAGTTAAGAAGCCACACCGTTACCGACATGGTACCGTGGCCTTGCGTGAAATTCGTCGCTACCAGAAGTCAACAGAGTTGCTCATCCGCAAGCCTTGTGCGTGAAATCGCCCAGGACTTGAAAACAGACCTCCGCTTCCAGAGCGCCTCCATTGGCGCCCTACAAGAAGCTAGTGAGGCATACTTGGTGGGACTGTTTGAAGATGTGTGCTATCCATGCCAAACGGGTGACCATTATGCCAACGGACATCCAGCTGGTCAGACGGATCCGTGGAGAACGAGCCTAGACGCACCACCACCACTTCAGGGACACACACGCACTCCTCTCTCTTCGTCCCGCTCGCTGTCCCTGCTCTACATCATTTTCATTGTGCTTCCCCCCCCCCCCCCCCCCCGCTTGCCTCTCTTATCCATAGAGTTTTTTACTCTTACCTAGAGGGAAAGCTGTGCTGCCGTCTATGGGAGTTTACATGGAGTTTCCAGACGGCCAGTTCAGCCACCATGGGCGCTCAAAGCATCATGGGCCGGAGAGCTGCCGAGTGCAGAACTACAACTTTTGGCCAATACTAATGCAAAGATAAACGTTGTTCTACCATAAATAATGTCCTAAGATTGAATATTGTGACTGTAAATTGCAAAAATAGAGAGAAACAGCATGCCAGTGTGAGATTTATCCAATATAAGCGATGGCTCTTTCTCCAATTGGCTTAGTTTTCAGCAGCACAAATACCAATATTTCGTACTTAATAGGCAAACTTGGAAATAAAAAAAATGTTATGAAAATATTTATGGTTGTGCAATTACATAAGGAAGTTTTTAGTGGTGATTCGGAAGACAGAAACCTTTTATTGGCGACGTCTGCATGGTAGAAGAACAAATGGTAGCGTAACTCCCATAGAAGCCTGCGTGTCGACTCTGAGCGAGGCTTTAGTTTCCCAGCGCCCCCTGCGAACTGTGAGGCACAACAAACACGTGACGTTGCTTGTGACGTCACAGGGACGTGATTTTGGCGGGGAATTTGATCGTCTTTTTACTTGTAAACGAAAAACAAGGCCAACGACGACGGAGGCAGAACGATGCTCAGATAAGGCAGAAAAATGGACACCGTAACTGTTCAGCCAACTTGACATGGATTTCTACAGTCAAGTTTTACGTTAACTGAAATGTTACGGCATCTTTAACCACCTTATCATAGCATCGTTCTGCCTCCGTGGTCGTTAGCCTAGTCTTTCGTCGCGCGTCATGTAAACGCATTCTGGGGCTTCGGCAAGCACATGGATAGAATCACATGGCTTGAGGCATTTCACTAAGGGCATAAATGAGTGAAGCTGTGCTGCATAGAAAGCCAGGCTTTATTAATTCACGATTACTTACATGGACGATTCACGACAATGAAATCTTTAGTGTAGGAAAGCGACCACCGCTCATTCGTCACGGTCTTCATGAAATCCTCGTGATAACAAAATGACCTCAGCGTAGGTCTCCTAACGAGACGCGGTGAGATTATAAAAGGGTAAAAAATCTTGCTAACAAAGTACATATCAGTGTCAAAGAACAACAAAAACAAACGAACGGAATAACTAACGCTAGCGCTAGAACGCCAACCTGTAAGAGCTTAGGTAAGCAATTCAAATTGGGATTACTAGTATTTAGAAGTTAATGCGGCTGAGAAGTCAAAATATCTACGATATAGCTTTTCTCCAATAAATCTCGCCCTGTTCATGATTCCATTATTTTACTGGCGCTTCATTTGCCACTGAGAGGAGTCAATGTGAGGTTACAAATTTACAACTTAAGCATTTAACATGTTCATGAGAAAGATCCCATTGACAATAGGAACATCACTGTAATAACAGCTAAAGCACGTTCAGCGAACGTTGGTGCGGTAATACGACGCAGTAAGCAAAACACGCAGCAAAGGGAGCGGAACGGAAGGCTTTGAGCAATGCGACACGCATCTTGGGGGCAATAAAATCTCACCTTCACCGTTCAATTAAAACATGCAGCGATACGCCGCTCATGCAGACGTGTATCCGTAAAACAATGAAGCCACCACTTTTGCGACATGCCTGGGAGGCCGAGCCGAACCGCCGAGCTGTGACGCAGCATTGTCCCATCGTCCGGAAATGCGCACATGCAGCGGCAATCAGTTTCTCATCGAGCACACACAGTCTTCGCCTTGCTGTAAAGCTCTACCACAACCAGCATAATAAAATACTGACTGTTTGTCACAGATAACCCACTCTGTACGCAGCGCGCAACGATGAACGTTGAACCGGGGCCGATGACGCACCCATCCCGCGGATGAAAAAAGCCGCCATGTCTGAGCTTTGGGCAACTACGCAGCGGATAATAAGTGGCCGAGAGAGGCCGTTAGAAACAAGTTAAAATATTATTAAAAATGTGACACGTTTTTTCTTACGCAAGAAACAAAAACTGCATTCATTCCTGAGTGAGAATATTATGTTTACTTTCTAGTTCTCTGGAGTTCTGGCAGATCTTATTTTCTGTGCGCTAGTAATTTGCCTCACAGTTCGCAGGAGCCCTCATCATCGAGTTGATGCCGCTGGCAGTAGGCAGCTGCACGCGTTTTCTTCCAAGTTGCGCGACCAGTTGTACATTGACCTTGACGTCTGCTTTAGCGCCTTCGCTACTATGGCTTTTGCGGTCTATGTACGCACCTCGAGATGATGATGATGATGATGGAAAAAAAACATCATAGTAATACCACTCCATGCAACCGAGAAAAACCGACTGTCCCGCAACAAGTAGCACACCGGCCCATGATTCTTAGCGCGCCCATGGTGGCTGAAGTGCAGCGCCCTCAGCTTTCCCTCTAGTTAGTGTAAGGGACTCTATGCTCTTATCTTAACACACCCACAGTTAACTAGTCTTAGCACGTTCTTACGAGTATAACGGTTGATACTCTAAGAGTAGTCAAATTCGGCTTCCATCAGTCATCATGCTGTAATTTGACGGGTTGCTTGACAAGGGTGTTTGTTCGTTTCTCATGTATCTGAATGACAGACTCCGAGAGCCAGTCAACTAAGCTCCATTTTTACGCGGGCAGTCCCCCGATGCAAGCAGGACTTCCGAACGTATATAGCCCAAGCCACTACATGGCCAATGAGAGCGATGGTATAGACGCGACTCAGACTTGAACTGCTAAAAAAATCCGGTTTATTTTTTCTTTCTTCTCGTGGCATGACAAGAAAATGCAGTTTGCAAATAATGTGAGAAATGGCAAATAGCTTGCCTTCGTACGTGGCGTGTTTGACGTATACCATGTGGTGCAAATGAGGAACTCACGATATTGGTTCGTAGGGAGAGAGGGTGAAGCCTCAGCTCTCAAGTCGAGCCAACGTTTCGACAAGTGGACTTGTCTTCGTCTGGGCCCAGGCGAAGACAAGTCTACTTGTCGAAACGTTGGCTCGACCTGCGAACTGAGGCTTCCCCCCCCCCCCCCCCCCCGCTCTTTACTCTTGTTCAGTGCTCTTTTATACCGTGTAAGCCACCTTCTTCCTCTCGTTCTACCTGGATATTGGTTCGTGCGATTCGGAAAAATTAGTGAAAATGGCAGCTCTTTTTTTTTTTGTTTTTTCAATTGAGTGCTTGCATCTTTACTGCATTTAAGGTTTTCATTTCTTCTTGTTCTTAATTCCATCCGCAGGTTTCCTTAGTTTGTTTTATTTTCTTTTAGCTGCTACTCTTAGTCATATTCTTCGGCTTCCTTAGTTTTTTTTTTTCCCCCTTTTACTGTGGTATTTCATACCCCACTTAAAATTTTTAATATAGATAGAAACCTGTTACCATATCCGCCTATGGTTTGACTTCGTTCTGTCACGAGCTTGATCGACGCATAGCAGTACTTATCGATTGTTCAAAAGACACGCTCATGCCCAGCTTTCCTGGACATTTAGCAACTGGCGCCACTTACAGTAGCGAATAACTGAAGGGGATATGCACTTGAAATCTTGAAACAGCTGGAGAGCCGCGAAATATCCAGCGCGAACATCGCGATTATAATTGGCGACTATACAGTCCTCGCTGCAGAGTGTGACCCTTATAAAGCGTTTCCTCTGCTCGCTCCAACTATATATATCCGACGGTCATATCCAGTGCGATTTGCCGAACGTTGAAAAATCCCGCGGTGTCATTTTGAGTGCCCAGCGCCGCGCATCACATTGTGGCAGTCGTGCAAGCTGGAAGTGGTTGATCTCGCGCGCAGCGTTTGGGCTGCTGTTGCTACTTACAACAACCGCTGGTTGATCCGCTGCTGCAATGTCGTTGAGCTTTCACGTTGTTGACGACACCCGCCGCTGTTCGCTAAAGGTGCACAGGTACAGGTGGCGTTGGTGTATCGCGGGTAGGGACCCTCATTCGAGAGACGCATGAAGAGATGCGCAGCCGCTGCGGACCACAAACTCCGTGTTCACTTGGAAGAGCGACGAGTCGTCCTGAAACTTTCCAATGCTGCCCGTGTCGTCTTTTTTTAATTATTATTGTTAGGCTATCAATTAATATTAGGCTATGTTGCTGGAGCCAAACCGTGGACGCAAAAAGTTGACGCAGGAACTTCCGAGACCACTGTAGAATGTGCACTGGAAAAATGCGGAAGCTTGAGTGTCGCTGCTGCACACGGTACATAGCGTTTCCCTTGTATAGCTTTTGCTATAATAAGGCCAGGGCTCTTGTCGCACAGTAGAAATTTGCGTTCCTTGGCGCGCGTTTGTTCCAGGGCCCCTGCAAGTGTGAGATTTCCTGGCGTTCTCATAGCCACGCGTGACATTCTCGTGAAATTTTGCTGTCAAGTAACCTTAGCGCCTGATAGTCGCATAGACACGTGATATTTCCATGCAACTTGACTGTCACGTGATACTGCTATTGTCATTTCACGTACTCATGCAACTTGACTGCCATGCAACGTGGTCGTGTAACGTCAATGTCGCACGATTGAGAATCGAATCAACTCAGTTATTTATGAACTAATTGAACTAAATTGCATATAGCTATTTATCGTACACGCGATTGTGTGTACATGACCTGGACAGATACATTAATGGGTTGCTTATTAATTACATAAATAATTTACAAATTTTGTTTTCAATCTAACCACAGTATATTTTACGCATCAAGTAGTCTTTTTACACACTATTACACACTCTTTTTCACCACCACATTCTCAGAAGACGCCGCTTCGAACGGAACATTCAATTCATTAAATCGATTTAATTATCTAATTACAATTTGTCAACCTACTACATATTACACAATCATTAATATACTACCCAATATCATTAAACGTTTTTTACATTCATCCATTTGGGGCAACGTTTTCGTGCCGACAAACTTTGCTGACAGGTCATAGCCATATAACGCGGTAACCGCATGCGATGCGTCGCGCGATGACGATGTCATCGCCTGTCGTTGTTGCTGGTGCTCCCCGAAGGAAGCGATTGGACTCGGCGACAGTGCGGCGCGTTTCTCCGTTACCGCCGCCTCGTCGTTCAGTCAAGGGGAATGTAGTTGTATCCCGTTTCGAACACTAAACAGCACGAAGCACGATAAAACCACTGATGAAAATTCTTTTAACTGATCGAGTTTCTGAGGGACACGGCGGAGTTTCTGAGGGACACGGCGCAGTGTTGCGCCAAACACTGCGATGCAGACTTTAAGAAGTGACTTTCTCCTTTCCTATCTTTTCCTTTATTACCTTATACCAAGCTTTTACTGAACTGTCTCGATGCGCTCATGTATATGCTCAAATCGGATGAAGCGATTGTCTGCAGGTTCTTCGCTCAAACCGGTCTAGGAAAACAAACTTCGCTCGCAAAATAAAAGCCAGAACGGAAGTTGAGCACCTCAAAGCATTCTGCGATTGCCTGCCTTGCGAACTGCTTCTGGGTGACGGGCGAAATTTTGTGAAAACCAACAACCTGAGCGACAAGATGAGCCGCAATGCTTTGGCGGCCCTCAGCCCACCGCTCGCGGTGCGCGTGTCGCCGCGAAGTGTCGCCTCATGCAGTTAACGCTTAATGCTTTCGCATTGTGAAGCGACGATTGTGTATGCGAACCTTAGTGCGGTGTTGTAGAGGTGTACACAGAGAAAGTGCGATAGATAATGCGCCTTTCCTTTCCTGTAAACAAATTGCTAATGCGTAAACATTAGCTAGCTAGGTATGTAAGGAATAGACAATGATAATAGTAATGATGGCAATTAATAATAATAATAATAATAATAATAATAATAATAATAATAATAATAATAATAATAATAATAATAATAATAATAATAATAATAATAATAATAATAATAATAATAATAAGGATGACGTCTGGGAACGTCTTTTCGCTGTCGTACTTGAGCTGCATCTTTAACACTTTAGACATTGTTACGACCAAGCATCCGCAATTGCGCGCTCTATTGTTCGCCTGTGGGCATGGATAAGTTTTGTGAATATGTGGTGATGGTCCAATGGCTCTAAGTGAGCCTGTTTCCAGGAATCCTGTTTTGTAAGCATGTTATGCTTTGTGGACAACCTGCAAATGCCAAATTGACCCTGTCAAGAGAACGTCTGGAAAAACACAAAGAAACGTCCCCCTGCGGGAAATAGCAGGAAGTGCTTTCTTTCTTTTGTTCACCCTTCCAGTCGAGAAGTGCTATCCTCCAGTGATGAATGCCTCCTATCCAAAGGAGACGACAGAGTGACATGTCCGCTGACGTGCAGGACAAGAAAGGAGCATGACTCATACGGCCATTAAGTGATTTCCCGGGAATGCAGGAAAGATTTGCAATTGTCGAAAAGGGACAATGTTGGGAGCCCTATGCGGCGCCACGTGCACTCGGGTTTCTGAGAAGTAAAACCCCTTTTCAGAACCAGCCTGTGGTTTCTTTGCTGAAGAATAGAAATGTACCTCCTCTCCTCGCCGTTCCCAAGCTTTTCCCGCCAACAAGTGATCACGCCCAACGAATGAATGCCGGACCAGTCAGTGCTTCAGACCATCAGTGCAGTGATGTGTTCGATTGGATGCCGATACCTGAGGGGCGTGCCCTGGATTTGGTTGGTCAGCATCTTCAGAGAGGGGCTGGACATAGGGGGTTTTAAGGACGCTGCAGAGCACGAAATGTCGCTCTGGGCCCTGGGTAAACGGCTCATCCAGTCGCTTCTCGCTATGAACTCTTAACGCTTGTCATTTTGCTGATGTACCCTTCTTCTTCATGTAAATATTCTTGTAAATACGTTTTCTCAAAGTGCCAGTAAACCTGCTTGTACATATTTCACCAACTTAGAAGATTCAGTCCTTCTTCAACCCCGAGTCTCTGCACGCTACCAAGTGAAGGCCGGGTCGCCATAGCCCCAGCGTCACGACAACTGGTGGCAGCGGTGGGATAAAGCCCCAACACTGGTGGCAGCGGTGGGATCTGAATCTACAAGCACAACGACTGGTGACCAGCGTTGGGATCTGAATCTACAAGCCACAACATCTGGTGATTGGAGGTGGATCTGAAGCTACAAGCCACAACATCTGGTGATCGGAGGTGGCATCTCAAGCAACAAGCAGGCGCAACAATCGGCCAACAAGAGGGCAGCTCGGAACATCGATCGCATGTGTGGGTGAGTGCTTGGCTTTTCTTCTGATGTGGACCAGGTTCTAGAACAGGGTTAGATTTTAGAACTGGTAAAGAGAGTGTGGAAACGCCTTTAGGTTTGGTAGTTTGCACAGTTGTTTTGGAAGTAGCCGACACTCGGAGCGATCATGGACCTACAAAAGCTGCAGAAACCGGAACTGTTGCAATTGTGTGAGGAATTGGGAATTGATACAAGTGGTTTGGCACGAAAACCTTTGATTATAAAGGCAATCACAGATTTGGGAGCCGATGATGAGGAGCTCAGTGAAGCATGGAACCTCATCGCCCAAAAAAAGGAGGAACAGCTCAGACAGCAGAAAGAGCGGGAAAAAGAGGAAAAGAGGCGTGAGCGTGAACTTGAGAGGGAAAAAGAGGAAAGGGAGCGCGAACGTCAGAGGGAAAAAGAGGAAAGGGAGCGCGAACGTCAGAGGGAAAAGAGGAAAGGGAGCGCGAACGTCAGAGGGAAAAAGAGGAAAGGGAGCGTGAACTTGAGAGGGAAAAAGAGGAAAGGGAGCACGAACGTGAGAAGCTTGAGAGAGAAGCAAAAAAGCGGGAGCTAGAAATTGAGCTCCGGAAATTAGAAGTAGAGTTGAGCAAGAGGTCGGGCAATTGTCCCCAGCTAGCGGTACCTCTTCTCAACAAGGAGGCAGATTTCAAGATGTCAAAGTACATGCAGCCATATGTGATATCAGGGGATATCGGTCTGTATCTGGGTAACTTTGAGCGAACTTGCGAAGAACTGTCCTTCCAGCGAGACACGTGGTCTCAGAGATTATTGACGGTTCTGCCCTGCGAGGCAGCGGAGGTTGTCGCGCGGCTAAACAAGGAGGACGCGGACAACTACGAGAAGGTCAAAGCTTGCCTTCTGATTTTCGGAGACAGAGATGTGCAGGCCTTAACACGTTCAAAGGCGCGAGAACTAGCTACACTGCTCATTTCAGAAAAATCAACAGCGGAGGAAACGGCAGTTAAAACAGTGGTAAATGCGGAAAATAGCGGGCCAGAAAACTTTGAGAGCGAGGCATCTCAGATAAGTCAACATGAAAGTGAGCTTGATAAGACACGGAATGAGGACGTTCTTGAAAGTAACCTCTTGCCGCCAGTGTCTAGTAATCTCACGAGACTTTTAAGTGGAACCCGAGAGGACTTAGCTATGGAGCAAGCCAATGATCCCAAGAATAAGCTCGAAGTACAGTGGGAAGGACCTGCTAAAGTCGTTGCAGAGCTTTCTGACACTAACTACGCAGTGAAAATCCCCGATAGGCGTAAAGCAGTGCGCATTTATCATTGCAATCTTATGAAGCCTTATGTGCAGAAGGAAGCCGTGGTAAATCTAACGTTAAACCTTCCCGAGGAGATGGGGGATAACTTGATTTGCCTCAGCGGAAAAGGAAGCAACGCTCAGGAGCTTCTCAGAAAGACAGAGCAGAGAGGAGAACTAAAGAAATCCCAGCTGTCCGATCTGGGCGAGATAATAACAGAGTTTGAGGCCTGCTTCGTGGACAGGCCAGGCAGAACTGATTTGACTGAGCACGATATTGAGCTGACTTCAGACGTGCCAGTGCGATCAAGGTGCTACCGATTTTCTCCAAGGCAAAGAGAAATTCTGGATAGGGAAGTAACTCGCATGCTGGAATTGGGAGTAATAAAACCCTTGGAAAGCGATTATGCTTCGCCTATGATCTTAGTAGAAGCTCCAGGTAAAGACCCTAGGCCTGTGGTAGACTACCGAAAGCTAAATTCTCTCACCAGGGATCAAGTGTATCCTATTCCGAATATTGAGGAGAGAGTAGAACAGGTCAGTAGAGCGGCATATGTGACTACGCTGGACCTTACTCGAGGATACTGGCAAGTACCGCTCACTGAACGCGCCAGCAGATACGCGGCTTTCGTCACTCCGACGGGCAGCTACCAGCCAACAATGATGAGTTTCGGGCTCAAAAATGCTCCATTTTGTTTTTCCCGACTCATGGATAGGGTTTTAAAGGGGTGTGAAACATTCGCAGTGCCTTATTTAGATGACATTGCGGTTTTTTCCGACTCATGGGCGGACCATATGGTACATCTAAGAGCTGTACTGAGCCTTTTGCGTCAAGCTGGACTAACCGTAAAGGCCGAGAAATGTTGCCTGGCAAGGGCGACCGTGGACTACTTGGGTCACAATGTAGGTCAAGGTTTCAGGAAACCCAGCGAGATTAAGATTTCTGCGGTAGCAGACTACCCGCGGCCGAGCACGAAGACGGAAATTCGAGCATTCCTGGGTCTGACTGGGTACTACAATCACTACATCCCTAACTATTCAGCTTTGGCTAGCCCTCTGACCGACGCTCTCCGCAAGACAGAACCGACAAATGTAGTCTGGGACGAACAAAAGGAAGCCTCCTTCGTAAACCTGAAGGCTGTGCTGATTAGCCGTCCGGTATTGCGAGCTCCAGACTATGGCCGAGAATTCACGGTCCAGTGTGATGCCAGTGATCGAGGGTTAGGTGCTGTTCTCTGCCAGAGAGATGACGACGGTAATGAGCACCCCGTGCTCTACTTGAGCAGAAAACTGAGTTCTAGAGAGAGGGCTTATTGCGCGTCAGAGAAAGAATGCGCTTGCATTGTATGGGCCATTCAAAAATTGCAGTGCTATCTTGGAGGGGCCAAATTCACCGTAGAGACGGACCATTGTCCCCTGGCTTGGCTGCAAACTGCGACATCGAAGAACAGTCGCCTTCTTAGGTGGAGCTTGATTTTACAGCAGTACAATTTTGAAATAAGATACAAAAAGGGGAAGTTAAATGGGAATGCGGACGCGCTTAGCCGCTCTTTCTAAGCGGTCCGAGATGTTCCTCACCATGTATCCAAATTGATAATCAGGTTTTTTTTTTTTTTTTTTTTTTCGTGCGCTTGTATATGTGTGACTATGTAAAGCAGCACGTTTGGTTTTCTAGGAATACGTGGGTCCTGAACGTCTTGAGAGTGGGCTTTTCTCGAACAACAATGGCAGTTTTCTTTTGACCTGGTCTCTTCAGACGGGAGCCGAGTGCTTGCTTCGACATGTGGTTGAGTTTCAGACAGCTCGAGCAATTTGGCCTACAACAATCAAGACAACGCGACAAGCAACAGCGAGCTTCAAGCGTTCACGTGCAGGCCATTAAGTCGTCTCTTCATGCAGCAGCTGGGACTGCTGCCCTCCGAGACTCTTCTGGCGGGGGAGGAGGCTGTTACGACCAAGCATCCGCAATTGCGCGCTCTATTGTTCGCCTGTGGGCATGGATAAGTTTTGTGAATATGTGGTGATGGTCCAATGGCTCTAAGTGAGCCTGTTTCCAGGAATCCTGTTTTGTAAGCATGTTTTGCTTTGTGGACAACCTGCAAATGCCAAATTGACCCTGTCAAGAGAACGTCTGGAAAAACACAAAGAAACGTCCCCCTGCGGGAAATAGCAGGAAGTGCTTTCTTTCTTTTGTTCACCCTTCCAGTCGAGAAGTGCTATCCTCCAGTGATGAATGCCTCCTATCCAAAGGAGACGACAGAGTGACATGTCCGCTGACGTGCAGGACAAGAAAGGAGCATGACTCATACGGCCATTAAGTGATTTCCCGGGAATGCAGGAAAGATTTGCAATTGTCGAAAAGGGACAATGTTGGGAGCCCTATGCGGCGCCACGTGCACTCGGGTTTCTGAGAAGTAAAACCCCTTTTCAGAACCAGCCTGTGGTTTCTTTGCTGAAGAATAGAAATGTACCTCCTCTCCTCGCCGTTCCCAAGCTTTTCCCGCCAACAAGTGATCACGCCCAACGAATGAATGCCGGACCAGTCAGTGCTTCAGACCATCAGTGCAGTGATGTGTTCGATTGGATGCCGATACCTGAGGGGCGTGCCCTGGATTTGGTTGGTCAGCATCTTCAGAGAGGGGCTGGACATAGGGGGTTTTAAGGACGCTGCAGAGCACGAAATGTCGCTCTGGGCCCTGGGTAAACGGCTCATCCAGTCGCTTCTCGCTATGAACTCTTAACGCTTGTCATTTTGCTGATGTACCCTTCTTCTTCATGTAAATATTCTTGTAAATACGTTTTCTCAAAGTGCCAGTAAACCTGCTTGTACATATTTCACCAACTTAGAAGATTCAGTCCTTCTTCAACCCCGAGTCTCTGCACGCTACCAAGTGAAGGCCGGGTCGCCATAGCCCCAGCGTCACGACAACATGTCCGCCTCAAGGTCTCTAGGAACGCGCAGAATTCGGGTAATGAGCTCAGGGCATTAGTACTGTTATAACCGGGTCTACAGATGACGCCTAGAGCGGATGATACGACGGCATCCCGTTGAATACCAGGAACGCCGCAACGAATGCGCGACAAGGAGTGACAATTTCCAGACTGTGTGTGCACGAGTCTTGGCCTCGATTATGGGGACACCTAAGCACTCGCTAAAGATATATACGACGGTGTCTGGTGTATCGCGGGCGCTCACTCTACTCTCACTCTGTTGCAACGACTCATCGCTCTGCATCCGTTCTTTCTTCCTGTAAACATTTAAAACGTAAAACCGTTGTCTTCAACCTGAGAAGAGGCCTCGAAGTCCTTTCGCGCCGGAGCCTGCAACCTGCTGAACTACTCGAGGCACAGCAGAACATTGATACTTCTAACTACCGCCGCCAGCCATTGGTATAAAGGTGCTGGAGCTGAATAATTGTTGGTTTAGTAGTCTCCCTCATTAAGATGGAGTTGACACCCTCAATACTGCTGCATATCTGTCGCTGGATTTGCGAGTAGACGACGATCGGGGATTAATGTACGTTTGTTCCTCTGTTCCTTCAGGAGAACGTTTCCGTCCTCCTAGCATTACAAGACAGGCCTTCCCAAAATGCGCTCCTCGATTAGGTTCTTTGCGCCCAACCGTAGCTCGCCCAGCGCAGAGTGCAGTTGCCGATTCTCACAAAGTCCTCGGAGAAAGGTTTGGTCGACGCCTTGTCCGCCGACAACACTCCTCGTGGCAGCGAGTGCGACTGGTAGGCTAAGTGAGTATTCCGACCAATGCCCTCGCATTTCCTTTCTCGGGTAGGCTCCCTGGCCCCAGGTTGCGGTGTGCTGGGAATCGAGGCATTAACCTAACATGGGTCAACAGGAAAACACACACGTTAGCTGTAGCGACGACAGCAGCACTGATGTGCTCACCCAGTTTATTTTTCTTTTTCCCTTATACCAATACATGTCTAAGACCACCAATCGGTCTGTTAGAAATAACGGATAGGGAGGGAGGAGGGCTGGGTTGCATGTTGGGTTACAATTGGCCTCCTGGCCAGCAAAGGAACAAGAAAGAAGCCCTGAAGGGTTCGCTTTAGAAAATGTAGGTGCGGAAGTTGTCGCCAGAGTGCTCTAAGAATGGCCTGCGAGTGTATCTTGAGAATGAAACAGTGTAAGAAAAAAAGAAAGAAAGAAAGAAGCAGCTCCAAATTGGAGTTTTTGGCGGGCTGGACGAGTTCGATCCGCTGACCTCTAGAAGGCGAAAAGCGTCGAGGATTCGGCGCAGCTCTCGGAACCTCGTTGGCAGTCAGCTGTTCTTATCGCGGGCGCGCAGTGCTGATCGATGGCGCTGCTCAAATGAAGGTTCTCAGCGATCTGCTTTAATCGATCAACTCGTTTTTGACTGCCGAAAGCACACGGCTGCGGCATGCCTGCGACTAGGGAACGGGAAAACCGCGCGGGGAGTTTCGAGTGCAGCGTATATTTGAGACGCGAATTGCTCTTTAAGCGCCTTGATTTCGGCATACGCGTCCATAGTTCAGGATATTAGCTCAATACAAGTCATTCGCTCCTTGTAGCTCGTTCAATGCACGAGCGGTCATATTCTTGGCAACGCACGGAAAGGAAAGTCTGGAGAACAGTCGTAGTAATAACAGTAGTCCGTAATGAGAGCTCGTCAGCCAATCCGCGGTGCTTCCGCCTCCTTCCTATGGAGGGAATCAAGAGAGTGCATGCGCGCGTGTGCACGACTTGCTGCGCACGCAGTTGTTGGGCGCACAAAAATCACTGTGAGAGTGAAGCGCGCTCACTGGCTTGTACTCGTATTCTTCATAATGCGCTCGACGCTCGGACATGAGGCGATTTCGTGGTTTGCTCCTTCGTGAGGCCGCAAACGAGGGCGCACACACAACCACTGCTTCTCTCTTCGTCGAACTATAGAGCGCTTTTGGCTGCCGAAATACATGGCATAACCATAAGCTTTTCTTCCTCGCTGAAATAATTGTACATATCCATACCTGAAATAACTCCGAACGGATCTACCTCAAGCGCGGTAACAGATAAAAGGGGCCGAAAAGGCTCCAAAGCCGGCTCTTCGTTCAAATTTCGTTCGGAGGGAGGGTTGTCGTGAGACGAGTCGCACGCCAGTGTGAGCACTCGACGTCAGTCGGCGCTTTTCGCGGGTCGATGAAACTCTGTCGCGCGACCTTCGCGAGTCGCCAGTGTGGATGAGGCGACTTCACACTTGTCGTTTCCCCCTGCGCACATGGTTAGAAACCTATATCTTAAGTTGAACGTGGTAAATAAAAATATTGAAGCGCGTAGATTTACCCGCTAAAACTCAAGAGAATGGTAAATTGTTCTTGCTTTGTTTCTGCGCATGCAGCATGGCAATCGCTCCTACTTGGCTGTAATCACAAAAACTGTGTGTATAGCTCTGCCATTCACTTGTTGTGGCCTTCATCACTGATGTCATTCATGCGCGTCGGCCTTTAACCGCCCTGTTTTCATTCTGGCCGTGTTCAAACGCCTGATGGCGATTTCTTGGTTGTCATTGCCTTTTCTCTCCTTTCCAGCCTCGAGAAACAAGACCGGCTCACACAAAGTTGCCACCGTCGACAAACAAGCAAGAGTTTATCGCGAAATTTTAAAACAAACGCGATTCTGTACGTAAGCTGCCCACATAAGCAGCCGTTATAGAGGAATTTGTGAGACGCGTCCTCCACTTCGTGAAAATCGCCAGTGGGGTAGCCTAATTCCTGCCCCAACCGAACATTAAAATATAGTTAGAGTTTAAGGCATTTGCATATTTTCTAAAAAGTTTATTGCCCAAGAAGCTCGCTTCAGAGCCATGCATAGTGAGGCTTTAGGCAGCACCCCTGGAGAGGCCAACTTTCAGGAGATTTGGAAAGCTGTCAATGCCTAACGGACCACAATGCATAACTCATAAGCAAAACCGGTAGGTTCTGCATTTCAACAAAGGCTTTACCTGTTGCAACGCTCTTATTTGAGGCTCGTGTCACATGAGCGACGATCATCAGCAAGGTGACGAAAACTCCCTCTGTACTTGCTTGGCAAGATCTCTTTAAACGTAGTTCCATGCACTTCTGTGCTCATTGTTCTCTCTGCTGTGGTTCGTGCCTTGTCGAAAGAAAAAAAAAAAAAAGGCATCTCGGCGATAAGCGACACCAAAGGCAAACAGCGAAGTCTTGAAGCGAATGTTGCGCAACTGTGAGAGAGGCAGCGCCTGACGGCCCGTTCCTTGACGGATGGCGCCTGGAGCAACTTTGACAAACGCGACGTCATTGAAGGGGCGAGTTGCATCGTTCGTGATGTGCGCATATATATCTCTCTCTTCAGGTTGTGAGCATTCGCGGGCAGGTTGCGTCATGATTGCTGGCCCTGTTCGATCCAGACTCGCCAGCGGCTCTTTTCTTCTCGCAACTTTTCGTTCAGTATCGCTTGTCCCATGCGCTCTTCGGAGGCGAAAGCGTATGCAAGTATCGATGCGGTGTGTGACGGACAACTTTGGCAAAAGTGGCGACAGCAGCGAACATTTGCTGCTTGGGATGGCCGTCGTGGTTGGGTATGCGACATCGTTGTTTCGTACGTGCTGCTGCATGCGCTGTTTTGTGACCACGTCCTGTTATGTTTTACTGTCCGCAGTCACTCCATCGCACTCTTGCTGCAACACTTCCATCGCAAGAGAAGAAGGAAGCAGGAAAAATAAAAATGCGGTCGGACCCATCTTGAAATGGCAGCATCCGAAATGACGCACGCCGTGTGCATTCACTTTTGATTATTATATTGCAACCCTGTACTTCATACACCAGCTTTTAGAACTGCAGCTCAGGTCTCCGTGCGCTCAGTAAGATCTAGAGCGGTTCGAGTATAAATTTGATCAAACTTGGCTGATCGTTTCCAGTTACTACCCTATCTCGTGATGCATAAAAAAAAAAAAAAAGACATCAAAAGCAACTGCAGAGGCAGCGTCCTATAAAATGAAGCCTGGACATCTCTGGCGCCGCGGGAAGCTATGCACTTTTTGTGCTGTTCCAGCCTGTCTGAACGTGGCGCAATAATTCGTTGTTGGCATGGTTTTTGGTTTTAACTCCCCGCAGGTGAACAACGCAATAAACACGCAATAAACTAGCAGCTTTACTACGCTTAGAGTACACCGACCAAATGCTGGCCTTGTCGCTGACGTGGGCTAGCGTGTTACCTAGTTGACCACACCACACTGCGAAAGTTAGCCAACCGTGAACCCTTGAAATGGGTCGCTGCATTTCGGTGGAGGCGAAATGCAAAAGAAAAGGCGCCCGTTCGCTGTGCGAGAGAGATTTAATGAAAAGAAAGGTGGAGCGGTCGACCGGCGGTAAAGAGGCCCTGGCCTGCTACTCCATAAAGGGGAAGGGGGAATGGGAAGTAAAGGAGAGTCTTGGGGCGGATGGTGGATGATGACATAGTACAGTGAAATTCTTTGTGGTGGCCCTCATACACTTGGCGACGACACTCGCCTCGCGCTACATGCAGCACATGCCTTCTATACACAGTAGTTGTTTCATTTCATTTTATTAGAATACCTTAACGACCCTTTAAGAGGTGTTACATAAGGGGTACGTGACAACAAAAATTATGAAGAGCAAGCATTTACACAACGTAAGATGATTTCTTACATTTTCAGCGAAAGTAGACAGGCATTTAATGACAGCGATGTCATTGGTCAGGTCGTTCCAGTCTGCAGCAGCACGGGAAACAAAGGAAGTGGCAAAGATGACGGTGCTGGCTCGTGGTCAGGAAACTTTGCTTGTGGTATGATATGTGGACTGGCGGTACAATGTAAGATGCACATACAACTGAACTGGGGAAAAAACAAAAACAAAAAAAAGCTTACGAAATAAACAAAAGCTGGCAATACGGCGACGAAGTGAGAGACGTAATAAACCGGATTCTGCTTTCAGTAATGACACTCTGATGTCGTAAGAGCATGAAGAATAATATATTTGGCCGCTCTGTTTTCAAGTGATTCAAGTGGATAAGGTAGTTTTGATGTAGAATGCAAATCGGTGGTGTATATTCTAGCTTGGATCGGACGAGATTTGTAGGCTAACAATTTTACTTTTCGAGGGGCATGGCGTAAAAATCCAAGCGTTCTGTTAGGAGATGAAATTATATTAATAATATGAGTAGCCCAGGTTAGATTGTTGCACAAGATGACAGCCAGATACTTATATGACTGAACATACTGAAAAGACTGAGCAGGGACATTATGGCTGTTGTGTAGGGGAATTCAAGCAGGTTGCGGCGGCGATGGAAGGAGAGGTGTTTACATTTATGGGGGTTAAGTTCCATTAGCCATCGCCACACTATTGCTGAATGTGGTCAAGGTCGTCTTGAAATGAAGCCTGGTCGGAGGTATTTATAATTGTGCGATACACAACACAGTCGTGTGCGAACATGCGAATATTAGAAGTTACATTGGTCGGTAAGTAGTTGAGGTAAATTGATAACAGGAGCGGACATGGTACGGGGTCTTGGGGGACGCCGGATGTTACTGGTATGGCATTGGAATCGCGATTATTTCCAACAGTGAATTTTAAGCGATTATTCAGGAATTCTTTGATCCATTTTAATATATCTGAAGGCAAATTTAAATAGGAAAGTTTTACTAGCAAGCGTTTATGCGGTACCGTGTCAAATGCCTTTGCAAAATTAAGAGCATCAGTTTGTTGGTTGCAGTCAAGGTCAGTAAGGAAATCATGAACAAATATGGCCAGCTACATTTGGCATGAGAGTCCTTTTCAAAAGCGGGCTGTGAAGAATGAAAATAGCCGTGCGAATCGAGGAAGGTCATAATATTTGGGTAGATGATGTGTTCCTTGAGTTGGCAGGGAACGCTAGAAAAAAAAAATATTACGGCGGTGATTAAGTGGCGAATCTTTTTTACCTGATTTGTAGACTGAAATGACCTTTCTGTTTTTTTAGTCATCTGTCTCTAGTATTTCTTTCTCTAGCGTTTTTTAGAGCATTGGAGTTATTGGTGCCCAGCCCGGATGCACATGAAAGTTTCAGGTTATCAATCAAGTATGAAATACCCGATGACAAATATGCGAGTGGCACCATTGCTTGCTCGATCTTTGTAGGTGGCGTAGGAATTAATGTTTCTGGCTCATTAGTAAAGGTTGATGAAAAGACGTTGGTAAAAGTTGTAGTGTCGTCAGCGTCACTGATTACTGCGTCTGAATCAGCTGCGAGAGTTTTGTCAGGTATATGATGTGGATTTATGATTTGCCAGAATTTTCTAGGGTTTCTAGTTAGCGTATTAGGAAGGCCAGAATGAAGCTTGTGCTTGCCGTCATCAATTGCAGCCAGGTATCTTATTCGGCCTCGCGATATTTTCCCACGCACTACTCGTTCCTTGGAACTTGGCTGAACGATAATAACGTTTCTTTTTGTTTTCCAAGCTCTTTAGTTTTGCATAAAATCACGGCTTCTGTGAATTTACGCGAAAACTGAATTGAGGGGATGAATTCATTGATTAGACTGTCAAGGATTTTTCTTTTATTAATAAACAGTTTTCATGAATGTTTCGGGAGAGGCATGAAAACGTAAAAAAATACATTAAGTTCATTATTTATTATCACACAATTACCTTTATCGTAAAGATGGATGACATTGCTGTATTTCTGCCACCGGGTGGGTGTGAGCACAAAGTTGGCATGAATGACTTTGTGATCACTTATCTTCGGGAGGTATGTGATAGGCTGAACGTTGTGCTGTTGATGATTTGTTAGCAATTTTAGTCTAAGATGGTTGCGCAATGTTGTGTTACGCGAGTGGCTCTAGTATTACCCGAGGAAGATTAAAATTGTGGCAAAAGTTTCCTTCCTTCTCCATCGTCAGCTGTTAATGCAGTCTGGTTATGCCAGTTAATATGTTCAAAATTAAAACCCCCCAAAAGAACGATGTGAATTAGGGTGCTTTTCAATAACTTAACTTAGTACGTTATTGAGCTGACAGAAAAATCATAACTGATATGTGGTGGCCTATAACACCGAGTAAATCAGTACGTGGTGTAGTATGACTGCTAAGGCACGACATTTCTAGGTCAAATTAATTGTTAAGTAAAGAGCATGGCAATTCCTGGCCCACTGCAATAAGTACGTAGTCTCCCCGTGCGTCCGTGCGATCTTTCCGAAATACCTGAAATTTGGGTAAGCCAGCCAGTACTTCATTGTTTGTGTTCTCGCTGTTCACGCAAGTTTCTGCTAATATAAGTAAGTTGCTGCCGGATGACGGAACAAGATTAGAAATAGCTTCGCGCTTGGAAAAAAAAAAAAAACTGCTAATGTTAGTGTGAGTAGCGGATAGAGAAAGGCTAGACGGACAAGCATGGTTAGCGCGGTTTTTCGATGGGTCATTATGAGATAATTGCTAATCTGATTGTGCAGAAGGCATAGTTATTTAATTTACTGTTTGCGAGTATTCGTCGAAAGCACAGCCCTTGTGGCCAATGTGCAAAATCTTTTAGGTCAAAGCACATAGAGCAGGATTTTCTTTGGCAAACGCGACCGGCTGTTTAGGGTTGTTAATGACTCTGGGGAAGACCTCTTCGCCAACTCTAAAGTTGGTGTCTTTAAATTTCCGTCCATTTAAAAGAATGGTCTCAGTTTCTGTATGACTCGAACTTGACAATAACGGGACGGCTGTGGTTAGATGCAAAACGCTCGAATCGATGAGAGCGTTCTATACGGGGTCAATTGTTATGTCAATGTTGTATGACTGTTTCCTCAGGGCCAGCAAAGTTTTCGGATGGGTTAGAATAAGGAATGCCAAAAAATATCACAATGAAAGAAGCAAACTGTTGGCGAGGCTATTATCTTCCTTTCTAAAATGATTACAGCACTAATTCTGGTCTATATAAAGAACCAAAATTAAAAAAAAAGGAACAACCCCGACGCTTTCCTTAGCCTCGCTGACTGTTGGCTTCTTTCTTCGTGTTTCATAACGAGCCCCCGATTTCCCTTTCAATTCCATGCTAATAGCTTACGAGGGTCTCGGTCCTGGCAGTCTTGAAGCCATAGGTAGCGTAAGAGGGTTCTCGCACAGCTTTCGCCGTCTCTGTCGATCACGTTCCACGTGTAGCTGGCGGTAACACAGGGCGTTCCACGTCCACCGCTAAGGATGATGGTGGCGCTGGTGAACACTCTCAAGGTTCGTGTACAGACAACATTAATACCCAAAACAAGTAGCAGGTTGGACGGCCCGTCGATGTAAATCAGTTGGTAGGAACTCCGGGCACGGTATTCGGAGGTCGTGGGCTCGTTTCCCATCATCGGCACGTTGTTTTTCCTTTTACTTTCTAGTTAATTATCTTTCTTTCTAAAATGATTGCAGCACTAATTATAGTCTATAGAAAAATCCAAAATAAAAAAAATCCCCTACGCTTTCCTTGGCCTCGCCGACTGTTGGCTTCTCTCATTCGTGTTTCATAACGAGCCTGTCATTTCCCTTTCAGTTCCCTGTTAATGAAATAGCAGAGTGTTCCGACGTGTGCGATTTTCGGCATCGTCGATTCGGGCTTCCAGAAAGCCGATCTGGCGAGCCATTTGATTATTTTCAGATTTTATAGATTCCAACTCAGTTTGTAGGGACGAATATGCTTGTAGATGGGGATCCAGATCGCTCAAATGCGTGATCAACCATAGGTATATTGCGCATTGAGTTGCAGTAAGCTGGTTTTTTAGGTCTTATATTTCTGAAATCAATGTAGTTTGAACGGCAGACAATTTTGTTTTAGTTCTTCAAGCACAGCGTCAGAATCGTTAGGACCAGGGTTAGAGTCAACGTCACCTGCCAAAAGCAACAAGGAGTGGATTACATGGGTACGTTCAGTGACAAGGAACACGCAGCACTGACGGCTCGGTAGCTGCACTAAACAGTAGTTGCTAGCTTTTCTTTTCTTTCTTTCTTTCTTTCTTTTCTTTTTTTTTTTCTTTTTTTTTTTTTTTTTAGCAAAGAGAGAATAGGGATAACTGACCTGCATTATGAAAGTGAACGGATTAGTGGTGTGTGCAGTGTTACGTTTCTCCACCGAGAAGTGGGACAGCTGACGCGGCCACCGCATAGCAACAGGCAGAACCGCGAGCGGATCGGCCATTTCGACGCCGTTCATCGGCCGCGCAACGATTCCTCCCGCCGACAAGTCTCAGCGTGTTCCTGTGCGTGCGTGTGTGGGCACAAGCTGGCCAAGCCTGGAGATCGAGGGAAAGTGCGTCGCCCTCTCCTGTTTGCAGGAGGTGGAGGAGATGAGGTCGGAACACCTGCGATTGAGTCATTCGTCGTGAACCAACATGTTTGGCTCTCCCTTTCCTGAGAGGGTTTACCCTTTCCCTGTGCACTGGAAAAACTATAAAAAGCAGCGGCCGACTCCGCTGGGACAGAGACTACTTTGACGCGCCGTTGGCACGACGCTAGACACCAGCTGTGTGAGAGTGTCTGTAATCTCTCCGGGTCAGCTTCACTGCCCGTTTCTTCCTGATGTTACAGTAAAGGTTGTTTCGTTAAAAGACGCCTCGTCTTTGCTGGCACCTTTGATGTCGTCCGCCGTCCACGGAGCCGCCAGGCCAACGCTACCGAGGGGCCGCGCGCCGCAGCGGTACGCCACCCAGGCGCTCGCAAACCCACATGTAACAGCAGAAGTACAGCTACCGAGTTTACAGAGTGGCTTTGATGGTCGGATCCCTTTTATATCTTCATCTGATGATTTCTATAACGAGGCGGCTATCCAGGTTGGCTCGTGGAATCAATTTTTAGGAAGGGATGGTGCCGGGCATGACGTGTTCATTTCAGCCGGAATCTAGGACAGGATGCAGTCATCACTGCAGTGCAGCAGGTGATGTCGAGGTGGCAGGGAGGAGGAAGAGAAAAAACGTTACGAAGAATTCGAGGCACGCAGGCCTCCTGGGTTTCCGCACGGCCCCACCAGAGCTGGGAACAGAGCATTGGCAAAGGTGATAAACCATTATGAAAGTGAACGGATTAGCTGTCTGCGCGGAAACACAGTCATTATGCCTACACTGTACATACAGTCATAGTTGCAGAGAAGAGCTTTGCACTTTCGTTGCAGACACAAACGCGTAAACACGTACACCGCGCATGCGCAAAAAAAAAAAAAAAAAAAGCTCTACGCACATTTAGCACGTCTTCCATACACACAGTTTGTCACTGCACATATACTGGCACAGTTGCAGAGAAAAGCTCTGCACTCCACTGCACTGTAAACCGTGTCCTCGTGCACAGCACAGCACACGCAAGTGCCAGTCTAGACCTGTTTGTCCTAAAAATTTGAAGAGGGCCTTCATCGTAAGTCAGTTATCGAACAGTTTCGCCCTGGCGCCCAGAGTTGTTTTACCTGAGAGGCCAGCCGAGTTTTCTCAATGAAAGCCCTGGATACGGCTGTCCAACTGCCTGAGAGCAGTGTCAAAGCCCTCCGCTCATCAGTACACTGAGGGCACTCGCAAATAACATGACATATTGTCTCTGGAACATTACAGTTCAATCAGTTCGGGCTGGCTTCAACTCTGATCTTATGGATGTAGCTTTTTATACGCTGCACCAAGCAGTTATCGATGGAGCAGTTTCCTGACGTTGCAAAACTTGAGATGGTAGGTGAAGTGTAAACCTTTATCAAGGGGGGGGGGGGGGGGGGGAGGGGGGGATGCGGTTCTGCTGATGGCTCACATTGTTTCAATGTAACTGCATGGCACCCTGCATTTAATGAGCCAGTGAGGTTGCAGCGTCACTCCTTAAAAAAGAGATTTGTATAGAAGTATGGTCAGCATGAGCGAGCTGAATTAGCTTCCGAATCAGCGCTTGCAATTTCTGCTATGACGCAATGGCTGGGTATCCATTGAAACTTGATGGTATGATCACGCTTGAAGGCCTCAGCTAGCTTTTGCACAATTTTCCCAATCAGCTGCTCGTATGCACTCGGTTTCGTGTAAGGCTTTATAATCAACAATGCAGGCCTTGAATCGCAGAATATTTTTCATTATTTTGATGTCTGCTGACCAATATAGCGGATGGCCTCTCGTATGCCTGCCAATTCGGTGGCCGTGGATGATGTTTTATATATAAGCCTAAAGCAGTGGCAGGCGCTTTCAGGCAAAAAGCCGCTGCTGAAGAAGTGGTCGTCACTGGGACATCGACAAAAATGTGCATTTAGTCACCATGCGTAGATGAGATATGATAGTGTCAATTGTTTCAGTCCACCTGTTGCGACGTGCGACTTTTTTGCATTCCTGGAATATTTTCATGCACGTTCAATTTTGGAACTCTCCATATTGGCCCCTCCGCAATTTGGGGGGACATGTAGTTTGTAAATATCACACTGCGTTGCGTCCTGTTGGCTTTCGAATAGTCTGCGTCTGGGCACGTACTACGAATGTAGACCAGGGGATGCTGGTGACGCGTGGTTAG